>NC_139764.1:70914175-71584361 GCF_965231275.1 Zosterops lateralis | reverse complement strand
TGTGTGGAAGTGGCTCTGGAGGCTCTTCATCCCTGTGTTTTTCTTTTTCATTCCTTGCTAAATCTGGTCCTGGAAAGACAAGCTGGAAGACTTCAAATGCCTGTAGTAATTCAGACAAGAGGAAATTATTGAAATTGTAAGGAAAGAACTGATAGAGAGGATAGATTGTCCAGTGTTAACTGTGCTAAAAAGCCATGACGATAATTTGGATTAAATTTTTTTTTTATACTGCAGCCTTCCTCAAATTTTAAACTATCGGTCTGATGCTTTGCCCTTTCTTCCCATCCTGCACAGTGGAACTAATAATGCAAATAGGTTTCTATTAGAAAGCATCACTGTGACACACACAGGTAACAAGCTGGAGAACTCATATGTGTCTTGAATTGGAGATTCATTTTCTAATATATCTGTATTCATAAAAATAGGACATTTTTGATATCTGACTCATGCCTACAGAAGAATTTAATGTCCAGAAGAACTGATTTTGTTCTAACAGGCTTTATTACTTCTTAAGAACAGAGACCCAAGCCTGTTCTTTAGAGATTGTATTTTGTCTTGTATGATATGGGTTATTTTATTTCTCATTCACAAATTCTTTCTAGTCAAAGCATAATTAAATAAAAATGTATTTTGACATATTTTAAAATTAACATACGTTTCAGTCCATAGTAGTTCTCCTTAAATTTTTATTAACATTGATAAGAAATCATTGAACACAGAAGAAATCACACTAATAAGATCTGCTATTTTTCAAACCTAATTGATTAAAGTCTGTTCATCTTAACGTGCGTAGTGTTTATAAAACATATGGGTAACATTGACAGCTTGAATGTATGTGTACAGAAAATTGCACAATTTTATGCAGTTCCTAAATCATTCTACTAGTTGAAAGACAAACTGGACTCTTAGTTCCTTTGTAAGCTAGCAAATCAGGGAAGGATTGAAAAATTACTGGCTGAATTCCATTAATTGCAATAGTCCAAAGATCTTCTTAAGTTGTTGCCAACAGCATCCCTCTTGTTTCTTAGCTAATTTTAAATATTAGTTTTATTCCATGTAAGTAGTGTATGTGTTTTATTTGGGGCTATTCAGGAAATCTTCCCTGATAAGCACATAATAAACAATTATTTTTGCAGATTATGAACCATGAATGTTAGGTGGATTATTACTCTTCCATTAAAAATGTGTCAATAAACACTGATCTTTCATTTACCGCCTCAAAAAATGTTCATAACTATAATTTTATCATTGCAGTTGCAATAGAGAAAACATGGAGTTTTCGTAAACCTGAGCTGTAAAGACACTCAGCTAACAAATTATTAGCATTCCAAAGTAATCTGTTTTTTCTTTTAAGTTTTCTCAACCTCCCAGTTTCTATTGAGCTTGTCAGAGTAATGTTAAAAGATGTAGATATGGTAACTTTTCCTTAGTAATGTCCTTTCCCATAATAAGTGTACATTATTAGGACACTTTCCTCTCCTGGGAAGATTTTCATTTGATTTAACACACACATATAAACCATTTTATGAATAATGTATTTAGAGCTAGATCCCCAAACATAGTTAAGAAAGCAAGTAATAAAGAGAGTCTGTTTCTGAGAGTGTGCAAAAGGACTACATAAAATCATGTCCCCTATGCTGCTGTAAATATGTTCTCAGCTGGCAACCTCTGTCCAAAATGTAGGTGGAATAACTTTTCTGCCACTGTTAAGCAGTAGCCAACAGAGCTGCTAAGTAAAAACCTTAAAGGGGCATGACAGATTGCTCAGTTTTCCATGTAGAGAATAATGTAATCTGCTGTGAGACATTTCACACAATGCCTCCCGCTGCTCCATCTGGGCTGCTGAGCACCGGCGGTTCACTCGATGGTATACAAGTCAAATATGAAAGCAATTCCTGACAGCAGGATTATTTTTTTTTAATGAATAGATACACACTAAGGAATACAAGCAGCATCATATTTCAGTTCCTAATTATTAATTTAAATATTAAGCTGAATTTACTTTTCAAGTCATGAGGCAGTTAGAAACCTAGAAGTGCTCTCTGAACTTACAGCAAACCTTTTATAGAGACAATGATGATGGTAAGTTAAGCTAGTAAAAGATCTGAAAGAGGATAATTTCAGAACCATAAACTTCTTATAGATTAATTTAATGCATAATCATAATTAGCTACATTATTCTCCTGTGATAAAAACAAAAAAGATTCCATTTGTTATTTTCCTTCCTAGAGTTACAAGTAAAAGATCTTTCACTATAATCTAGTCTTTTTCAGACTGTGAACAGAAAGTAATCAAAGCAAATATATTTATTTAAGTATGATAATGATGATTGTAAAAAGGTAGAAACTGGAATTCTTTATGCTGTTGCCTGTGGCCTTCAGTAGCATATATGAATACTCTGAACTTATATGCAAAGCCTTCACTTATGACAAGAACAGATCTGTCTGGAAGAGGACCCAAGAATTCATACTTGGGATTTTAATGGGAAAAAGATGTTTATGTACAAAAGTCACCTCTCATATTTATTGATTTTTTTACTAATAATCTTACATTTTTTCCCTTTTTAAGATCTCTGCCTTGTTGATAAACCCAGCTGTCTTTCTTCATAGTTGCTCAGTGACTTCTCAGTTTCTTTAAATTAGGTCTAGTGTCCTGTATAATAAAACTAATGCTTACTCATCTTGACAAATATCCCTTCTAACACATCTGCATTTGCTTTCTCAAGCTCTTGTCACATGAGAGTTAATCATACTAGGTTTGAAGCAGCAGATATAATCAAAGTGTGACATGGTACATCAGATCATGAGCTTTTTATTTCAGTAGTAAATCTGATAGCAAGAGACTGGTGGTATCATTTTGAGTATACAGGTCTTCTGTCTTGAACAATTTCATCTGAACTTTTGTGTTTCTGAGAATCCAGAATTCTGCCAAGAGGTTTTCCTCCTCCAAATATGTGAGGTTTTCTAATAATTTTGGTTGAATTTTTTTTCTTCAGCTATTCTCATGAGCTACTTTATTTCAGTGTGATTTAAAATAATTATACACTTGAATTCTACTCCGTAGAATATAATTGTTTTGGAAATGAAAGCAAAGCCTGACTACACAAATCTGAGTTTTCTATCTTCTCTCCCACTTTCCTCTTGATAAATTATAAACTACCAAAACACCCATGGTTTGTGAAGGGAACAGAGGTCTTTTAAAAAATCCAAAAGAACATAATCTTAGAAAAAAAAATTAAAAAAAAAAAAAGTGAGATGTGATTTTTGTATCTGTAGTGAGATGAAGAGGTGAAAGGGCAAATCAAGAGGAAAAGTTCTGCTTTTGTTTATTTTACACAAACTATGAAGTTTCATCAGGCATAAAGAAATGGGGTAACAAACTGTGAAGTTTGTAAAAAAGGTCCATAAAATTTTACAAAACACTAACTCGTATTGGGGTCTAAACACAAAACCTGATTTGCTATTATTAGAATAGCAAAGCCTTTAGAACAAATTGTGGTACACTATTATGAGGACAACAAAACCCGGAATACCTACTTAGTTTATAAACTGAAAGAAATGAGACAACGTATCAGGTTTTGATTAAATTTTCCTCCTTCAGATGGAAAGGCAATGTATTATTTGCTGGAAAACACAAAAATCGCTGTTGATTTGCCAGCAGAGTGGTGTCAACTCATCTGTCTCTAAAACAAAGGATGGTCAAGCACATATGGAGATCACAAAACCAATTAGGATGTAAAAATAGTTTTCTGATAGAATCTAAATACACAAATTCCTGCATAGGCAGAAGGAACATCTGTACAATTTGAAACTGGCATCATGTCTTGTGAACTAAGACTGGCTTTTGAATGTAGAATTTGCAATTAGGTCACAGAATTGCAGAACAGTCTTTCAAAGATAGAAAGGACCAAGAAGGACCAGTAAGTCACTCTTAAGTGAATGGCCTGTACCAGGATCAAACCCACTGCCCTGACATTATTAACACCATGCTATACCAAACTAGCTAATCTCAGGGTCATGTTTGGGTTTTATCTGCTATCTTGTGACCACTAACTGGGGGGATAACTTTTTTGGGGTGGTTTGCAGAAGAATTACTGATTCAGGATTTACTGTGGAGTTCATGGATCCTCAGACTCAGAAATTGTCCAAAACTAGTGCCATCTTTCAATATTTATCAAGCTAAAAAACTATAAGGTGTAAGACATTGTTTTCATAAGTATATATGGTTACAGCTGAGAAATTTGCTGAAAAGAAGGGTCTAAGTACATCGGAGGTTATTTTTTTGAAGAGGATTGAATGCAGATGCTTCTTTCTCATTGTATTGTGATATTACTATATATTGCTTATTTTTCTTGGCTTTTATTTTTGTAGAGCATCTGTGGATTTGGACCAGATATTTTTTCTAAAATATCTATTTTATTAGAAACTGAGTACAGGATTCTGCAGGATGAAGTTGAGATACATAGAAAAGTTCAGGTGAAAAGTACCATATATGCTAGGAGGAAGTCCTGCTAAATTTAAATTAGTACTGAATTTTTATATATGTAAAAAAACCCAAAACGTATTTAATGTTGCAGTGTGCATTTTGGGTTTTCTAAAATTTCTTTAATTTTTGTATCTAAGTTTCTGTAAAAGGTTTATTTCTACCCCCCCCCCCCCCCCCCCAGCTTCCCTTAATCACTGTCGTTAAGCCACATAATAGGCTTGGCCCTCCCCATTGTATCTCCTTAATAGCTCTGGCCTAACCCATTGTATAGCTTTGTATCTTATCTGTAAACACCCCCCTGGTATTTGATGGCCCTAGCTGAGCCAGGTGGCCAGCCAAGGCCTCAAGTATCTCCACACCCCTTTTAATCCTAAATGGCAAGGTCAAACCCCCCTGTACCTAAGTCACTCCCCCTCATTTCCATCTGTAACGCCCATGCTCATAAGGGCAAGCAAGAACTGACACTCACGCTTTGACCACCTGGGCCTTCGCCCTGAATAAAACACCTTCCTAAGTAACACCAAGTATGAGCTGCTCCTTCTTCCAAGCAGAGCCACATCTCTGTCTGAAATCTGGACCCAAAGGATTAACTCATTTATATGGTATCTGAAGAGCAAGCTAGCCGGAGAGATAAGCTTGGAAGGACCATAATTTAATCTGCTTAAAGAAGTGTAATTCTAATATGTCTTACCCTAAGTTTATGAAATAAATCTATGATTTTGCTATTAAATCATCTGGTTCTATAAGAAGGGACCAAAAACTTGCATGAAACTGGTAAAATCAGAATTTTCTGTCCTTGAGGAAGTAATGGATAAGTAGGAAACAGGATGCATCCATGTTATCTGGAGAGCTGAGTACTCACATCCACAGGTGGGTAATTTCCAGAGACTGTGGAAGTGTCTAGGACAACAGAGTGCAGGCTTGTGCCTCCAGCTGCTGGTTGGGATGAAGCATCTCACTCCATACATTTACAAATAAAGGTCAGATGGCTATACCTTAGTAGCAAATAACCATTTTTAGTGGTCTGCCATGAAGAATTCAAAGATACATCACAATAGCTACCTAAACATTGTCTTTCTGTGCTAGATTTATGTGATTTAAACATCAAATGTACTTTGTTACTAAGTGTGTGCTGAATAAAATCAATTAAGTGGCATGTGTAGTTTTGAGCTGGTGACAGGAACATAAAATAAGATTTAAAACTGCAATAAAAAAGCAATTTTTTGTTTGTGTTCTCTCCATTTTGGATGATTTCTGTTCAGTGGTAGCTTTTCCCCATAGTAGCTATGTTCTCAGTAAGCTTCTTTTACCATTTGAACTAATGATTAAAAACAAACACTTCCAAAAACCCAAACCAAACAACCAAATAGTTTAGAAAATAATTATTAATATTTTAAACATACAGAACTATTCATATTCCCACTAGCCATTATATAATTCTGAATTAATATCTTGTTTTCTGTGAAAACAGAAGAGTACAACAAGAATCTGAATCCAATATTCAGTTTCCTTGTGCTTTTTTATCCTTGTATCATTTCATTAGATATGAATTAGAATTTTATTTAGTTTTTTAATTAAAATACTTCTTTTAAAATAATAATAAAAAAAACAACTAGGAGCTGGAATCACTTTAACCCATATTGTATTACTAAATTGTTATTTTGGCAAGGGAAAATGTCTTTAAAAATAAATAATAGGGAAAAAATCATCTGAATTTATCTTATTTCTTTCTTTCAAGTGCCTTGTGTTCTCCATCCTGCCCTTTTTCCTAGTTTCTTCTCTGTGTTGAATAAACTACTTTAAAAAACCCTGTTACAGAGAGATTTTAAATCTAATTTTTCTAAGACACATCATGAACTCCAGAATTTTTTAAAGATTTGATATTAAGGATAAAACTTAAAAAAAAAAGAAAAAAGGGCTTTTTGTGTAATACAAGGGAAATGTTTTCTGCTTAATATATGCCAGACAAATGGCACTAATCTTTTATTTCATGTGCTGTAAGCTAACATGAAACTGGGCAATGAAATTCAGCTTTAAGAGACATTCAGGCAAGATGAATTTCTCTTATGTATGGGGCAGCTGCTTAGCAGTCATGTTGTGTTTTTATGCATGTTTCTCTACTGGAGTGGTGTTTGGGGACTTCCTCACAGTTAGCACTGCTGAGAAGACTGATAGAAGTGCTGTTAACATTACCAGAGCTATTGCAAATATTTGAGGGGTAGAGGGATCAGACCTTCTTATTGAAGGAGTGCTTTTCATTGAAGTATAAATATTTTTCAACTCATGCCACTATATCCTCTGAACAATACAACTGGATAGCTTTTCTTCCTTTCTTTCACTAAGCCAAATAGATATATTTTGAACTCATAACTTATAGGGAATAGAATAGAATAGAATAATTTTATTTTTCCACTAGAAAATTAAAAAAAAAAAAAATGGAAACTAGAGGTTCCAGTTACGAAATTCAGTAGAAGATCCTAGACTTCCAAGTGGCAAAACTTGACTACAATGTCCTCAAGAACATATTCCCTTGAAAAACCAGTAATATAAAAACATTGCTAAAATAGTTTTTGCTTTCACATTATTTATTTTCTTGAAAATTATTCAAATCTATGGTTGTGAATAAAAGCAGTAGAGATAAGAAATAAACATTTAATTATAAAAAATTATTAGGTATTTTTGGTTGGTTTGGTTTGTGGGTTTGGTATTTTTAAAGAAGATAACAAGGCACTCATTCTTTTTTGCATGCCAATTGCCTGCTCTCTATTTCCTCAATCTCTATTTTCAGTAAAAATTATAAAAAGAGAAAAAAATCTCCTGTTTTTGTTTATATGTCCCAACTGAATATATCCCTTTAAATAATTTCCATGTCCTTAGAAAAGACTGGAGTGTCCAAGAACAAGTTAATAACACATTTAAGGAACTTTGTCAATCAAAATAAAGACTAAATTTACATTGTGTCCTGGCATAACCCATTGTCTCACAGATAAACCACCAGATTTATAACTGATGTTGTGTCATGAAAGAGCTCTATTTTTAGGATAATAGTTTCTAATACAATGTCACCAAGTTAATCCTTGGCTATACTGAGTGCAGAATCTGCAGACCTCTAGTCTTCATCAAAACAAATGAGTTTTGTAGCACAATCAAAATTTTGGAAAGCAGAGAGCTGATTAACATGTGAATGACCTACTGCATACTGAAAAGGGAAAGAGTGTTAAGTTCAGACACGCTTATAGACAAACCCTTTTTACCAGAACTTTGAAATGCTGAAATGTTGCAAACAGCTGCTTATTGCTATGAGTCACATAGAATTATTTGTTTTAAAAATTACACAAAAGCAAACACATATTAAAATTTTGGGGCGGATTTTGGCCTTTTCTTTGCCACAGTTAATGTTTCCTCTCTCTGTAACCTAGTAAAAGAGAGAAATGACAGTATAGCAGAGTACCTTCTTGATGGATCACATTTTGATGATGTGTGCATTGCTCCAAAAGAGGAAAGGTAGTGGAACATAACCTTGTGTACTTAATTTCTCCCTTCATTTGCATACAGACTATATTTGGATTTGCCTACAGGAAGAATAAAGGAAGTTTCCACTAGACTGTAAGGATATAACAAGGTCAGTCTTTCACTTGGGAGAATATCTTTCTCACTGCTCTTTTTCTATGAGCCACATTTGAGTATTTTAAATAAGCTAAGGAAATAGTAAGTAAGCTAAAGTATGTTTCACTATCCTTGTGTTTTCTTTTCCTAGCAAAATACTTCCAGAAAGATGAGGTTTTAGTTTGATGCAACATTATGCAAATGGTCACCTACTGCTTCAGGACCCAAACTGATGCCATGATGCTTGCTAGATTTATTTGTTTGCTTTGGTACTAGCTCTGTAATACTTACTGTAATTGTTACATCGATGCTGTAAGCTCTTCCAGACAAAACTGCATATATTGTGGTAGTGTTACTTACATAAAAGTGCTTTTCCTGTCCCTCTTCATCTAGAAAATAAAGCCTTCCCTCTAGCAGTTGTATTAGAACAATAAAAAATGTGCAGACTACAGACTACACACTGCTATTTAACACTTCCACACACATAATATGTGATCACAGAAATACTAGTAAATATCCAGAACTATTAGTGAACTAGAAGACAGGAATTTCATTTCCATTATCGCTACTGAGGGAAGATGCCCCTCTTAATAGACAAGCAAGTGAGTTTTAAATGCAGATTTAATCTCTGATGTGCAGGTGGGTGCTAAAAATGAACAAAATATCTTCATCATCATAGTGGGGTTTTTTGTGTGGTTGCATACACAGCATAAAATGTAGCCTTAATCAGAAGTGGAGCAGTATCTATAAAGTGCCTGTGTAAAATAGTTACTGCCTGTGTAAAATAGTTACTGCTATGTGTAAAATAGTTCAGGAAAGTATTTAGAAGGGGAAAGTGTGCTGTGTATATACTCCAACCCATTATGTTTGAGGTCAGGTGTTTAGAGAGCTGATTGCTGCTGACATATGTGGCAGACTATTTACTTTTCCACCCTTTTATGAGGAAGTATTTGACTTCTGATACATAATAAAGGCATGAAAAAGTTTACTGGCTGTGAGATTTAAAGATTATACTTGCTTACTTATTGATGTGCTAGTAGTGGGTCTGATCCGGTTTCTCAGTGTAAAGAGGCGTTGATGTGAACCAATGAGCCCTCTAACTCCCAGGGATGATCTGCAAATTGTAACACAGTGGTGCATCCAACATTTGCCCTCACAGACTGAGAGAATAAATACTAACATGAAGTAAAAAAGATGTCTCAATGAAAATTGTGAGGACTTCCACATAAAAAAAAAATAAATCTGACTGGTCCTTTTGGAATGCTGAAAGAACCCAGCTTTTACTTCAGCTCACATTGTTCTCAGAGAGCTTTTGCAGGTGATAGAGAGGGATACCATCCCTTACTGTGCTGCCACCCTTGTACAAACTACTGCTCCATTCAGCAAAGGTCTGTCCAGCCCTGATGTAGCTGCAGTCTGCTACAAAGGGTCCCAGATTGTCTGCAGCCAGCTAGCCAGAGATTAATCCCTGGTCTTCTGGGCATAAAGAAACTGTAACTCTGCTCTTACAAAGAAAGTGTGAATGAAGTGCCACCTTCCTCTTGATACCAATGCACAGTGTGTGCCCAGCATGAAGATATAGGGAATGTGTGCAAGGTGACTTTTTTTCCCCTCAACAGTCTCTTTAGATTTCATCTTTAGAAAAAGCGTGGACTTACACTCTAACAAAGCAATACAAGTTTTGAAAACCATCAGACTGCCTGAGTTGAACTTTGGTGCAATGGAAAAGATGGGGTTTCAAAAAAAATCCTAAAGCAGTTCCTTTCACTGTCCCTCCCTGTAAGCACTTGCACTGTGGACAGCAAAGCTTTTGTGTGCTCAAGATCTATGAAAGGGAGGTGTTGAGCCTCAGTCTGAATATCAGAGGGACTCCAGCTGACAAAGGTTCTTTGAGCATGTCTAAAAAGACAGACAACATCGATTTATTTATAAAGCACAGCAACCTCTATTCAAAACCACTTTCTGCTCCTTCATACTATTTCTGGGTTTTGTGCAATGACTCTGATAGAAAATAAACAAGCAGTGTTGTGAGCAGAAATATGTTCTGCTTTTGTTTAGCAGAATGGAACCTTCCAATTGCAGATTAACAGTCTCACCCTTCTTTTCACCTCTGCTTGCCACTTGCCTAGCCCCGTGTCACTTGCATTTCTCATTACACAATACCAGCTTCAAGATGTGGGAGGAGGAGAAAGAATATGGAGGAGAAGCATGCATTCCAGTGTCTGTCTTCTCTATCATGACTGTTGCTTGAACAATAATGCTCAAATGCTTTTAAATGGGATGTGAGGTTTAATGCTTAGAAACTTCACTCTTTTGTGGTTTTGTACAGTCAGCTAGGCTTTTGTACAGAACAGTAACATTGTCTCGAGTTCTTTGGACACCTTAACAAAGTGAATTTTTTTCCTTGGTCTTGGTTAAGGATGAAGCAATCTGAAGGAGAGTCTGTACAGGCTGGCTTCTGTTCTTTAGCTCCATGTCTGTGCTTTGGGTCTCAGAATATGTCCCTGAGCAGGCAGCTTCCTACTTGATCTCTCCTGTCAAAGAGTTCAAGCTCTGTGTGAAGTCAATTTAAAGATCAGGGAACTCAGCTACTTAAAATTGCCTCTTAGATTAACCAAATATTTTGCCATTGACTAAATAGATAGGCCACATAATTAAAGAAGGTGGTCTGTACTGTCCAGAAGGAACAGTGCTGGATTTTCAGGTATTTCAATACCAAAACTAGTTGCCTAAAACATATAGTCTTATTTTGCTGTTAAACTTTATTGATTTCAAGATTTGAAATGTTTATTCTCAAGCACATTTTTGCACAGTGGGTGATGCTATCACTGACAGACATACCTATCTAGCTGCAGGCATCTTGGCATTCTAACTGTGAATAGGGAAGCCAATCCTATAGTTTGTAGAGCTCTATAATTGAATTAGTGAACATTATTTTATAAAAGAGAAATGTTCCCACTGAAATTTTCTAGCATAAACAGCTCACACATAAATTATTCACTCCTACACAAAGCTACAAGGCTAAAGCTACCTTTCCAGGACATCTAAGTGATGTAGAATGTGTCTACAGAGAAGTGCTGTAAAGAGTAACCCAAGTTGTCCCTGGAAAAACTGCTTCAGCAAACAGCTTAGTTGTGTTAATACTCTAGCTAGTAAGGGCTGCTTTCCAGCATTTTATGGATGCTGCAGATTCACCCATACTGTTTCCACATGTAAGCTAGAGTTGCAGTGTGATGTAGACTTATATGATATGGAAATGACAGCTAGAGTCTGTGTTACCTTGAAGATCAGTGCATTGCATCCCATCATGATATATAGACTTGGAAAGATCTGTTTAAATCCTCTTTATTAACTATATCCGCAGCAGAAAAGGCATCTAGGCAAAGTTTGATTTAATCTGTTGGCACCTAAGACTATCAAAGTCTCCTGATTTCAGTGCATGCAATATCCTGAAGAAAGGCATTTCCAGAATGAAATTAAAGAGACATTCTCCAGTAATGACCATCAATAGGATCAAATCTATCTCAGCAATTTGATCATTAATGATCATCTCACTGATGGGAAGCCCTGATTCTACTCCATCTACAAAACCCTTTTATATACCCTAAAATTTGCATGTGTCTAGAAAGCTTACTAGTGTGATACTTGTATCTTGGAACACAGAAAAACTGAGTATTTTGACACTCGTATCCTCAATTCATATGCTGGCAGCATTGAGTCAAAGTCAATGCATGAATGGTCATATTTCTTTTCATTAAACTGCAGTGTTTAAAATATTTCTCAGGAAAGTCTAGATCTCATTTCTTCGCCAACCAAAACACTCCAGAAGGAGGACAGACAATGTATGTCTGACCCTTATGCCCAGGTATGCGCCTTGGCTAAGAAGTTCAGGAAACCCACCTCCTGCTAGCAGAGGATCTTTTTTGTTATGCAACAAGAGCTGAGTTCCTTATTTTTCTGTTATCCTGCTAGAAGAATAATAAACCTAACATTAGATATTTTTCTTTAATATTTAATTATTGATAACCCAACTATGGAGTCATACTTATAAATTTCTATCTTAATACTTATGTTCTGACTTTCACAAATTTCAAATTTAGAAAGAGGTACTTTACAGGAATGAAGGTGAATATATCCTGTTTATATCTGAATAAATACCTTAAATATAGGTAAGCCATATACTCTGTATAACCTCAAGTCAAATGCCACTGTATGTGGCCTACTTAGTCTTGCTGAAAAGCTGGCTCTGCTTGCACATAACTGGCTCCCAAGTATAAACTGAAGAGTTTTGTTGGTGATGAAACTTTCTATTTTAAAGCTAAGCCAATAAATTCTTGAGGTGCCCAAGTCCTCATCACATTCTGAGGGTGAAAACATCACTTTGAAAAATATGCATTCTTAACTCCTTCCTCTTTAGAAACGTTGCTTTAGAAGATCCTGAAATAAACATTGTTAAGTCTGACAGCGAGGTGACTGGAGAGCGAGATGTAAGAGTCATTCTGACAAACACATTTAACCTAAAAAATTCTTTTTACATATGGATTCTCAAGAATTTATGGAGTCCCCATATAGCTGAACTGAGTGCCCCCAACAACAGTGTGCTGTCTGTTATAAAACATGCAGACCTTTCCTCTAATTCAAAAAATTTTCTCCAGATTGAAAAGACAGTTCAATAGACCTGAATACAGACAGCATTGATACTCTAAGCATGGAAAGGTAAAATCTCTCACTTATTTTGTTCCCTGTTCGCCTTCTATGGTTTTCTCTAAAAAATGAAAATATAATTTTCCTGTAAATTTTGACAGTTTGGTATTTTTAGGTTACCCTTCTCAAGACTAGAAAGACAAACTAGAACATAAAACTTAAATTAGAAATTCAAAAATAATTATTTTTTAGAGCAGATTATGCTCTGCTCTACAGTTCTGACAATTCTGAATCATCTACTTTCAATAGTCATTTTTATCTTAGAAAAGCATTGCTTCAATGTCACTGAAATGTTGTAATTAATATAAATACCTTATGTATCCACAATATTATGTCATTTGAAATAAAATCCAAAAGATGAATTCTGACTAAATAGACATGGAATAAAGTCTACTTATCTTATTGAAGCAAATTTATTTAACATTAAAATGAAACATAAAAGTGACAATAATATTTTATGATCAAAATTTTCCCACAAAAAAATCCCAAAAAAGCAAAACCCACAAAAGAACCCAAACAAAGAAACAAAAAACCCCATAATCTTTTATGAACATAATTTTTTCAAGGAAAACATCACCCGGAAAAAATATTTTCAGCCACTGTTTTTTTGGATTACTTTTCTCCAGGTACTGTTCCGGTGTGTACTATCAGTTACTGCTGCCTTTCATTTTGTTTTTCATTATTTGTGGTTCAGGTGGCTCTGTATAAGTTGGCTGACTGTAAACCTATGAACCTGCTGGCCTAACCTATAAAACGTATATCTCACGATGTGGCCTTTCTGTATTTTATGCGTGGGCTGGTACTGCAGTCTGTCTTCCAAACATGATTGCCAAGATTGTGACCCACAGAAACTCCAGGAAGAAGGCAGTGTTTTACTGTTAATGAGCCTGAACCTAGAGAGACCTTGCAGGAAAACTGACACCATAGCTGACACTATTGTCAGCTTCTATCCTTCTTGTTTACATTGCCAGTCCTCTTGTTATGTGATAATCAAATCCATGTGCTTATCCCATACAGAAACCTGACTCATGGGGCCAGATGCAATTAATATACTCCTCTGTTAGATTACTGACTTAATTAAAGCAACATCATCACCACTTCTGCAGTGTTTCAAGAAATCTCACTTTTCCAGAGCAGGAAATCTGTCAGGTCCATTGCCACTGAGCATAACCATCTTGTTATACTCTCACAATGAAATGAACTGCTATTTCTTAAACTTTCAAATACTGCATACTGTTTCTTGTCAGGTTTCTTGTGTTTTAAATATATCTTGTATTTTTCCTCAATACCCCTTTTATCCTGTTTTTATGTCTGCCTTCAAAACCACTAAGAGCTTTCAAAATGACGTGCCTGTTCCAAAATAATGCCTTTGGTAACACTTCTGTTTTCTGTAAATTTTATTTTGAGACCACTGAGTGACAGAAAATAAAATTACCTCTCAAAACTCTGTGGATCAGTTAGTGAGAATAGACACTTCTCTCTATTCAATGGCTTCTTACTTTGATCTCACAGCTCACCCACCTGTTCTTGTAGAATGGTTTTCCAGATTGCTCGATTTAATTGCTCACTTCAGGGTAATTATGATCGAGAACAATTCTGAAAGAATGCATGTTCCCCTGCAGCCTGAAATTCTGTGTAGGCATTCTTATCTCCAATTAGTGGCACTGACTGTCACTTGAAATTTAAATTTAGACAAAGGCCTCTTCCAGGTTTTACATAGACATGTGGCATAGGATTTTGCTTACTCAATGGAAACCTAGATAGGTATGATGGAGGTTGTCAAATTGTCGTAAGGTGGAGACAATTCAAAAGCAGTATATCACAAAAGACATGCTATAGAATTATTAAATATGCCTATTTTAGAAATCATAATTATATTAAATTGTGTCACTGAACCCTACTCAAAAACTCCTCCATGTTTTAAACACAGTCACTTAAAAAAATTAGCAAGTGGAATATAACTATATCTCAGTGGGATTATAGAAGGTTAAGATGACACTTTACACTTATAAATGCAGGGTAAGAGATGTGCAACTTGAAAGACATAAAAGAGTTTCATTACATACTCAAAGTTTCTATTTAACCGTTCAGTAGGGGCTACATCTCGATTGATGTCAGAGTGATAAAAGATTTATATTACAAAATGTGTGTATAAAGCATAGTTCTCTAGCGAGATTGAAAAGTGAAATGATTTATTCGTTAGCATAATTTAAATGTCATCAGTTAAATTTAAGAGACACATTTTCCAAACAGTGTTAATTCCTACAGTCTTACCAACAGCAAAACATTACATTTGTTGGTGACATGTAGAGGCAATAAGCAAAAATAAATACCACTCTTTCAAAGAAAATCCAGGCTATTGAAAAAATGTGGAAGTCTCCCTTATACTGTTATAACCCTAACTTAAAATATAGATGATGCTGACTAATGTGCACTCTTTAAATAGGAAAAGACATTAATTCCCAAATGACTTCTGTATGGATTTAAGATGCTTTTAACTTTTAACATCCTGAGTCAGTTTCTAACTCTTGATTTGATTTGATTCTAGTATAACCCAAATATTAAGTTTAATCTATATATACATTTGAATAATGACAGCTGAGTTTTCTTTGAATAATTTCATTTCTATAAGAACTACTCAGAACATATCAAGTAGAGCGGAAAATGGAAAAATTTTGAAATTATTTTCAGGGTTGTTGCCCCTTGTTTCTACCCTTTTTTTTTTCATGTTGAATGCCCTGATTTTTCTACCATTTCTACTGAGACACTGAGAACTTTGTGTCATGTCTTCATAAGATTAAAAGTAGGTTCAAGCAGAAAGAAAAGCCATGTGTTTGATTTGCAGCTTGAGCAGCAACAATGTTCTGTGATACTAATTACTGTGACTAAATTTTCCTTGTTTGTCATTCTTATAAATGCATTTGGTTGTGTTTTCCTGAATTAATGACTATAACACTTATCTTATTCCCTAAAAAGAGATGCAGTTTTGAAATCTTATTCTGCAGTATGAGTCTCTTACAGAGTGTGATCACTATTAAAAAGGAACACTTGCCATTCAAATCTAACATGAATTTTGTGCACACTTTAACTTGGTGTAAACCAGAACAGGAGACAACAAATGTCCAATTTTCTTACTTAATAATCTTTACCTGCAGAATAGAATGTTAAAAAATTAATTTAAATAATTCTTTGGGAATACGTTTATATCTATATTACAGATATAAACTGATGATTAATGTCTTCTCTTGATATTTTCTTTCTTGTTCTTTCTTTCTCATATATGCAGTATTTTATGAAACAAAACCTTTCTTTACTTAGAAAAATCTTCTTTTTACCCAGAAGAATTTAATCCTAACATATCATAATATTGATGATTTTTATCTGGTAAAGCAGTAGTTTTATTTTTTTTCTATCTGTTCAGAAGACAATTTAATAACTATTATTTTAAATTTGGTTCCAAAAACAGCACAAATATTTACCTATGGCCTTCTTTCTGGTACTTTTTTGCACTTTGTATTACAAAGTCAGAGAAGCAGTGTCAACTGTGTTAAATAAGAAATAAATTTGAGTGGATACATAGTAGGATGTATCACTCTCTATTTTGAGATTATCATTTGCACTGATCATGTAATATAAAGTCAATATAAAAATATGTATACACAAAGAAACTAAAATTTTATATCTAAACCCAATTTAAAATAGGAAAGTGGATGTGTTTTTTTAAATAAAAGGGATCTCAAATACACATGCCTTTAAAGTGAACACCAGATTTTCAAAGTTACTCAAATTTCTTTAGATAATGCATCTGTCATCTGATATAGAACACTTACAAAGGGAACCACACAATTCGAAAATTACCAGATATTTTTTGGTCTTCCAGGGGTATAAAATCCAGATGCTTAGTTCAATATCACACCTGATCCTCGAACAGATGATCCAAAGACATTAGCAAATGCAGATTTTATGGAATATTTTTTGTACCAGATAACTTGTAGTTTTGTTTGTGCTGATTAAATTCTCTACTTAAGTAAGGTCTTTGTAGTTTAAGCTCAGTTTTCTCTGAATGCAATATTAAATGAAAAGATAATTACTATTTTCTTAAAACTAACATTTATTACAGCATAATTTATAGGTTTTGCAGCTTCAGATGAATAAGACAAAGACTTGAATTTATCTCTGAATCTTCATTTTGTATTTTTAAAAACATTCAATATTTAATTAAGAGAGAACCTCCATTATTAATTCTTAATTGAATACTTCTATGAAAGACATACTTTAAGTAAGCTTTTCTAATATAAAACATAATTCCCAAAAGGTAGACATTCAATTTTCTTGACAAAAAGGGAAAATGTGTATGTGGAGAAGAACAAAGGGAAGGAGAAGAGTAAAAGGTGACAAAGAAATACAGCAATGAAAAATTGATATAGTTTTGTAAAATAGGGGCGGAATGGACAGATAGAATCCTTTACCCACTTTCTCCTTCAAGACAACTGAGGAATGCCTCTCTCGTAAGACAACTGAGAGAACTGGAAGTGGAAGACTAAAAAAATTGCATTTGAATTGAATGATGTGAAAAAACCCTGTATAAAACATTTTGTCTTTACTCATGCTTCATGTCCCACTGGGTTACAAAGGCCATCCTCATCCATTGTTATTTCCATTACAGCCCATTGCATTGCTAATTGCTCATCAGGGCAAGAGAAGAGAAAGGTAGGTTTGTTTTCAAGATGCTGTGCAGAGCAATCCATTTGGAGTAGTGAAATACAATTCTTGTCTCAGACAAACAACTTGAGGTATATATTAATAATGAAAACTTTACACAATATAGCTGGAGTCCTATTTTCCTTTTGATGGATCACAGATGTTGGTGGATTATTTCTCTCTCTGAGTGAAAACCAGGACCCTTTCAGAGCAAAAATAAAGGTAGGACAAACCAGAATTTATGTTTTGTAATTTATTTATGGCACAAAATCTTGCTTTCCTCTGTTCGAGCAACTAACCCTGCCACTTTACCATCTAACTTCAATCCAGATTGACTTTTTATACATTACATCTGCTTCACAAGTCCGTGGGAAATATTTCTATACAGAACACTCTTTATCCAATCTTCTGCCCTCTCTAATATTTTTTTCTCCTTGGTGCAGCAGTTAATCTAAAATACTGAGAAGACTGAAAAACAACCTCACATCTTGAACAATGCAGACTGATTTTTTCCCTTTCCCTGTGACGAGCACTTTTGCTGGAGGACTGGGTTCATCTCTGTGGTCCTCCTCTGCACTTGTTTAAATATGTCCAAGGTCTTAAGCTGGAGACTTCAGAGCTGGATAAAGTATTATAGGTGGAGTCTTCCTCATCCTTTGTGCTCTGTGTTCCTCTCCCCACTCTCCAGAATATAAATATGCGGTTTCATCTGCTCTTATACAGTTCATCCTAGTTTTAGGACCAGAACTGGTTCTGGTTTCACCAGACTTCTTTCCTGATTAATCTGCAAGATAAAACCTGCTTTCCACACACAACTCTCCTACCTATTCTTTATCCTTAATGTATTGTTTTTAAGATACTACTTGCAAGTTGACCTGTACATCATTTGTGCAACTATCCCAAATGTATTAAAAAAAACATAGATCGTTGCTGTTATGATGTTAAAATTGGGGTTTTTTCACGGTTTAACCCCTATAAACAACTAAGTACCACATAGCTTCTTGCTCAATCCTCACACATGGGTTGGAGGAGAGAAATAGAAGCTTAACACTGGGTTGAAATAAAAGCAGTATAATAGGGAAAGCGGAGGTTGGGGCATGCAAGAAAAGCACAAGAAATTAATTAATCACTTCCCATTTGTATCACCCATCCCCAGCAGAGCAGGGCTCCATCAAGTATAATGGTCGCTTGGAAAGACAAATGCCAGCACTCCAATTGTCCCCTCCTTCTGCTTTCTTCCTCTCAGCTTTTATTGCCAAGCCTGATGCCACATGGTATGGAATATCTCTGTTTTTTCTGGGGTCAGCTGCCCCTCCTAGGTCCCCTCTTGTGCACCATTTTGCACAATGCCAGCCTTCTTGCTGCTGGGGTGAGCTGGGGTGAGGAGCAGACAAGGCCTTGGGGCTGTGCAAGCACTGCTCAGCAACAAAAACACCTTTGTGTTATCAATATTGTTTTCATTACTAGTCCAAAACATAACCCCTCACAGATTGCTATGAAGGAAAATAACTCTATTCCAACCAAAATCAGTACAGTGTTACAAATGTTCCAATCATCTTGCTAATTATTTTACTTCAATAAGCCTGTCTGGGATAAAGATAAGGAAATATTAATTATGCCTTGCTTAATATGCTTTTTAATGGGTGAAAAAGGCTTCTGCTTTCACTGCACACCATGATCAAATGATCTGGCCTCTTTGACACAGGGAGTCACAATACCAAATCTGAATCACAACAAAACCTAGCTGAGCAGGCATGAAAATGGCTGAAAGCTGCAATGAGGAAGTTTACACTGGATATTAGGAAGCATTTCTTTACCATGAGTGTGGTCAAACACTGAAACATTATTCATGGAGAGGGGATTGGTACTCCAAGCCTGTCACTGTTTAAAGAGGCATTTGAACAATGCCCTTAATAATTTACTTTAACTTGTTCAGCCCTGAACTGGTCAGACAATTGAATGAGATGATCATTGTAGCTACCTTCCAACTGAAATTGTTCTAATCTATCTTATTGCTTCAAAGAAGTGCAGTTATTTTCTGGATTTTTCAATTAGTTTTTATAATTATATCACTAATATACACACAATTATATTTTGTCAGTAAAGATTAAAATACACTCTTATGGGCAGTATTTTAAATGTAACAGAAATATATTATATATATATATATATATAAAATCAGAAAGTAATAATGAAATTCATTATACAAATGTGACAAAGTGAATATGCTTATTATATTTAACCCTACTTCTTAATGACAAGGAATTCCTAATTATGCACCTTTTATTATTCATTGTTCTCACAAGAACTTATTTTAGAGTCCTGTTTTAATTTCAGTTTATATCATCTTCCTTTTCTTACTTAGATAAAAGCGTATACCTACCTATATTCTTGGATGAGCAGTAAATTCTCATTTTGCTCACTCAGATTCTAGCTTTAGGCTTCTGAAGAACAGACTCACTATCATTTCAGTTCTAGTTATTTACAGGAAATCCTTGTCCACAAGAAGATTGGTCTCCCAGTCTTCTTGGACAATTACTCAGGAACTAGTGAAAATTTCAGTCTCAATATTTATTTATCTCAAGAAAACAGAAATAATATGCTACCCAGAACACATATTCAAGCTGACATCATCAGAAATTATTATTTGCTGTCTTGGGTGTATAAATTGCTTATTTAGAAGTTATTTGATGCAATCCAAGTAGATAAAATTAACTTTGATCAACCAAAGGAAGAAGTTTTTTGAAATATACTTATGTGAGATTCTGAGGGGAAAAATATATTGGCAAGAGGAATGAATGTCTGCAGAGTGACAATTCAGCGTCTCTACTGTAGGTGTCAGATAGCTATATGTATCACCACATTAAAAAAATTTAATCTCTTTCACTAAATTGCTTCAAAAAGGCCATGAAATTCATTGGGTTGCATAAGATATACACCAGAAACTGAGTACAGTAAAAGAGCAAATATACCAGACAGGAAGGAATGGTGATAAAAATGCAATTGAGGTGTAAATGAAATGGTTGGGTCCTTCATCTAAAGGCATTCTATAGTAAAATTGTCACTTTTGAAAGAAGGCACTCTTGCAGCTAACACGTGCACTAAAAGCCAACCCAACCAAAACTATCTATTGTCAACTGGGAGAACAAAACAAGGCTTTCACTTAAATTATGGTGGTTTGAGCACATTTGAAACGTCCTGTAATGTATTCAGCTGAAGTAAAGGCCAAAGGTGTAAGTGAAAAGAACAAGTAGCTACACAGTTGTCTGATATGTGGAACTTAATTATCTTGTCTGTGGAAAACCATTCCTTTCTGCAGGGAATTATAAACTCATGTGAAGTTTTGCAATTAATGCAAACAAATAGTTTAATTACAGCCTGCTGTCATTCACAATGTGGGTAGGAATGGTTATATACCCTGCAGGATTTAAGCAACTTGTCAGACACAGTCAGAAAGACAGATTTTTTTTTGTTTTTTTAAGGACCACTGAGACATAAACATTTAAAGTAACTATTTAATTTTTTTTTTCAAGTCTGAAATATACCAAAGTATTTCAGGGTGTTAAAAAAATTAAAATAGAAATTCAATGTCTATCAAACATAAAATAAACTAACATGACATCTCAAAATGTCAAATAAAAAGGGAAAAACTGAAAGTATGTTTTCAAAAATACTTGTGACTTTTCTGTCTTGAGACCAAAGAATGCCTACCAAAGAAGAGCAAAAAAAAGGAACAACCCAAAAATTCTGTTCCTTCCATATAAACAGATTTCATATCTGTAAGGTGAGGGCAATAATCTTACTTCATAATCTAAGGGTGTTACAGTAAATTATGCTGATAAAATGAAAAGATTAATGCAGCTAATATTGAAAATTATTGAAACCTGAAAGAGGTGTCTCTCTTTGCTAGCTAGTACAAAAATGGCATTAAATTAAGCAAGCAACTACTCTCTGATAGTATCTCAATTTTGGAAAGAAATACTCAACAGAACTTTACACAAATAATTTTTATGAAATTCCATTTTTAGTCTTTACTTTTCAGCAAGTAACTGGGCAGCCACAAAGAATCCCCAAAATAACTTCAAATGAATTAACCATCTATTTCAGACTTGCACTATTATTGTGAAATGACATTTTCTCAAGCAATAAGAATATAAAAGACGACTTATTGCTTATTTTCATGCAATTTCACTGATATAGAAATATTTTTATGATTTATTAAGAGATTTTTCTGCATATTTAGATGTCAGATTTTTCAAAAGGAGGATTAGGTAAACAGAGAAATGAGGGTGAGATTTACTCGGGAATTGAACGTTCTCAATATTAATTACATGCCTTAAGAGGACTTCTTGAATATCCATTTGAGATCCCGGACTTAAATGCTTCCTTGAATTTTGTAAGATCCAGCAGAGCACTCATTTTTTATCAGAAACTCTAGCCCTGCTTCCTAAATTCTTGCATAAATCTCAGAAGTGTTTCTCATAAATCCTAGAAGAATTTAGGTTGCTCATAAAATTCCTTTACCAAACTGAGAGATATTGAGACACAAGTGTAGACTGATTTTTGAAATTATATATTTAGATTTATCTTCCCTGGAGCAGAAAGCCAATGTTAAGGAATGTTCACTTTCACAATGAGATGGGTACTACACAACCTCTAGGAAGGGAAATAAAGAAGCAATTGTAACTGAAATAAGAGATGCAAGGTATTAGTCTTTTTTTTTCCACAGTAATTTCTTATTTTTAGGTAAAATGATCAAAATTTATTGTTAAAATTCTTTTGAAGTCTGTCATTTGGATTCTGTTGACATCTGGCAAAGAACCTCATGTGGAAAATACTGATAGGCAGAATTCTCTTTTGAAGCAGGTGGAGGCAGGGTGATATATTTGGGACAAAACACACAATGGTGATCAAGATATTCACTCTATCCTTCACTTTAGAAAGGTAGTATTTTTTTAACTGTTAACTCACAGACATACTGTATGAGACAGTATGGCCTGAGGGGAGCCAAATGCACCTGTTCCAGCAATTCCTGTAATTATGAGGTTATGAGTAGTTCAGAGAATTTTTCTTACTCTTTTCTTTTATTCTGCTTTATATGAAACACATGAAAGCCTCACCCAACCTCCAAGAAAAAGGGTAAGAAAAATATTAATTTTATGGTTAGCAGCAGCCCAGAAGTTATGGAGCTCACTTAAGGGGTGGCAAGACTTGTGTCTGTTTTTAGGTGAATATTTTATCTCATGACTATTAAATATATGGTATATGAAAAGCTGAAATGCAAATAGGGATAAGGGTTATGGGAAGATGTCATTGTGTCACTGACCCAGAGTTTATAACTGAATGCAAGCACTAGGGAAAATCACAAACATTTATATTCCCAAATGGAAATGCATTTATGGTAATTTGCTGGATAAAAGAGAGTAATCCAAATTTCCATCTCTTACTACATTAAGTAGATATTTATTTGTGTTTTTCCTCTCTTTCTCTCCCTGACACACTTTTCTTACCTCACAAAAATGTTTCACTGCTTCAAGTGATATAAACAAGTTCAAAAGTGGAGGACAATGTTATCGCCTCTTTCATCTGCACCTCAGTTGATGTCTTTAATGCATTCACATAACAAGTTCAGACTGTTTATTTAGTGTGATCTTGAAAATGCTTCAAAGTTTGAATGCTTAATTCATATATTATTTTACACCTAAATTTCCAATCTATATTTATAATTAATTTCAAACTATTATTGATCATTTATCAGTCTATACACTTATAATTTTAAAAAATGTAATTATCTGATTTGGGTACAGAAATGGAAGATGACAAATTTTAGAGGAGTTTTTATAACAAGTGTATACAGTAAACCAGAAGTGGCTTCAAAATTATTTGTTTAAAGCAGTAGATGAACATTTCTGCCAGGAAATTGATGACTTTATTCCTATGTTTATAAAATACTTTTCATAAACTCTTTAGTTATCTTCTGAAACATAATATAACCTCCTCCAGGCCTCAAATTTTCAAAGTGTTGAACCAAACATGTACTCAATTATTCTAATACAAATAACGCTTATTGCTGTCCTGTCAAGACATCTGATAATTTACATTCATGAGCACATTCAAAAATTTAAATGGATGTTTGGGATAAAATGGGGTAAAATGCAATAATGTAATGGGAGAAAATAGTCTGCCTAACTCAATCCCAGTTCCTCACATTTTACAGGGTTCAAGAAGCCTTTGAACAATGCTCTCAGGAACAGAGTGTGACTCTTGGATTTGTCTTGTATAGGGTCATGAATTGGACTTGATGACCCTTGAGAGTCTCCTCTGACTCAGGATGTTCTATGGTTTTATGATTTGTTGTTCTCTGATTACAAGTATAGTGCATTATAAGAGATTTTCAAACTCATCTTGAATTTTGCTATTTCTCACAATATAAGTGCATTCTCTGACCTCTGAAACATAACTTTTCTTGTTGAGTGATCCATTTTTCAAGTTGTGGTAGAGCCTAAGTTTATTCCTCAGATATATTACAATGCAGCAGTTAATCTATTTATTCTGGAAATCTTTCCAGAATCATAGAAATAAAGATTGGAAGAGACCTTCAGATAGCACTTCATTACCACAGGATCAGTTATGTTTAGGCTACTCCTGGTAAATTATTGTTTATCTTCTGTTAAAATTGCTTTTTGGTTTTCTCCTTTTGTGGATACAAATTTTAGCTATAATCCAGAATCAAATATAAAAAGTGTTGCTTCCTTTCACTCTCAGCTTCACAGAATTCAGAAAATAGATCCAGGAGTACTAAAGCCACCTGTCATCAAATTACATAGCTTGCCAGAAATAAATATTGATTCCTATAATAAATTCACTACAGCAAAAGGAAAGCAAAGGGCAAAGATGTATTGGCAATTGTAAATTCTACAGAAATACTATGGAAAGCTGACACTCAGCCCCCACCCCCCAAGCTACAAGAAAATTCTCACAGGAGAAACAGACTCATAAACTATTAAAATGAATATTGATGTGTATGTAGGGGGCTATTCTTTTTGCTTTGATAAAAGTGGTAAAATTTGGAGAGCAAATTCTAACTAGGTTAGCAATATTTGAGGTTTTATTTAAAGAAATACTCTCTTCCCTGAAGCATATGCTTCAGCTCCAGGATATTTCCAAGGTATTTCTGAAATAACATCTGTTGTCAGGTATCTTAGAGTTAGTGTTTATCTTCAATGACTTTGTTCACACAACGATTATATTGGCATTGTTATTTTCTATATTGTTTATTCTATCTTGTGTTCTTACCCCATCTCAGGGTTAAACATTTCTTGTTATTCAAACATATCTGTTTCTCCTTAGGGTCCTGTCAGAGATGTGGGCATGAGCACTTCTAAAATTTAGTTTACACAGTGTGTATAGATGCTTTCTGAAGTGGCTGCCCTCTAATAAAAGATAATTAATTTTATCAGGACTTATATATCTCTTTGCTTTTAATACTTCTATGAGAATGTAGATCCCATCTTCTTTGTTCAACCTTTCTGTTTTTATTTTCTGGAAGTCTACCCTACAGGAGAGGACATCTACCTGCTTGCCTGTGCCTTTCATGTAGAGCACATCTAAGTGAAAGCATTGTAAATTAACTGATAATCTCCAAGTGCTTCTCCACTCTTTTGCACAGATCCTTGTATTTCACCTTCTTGGAATACTAATCTGAGACCTTCATCTTCATTTAAAAGAACTTTTATTTCGTTTGAACATGAACCCAATGCAGAAGTCTGATGCCACAAAGAAGCAATTAGTGACAGAAGGGAGGAGTCCCTCACAACAAATATTTAAATTCTTTCCAGCAACCTTCTTTCCTCAGTAAAAGAACCCCAAATACCTTCACCTGATACACTAGTACTAAAAAGTCTTTCAAAAATTTTCTTTCAGTTTTCCTTGATCTTTGTAATGGTATCAACAATATTCACTGGTTCTATTATTTACTGACTACTGCCTTTTGAAAAAAAGGCAATGTTGACATGTTATCTTCAACAGAGTTTTCTAAACAATGCACACTGTTGAAGAAAGTTCTAATTTCTTTCATCATTTTAATGAATGACATAACTAAGAAATGTGTGAGCATTTGAGGGTATTTTTTTGGTTTGTGTGTTGTTTGGGTTTTTTCTGCTTGGAACATTCATTACAGCAATTATTTCTAATTCATCTTATTCATCACTAGCTTAACACACATAGCACTCAGAAATTCATGAGCAATTTATTTGTTCTGGATTTACCTCAAAAGGTTAATCATCATGCAATACATCACAATATTACAGAGTTATAAAAAATTACACTCAGAATATGTTGACTTTTGAACCCCGAAATTGCTCACTTCCAGGGATACATGTTCCTGGGATGCTGTTGCCCCAAACAATGGCCTGAGCCCTATCTTTTGTACCACAGACTGTGTATTACCTTTTCCCTAGCATATCCACTGGAATTGGAATAATCACCATTATTTCTTTTATGTTCATGGTCGTTCAACTGTGTTTAAATATCTGTTTTAAACTTATATCTTTGCCCAGAAGTTACCTTAATATGCATAAAAATCTCAGAGGCTTAGAAAAGCATTATCAGATGGTTTTCAAATCCTTATATCCTCAGGGATTTCTCCTTATCTTAAGAGGCAGATATGTGTTTCTTCTCACTGTTGACATCCTTGGAAAATAACTGTATTATTTAATTTTGTCATTTAATTTTGTTGTTTTAAAGTAGAATTGTCAATTTTTAAAAGTGTGGCTGAAACAACTGGTAGATTTGCATTTTTAATACTTCCTTTTCCTTTTCCTTTCCCTTCCCCTTCTCCTTTCCCTTCCCCTTCCCCTTCCCCTTCCCCTTCCCCTTCCCCTTCCCCTTTCCCTTTCCCTTTCCCTTTCCCTTTCCCTTTCCCTTTCCCTTTTCCCATCCCAATTTGCATACTGTTTTGTTTTGTTTTGTTTTCCAATAATGCAAACATTATTAATGTAATTTTTATTTATCTTCCAACAGTGCTTATTTCTGATTTCAAAAACCAATTAGAAAAGATTTTTCCTGACTATCACAATCTGTTTCTGAGCAAGATGTTTTGAAGCAGATAGTGTAATATTCAGTGCTGTCCCTGCCATAAAGGGATGTTCATAGGTAAGAGGGGTCTATAATACATATACGAGGCCTACAAGAAAGCTGGAGAGGGACTTTGTACAAAAAATGCCCTGTCTAGTGATAAAGCAAGGGGGAATGGATTCAAACTGAAAGAGGGTGGATTTAGATATAAGGTATTATGAAAAAATTCTTTACTGTGAGGGTGGTGAGGCACTGGAACAGGTTGCCAGAGAAGCTGTGGATGCCTCATCCCTGGAAGTGCTCAAGGCCAGGTTGGATGGGGCTCTGAACAACCTGATCTAGTGAAAGTTCTGTCTCTGCTCATGCCAGGGGGTGTTGGAACTAGATGGCCTATAATGACCCCTCCAACTCAAACCTTTAGCTCTTTAGTTCCGTGATTCTGTGGTCCACAAAATAAAAACTCAAATCAAATTTCTCCGACTTCATAGGAACTATATTAAAATGCCTTTATTAATTGCTATTTCTGATTCCTTTAATTCCCTTGTCAAACACTTGTTCTTTAAGAAGCTGCTAAGTGATATTTTTTTGAAAAGTTGCAAATGGAGGTGAAAATTATATCTTTTCATGATGCTTCCCTCCTTCCTCATCTGACATTGCTGGTTATGTCTGTACACAAAGAGATGGATTGCCAAGCAAACATAGTTCAAAAGATTGTTTCATGTCTTCACCATCGTGACTTTTATTTTGAAGCCTGCATCCAAAACACAAAAGGCTCTGCATACTGCCAAAATGTCAAAGCTTCACTTTGCTTTAAAGGTGGGAAGTTCATGTATGTATGGTTAAACAAAAAAGGAAAAAAATGTGAGGAAAATAATCCTTCTTGATGATCAGGGAAAAGTGCTTTTGTGGGGGGCATTATTTGTTTGTTTGTTTGTTTTATTTGGGGTTTTTTGTTTGGTTTTGCTTTTGGTCTTTTGTTTTTATTTGGAAACAGGACTTTTCAGAAGTTATGATAAGGGATGATAAAGGGGATAAGAAACTGAAGGACAGAAAAAACTCTTTCCAAAGCAAAACCTATTTGCTTTAATTTGTCTCCTATTCCTTCTTTTAAATTTGTCTCTTTCCCCAAAAAATTCGACCATTACCTTTCTCTATGAATAGATACATTTCCTTGTGTCATTTTGAGTTTGAATTGTCCTCCAAGTTAATTCTCAATCTATGACCAAAGTTGAAGCTCCATTTTTATTTCAATCCTTTTTGTACTTCAAATAAAGAGAAGGGCTTTTTTGAGTTATCTAAATAGGACAGGTAAAGTAGAAATTCACTAGAGAATAATGGTCAGATTACATAAGCCTATATAAAAATAAAGCAAATAAAGCAATATCTTATGTAAAATTTAAAGAAAAATTATTGACTTCTGAAACTGAGTGTTCTTCTTATTCAATGTCTAATTTGTAGAATTTTGGCAGTTTCAATACTCACTTAAACTGCATGGAATCCTTCTAAGACACCTGCCTACAGATATTCACTTGCTTAAAATACTTAAATTTCCTGCAAAGTATTATGACTGCATCTGCTTCGACAGTACTTGTGTTAAAAGTCTTGACAGTTTGGAAATCACTTGTCAAATTACCTCACAGCAGTTTGAGGTATGGTGGAACTATAAAAGTCTTCTCAGAAGCAAAGATTCATAAGCTAGTGTTGTTACAGCTGATATCCTGATTCCCAATGACAGATTTGTTCTTTGTTTTTTTTCCCTAAAGGGTTGCTAAAGTCTGAACTTGAACTTGTATGAAGTGTTTCACCCAGAAAGATTTGCCATAATGGCTAAAATAACTGCTTGTATATCTCTAGTGATTTTTTTCCCCCTCCTTGGTGTAAAATTTGTTGTGCTGTGAAAAGTCAGGGTGGTTAGTGGGAGGTGTGTATCAGTTTTAATATTGCAGAAATATGCTACAAAAATGAGTAGAATTAAAGGCAAAAAACACAGTTGTTGAATGTCATTTAGTGCCATTACATGTGTCCTTAAGGACAGCCCTTAATCATTGACTAATTTACAAAGTGATAAAACAGGTTTTATTACAATTGTACTGTGGTCTAGTATAGATTCAAAATAGTGATATTCATGATATACCTATTATAAGACATTTTATCTATTCACATACACACAGGAGTATGTACAATTAAGGAGTATGTACCAAGGCATTCTTGTGAAAAATTTTACTTGAGAATCAGAGAAATGCTTACATGTAATGCTTTGAATCTTCCCAATGGGTGAGGGTTGAGCCTTGAGAAGTAAGGACATCACCCTTGGCTCTGTTATCAGTCAACAGTGCTCTGAGTATCACAAACTCTCCAAAAAGTTCTGAGAGGCATCTCACTCAGAGGAAATTGCTGCTGCAGCTCACTGTGATCCAGAAGAGCTCCAAAGGTTTCACTTAGGACTGCTATTTATGGGGTCTCAAGATCATTCCTTTAATCATACATAAATTTTCCAGCTTCATCTCTGTAGTTACAGACCTGACTTCCAAAACAATTGGAAATTGTTTCCAGTGCCAAGTGAAATTGCTTTCAAAAACTTCAGTAACAATAATACCATGCCTCTTGGGCTATGGCTCAGGTACAGAATGTTCCAACATTGTCGTGCAATGACTGATTATTCCAGCTCTTATTCTTCACCTAGGAATGCAGCCAGTGCTGCCCTGGTGCACTCATTGCCATTCCTGCCTTACCAAGCCACCCAACTCATTCACAAATCTCAAGGCTAACAGGAACTCCAAGATCAAACAGAAGCCTGAGAAAAAAGGAGGTATAGGACAGGGTGGGCTGGGTTTAGGTGGGGGGATATACATTGCCATATCTTCTTTGTTTTTTATACATGATATGACACCTATAAAGTAAGAAGTAAAAAAAAAAAAAAAAAAAAAAAGGCTGAATAAACCATCTCTATTATTGCTCATTACACCTTCTGAATAGTGACGTTCTTGTAACCATAAAATGATAAGTATTAGAATAAACTTTATATGTGTCTTAAATTGGTGTTTCCAGGTGGAATCAGTTTTGCAGCTCCAATTAGACTGAAATATTTCATATTTTCCAAACTAATGGGCCTAATTAATACTTCTGACAAAATTAATACAATCCTTTGCTTAACTGACAATTAATTTACCCACCGAGTAACCTTTTATAGCAATAACCTGAATTCACTTCTTGATGAAAAGTAGTGGAAAAGACTGTGCATAAAATTCATGTTTAACTTAAAGAAAGAAAGGCAAATAGGAGTGCAGATGTCTTCTAGCAGATCAAGAAGAGATTTATATAGTTTCATTCAGAGATACTTACAGTCTACCTGGTTGACAGTTGACACTGATGACAGCTGAGAATGAGCACATCACAAATAAAACTCTTAATATACACAGGCATTTTAAGACATTTGTGAAACTCATGGTTTCACTACTTACATTTCTGGAGATTAAGTACTGGAGTTTACATTTTGCAGGAGCACAGAAACATTCTCTTTTGACTAAACTGAAGTAAACCAGAAGGAGTAATGCTGAACACAACTGGTGGTACCATGTGTGCATGTGAGGAAAGCAACAAATCCAAGGCATCTTGGAAGGCACAATATCTTGATCCTTTCATATACAAGCAGTGCCCCAACAATAATTCAGATGTAACTCAAACATTTTATGAAATCTATGATTTTTTCCAAATAATAAAGATAAAGAATATAAAAGTCAAATTTCCATCTCATGAAATGGATAAAATTTCCATCTCATGAAATGATAAAAATAATACACAGGCAACCAATTTTGAATTTTCATTGTGTTGGAATTTGTGGCTATGCATTGCCTTTTAAACATGGAAGTTGAGAAAGTTGCTAATAAAACCTTTTACCACATTAGGTTCTTATGTATTCCAGGGAATAGATATTCTGGGAAATTGCTGGTGATTGCAGTTTATGATGCTTTGTCTACTGGAATAGCTAATAAATTAGGCTGGTTTCAAAATGTCTACAAGGAAAAAAGCCTGTGGATTCCATTAGTATAAAAGTAGAATAACAGAATAGTGAATTATGTCTAAGGTTTCCTTTCCTTATTTCGTTTAGTACCTTAATAGATTGGCTTTGATTCTAACTTCTCTTCATGTGATTTATGTTTTGGAGACAAAAATTACCGAGATACTAAAGCTCTGAGCACATCAAATGTCTGTTTCTCAATTAATTTATTATTTTCAGTTGAAACACCATATTTGTGATTATTTAAATTGTATTTAATCACGGGGTGGAACTCAAGCATTCAAATGATTTACCAGTAGATGAATATATGGTAATTTTATTCTGAATCACTTTTAGAAACTTATGGAGAAATCTTAGGATTCACATAAAAGTATCAAAGCCCTGACTATATTCAGAGAAAACCCAACCTGTCAATCAGGAAAAGCACAATTATACAGCATTTCATTCTTCTGTATACTCACATAATCATTCTAATTCTCTTTTAAAGTATTTTTGGATTTTTCCAACACTTTTTTCTCCTCTTTATTTTCTGTTACCATTTTATGAATTATTTTTCATATACAAACAGGGATCAAAGTTAGTTCAGAAAGCTGAGAACACTACTGTGTCAAATGCTTTATCACTAAGGGGAAACTTCCCCATAGTGTAGGTGTACTCATAGTCTAAATTATGACTGCAATCATACTCTTCAATATCCATAGTTTACCATTACACTTATTGCTTTTCAGGGCATGTAACAGATCTTAAAATCAATGATTCTGTAACTAAATTAAGCAGTCTAATATCTCAGCAAGAATTTAATTGTCGTTTAACTAAGATTAATAATGGTTTTACAAATAAAAAAAGAATATAAAGAAGTGTATTTTGGAGAAAGGGAAAGTTAAGTTTTTTCATCCTTGCATTTCCAGAGCAACAGGTTAGTTCAGCCATAGAGACATGGTTTTTTAATGTGTTCACTAAATTAATAAATTAGTTCCTAATTTGGAGTACTTTGTTCAGCTTCAAGTACTATTGCAGCAACAACACAGATGTGTCTTTGTATATATATATGTACAGTAAATAGAGGGGTCAGAACTACGTGATTAAGGTCCTTTCCAACCTAGGCTTTTCTAGGATTCTGTGATTTAACATAACTTTTGAAAAGTGCCTATATTAATCAAAGGTTAGTCACGCTTATTTTGCAATGTTCCTGATAATAGCATTTTGTTGATTATACCATACCACTTCTCTCTTTCTTTTTTCCTGCATTAGGTTCTGCCTGCCAAAAATGAAAGTTGGAGAAATTACTTCTCTATCAGTGGCTTTTGCTCTCTCAGGTTTCACTGTCAATTCTCTCTGAATCTCTCAGAGAGTGATCTGTTGTGCCAGTGGAGAGGATGCCTGGTAGTCTTGACCACTATTTTATTTTAATTAATTTCCCTTTCACAGTATTCTACTATATCTAAGAATATTTTTAGTTTGAAAGGAAATAAAGATATCTGGAAAATATATGTTAATTTCCTTCAATTTCCTACAAAATAGATCAACCAATCTTACACTTAGGAATTCCCAAGTGAAATTCCTGGCCTAATATTTAAAAAGGGGAAACTTCTAGTAATAGTCCTTTAGAACAAAAAGTATGTACTTCAGACACCTCACAATACAAAGCTGAAAAGATACTACCTCTGGTATCATGCAGGAGGAGGCCAAGAGGGGCAACACACAGGAAAATGGCGGGTTGTTTTTAGTATGTTAATTATGTTATGTTATGTGTTGTGTTGTGTTTTGCTGTGTTTTATGCTATTGTCTTTTTTGTCAGTTTTGTCAGTTTTTTCTCTTTGTGAAGTTTATTTTTTCAGTTCCAGCAGGCTCTTCAACAGAGCCACTACTCATCCCGTGAGGAATGCTCGTTATGCCTTTGTGATAACATATTTAGGAAAGGGTAAAAAATCACTGTACAGCAGAGAGATAAACAGTTCTGCAGACACTGAGGTCAGTGAAAGAGGAGGGAGAGGCTGTGCTTCAGGTGCAAATCAAACATTTCCCTGCAGGTCATGGAAGAAGTCCCACAGGATACACTCTGGAAAGAGAAGAGTCCACACCACAGCCAGCTACCAGCAGGATCCTTGGGCTGTGGCGAGGTGCCCATGCAGGAGCAGCTTTTCCAGCAGGAACTACCGCTTGTGGGAACCTACATTGGGACTGTTTCTGAAGGATTGTATCCCATGGAAAGGAGCCATGCTGGAGCAGTTGTTGGGAAATTCTAGCACTTGGGAAGGATCCATACGAGGAATTTGTGAAAGACTTCATCATGTGGGAGGGACCTGACACTGAAACAAGTGAAAAGTGAGAAGGAGGAAGGAGCAGCAGAGACAAAATGTTATGAACTATCTGTAAGCTCCATTCCTAATTCCCTTCCACTTCTTCAGGCAGGAAGGCAATAGAAGTGACAGGAAGAAAGAAGTGGAGTTGACCCTAGGAAGAAGGGGAGGGTAGGGGAAAGATTTTTTATTTCTGCCTTTGTTTCTCACCATCCTACGCCATTTCGACTCGGCATTAAATTAATTTTTCCCCACTCAAGCATCTTTTGCCTGTGATGGTAACTAATGAGTGTTTTTCCTTGCTTGCTTTCTGAGACTTTTCACCTATTTTCTCCCCTTTTTCTGATGAGAAGAGGAAGTGAGAAAGCAGCTTAGGGGGCATCTGACAGCCAGCCAAGGGTAACCCACCACAATACTGTCTGTACTCTGGAAATACCATAGGTCAATATGATTCTTGTGACATAGCTTTCACATCAATTTCACTGCCATAATAAGGTGTGAAAATCAGAAAATTATACAATGTGATATATTTAAAATTAATTGAAAACAAGTTTAGTTAATAATTCTGAATGTAGACACTGTGCGGTTAATTAAAGTTTCATCTGTATACAGTGATTTACCTAAGTACTACCTTTACCACAGCATCATTTAATTCCTTTCAGTGTGTTACAAGGATATATAGACTTGATTATTTTTTTACTTTTAAGTTAACTCTTTTAAAAAGTACTGTGTAATTTTCAACCCAATAAATTTCTTAGAATAACTAAATATGAAATGTAAGGTTTTTTTCTTTAATATTTTACTTAAAAAAATAAATAGGAAAGACATTCTAACTCTTACTGAATAACCCAAAGGACTGCCTTTTTAATTGTATTGCATTTATGTCAATAATAAAGTATAATACTATTTAATCTGTTAATATTTTAATAGGAAAAAATAGTAACTCTTAAACTTAGATTTCTTATAGTGATAAATTTAAATACCATCAAATCCACCTAGTTATTGCTTCATTGCAAGTTAGTGCTTTGTAGCAATTTTGTCTCTCTGGTTTAAGGAAAGATGTCAGAATTAATCTAGATATTCAAAGTTAGCTTGTTAAAATAAGTTAATTAAATAAATGCACTTTTTAAATCAGTAATTATTTTAAATCAATTATTATTAAAAATACTTTTTTAAAATTACTGATTTAATCAATAATCCATCCTTTATGGAGGTGAAATACGATAAAAATTTCATGTTGTGAACAGCATTAGATATTTGCAATAACATCATATGAAAATGCAACCTAATTCTGTGGTACAATGTTAATTAAAAACTAGAGATAAACAAGAATTAAAAAACACTATACAGCAACCAGGAATTCTTATATTTGGAGGAATTACTGCATCCCTCTTGCAGTATTTACAGAGAAGACAATAACAAAAATAAGGAGCATCTATGCCAAGAAACCACTTAGGAAAGAAACAGTTGAACAAGGTGGGAAAGTGTACCAGCCCTTAGCTTGTGAAGTCTGTTGTTTTGAAAAATGGTCTCAATTTAGGCTGAATTCAGAAAATAATGTTTTAATATTTATAATCTTGAACAAATTAGGTTATTTTTATAATTATTCATTGTCTTAATGTGTTTATCTCCTGACTTTTTATGTACCATCAGCTGTTGTCATGTATCAGCTGTTTATGTGACAGACCTTGTAAGGACTGTTTTGCAGTGGAAGAAGTATCTGCTGCTCAGACTGCTAACTATAACATTAAAGGCATATAGGTATCATGGTGACACAAAAATCAGAAGAGCTTCTGCATTCTTAGCAGGATATATCTTTTAGAATTCATCTTGACTTTCTACAATTATTCTTTTTTTTTTTTATGTCCAAATTTATGTCCTGTCCTTTCCCTCTAAATCTCCCCAAGCCAAAAATAAAATCACAAACCTTTGTTTGATCCGAACTTGACCATGCTGCTTTAAGGTTGCTTAGTGTCCTTTGACACACCCTGAAATAACCTTATGGCATGGAAATGAATCCTCAAGCATATTTTGAAACACGCGTTCAACTTTGGCCCCTGTTCCTGACATAGAATATGAACACCTAAGCTCATGAATTTAAATCATACCCAGTCAATATATTATTTTCCTGGCTTGAGCTTTCATTCTGTAAGTACTATTATGTGTCTCATAAAAACCATATAATATTTTGCACCAATTTTAGTTAGAAACCATTGTCACATTGTAATGAAATTATATTTTTGAAAATTTAAGCTGTTAGACTGTTGTTATAGTTTGCATAGATGTGTGTTTTCTTCTCTGCTATGAGATTACCAATACCGTTTTACAACATAGAATGCTTCCATATGTACTTCAATTTGTTTTAAAAAATTTACTAAGCATATACTGAATACACATCTTGCATACTTTCATAGTTTTATTCAATAGTTCCATGTAATCATTTTTTATTTGTCCGCAGAAAACACACCCGACTGACATCTGAATTTGGAATCAAATTTTGAGTTTCAAATAAAATGTGTTTGAGTTATTTGTGATTCAGATCTGCTTAGAATCAGCTAGTAACATTTCCTGTGATGAGACCAGTGATCAGTAGTTTTTCTAAAATCTTCTTTTTATACCAGAACTTATAAACTTTCATAAACTTATTTTTTTTTATGAAACAAAGGTAATATTTGTGTCTGTTAAATTGATTAACATTTGAAAATACAGCACATCTGCTTGAATTGCCACTGGCTTATTGGAATCATAGCAGAGTAAAGGAGACTGCCAATGCAATCTCTGATTTAGGACCTTGTCATGTACATCTAATGTAGTTTGTGCAGTTACATTCATGTGGAAATTTTCATACACCTGATATACTTCATAATTCCAATGGTTATGCGTGACACCTATGGTAATATCCGTTAGTTCACGATTCAAACATTTCTGCAAGCAATTTTTCTTTCTTTCATGTAGGTTCCTTCTCTTTTAGCAAAAATTGGATAAATAGAATTTAAAGTGATATTTTATCCTTAGGGTCTTGACTTAAGCTGTTTTAGCATCTCATGGTAATCTGCCCAAATTGCCTTTGGTATAAGCATGTCATTGGCAATTATGTGGAAAATCTCAATATCTCCAAATGTTTCATTGATCTTTTTTTTTTTTTTAATGTATCATGAGTTTCAATTCTTCATTTATTTCAAAAGGCAGATGGGAAAGCATATATCTGCCCCAGGGTGTACTAAAGTGTACACTTTGGATGATTCCTCATCTAGTCTGACTTGCCAAAACTTGTTTCTCAAATTTAGAACAGTAAGATAGGTTTTCAAGTTTGTCAGTCCTGTCTTAATATAATCTTGCTAAAATCTGTGGCTTCCAGTAAAATCCCAATCTCCACCCTCCCTCTGTTCATCTACAGACCTGCAAACCCACAGAAAGCAGAAATTATCACTTTCTGTCCTATCTATAGAAATTCACACCTGAATTCATCTACCACAGTAAAGACACATTAGAGCTTTATGTGAGAGATATGGTCATATAGCTGATGTATTAATAGTGATAGGCAATAATGGAACTTTTTTTCCTCCTCACTATGTCATTGCAGAGTGAAGCGAGTTGGGAAGACTCCATGTGCAATATGTCTGTTCCATTTACTAAGTTAGGTTTAGATGCCAGGTAGGGTGGTACTCTTGTAGGGTGAAGAACCACCACCTGCTCCTGCCTCACAAAGCAGGTAGTTATTCCTCAGTGGCACTGAATATGAAGCTAAGTTTGAGCAATTTCAGCATTTTGAAAGTTTCCTGTATTTAATTTTGTATCATTTTTCTCTGTTGCGGTTATATACCTGTTGATCTGCTTTTTTACCTAGTGAGAAGACCATGGTAACTCATGAATAAAAGTCTCTTGCAAGCATATTTTGAAACCCTGCCTAAGAAATCATCCAAAGGGGAAAGCAAGTTGTGCTAACCCCTCTATCAACAACAGTTGCTAGAACATTCAAAGTTTCTTAAGCTATTTATAGCAGGGAGGACTGTGTTCAGTCAGCATGTGTTAATCAGATCCTTTTGTAGATTTAGTTGTTACACTTGTCCAGAAGATGAGGAAAGATAATTATTGTTTAATGACTCCTTTATAAATTGATTCTGTAAAAAACAAACAAACAAACGAACAAAGCCCCAAAAAACCAAACCCCTCCCCCCAAAATAAAACAAAAACCAAAAAAACGCACAGAAACAACAACAAAAACAAAAAAACTCATATTCCTCTACTTACTGTGCTTCTAATAAAACATTTGCTCCCTAAGAATCAGTGGCCACTTTCAACATAGTCATGCTATTTTTTTGCAGCATTTAGTTTAATACTTGATCTCAAACTGCAGTTTCAAGAAGAGCTTTCTTTACTAGATAGACAGTATGTATTAGATAAATTTGACTTTAATGTGTACTAGTCTTGTACAGTCATTCAGTTCAAATCTTATTGGATATGTGTCTAATTCTTCATACATTATTCTAAAAAATAGTTATAATTAAGATAAATATGCATGCAAACATAAATTTTGTTGTTATTATTGAAATTATTTAATAACTAATTAATAAAATATAAAAGAATATAATTATGTTTTTATATTTATAAAATCTATGTGAATAATATTTTATTTCATATTATTTCTTTAAAATGTTTGTCTTTATAAAGCTGTCCTTTTTAGTGATTGAGTGACCAACTGGGATGGCTTCTCAAATGAAAAGGAGGTAAAGATTATTTTTAAGGAGAAAAGGGAGTTGTGGACTTTTTCCAGAATGTATGACAATTATAAGTTTTTACCATAAAGGAAAATAAGGGCCTAATATAGAGTATTGAAAGGTAAACATAAATATTTTTTTTACCTCTCAGAACTGTTTCTCTCCTACCATATATCCTAGTATGTAGAATTATTCAAACAAACCAGATAAAGAAAGTTTTAAATACAGCCTTAAGAAAGTGCATATGCTCTGTTACATCACTCTGGGAAAGCTGAAGTATGAAAAACATACTGTGTTTTATTATATGTGCATATTTATTTTGTTTTATTATAACAGTGTAAATGTGTTAAAATTTGTATCCCCAGGCTGAAGAGGGTGAAATCTCACCATCAGTATTGACCTCATAGAAAATAACCCTTTTTAATGTCAGGAGGTATCAATGGCATATAGGAAGACTAAGCACTACAATGAAATATCACAGCATTCAATTGTCCTTTCCTAACTGAAAAGGATAGCAAGGAAGAAATACATGGAAGTTATCAATCATTATACAGAAAAGAAAGAAAATAGCTAAAAATGTAGAAAAACTCGGATTCATGACCAAGATACAGGAAAGAATCAATATAATTTTATAAAACATTGGTAAAGCCTTTGCAGAATACTGTGTACAGTTCTGGAAAACTATTCTCAAGAAGAATTCTACTGAAGCAAATACAAAGTTAGGCTTTTAAGATTATTAGAAAACAAATTTCAATTCACTAAAATAAATATAATAAAAGCTTCTGACTCAGTTTTGCAAAAAAAAAGTTGAAATTAATATGGTTTATTCCCTTTAAATATATGTAGAGAAACAAGCAAAGTAAACAAATATTTAAATTGAAGGACTAAAGTTAGGACAGGAAAAATATTCATACATATTTGGTAGACTTTTTTTGAAATTAAGACAAAATTTCTGCTATTAGATGAATGAAATCTTCTAACACAAGTTTGCTAAACATAGCAGCCCATGAGATCTCTTCTTTTATTCTTCACGGGTTTTCAGCTCACTCCTATTTTTTTCTTGCTTTCTTTTTTTTTCTCCCTCTCTGGTTCATTCCAAAGATAAAAAATAACTAAGGATTTGGGGGATTATGACAAAATGTTTTTCATAACAAATGTGAAACTGGATTATTGCCATTTAAAAACAGATGGAAAACATTTCTAAATATACCCAGGAGGCTAGAAACCCTGAAGAAGCAAACCCACGAATATCTCAATAATATGAAATTCCAAATAGTATTTTAACAGTTTCTTTGAAGGATGACCATTATGTATGTGATAAAAAATAATGAAGGTACAAAATTTCTTCTTATTTATTAATGCCCTTAATAATTTTTTTTTATTTATCTTTTCATAGGCTTTAACATTTTGAACATACTTTGCACAATGCTTCACATGTATCTAGATTAAAAAAAACACTTTCTGAAATAAGCTGTGATTTTCATTTATGTCATTGTATTGGGGGTAGTGTGGCAAGGTTCTGTTGCAGGAGGGGTCTACAGGGGTGGCTTCTGTGAGGAGCTGCCTCAAGCTTCTCCCATGTCCAGCAGAGCCAGTGCAGATGGCTCCAAGATGGACCCACACTGGTCAAGGCTGAGCCCATTAGTGATGGGAGTAACAGCTCTGTAACACCAGATTTGAGAAGGAAAAATGTTATTGTGGAGTCAATTCTTTCAGAAGTGAGTGAGTGTCACAAAGTTGTTCCTGCAGCAGCTGCAGTATAATGTATTATTAAGGCATTTCCCAGCACGTGGGCTTTGATTGTCCATTAACAGATATCTGCAGTTTACAACATGTGATATATGGAATGTTGTTGGCTGTATAGACAGAACATCATTTAAGTTAACTCAAAGATGCAGGCACTGATAACATTTAACAAAAAAAAAAAAAAAATTGCACATATCATAATATACATTTTGATCTCTTACATACAATGATTTCAGGCAGCACCAGTTGACATCATTAAACTCCATTCATGTACTTGTCATTGCAGTTTCCATAGAAACTGGTATTGCAAAAGAAAATGGAGAAATAGGATTGAGAAACATGGAAAAATATAATTAGAAAAAATATAATTAAAATGAGCAAGTTGCAGTTTACCAACATTAGACCCTCAACACAGTGAGCAATCTGTGTGTAGAAATCCTGTCAAAATTAATGGCAGTTGTGACAGACACAGCTGCATCAAATGCTGTTTTGCAAGTGATATTAGATTATTTATGGTATGCTAGTGAATTCAAATGTTGTTTTAGTACAGTGTCATAACAGAGGGTTTTGTTTGTTTGTTTTCCTTGAGAAGGAAGGAGAGAGATTATATCCTGGGGAACATAAAATATCTTTGAGTTTTCTACAGTCAGCACCTTTCAAGTTTCCACTCTGTTTCTGAATGAATCGACTTTACATGGAAAATATCATACTGATTTTTCTTCTTAGTTAATCTTCTGTATTTTTAATCCCCATAATACACTTCATTTAAAACATTTCCCTGTTGTTTCACTTCATTTATTTGGCATAATAGAAATAAAACTTCTATTTAGTATACGTTACGATGAAGAAATAGCTCCAGCTCTACAATAAAATCAGAGGTGTTTACTATGTAATGGTAGCTCTTTGTATCACTAGAACTTGCACTCAACATGTCAATGGCTTATTTATTAGAATTTGATATTATCAACCCTATATTACTTGCAACCCGAAAATACTTCCAGACCCTCAACCAGTTATGACCTGAAATATTTATTAGAATAATAGAGAGTTATTGGGAGGGAAGATTGTGTTTTCTGATGGCTTTGCTGTGCATATTTTAATTCTGTACATCTTACATCCAGAGTACATCAGAGACTTTCATTTGTTTTCCATCTGTAATTAAAAAAAAAAAAAAAGGAAAAGTATTGATTTTTAAACTGTGAAGAGAAACACAAAATACTTAAAAAAATTTCAAATGGTATGGTTGCCATTTCTTACCAAAATGGGATCTGATATACAGTAATTTCTCTGCAAATATTAATTCTCATATCTTCCTTAGGAATGCAACACAGGTTTTGATTTGCAAATGGAAAAATAAACCCCTGTATTTAAGTCCTAGGTGATTTATTGAAAGATGTTTTAACTACAAAAACCCTGAAGGAAAATCTTGGTCATGGTCATTAGATTATGGTGTTCCTCATCTTGCCCATTAGTTAAAATTTTGACCAGTTAATATGGACCATACTCAATATTGCTATATTCAATGGAATTATCTTGTGAGAAAAGATCTGAGGCCCTTTTTTTCTCCAGACCTTTTAGAAGAAAGCAGGTGCTGATTTATATTGTAATAAGAGTATGATGTCATAAGCAATAGGAAAAGAACAAAGGAAATATATAAGACTATACATGTAGAGTTACACTGCTTGTGATGGTACAGATGTTATAACTGAGAATCTCTTGAGTGCAACACTATTTTTGATGACGTCTTGTGGGCTCAATATTTTCTGAGCCTAAGAATTGCTAGCTCTTCCCAAGGGAAACTTTTCAACAGGTTGTTGTTTTTTTTTTTTTCTTTCCCAAAACAATCTTGTGTAAACAATTTTCCTTTCCCATAACAAACAGGCGCTGTTTGCTATTTCTGTTACTTAGCCAATGGAAGAGGTGTCAGCCCTATGGACCAATAATGTACCTTCTTAGCACAGCATGTTATAAAAAGGCTGAATGAATTGTAAATAAAGCTTTCTGATTTCTACTGCCTTCTGACTGGAGTCAAACATCTTTATTTTGTGTCCTATTGCGACAATGTCTATATTGCAAAGTCTGCCTGTAAATAACTTACAATTTGTTTTTGAAGCTATAGAAAGAATATTTATGAGCTGTTTAGCCTTTGTTTGTCTTTTTTTTTTCCCTTTCAGTAATCCAGTGCATGAAAATTCTCATCTTGATTGATCATAAATTAACATCATCAAATGACAATCTTTACTTTCCTATTGATTATCAAAGTTAAGAGATGGCCTGTTTCCTGCCAGTTTTTTTTAAGAGTGTGTAAAATTTTTCACTGGAACTTACTTTATCAGCAACATCTGATTAAGAATCCTATTAACTGGCCACTTTGGTATTTTATTTGATTTTATAATAGTAGCATATAAATTTCGCATGCGATATCTCAGCCTGTCGCGGTCTGGTTCGGTGGTGGATGTGCCACAACCTTCCTCATTAGAAGCATCTTTAAAAGACACCCAGCTTCACAGAAATACAGGCACTCTCAGGTGCAGAGTGATCAGCTCTTTGGGGCACTCTCAAGTGCAGTGATTTGCTCTTTGGTGCACTCTCAGGTGCAGAGTGATTCACTCTTTGTGAGGCTGCCTGAGCAGCAGAGCCACGTTTGCCATGCCAGGTGATGCAGGAGTAAAAGCAGCGAGATGGGGTCTTTCCAGTCTCCAGGACAGCTTTTTTTTTTCCCACGAGGTCCAAAGGGGAAAGAGCCAATTGGTGCCAGGGGAGAGAGACTATATAGGGTAGCCAGGGGCAGGGTTTCACAACTTGGCCAATGAGGAAAGGAACTGGGAAAGGGACCAATCAGGGAAAGAATCCAAAAAGAACCAATCAGGAGGGGTAAAAACCAGGAACAAAGGGAATAACCAATGGGGTATGAAATATTAACAGAACCGCAAACACTCATGGGTTGTAGTATTTTTGCTCACTGTGAACCACAAGGAAACTCTTAAAGGGACTTTCCAAAGGAGGGTCCTCATGAACTGAGGTAGCCTAGGGGCTGCACATGGGTTGAGGTATTTTTGCTCATCCTGAGCTCAAGGAAGTCTCCCAAGGGGACTTTCAAAAGGAGAGTCATTGCTAACTGAGGCAGCCTAGGACTTGCATACTCTCCAAGGGAATGAATTGCTCTCTATGAATGGTCCAGGGACCGCCACATCAGCTTACCAAAGCTAATGAAATATAAGTTAAAAGAAAGTAAATATTTAAGAGGAAAGCCTTAACTTGATATGTATTCTATATGTGTATATTCACACAGGTTAATAAATTCACGCATACTCAGGCTTTTTGTCTTAGGAAGCAGCTAACATAAGAGCTACTGATCCTTAATGAGCTTTTTTGTAGACTTCTAAAAAGTATTATAATAGTGTAAGGTCTGATCCTCAGACCTCAAGACACATGCATTATAGATTGAATTTTTTCCTTTTTTCACTTCATGAAATGCTGTAATCATGCAGGTTTTTTTCCCCCTCCTAATTAAATAATGCATGTGGGAAAATGAATTTCTATGTTTAATGTGTGAGAAGAAAGTTCCAGTGAAGAGAAAAAGACCAGATGTCCTGTAGAATCTATGACAGCTAATTATTTAAATATTATCTGTCATAAGTAATTGATTTAACAAGCTAATACATATATGTATTCTATGTTAGATAGTGAGAATATTGGTTCCAATTCCAATTTTGCATTGCTTCCAATGCAAAAAATACCTTCGTTGGAGTCCAATTTATTAGTAAATGTGAATTATTACTATATTATTGGCCACCTGCTTTCAGAATGAACCTTTTAAAAACAACATTAATTTTGATGGAGTTTTAGGAGGGATTTTCCTATCAGTGAATGTAACTGTATTTTTATTTTAATACTATTAATAGAATTCATAAGGGCAACTGTACACTGTAGCACTGCTTGGGAAAGGGCCATTGAAATATATATATATATATATATGCAGTGAAAACCTCTCAGTTAAAATCTCTTGTCCTCCATCATGCTTACACTCATTTTTAACTCTTGTCCTACACAGTGTACTCAAACAGGATTAATTTATACTAAAAATTATAAAACCGAGAAGGACACAAATCAAAGTAACAGCAGCAACTAAGAAGCATATTCATGCATCTAAAAGGACCAATATAGTTCTAGGTATTTCCAAAATTTCCAAAAAAATGTAATTTCACAACTAAATTGACCTGCATAAAGATGCAGCAAAATAACTCTCCCTGCACAGTCTGTGTGCAGGTAAGAACAATATGAACGATAAAATCTTTATTACTCTTTATGTGAGCCAAAATTCCATTTGTGCAGATTTAAGATCTTGATGCTGGTTTTGTTTGTCCTGTAATTACTAGAGTTCTTATTAGAAAAATGAAACATTATAAGAACTACTAGAATTCTTTTTTTAAAGAAATCAATTATATGCAAAATATATATAGTCAGAGAGTAACAGAAAATCTCTGAAAGGTTACTAATTTTTAAGAAAGAACCTATCACAGAGGTAGTTTTATTCAGAAAAGTGTTGTGAGCATAATCTTGCTCAAAATAAACCAGCATTATTTAAATAGAAACTGCATTAATTAACTGAATTCAGTGAGAGTCACTTTCAGAGTATACTGGTGCTGATCAATATGTTAAATAATAATCAAGTTGTTGTGCAAGAACCCAAAGAAAGATCAAAACAACAGATTGATAGCATTGGGTATGTAAAATGAACAAGAATTTTCTTTTAATTTTCCATATCTTATTTGGTAGTTTTGCACTTATAAACACACACATATCTAAATTAAAATTTACATTTAGAAAAATGGATCTGTTGTTCAAATTGTTCACAATCCAAGTTCAGTTGTTTAGGAACTTAAAGGTTATGAAGAAGTAAAAGTACCAAAATATATATCAATGCATAGGTAAATTCAACATGCTCATTCACCCGCATCTGCACACTTATATGTCTACACATAAACTTCATTAGGAATTGTATAAACACACAACCCCATGATCCTCTATTATAGCAAATTGTAAGCATAAGACAAGTGTTGTTGAACCATTGAATCTTGCTGAACCTTTGTTTTTCTCACTAAAGCATCTGAAGTTTCTTTTTCCATATTCTTGAATTAAAAAAGTTTTCATAAAGGAACATAGGGGAAAACAGAAATGATTCCCAGTGCTCAGACATTGATGGAATCAGTTTTTAGACAACAGCTTGAAAAACAGCTTTTCCAAAACACAACTTTATGCATTTTTGAATGTTTGGATTCCAACACTGAAATGGTAGGGGAAAACCATAAATTCATGTGCAAATGTTCCTAGGGAGGTGATCAAGTTTCAAGAAGAAAAGGTTTAGGCTCTTGATAATTTATTTAGTCAGCTTAGTGGAAAATAAAAGTTAAAAAAAAAATCCCAAGCAAACAAAAAAGTTAAAATTTCTCTTAGAAATATAACAGAATAGCAGTTAAGAAGAGTTTAAGAAGAGCACAGAACCTCAACTCTTCAACATATATCAAAAAAGTAAAGCTGAATAAATGAATAAAGCTAAGTGTTCCTCAAGTTTATTTTTTCCATTTCTCTACCCAAAATTTCTCAATTTCCCCTACGATAAGTCGTTGTGAGAGGTCTTCTTGAACAACTGACTTTTACTCTGCATTGTGTGTAGATGAGGTATTAGTAATTCAGGGTCTCAAGGGTACTAAAATTTTCCCGCTCATAACACTACTGTTGTTTCAAAATGTCAACAGGAATTTGCCCAGATCTGATACAATGTTCTATCGAGTCTTGAAGAATTGTGATTTGCTGTTCTCTTTGATATAATGGAAATATCTGAAGGTTATAGATGCCCTTGTAAATGCCTGTGGGATTTTGTCTGCTTCTTTCCATCTACTGGCGGTCATTTCAGGTTCTTGCCTCTTGAATTTTGGTGGCCTTCAAATCCAAAGTCACCTGTAATCAGAAATCTCAAAAATACCTAGCTAGATGTTTAACAAAATAGATTATACTTTTAGATTTCACAGCTTCCTCACTACAGTAGTGAAGTCAAACCCTAAAAATGATAGAATTTTAAAAATATATTCCTTCCTGGGGTGGGGAGAGGAGGAAAAAACCAAATAGAACAAAACCAATAAAACAAGGAAAAGACAACACTTAAGAACTATCTGTCTTTACCTCCGGTGAATAGACCTTTGAAACATCCTTAGTCCATTTTTATTAACGAAGAGAAGAAAAGTTACTCGGGCATATGTAAATATAGAAAAAAATCAAATTATTTAATACACATTTACGATTTGTACATATTAACATGTAGATATACAGGATAGATGTAGATGTAGATATGATATAGGTATATATATGCACATATACATATATATGAGGAAAGCATACTTAAGATTCTAGTTCAATGTGAAAACAACCCTAGGAATCTTTCCTCAAATTTTACACAGCCTATCTATGAGGTCAGAATTGAAAATGGGGATATAAATATGAGCAATTTCTGCTCATAGTCACACATTAAACTTCTAGGAGCAACAGTCTTAGCTTCTGAATCTTATGATGTAAGCAACACCAAGTGACATCACAAGAAAAATTTTCTAAGATTGCCAAAACAGAAGCTGGAATCACTCAACTTCTATAAATTATGAAAAGGAAGATAAGTTTATTTATGGCCATGGAACAGAGAAAAAAGTTCTCTGCTTCCCATATTCTTCAGGATGGCCAATGAAGACTAACCATTCACCAAAGTACAAAATTATATGTTTTACACATAAATGAATAAAACTTCTAGATGTCATTTATCAACAAAGTTTATTCTGTTTTTAATACCTTTCAAAACTCAATGAAATTTAATTGCTGTGAAAACCACTGCAAATAAGCATTTTAGCTCTATGTATCCATACATAATGTATATCCCCATACAGTCATGTTGGCATATCAAATCACAGGTACAGAAAAAAAAAAACCCACTCAAAAATGACAAGTGGTTCCATTATTTAAAATGTCATAAATTTTAAATGTAAAAGTTGGAAAATTTAATTTTTTATATTTAAGTCATTGTACAAGTTGAGGTAAGAAAAGTGAGGTGCAAATGACACCACTTTGGTCTGATGGCCAAAACCTGTAAAACTGTATAAAAATTCTCATGTGTTTTCATAATAGAGTTCTAGCTGGGAGGAGGCACGCTTCACTCCTGGTATTATATATGTGTCCTTGCAAGAACTAACTCCTTCCACAAGAATAGCATCTGAATGTTACTGTGATTATATAAGATAAGCATATGGTTCATTCAGTATAGCTCCACTGTTGTAGGAGTTCAGAGGCTTTTTATACAAAAGATGATCCATCTAGGAACTAATAACTTGGCATTTTCTCTTTAAGGATGTTTAAATCAACATTTCTGTAGCTTCAATATTTTAAAAATAAATATTTTAAAGATAAATATATGTTTTAATAATAATGGTGTTAGTTTTTAGTGTGATTGGACCTAGGCAAAGTCAAATCAATTCAGTGAAAATCCCTTTTGATAAATTCTAAATTGATTGACAAATTATTATGTTTACTGCCTAATTTTAGACTCTCTTTGGTGTCTTTTGGAAAGCAAATCTCCATAGATGCTATACAAGAAGAGTACAGGCCATTGTAGAGGGAATGCATAATTGTTTAAATTGATATTTAGGGTTTTTTAAGACAGGTATTTCTAAATGGAAACAACTTTTGATGGATATTCTTAAACTATTCTACCACTGCTCTCTCTATAGTTTCCAAAGTGACTTTATTGTTGTATCCTATAGTCATCTACAGTAATAGTTTATGTATTTCCTCTGTGACACATAATAATAATAGTACTAATAGATACATAATAGTAATATTATTGCTTTACTGATATAGCTTGTGGACAGCTAGTGCACACTTTCATGATGGATTTTTTTTTTTTTGAGTTTCGCAGATAAGATAAAAAAGATCTTATAAAGCAGTGGTACTACAAATCAGATCTTGACATAAGGTTTTAATAGAAACTTAAGGACAAAATATCCCAAAATATTAAAAATATACTCACTGTTAGAAGATTTTCCTTATGAAGAATATTGCCTTTATCCAATGTGTCCAAAAAGATGAATCTTTGTGTTATTTCTGAAACACAGGGAACACTTGGCTCATGTCATCCTGAAGTGTGGAAATCTCTATGGATAAAAACTTTCAGGCCAGACAGAAGGTGTTGCCTCAAGAAAGGGCAACACCAGTCAGTTGCTTAACTGAAATCCTTGTTTTTCTTCCTTTTAAAATTCCTTCACTGTCCTATGCTTCCATCTAAGTCTAAGAATAAGCCTACCTGTAATATTTGTTAATAATTAACAAATGAGTATTTTTTAAACTAATTTTAAAATTTCATTGTAGTCAGGAAAACAACTCATTAAAATATACCATAGGATTACTGACCATCTACTCCTTCTGAAACTTTGCATTATATCTACCTATTTTCCTGAGGAAAACGTGTACTGTATATTGTAGTTCTGCTTGTGGCATGAACCCTTTAAGTGTTAAAGTGCTATATATCAATTAAATAAATAAACATTTCAACCAAATAACTTACTTCTCAAAATTTACTATTCTAAAAATAAAATTTAAAGCTGGTTTAGATATATTTTTTTCTATCACTAGACATTTGGAATAAAATCTCTTTTCAAAGCACTTTTTCTAGATTTCTACCTCTTAAGTGGGGAGATGGTTTGTACTTTGTCAACAAGTAAAAATTATTCTGAAGGATGATTAGGAAATTGCTACAAATAGAGAAGCCAAATTTTGTCTCATATAATAACACACATTATGTTTCTTTCTTCAGTTTTCAAAAAGCATATTTTTCCCTTTTTATGTCCAGCTAGCCCATTATTCTTAGTTATTAAACTGTGTAATGGAACTTCCTGAAGAACTACAGGCACTACTTGTTTTCTCAAATGTGAACTACAGAAAATTCAGAAACAGCAGATATAATAAAATTCAATAGTATAAGTAAATTTGTTCTAATTAAATTGACTATAATTTTATTACCATTTTTGAATAATAAGTGTTTCAAACAGATCAGAAAAGACACAGAAAATTGTGAGAACATAATTTTTTTTGAAGTGATGGTAATGTTACATCCCAATTTCACAGAAGCAGCATTAATTAGGAATTAACTGGGAGTCTATTTATTACCTGATTTTTGCTTCTCAAGTTCTTTTTCTTTTTCCAATTGTCATGAAGATACCATTGCTTTTATTTTGGAATCAAAGCTCAGCTAATAGATATGATAGAGTCAGTATTTGTCAGTACTGTTTACCATGACATAATGCTCGAAATCTATTTCCCTTTACTGACTTAGAATACTCAAGCTTCTTTCTACACCTTATATAAAGCCTGAGTAGGATCTCAGTTATTGTGTAGGCAACATAATGAAGCACTCCTGCTGAAATTTTTTTTTTTTTTATTATTATTATTTTTTTATTTTTTTTTTTTTTCCTAATAGCAAACATATTGTATTTAGAAGAAAGTGGAACTCTGTAGAACATAGGGGAGACCTCATCACAGTCTACAACTCCCTTGTGAAGGAAAGAGGAGCAGCAGGCACTGATCTCTTCTCTGTGGTGACCAATAACAGAACCCCAGGGAATGGCCTGCAGTTGTCAGGGGAGGTTTAGTTTGGATATTAGAAAAAGGCTCTTCCCACAGAGGGTGGTGGTTGGGCACTGGAACAGGCTCTCCAGGGGAGGGCCACAGCAACAAGCCTGACTGCGTTCAAGAAGTGAATCTTGGGGATGGTCCTGTGCAGGGACAGGAGTGAAGCTTGATGATCCTTGTGGACCCCTTCCAACTTGGCATATACTGTGGTTAGAGTTTTTACTTAGTCAAAGATGTCCTAAGTTTCAGACTTTTTCTCAAGGACAAATTAGTCTAAAAACCATTCATTCCTATGACTAAGTTCAAAATTTATTCATTATGGTTACACCCTCAGCCACCATTCAGTGTTGGAATAAAAGGTGGGGGGAGACTTGAAATAGATGTAATTTTTAAAATATTTTTGTGACACTGAAATTCTTTAAAAGACTGGGTATTGAAACTAAAATGCTCTTAACTGGCAACTTTTTAATTTTTTTTTTCTATTTGAAGATAAGCCAAGATTTTCTAGTGAAAGGATACAGAGAATTCAATCCATCTGGGCACAGAACCAAAGTATACTTAAATTTTATTACATTATTAAACCTTTATTCCTTGAGATTTTTGTGCTGTAAGTTTTGTCAGTGGTAAAACTTAGATTGAAATTTTGTCTTCACTTGAATTTCCACTAAAAGATTACCACTCTGTCTATTGCTTTTAAAAGTATGCTCTCCTGGGACTATATCAGGAGCTATAAAATGGTAAGTTTTTATGATATATGGACACAAAGTTCCTCTGGATTCTTTTACAAACACAGTTTTGTTAACAAAAAGCAGATGTGTCACAACAAATACACCTGCCAAATGTTGGAACCATTCAGCATTGCTTAAAATAACTGTTCAGTCCCTGAACAATCTGGCATGTGCATCCTGCTGTGTTCTCTCGAATTTTCAGCTTAACTTGTCTTGTTTCTGACCATATATAATCCACTCACTCCTTTCTGCTCAGTGTGCTGGCGTGCTGCTGTGACTTCTCACTGGAAAAGCTTTGGAAGCTGCAGGACACATTTAAGCCCTTGAATGAATTTTTTCAGTAATGACTTATGGGTGCCAACATTTTCTCCTGCCCTTTTTAATAAGCACTCTCCTGTTTGGACTCACTGCTGATTTTGCTTTTAGCTGTGGATTCCCTGGTGAGCATGGGGTCAACATTCTGTTCTTTGTATTGTCTCTCTCCACAGACATGCCTTCTACAGATTCACAGCAGTAATGATTTTACTTTCTTTCTTGTTCTTAGCATAAAGTTCAATGCAAATGAATTATGATATTCATATATGGGTCTCACTTGGGTTTAACAAGGGAATTTCCTAGAGTATTCATCATATAATTTATTCTAGCAGAATGTACTTAGAGAAAAAAAAAAAAAAATTATTAAAAAGAAGTCTTCAGCCCATTAGGTTCACCATTAAAAATTCAAATTTCTGGGGAAGGAAGGACAGGAGAAAATCAAGTGTCTTTTACTGGTTTGATAAATTGAACAGAACAAATTTGCAATTGTTTTTACATGGAGACATCCATTAAATCTAAATTGCCGGGAGGGAGAGATTTGGGAGGCAGAGATTGCCAGGAAATTCTGCTTACATCTGCTGTGCAATACTCCCCTCCTCAATCCTGATATACCAGACCATGTCTGCTTAGTTGAAGAATCCTTCTCTAACTGAGCAGTCCTAAACATACACAAGTGGCATTTCAGTAATGTAGCTTCATAGTCACCCAGAACAGCGAGAACCAGTATTACTTACGTCCCACAGACTTCTAATCATTAGAAGAGATATGTAAATAAAGGAGATTATTTTATTCCATTAAATTAAAAATAAATATTGAATTAATAGAAAAAAAGTCAAAGGATAAGTCACTTCAATGCTAGGTTGTGCTTTTCTGTTTTCTTTTACTGTTTCGGTCTCTCAGCAACATTAGCAATTAAAAAATATAAATAAACAGGCCAGAAACTGTTCTCTGGGGCTGAGGTAAAATGGCCCTGATTATGTCACAGCTGTCCTCATAGGGCTAGCTAGCTCTTTAGAGGTTTATTTGGAAGAGAACTAAAGAAAGAAATCCCAGAGACAAATGGAGTAAGCTAACAAGCAAATATTGATATTGACTGGCAGTCCAGTGCTCTTGCTGACCCCTCTGTATTTTACAGTCCATAGATTTCCTGGGTTGAGGTTTTAGATACCACTGAAATCTTAATTAAATATATATATATATTTGTTATGCATAAAATAATTGTCTTAGAGTTCTCTTACGCAGATGGCTAAAGATAGGATCTTTAAAGACAAAGCACTGTATCTATCAGTTATCTCAATTTACAGTAAAATCACCTAATTTTTGTTGAATTCTTTCCAGTTAAGATCTTCCTTTCTGTTAATGGAAACTTTGTACCATGACATTGATAAGCAGAAAATGTAGTCACTTTCTTCTCTTCTTCTCCCTTCCTTCATCAAATTTCTGCCACTTTCCTTTCCATATTGCTTATTTTAAAGGTTAATCTTTATATAAGCATCTCCTCAGGATTATAGGACTTAACAAGCTGCAAAATTTCTTATTAAACTCAGGCACGGTATACCAGATGGTGAAATAAAGACTTGGAATGCCTAGAATAAGTAACACAGCTCCTGTATGTGCTGTGAGTTTTAGGAAGACCTTTTTGGATATCTTGCTGAAGGTAGTTGTCATGCTATACAGACAGTATAATTTTTTAAAAAACAGGATGGAGTGTCTAATGGCATAATTTGGTTCTTCAGCTGTGCAATGACATTTAATCAGCAGTGCTTCCCATAATAATCTCATAGAACTACACATCTTAAATGTAATTACTAATTTAAAATAACTACCGATCTAAAATATACAGGACAGTTTAATTAGTTGATGTGCTGTGACCACAGATATCTGCAGCTTTTTGTTTTCTACTTCATCTCTGCATTCATCAAATTCATGCTTGGATTCTGAAATGGTTATAGATGGTTATATAGAAAGTGAAATGAGTAACAAACACATAAAACATTTTCTGTTATCTTATTGAGAATGTCATCTGAAGGACATTTACTTTGATCCAAACAGGTACAAAAAGAAGTTAGTGAATGGATGGCACTGGAAACTTACAGAATGTTGTTTCCTTTAAAAATATCTGCATTTGCCTTTATATTCTAGGTTAAGAAATATAAATTACAATTATTTGTAAGAAAAGGTATGGTCATAGAGCTTAGACTCAGTCTAAGAATATCTTCTTTAAAAATGACCAACAAAGCGAAAGTTGCAATTTCTTGTTTAACTTCTGCTTGCTAGAAGCTTGCTCTTATTCTGTAAAAATCTATGGACAGATTTTGGTAAAAAAAGTAGTAGATTATAAGGTCACTCCTCTACAATAAGTGCACTGATAAGATACAGTCATGTATCAAGGAATATTATTTCAAAGGCTTCTATTTCCCTGGAAAATTTTGTTTAAATGCATGCCCAGTTCATGATCTACACTGATTATTTCTGTGTTAACAACATAGATGTGTATCTCCTTGCAGAGTAAGTTGATGTACTGTGCATGTGTTTTTTAATTATCATTCTAGATCAATAGAAAGAAACAATCATTTTCTAATGCCAAGTATCATCTTACACAGGCAGAAAAAGAAATCTGATTTGTTATACACAGTAAAATCCATGACTAAACACTCCAGAATACATTACCGGGTTTATTGCTGAATGACAAAAATAATTCTTGGATGGATGCCTAATAGAAATAGTGATGGCTTTGAAGGAATTTCCTTTCAGATACATTAAACTATGTAACTGAAAAATTGATTTTAGGATGCTGTTGATTAGCAGAATTGTGCTTGCTCTGGTGGTAGGGATTACTCTGAGGAAAGATTTTTTTTTAATGCTCTCTTGAACCACTCATATCAAAACTAAAGTTTGTCCATTTACATTTTATTTTAGCATTCAGCTATTCAGCTTTACAGACCTCAGAATTCTGTGGCATCTCATTCAATGAAATAATTCTGAGCAATTTCTCACTTCTACATAACTGAAGTATTGAAACTTAGGCTTTGATTTGAAATTATCAGCTATCTGTGACGAAATATGTGGTGAAATGGTAGAAAATGCAGAGATTGCCCCACCTGCTTTTATTGTAAGGTAAATAAAATTCTAAGTATTCATGAACAGCATTTTGTAACTATTAGTTTTGGTTATTATCACATTGAATAAATATTTGTTAACCTGAGGCTTTCAAGACAATGTACCTTCTACGAAGATAAGGCTTAATATTCCTTCTATAAAGGTTGCATTTCTGATATACAAAAGAAGAGGAGGCTTTGACTAAATAATCAACCCCTATCAGTCCAATTGGCTGATAACTCCAACTTTCAAAACAGAGTTAATCATAAAATATAAACAATTAAGTAATACAAATAAAAAACTACAATATAAACAAAGGCTGGCCACATCCAAGGTGTGTGGTTCAGTTGACATGCTGGAGGAGGAATGGCTTCAAACAGAAAGACAGTAAGTTTGGATTTGATATAATAAAGAAATTCTTTACTGTGAGGCTGGTGAGGAATGGAAAGAGGCTGCCCAGAGGAGTTGTGGGTGGCCCATTCCAGTGTCCAGGTTGGATGGGTTGGTCTTTCAGCAGTTTGGTCCAGTGGAAAGGGTACCTACCCATGGCAGTGAGGTTGGAATTAAATGACTTATAAGATCCCTTCCAACCCAAATATTTCTGCTGTTCTGTGAATCAGGTTTTTCACAGGTTTCAAGCAAACATCAATGGAAAATATTTATATAGCGTGCAAATCCTAGTTCAAGACATTCCTTATGGGAACAGATGTAGGGGAAGAAGAATTTTTCAACTTTCTGCAGAAAAGAGTTGTTCACTAGATAGGTAAACACAGAAAATGCTTCCTAACTGAGTAGCTATGTTACCGTTCACAGCTGGGAAATAACCTTTACTCTAAAAAAAGAAAATTACATTAATTAAGAAGATGACATGAATGTGTTTGACTTTAGAATAAAATGGAGTGTTTTAGACAGTCCAGATATTTTACAAAGTGTAGTTTGCCCATAATAACCATCACATTCTGTCAAAAAAAGACCATCAAAGATTTTTAAATGCTGGCTTCTTTCTTCTGGAAAAATAAAAAGATATCTGTGTAAGAGAAAGAGAGCTTCCAGATGTACCCTCAGTGGAAGTTAAGATTATTTTTTTTTCTTTTACTGTAAATACATGTTTATTTTAGGTGTCAGAAATAACAGTTCCACTTTACTTAATTTTTCCCCTTTACTAAACTAGGCATATGTAAATAATGATTTTTTTAAAAGTCTGCCCAGTAGTATACTGAACATTTATATGTTCTAGATATCTGGGACACTACAAAAGAACTGAAGCTCTCAGCGCATCTTCGTTTTCATCAAAATATTAGTTGACTGAGTCTACCTCTTTGCTGTATGGCACAAGAGAAGGTTGCACTTACAGGGTCAAGGGAAGAAGAAAATGTTTTCCAGTGACTATGAGATATATCAGTGAATCTCTGTTGTAAAATAAGGAGTCAAGAATAAAAAGCTAAACCTTGACAAATACAGTAAACATGTTTTTAGACATGTAGAATTTATTCCTTCAAGATTTTTCCATGCATCATTTATTTCAAATTTTTAACTTAAGATATATATGAATGTTATTATAATAATACATTATGGTATTTTTAGTGTCATCTACAGGCATATGTAAGGAAAATTCTGTAAATGTCAGTATGGCTTTTAGAAGAAGATAACGTGAATTTTTTAGGGTTCTTTAATTATTTTTTTAATAGAGACTTGTCTAGGAGACAGAGAAATGCTATATATCTAGGAACCATTAGATCTTTCTTCATGATTGTTCCACACTTCTACACACTTCAGTTTTATAAGAAGGGATATGAAAGGTAACACCGATAAAAAGTTGGAGAGGGGATAATTTTCTAAAAATCTTTGTTTGTTTGTTTTAATTTTATCTCACTAATTGACTATATATTGACATCTATACCATAATAAAAGGGCACATATAAAATATTAACTAAATGTTTTTGAACTATTGATGGCAGTGAAACCATCTTATTTCAGATTTGTTTGTGTTCTTTATACACTTTAGAGTCAGGTATCTGTAACTTTTTGAGGAGATGTATTTCACAGATTGTTAATTATGCAATGCAGTTTGAAGAACTGATGCAGTGAAAATGGATGGATCTTCTTTTCTGAAAAAAAAATTCTAAACACCCTTGGGGTGTTCCATGGAATTAATTTCAAATTGAATCTTGGAAGTAAATGAGATAAGTTGCCTACTTCTCTAGGTTATCAGAAAGCTATTAACAAACTTTAGCTTTGTTAAAAGAAATAATAATGGAGCTCCATTTCCACAACATTAATTTTTCAAATCTGGTTATTTCATCGAATTACAAGAGCATGTAGAATTCCTTCACCTACCCTATTCCGAACTCATCCCAATGGTACACTTTAAAACAAGAGACCTGTGGGAATAAGCTTTTATATTGTAATGATTGGGTGAAGAATTAGAAATTTGTCTTTGAAGATTTGTATTTAAAGTCAGTGTAGTTGATCTATAGCAAGTACGTCTTGACATCCATCTGCTGATCACTGGGGAGACGTACTACAGTTGAAGGTTTAATTCTGCAGACAGAAAATTTTGGTTCTAAAATATAAGATTTTTAATGAATCAAGTGTACATTAATGTTTTCTCATTCTCTGACTAGCTGTATAATTAATATTATTTTACATAAAGAATATGATTAATTTGCTTTTATTCTTGTGATTTCTGTTGTCATTGGTACAAATTAATTGCAAAGCATTTTGTTACCATCTGACAATGGATACCATAGAGACAAATACATAGAACCTTTCTGCTATTTTTCAAGCATTGTCTACAAAAAAGGGAAGTACATTATTTACTGCAACTTAGGACTTTGACAGTAGACCTGTCTATGCTGTAACATCTAACCTCAAAGTCTTCTGCATTCATGCAAATATACACTAACTTCAGAGGTTAAGGGAAAAAAATTCCTCAGCTAAGCTTTAAATTCATGGTGTTTATGTCTGTATTCCTTAATATGGCCTTCCTAAACTCATATGAAAACATTTATATGATCAGGGAGTGGAAGTAAATGTTTTAATTATGGGTTACTGCATAATTAGTCCACTCCTGGGAGTACTAAAAACTCTGCATAGCCATATCATAAAGCCTATGAAAATTTTTGAATGAGGCTGATTGCTGTAATACAGATTTAGGCTAGACTGAGTTAATTCCCACAATGTTAAATAGTATATTCTTAGAGAACTTTCAATATTTTAGCATCAACCATTTCGAATTTTCAGGGGCCACTATAGACATCTAAGTTTTGAAATATAAAATCTGATAATCCAATATTCAAAGCTCCACTTGCTGCCTCTGTACACGTAAGCAAGCCCTTCAGTAAAATGAACCCTGCCTGCACAGCAGGATGAGATCAGGTTATTGCAGCCCAGGGAAAACAAACATCCAAGCAGGTGTTCCTGTCTGTGAATGTCATTAATATTTTATATTATATCTCCATTTAAATATTAAAGAAGATAGACTTTGGTACTTGTGGAATTTTAGATATGGGTTTCTTAGAACAGTTTATCTTTGTCTCCAGCATTTGAATATAAGGAATCAACAAGAGTAGTCTGAGCTGCATAACATTTTCAGCTTCAACAAAAGTATTAACTAAAAATATGGATTATAGAGGTAAACTAAGAGTTCATGTCACAGTGCAGTGCTAGAAAAAAATTCATAAATGAGATAATTTTGCCTTTAAAAATGTGGAGTAAATAGCTAAAAAAATATATTCAGATTTTATTTCTCCTTGTAGAAACACATCTTGTGTTTATCCTCTCAAGTATTACAGCCAGTGAAATCAGAGTAGCAACATCTGAAAGAAACAGGGCAGAGTTAATAAATATTAATCTTATTCTCTAAGATCTATGGTTAAAATCTTGCAGCTTTTCAAAAATGTTTTTGATATTTTGATATAATATATCACATTGCCTGATATTTATTAATGAAAATAATAAAAGAACTTTAGATTTTGTGAACATTGTCAAAAATCTCTGGAAATATTGACACAAGAAAATAAGAAATGGTGCCATCTATTAAATTTTTGCCCCTGGTAGTTAGGAATTGAAAAAAATTGTTCTTCTGTAATCTAAAATAAAAACTAGGAGAAAAAAAATAAAAGAAAAAGAAAGAGAGATTATTTGAAGTATGTGAACTTCTAGTTTTAGTTATCTGGAACTATATCATACATTGCAAAAAGTTTTAAGAGTATGTAATCTACATTTGTGTATATAAACACATCTGTAACTTTTCAGAAAAAAGGAAATCAACAAAGCTTTAGGTAAAGACCTTATTTATGGCAACAGTGTGAGCTTTTTTCTGCTTTTGTTTTGCCCAGATACTACCATGCTGAATATTCAGCTCCACTAGCAATACCAGTAAAAATATTACAGAATCATTGTTGACCTTTGCAGAATCCAGATTCTTTTGTTTTGATTAAATGGAAATAAAGGTAAAAGGAAAATTAAAAAATCTGTCTCAATATGTTTTTGAGATGATATCTAATCCTGCTGATGAAAAAGTTTTGATCTCTTTGGCTTCTACATATTCAGATGGAGTTGAAAATGCTCATCATCTTTCTGAAAGCATTTGAGACAGAAAGTGAATAAACTAGTTTTAGATGCATATGATGCAGACATCTGTGCTTGTCATCACGAGTTCCTTCCCTACTGTAGATGGGGAAAGACAACGTCTTTAAAAGAGCAATTAATGTGATATACCATGGGTCTCCACTTTAGGGTGACATGAAATATGCCCCAAGGTGCTTACTTCTCCCTGTTGACAACAAAAGTAGTATTGAATGCCTCATTCAGATGTATTTCATTAGTTTGGTCCTGTATCTAGTATCTAAATGAAGAATAGAGAAAAAAAAAAAGCACAAAAGCCTACAATAAAATTCTGGCACTTTAAATCTGTTAGTTATTTGACATATTAGTCTCAGCAATGCAATTTGATTAGGTTCTGTCTGTTTTTAAACACCGGTATCTTACAATCCTAGGAATATCCAAATGAATAAAAAAGCAGCCATGAAATACAGTTGTACACATCTCAGTCTATGTTATTCAGAAGAGTATAATGTGAAATCAGTGGAGTACTGCCCAATGGAATATATTTATGCCTGGCATGGGTCTGTCTTCATGGGATGGAGTTCAGTCAGTTCAGAAGGAATTGAGACACTCAATCTGATAAACATTTGTTTGAGTCAATTACATTTGTTCAGCCAATCAATGGCTTGGATTTATATTAAAATACATTAGGGAGCTAGGAAATAAACAAACTTGATGGACAAGCACCACTTTAAAGTATCAATGATTTCCATGTAAATTAAAATTACATAGCTGAAAGGGAAATAACAACTCCGGAGAAATATTTGGCAGTCTGCCTGTTTATTTCAGCTATTCAGACAGCAAACAAGGGTGTCAAGGCTATTTAGAATTACATCTGTAACTTTTCTTTGATGCTGAGTGTTTGGGAATTAGTAAATACTGCTTAAGGGTTGGTCTCGTGGCTGAGATGAAGCTGAAACCAATGAGGTTTGGTAGCACTGGAGCTAGAAGTGTGGAAAAGCTTGAACTTTCTGATTTAATTATATAAAGAGTGTGATAGCATTTATTTCACAGCTATTCTTCTATCTGATTTACATGGCCCTCAGGACTAGTTATTTTCCTTATCCCACTAGTCAGACAATGAAAAATATAAACTTTAAGTTTTGTTGATGGTAGAAGCAAGAGACTAAGATGGAAAATTATTGTGACTTTTTAAATCATAAAACACCCCCAACTCTGTTGTAAGTGTAAGAAAAGACAAAATAGCAAATTATTATTATGTTAAACAGCTGAAAGCAGGGGTGGATCTTGCGATCAAGGATGCTACTTCAGATAAGTAAAAAATTCTATTTCAAAAGTAAAACCATAGAAGTGTAGTTGGTGATAAAATTTTAGTATTTTATTTTCATTTCCTTTTTTCTTCTTTTTTTTAATGATTAGCATGGAAAGTTTAGAACTTAGGAGAATAAAACAAAACAACCATAAAAAGCACAAACAAAACTGTGTTAACATCCCCAATCCACCAGATACTCAATTTGATCTGTGTGTAACATAACAGCAGGCTAGGCAACACAAGAACAGAACTTTTATAGAGTGGGTCTTTTCCTCAAGGACTAGTCAGTTCAACAACTTCCAATGAGGTGCTTGTTGACAACAAACTCTTTTCAGACCTTTACAGGCTTCTTAGAAAGTAATATTCCATAATTTCTGAAGATATTCTTTCTCAGACTTCTGTAAAATCATTAGTATATCACTCTCTTCTGATTTTATTTTCCCACCTAAAATTCACTGTAATTCTGTTTTTTTCTCTAGATGAACACAGTCGTCTTGCTTATAAGTCAGGAACCCTCTCCTCTCCCTTTCCTCCATGCAGAGTGCAGGGGCTGGGACAAGACAAGCAGCACAGGACACATTACACATCGAATCCTGATGCTCACTTGCGGCCTGTTAACAAAACAGAACACATAGTTCATAAAAATCTGTAGATGAAACAGTAGGTACCACTTAAGAGTAATCCCCAAAGTAGGGGAAATATCTAGACTGGTGACTGACAAAATCTTGTATCCGCATTTCGAGGTCAAGGTGCAAAACCAGCACTAGGTGGTCATGCAGGCGCTGGTTTCAGCATGTAGACACCTCTTGAACTTTATATTTAGGGATTAGTATAAGACTGAAAGAATTAAGTCTGAACTGTGTTCCAAAAATTGATTTTAGCATTAACTGTTGTCATTCTATTTGTCACAGGCATCCATGTGTAAAGTGATATCTTTCTTCCCACTTACTGAATGTGCAGCCTCAGAAAAATCCTGTAAAAAATAAGTTCTGAATTAAAACTATTTTTCATGGAGTAAAAGTAGTTCCTTATATCTGTTTGGAAGTAATTTAATTTAATTTAATTTATTGTTTATTTCTTTATACGGCATTAGTAAAGGAGATTCTCACAGGGAGACTAAAATTCCCAGTTAATTTTTTTCTACAGCATTTATCATTATATATTGATGTATAATTCACTTTTTTTTTGTATTTCTTTGCTAAGAAAAATCCCTTCTTCCATGTTCCTTATGTGAGAATTTTCTTATATCCCAATGCTTTTGTTTTCCAGGTCTTGTTGCATTCCTTATTTTAATATTTAATTTTTCCAATTGCTTCCTCTTTTTTTCCCCATATATTGAAAAGTACAGCCAAAAGGAAAAGGTTTTGGCACTGGAACCTCCCCTTAATCACAAGAATATGATTAGAATGACATGCGTAATTACATAATTTTATCCTTAATGCTTTTTAATGTTTATTTTAAATTTTTCCTCTGTTAAATACTTAATCATTTCTAGAAGCAGAAAGATAAGCCTGCTGAAGACTAGCTAGATCTTTCTGGACTATTGTAGAATATATAACAAATTAGAAAAAAATTAAAAATATATTAATGATCGATAAAGAAGCAAAGTGATATGCAACAGATAGTGCCATAAAAACTGCAATGAATATAAATGTAATTATAGATGTTGAGTCACAGTTTTATTGTCATGCTCTTAATGTCTGCTGCTCGAACCAACAACATTTATTGCAATGTGCCATTCACAGTTGACCAAGTACTGAAAAGGTGTCAAAAATCATAATACTGGAAAAATTAATATCGAGTAAGGTGGCCAGGGGTTTATAAAAATGTTTCAGGAGAAAAATCTTCATCAGGTAGGAGAAAATTATTAATAATGTTAAAAAAAAGCTTATTAACATTAATATTGATCAATATTTTTTAAAGAGGATTTGTAAGAGTAGTTACTTTACCTATGGCCCAAGATTCTATTCTCAGTGATGCAAAATGTAAAATTTCTATTGAATTCAAAGAGTATTATTTATCCCTGAATTCCAGGTATTTATTTTAACACTGTTACTTTAGTGACAAAACTTGTGAAATAACAGTTGTGAAGGAAAACTCACAGAAATGCTTTGATTTGAGGACCACTCTAAGATGTTACTTCCATCTTAAAACTTTGGACAGAAAAATTAGTAAACAGGGTGAAAAATGAACAGGCCTTTGATTTCACCTTCACTTTCCCTCATTGAGTGGCCACACGTATTTTCTTTTATAGGCGTTACACTTTCTGGTTTATCTTTGAATTTTTTTTTTTCCCTCTCTTCTTCACCCTGTTGCATTTAAAAAAAGAAATTAAATATGGTTAGAAACTGAATGCCCCAGTTTCCTCCTTATTGCTTAGTCTTCTGGAATCTGCTTCCATGTAACTTTTACTAAGATTATCCTTTGCATATTTAAAGATATATGTGCAGTACATTTTGACCACATGTTTTTTACTGAAACTGATGTACATTTACTCTTGCATACACAACCTAATTTTCTGGAGAGCTAGTGATCGTTCAAGGGTAATTATTGTTACACTTAGTTCTGTTTGTTACAATTTTCCTGAAACAAACTCAAACACACTGCAAACTACCTTCATTTTTTTCAGTTTTTCATGTAAATGACTGTAGATAGCAATCATGCATTTATGGATTTTCACCCTATGTTTCAGATAACCTAATCTTGAAATTTAACAAAAGATCCTTTTGTGATTTTAGGCATTGTCACAATTATGCCTCTGATCTCTGTCATTTTGTGGAATGTTTGACACATTCCAGTCAAAAGCATTACTGAACCACCTAGAGGAGAAAAAGCCATAGGAGAAACATATAGATTTTCTATTCAAAAATTCACTCCTTATTTTTTTGTCATTTTGCCCAAAGTCAGGATTAAAAACAAATCTTGACTACCCAATGAAGACAAACTTTTGCAAGAACTGAGAAAAAAAGTGTAAACTCTTTGTGATCTGAGGACAAAACTTCTCTAGATCCCATTCTAAGTGACCTAAATTCTAGGAATACATTGAAAAGCTGGGATAATTTCAAGAGATTTATGATGATTATTCTAATGCCTTATCTAATTCTAATTAAAATATTCTAATTCTAAGACCTTTAGTGGTCTAACACACTTCAGACTTACTGTCAAATGTATGAAAGAAGTACAGCTAGAATCTCTCCCCTTCCATGGTCCATCTCGTTATTTCAAAGCATTCAATTCTTCTCTTTAATTATACAAAACAAATTAACACAATTAACACTTTAAAATAAAAAAGCAGATATGGAAAATGTATGTGAGATATTGATTGCTAGAGGAAAAAGGAAATGTAGAAAAAGCAAAGCGTAAAACAATCAACTATTTTTTCAGAATGTATTTTTGAGACCACAGATCCATCTGGCAAGTTGAAATATTTTTTATGTACATTATAAATTACTAAAATACTATTTTTCAGACATTATATAATTTTGCCCTTTTTCTTATACAGTTTATACACTATCCATACAATATTTATCCATCTGTACAGAAGACAGAAGTATACTATTTTCTTCTGTATCAAGTCTCAAACGTAGTAATCTTTTCTTAAAAAAAAAATAAAATTATCTGTTTTTACCTACATCTTGAAGTTCAGCTTACAGAAAATTTTATTTTTGGACATATGACAGAAAAGCATTTTATGAAGAAGTGTCTATGCATCAGGATGAGAACATTAAGAAGTCTTGTGAAATAGAATTAAAATCACAAAGACCAGTTTCAGATTGTATTTTTTTCTGCGTGACTACAAAACTAGGATAGATCAGGGATGTTCAAAATTCTGCATAAAATCTGTTTTGCATCAAATTTCAAGTGAATGGAAATTGTCTGCAAGGTTTTACTTTGCGCATTCTTGTAGATGTTTTAAACCACTTTAATCCTTCTCACTCTGCTCTATTCTGGACAGGATTTCATCACTGTGCCAAGAACATAACTGGAATTAGGAAGCATAGGGAGAATGGGAGCTCTCAGCTAAAGGTTCCATTTTGATTAAAAAAACCCAAAAATATTATAGACACATAAGGGGTTATAGGACAACAGCCAATTGCTACTGTTAGTTGCTATTTTTTAGGAATAGATGATGTTAGATTTTTTCTGGCTTTTTATGCCAATTTTTATTTCTCAGATTACTTTCCTGTTCTTACAGTTAAAATAGCTAGTGACAAATAGCAATTCCTGCTTCCTGAGGATATTTTCAACTTTCGCCAGACTACTTTTCACCTTTTTAGGTGATAAGTTTCCATTACACATCTATGCTTTCACACTTATTGATATTATCTCAAGATGCCTCCAGTTTTTAGATGCCCAGCTGTGCTTTGAATACGATGGTTGTTCCATGTAATGGCCTTTTCAGATGTGTACATATAAAACATTTTGTTTCCTCCCATAAGAACTCTTTCCCAGCTCCTGAGTCCATAACTTACCTTGGATATTTCTCATCCCTATACGATGCACAAGAGACAATCTTTATCCTATTGAGTCCTGTATTCAGTGAGAAGCATTAGCATTTTTTCCAGAAAACACTGACTCAAATCAGTGACTTCCTGTTTAGTATTGAAACCTTAGAAAATTCCAAGGAAGAGTAGTATTTTCTGATTCAATTAACACAATGAAACACCTGACAATACTCCTAAAATCTGCTTAGCAGTGGTAGATTAACTATTGCAAAAGAAGATAGAAATTAAAAATTAGACCATAAAATATGGAGAAATGTATCCTGAAATGTGATTATAATCCAGATAGTAATCTCTGCATACTAGAATAATATCCATATGAAATAGTGATGAGGGCTATATATATAAAAGCTATTAAAAATCCCCTTACATTTCTTTTGATAAAGACAGGGAAAGAGGTTTGGTATTTCTTTTATTTTATTGTAATAAATAACTTTAAGTATATGCCAGACTTGAACGAAAAAGGTATTAAATTTCTCCTGCGGGCAGCATTGTTCAATAATCATCCACTAAAAAGCATCTTTTTATATCTTAGTCTCTGTCAAAGTTAAGATATTTGGCTAGATAAACTACTGGTCTGATCCATTATTGCAATTCTTATGTTCCTATGGCTTTTTATTTCCTCTGTAACAATTACTTTGAACTGGATAATACAATTTAATGCCCACTTCCCCTGTTATTTGGAATGAATAATACTCAGTATAATAGGAAAGCCTTACAAAGAGCTTTTACCTCTGAGTAGTGAAATGATGCACTGACATTTTCAATAGTGAATAGATTTCACAACCGACACATTAATAGCCTTTAAATGGAGAAAGGTCTGGTTGTACATCTTCAAAAAGCTTCTGAAGTTGAGAGAAGTCTTTTCAGTAGGAAGACTTATTTCTTTTTAAGATTATATATTGTTAAAATTTATAATTCAGGTTCAGGTTTTCTTGTGTTTGCTTTTTTTTTTGCCTTTTTTTTTTTTTTAAATTGGAAAATTCTGTGTCAAATTTGATACTTAGACATATAATAAGGTTGATATTTTAAAAGTACTATGCAGCTGAGGCTACCATTAAAAGTTCTGATGCCTTCCATGTCTTAACTGTCTCACAAGGCATAGGCTTTTCTGGGGTTTGTAAGCACGTTAGTGCATAACATGCAAGGTCTTATAGATAACATTTTGGTCATGGTCCTACCTATTTCTGAATTGTTTTAATTATTTCTTCTTCAGTAAATGCTGACATCATAGTAATTTTGAACATCCTATATTATGATGGTATTATGCCTAAAAATTTGCCCCCCACAACTTTAAATAGTTTTCTCCTTCAGACCTCCTGTGGAGTCCTGTTGGGCTAATAATTTAAGGAACTAAGAATAATTAATATAAATAAGATTTAAAAACCCTGTTCTCTCTATATATTTAACCTTATCAATAAACTCAATAGAGTTGGTGTTGATGGATAATTGAAGAAAGCCTTTCTACAGACCTAAGAATGGTGGAAATGCTGAGATAAGACACTGTAGATGGCTTCCTCTTAAGTCTTATGCTGTTATCACTCCAAACAAATTTACCTTTTGACGTCTGCTTGCAAGTTTTATGCCTAGCTTTCAAATGCTTCTTTTAGATACTGTGTATGTCAATTATTCACCAACAATGTATTAGTGTATGAGTACTTAGGTAATACATGTGATAAAAAAAAAAAAGAAAAATTCTGAAACATTTAATTGCCAAAGGGAACTGTATCACTACTAAACATTGCAATTTTTAGTTCAGATAGGTCATCAAATTACATTCAAATATTAGCTTCCATCTTTCTGTGATACGAGACATATTAAAATTCAGAAATGTAGAGTGTATAGCTAATATTAATCCCCCAAACTATTTAGCATCACTAAATTAAATTAAGTCTTTTCAGAAGCAGGGCAATTAAATCAAAACTCTTATGTCATGCCATTGTAGCATAACTTGTTTCTTAACAAAATATCTTTGATGAGACATTTGGGAATTATTTTTTTAAAAAAATCAGTAAGCATAGATACTATTATCCATGTATAGATAATAGGAAACTATGATGTGTTAGCTTTATAAAAGCAACTGTGGTAGAATAAACAAATCTTCAGTCAAGCTGTAATACAGCCAGCAAGTCATACTGGCATCAGGAAGAATAAATAGGAAAATACACAATATGAAATTCACAGACTGAATATCAACAAATAGGAATTAATCTCTAATCTTCTCTTTTATAAAAGGTAACTTTATAAAAGCACCAAAATTGGTATATATAAAATGGGCCAAAATTAGTAAGTGGATAATTAATGAGTAAAAGGAAGCACATTACACATACTTGCAGAGATTTAAAATTCTTCCTGGCAGTAAAATTGCAAAACTAAACCAAAACTTTTCCTAGGTATTAGGAACAACATTTGATGTCAAATAGATTTGCCTGAAGTGCCAGCATTACTGGAGTCATTATTTGTGTCCAAAAGGCCTACTATTTGAGGCAATGAAAGTCAAAACCAGATTTTTTTTCATTTACTTTCCATTATTTCAGAGAACAAGGCTGATTTTGTTAAAAATATTTGAATGCATGCAATTGAAAATATTGTATAATTAAATTACATTTCTACAGAGGCCTTTAATAGTAGCATCACTGTGAAAAGCAATTTGGTTTATAACATTTCTTACATGCAAAACTGTCCTTTCATGCATGACCAGCTCTGTTCAATAAAGTTACTATTTTGATTTTAATTTTAAAAATTGTTGTACAGATATTTCTGATACTTTAGTTCTAAAAATAAATACACTTTATTATTGCCAATGTAGAAAAAAGATGCAAAAATAAGGGGGTTTTTAATATAATTTTAAACAACATAAGAAAAAGACTTTTTGTATGTCTTGAAATCACCAGCTATATTATTCCTAATATTTGCTACTTTTCCCCTCACCCAGACAGAATGAAGTATTTTGCATTGAAAAAATATAAAAAAATGGCTTGATACTTTCAATATTAATACAACCATCAAAAAGCAGCTCTTATGTGGTGAATGACATTTTTGATGCCCTTTTTTGGTAGATAAAATAATAGATTGTATGAATGTCTAAATCTTAACTTAAAAGTCTATTTCTCTTCTGAATCCTCTCAGACATACAGTGCAAACAGAATGACAAGGGAAAACTTTTTTCTAAAAATCAGCTTTTATTTTTTCAGAAATCAACCACAAAGTTAAAAAAATCCATCTTATCCCTTCCTCCTAAGATTGATTTTTTCCATATTTATTAGAAATGTTTGACAGAAAAAATATTTCTTGCTAAGTACTTTAAAATATTTTATTTTGATTTTACATATTGCATTAATTTATTTAACTATATTTTCAATTGTAGCCATAAGACAAATACAATCTCTATACTCCTGGTTTATAAATGTTTGAATATTTCAGAACCTTCTGTGGTTCTTTTCTTTATTCTTTAAATTATAGGATTTATATTTCAAAAAGAACAGTTGGAATTTAGGAAAAAAATCATATTTCTAACTTGAGGCTCTAAGTGTTTGAAATGGAATATTTAGATTCACTGAAATGACCCTGGATTTTGAAAACACATATGCAAACAAGCAAACATGAAATCATGACTCTATCTCAAAACAGAATGGAGTGTGATAAAATAGTTGAAGTATGTAAAAATACTGTGACCGGCTAATATTTTCCCACAGAAACATGTTGTGTTAAATAATATTTAGTTTGTTAGACACAAGACGTGCTTTTTCCTGAATATTTTAGCATGTTTGTTTTCTCTATCTTTGACCAAACAATTGTAGAGACATAATAAAATGTGCTGATATTCTAAAGACAAAAAGGATTTCTCAAACAGATTCTGAGAGGAGGAGGAATTCCAACAATCATATTTTGTAAGAAAATGCTTAAGAAAAGAAAAATATTTAATGGACAAGATAATTAAAATGCGGTATAAGAGTGGTTTTTAACTATTGCTTTACAGGAGAAAAAGGGTTAAAGAATACTTTAATCAGTGCAATGTGATAATAGTTTTGTGTAAGCTGTGCAAATGGCACTGGAGAAGGACAAGGAAAAGAATTTCAAATATGCTTATAAGTTTCCTAATTCTAAACCATTAATTTTGCTTTAAATTTAGATCTTTTCTTAGTCATAATCCTGATCAATGTCAAGACTAAAGTGTCAATAAGTTTTGAGTTGCGTCTTGATGGCATTGTAGCCCTGATAAATATTCCCAATTGGATATAGATGGAATTTTCAACATTTAATATATATATTTAAAAATAGTATATTTTCCATGTCTGGACCTTTGTATATATATATATATATAATTTCAAATTCCACAATGTTATGAACCATTTCTCAAGTAAATATCTGTGTATATTTCTAATATAATGATATACTGATATCCTAAATAACTGAGAAGTGTCCCTGATACCCTGAGAAGTGTACTGTAGGCTTCAGCACAGAGCTTTTCATGTTGTATACCTTGCTTGCTTTTCTATTAATATGCCAGTTAAAATAGGTGTTTATTACTCTTGAGCTGAATACAACATTCTTATTGAACAGAAAGAAAAATAACAATGAGCTATATTTTTTTTTTTTCCTGGAGATTAGGATATGCTTTGTTGGAATACTGAAATGCATCAGAAGACACAGAGAAAAGAATTTCTTCTCTGTACACTAAGCAACCCACATGTGACACTTTTGAAATAAAATTAATGTGTGCTTGACCTCCTCTAGCTTATATTCCTTGAATCAAGTGTTAAGAAGCACTTTTAATACATATTTCAGCTATATAAGAAGAGGAAAAACTGTGAAACGATTTAAAAGAAAAGAGAGAAAATTGGTACTGACAAAAAAATCATGGCACTAATAAAATAATGTCCAGATATAACAAATCACTAAGTGCAACTTCATCTGGAGTTGATGTGACTTACAACACAGCCTTCATTAATATTAAAAGAGCAAACAGCTCATTAACCTTTTTTTAGTCCCAGAGCAGCACTACTGAACACCTGCTAGTTTTCTGGTCCTATGATAACAAAGAAAATTGGGTTTCCTTCATGGGGATATCCTGAAAAGGATCCCTACCTATGGTTGTAGAAACATTATCAATATCATGCACATTGTTATTTTCAGTCACCATACAACTATCAAAAATGTGAAAAGAAAAGAAAATTTCTGACTATTATCATAGGCCAGACGTAGTCTTTTTGTCATATTCTTCTAGTGATCCTACTATTATAGACCATAATTGACCCATTTGCCCCACAATACAGGCAAGAAACATAATGGTAATGATAACAACAATAATGATTTCTAACAACAGCAATGTTCCTTGACTTTTGAGTCTTTTAAGGCAAAAGGGGAAAAAGAAGAGATATTATGATGATCTGTATAATACCAACTTCTTTAATTTCTCAGTCAATAACTTCTAGAGCAAGGCCAAGTGACTTTAAATGCCAAGGCATGATATATAGAGGTCAGAGTAGAAGACTGAGAATTTCTTCAAGCTTAAAATCTGTTAGTTTATGAATCTGTGGTTGAATTCATGAAGATCTTTGAAAAAGATAAAACAAAACTACAGAAAATAATGTTGAGAAAGTTTACCGTCATGAAGAGTTGGCTTCAGGGATGACACCTGATCTTTATTTACCCATGAAAGACTGCTTGAAATACTGGGGCATATTTATATGGACTCCAAAATTTAAGAATTTTTAGAAAACAGACTCATTGACCAAACTTCTGAATGTAAACATAGCAATGATGTTTTCTATTCTTTCCATTCATTTAACTGACAGTTTTAGTATTTATAGATTTCTAAATTAGTCAGTTACTAGAGACAGTATATTTGCTTTTACACACTAGCTTTTAATCAAGACCTTTTCAGATGCAAATCCCTTTTCTTTGATTTAATTAAACATTTTTTGTCACAGAGATTACCCTAAGCAGTAATTAGAATACCAAGAGAGAAGAAAAAAAGGTTAAGACGTATATTTACCATTAAGAGCAAAACACAGTACCTCTGAAAGCCACCTACTTTTAAAGAACAGGTAAGTTCTTTATCTGCTAAGGAAATCTATATCACTTCAGGTATGTATACATGCTATATTACATATTGAAAGATCATAGAATGAATTTTTAGGATAAAAAAAAAATCTCGAGGTTTTGTCAAGCTTGTGCATCTGATGAACCTTGCCTGCATGAGGTTACAGGCAGCCTGAAGTCACAAAGTTCTTTAACCTTTGAGTAATCACAATTGATGGGCTACCATGAACAATGAAAACAAACGATAAAAATGTTAGTTGGCCCTGCAGCTCAGTGTAGTCTTTTTAATGTTTCTTTTTCTGCCTCTTAAAATATAAACCCTTTAGGCTACATTAAAAAAAAAAAAAAAAAAAAAAAAAAAAAAAAAAAAAAAAAAAACACAAACTAACAAACCTTTTTAGGAGATATTCATTATCTCTGTCACACACAGCATTGTGCTGTCTAACGTTACAATACAGGATTCAGTGACAATTCCATACTCAAGTAAAGTTGTAACTAGAGCACCTTTGGAAGTCAAATGATCTAATCAGACAAAGTTATTCTTGTAAGGAAAAAGATTGTTGATGTCAAGAGAGTATAGAATTGCCCTTGAACTACAGAGAACTATTTTGCCTCCTGTAAAATTTCACTCAAAAGCTGAGAATAAATATATATGTGTATCTTCTTCTGACTCAGGAAAGTTAACCAAAGAATATCTTATTTAAAAAAAAGGTAGAAAAAGTAGAAAAGGCAGAAAAGAGAAACAATAAGATAATACAGATTTTATCATTAGATTTGGAAGAACTCCAGGGCTGAAATGAAAATTCAGAAAGATTAAATATCTGGAACTTAAGTAAAGGATCCCTGGTGTAATTCAGAGACACATATTTACAAAACTACATTCACCAGAGTTGCTCAGCTATGCAAGGAAATAAGATGAGCTTAGGGGATTTACAGCTTTCTAATGTCCTTATCAAAACCCCTTAATCAAAAACCCTTAAGTAATTTATCTCTACCTTCCGTGCTGAGTGCTCTAGACACATGCTAGAAAAGTGGATTAATGAAAGATACTGATTGTTTTTGATTTCTGGCACACATTTATTTAAAGTTCTTTTCTAGAGAAATGCTTTTAAATATCTATTAGTGGTTATTTATGGCCTACAGTTTTCTCTGTTTTAGAACAAAATAAGCAAACAAAAACAATCCTTATCCTAGGACACTTCAAATCCAAAGCCCTGGTGCTATAAATAAAGGTTTTACCATTAATTCATAAACTTATGTAAACACAAACTTAAGCTAAGCATTAAATAAATCTCAGTCTCTCATACCTTGCAATTCTGTTTGCATGTAAGACTGTGGCCTACTGAGAAAATCTCCATTAAAAATTGGAAGATGACTAAAATATTTCAAACTTTTAAATTTAACTATTTAAAACTCCTCCCCCAAAAAAAACCCTAAACCTACCAACAAAACAACAAATACATCTCTTCTTGTGGTATTTAAGGAAAAGAGTTCAGCTGCAATGTTAGCAGGACTGAGTTTGTCAGGTATTTAGTAACAGGTTTACTCTTTTTTTCCCCTGTCCCTATAATTTTAGAAATAACTATCAATATGAGAATTTCTTATAATTTTTCCCCAAATTTTTTAAACAGCTGTTTTGCAATGCATGATGCCTATGTGCTTGAAATGTTCCATGTGTGCTTTGTCTGAGGCCTACTATGCAACAAGCAGTCCTTGACTCATAATGAAAGTATTTTGCTTAGCATGTAAAGACGAAAGATCATAAAGATGCTATTTTTAAAATTGTTTATTATTGCAGCATGAGTGTAAATAATGAAAGTGTCATAAAATCTTTGATAGTGAGGCTGTAGTATTTCTTGTTCTTTCTTATTCCCTTTTTTCCTCTTTTCTTCCCCTTTCCCCCCTATCCCTCATTCCTTTCTTTTGTCCCTCATCCACTCTCTCTTTTTCTTTCCTACTTCCTTTCCATCTCTTACAGTTAAAGTGAGATCACAATTCAGTGCAATTTAATGCTTGTATACAGAACAAATACTTTTCAGTCAACAAGAAACTTCAAAGAGTGGTGCATACTTTAATTTATAGTTCTTTTCAACACCTTCTAAAGTAGAGGAGCTGTTACGACATTCACCAGATGTTGTAGTGTTTTGCTATTTACATATACTTTTTTTCCAAATAAATTTTAATCTGATACAGAATCACTTTCTTGCAGAATTTAAATAGATTAGTGTCCTGGGTTGCAGCGTAGGATGTACACAAAGTATTCATTCTATCACCATCTTCATGAACTGTTAAACCAAGTGGGGCAGTGTTTTCCCAGGCCCCCTTCCTTTGGGCTGTCTTCTGCTAATGGCCCATCAATGCCTTGCCCATGACTCACAGGTAACTCCCTCCAGGAGTTATCTCTGTTTAATGGGCCATCAAGGACCCACTTCACAACTCATTATCCCATTGTGAGATGCTCCACCCAGGGGGAGGAGCCAAGCATTCTCACCTGGATATAATCTGGTATTTGGGACAGTAGAAGCAGCCCTTACCTACTGGATTCCCAGAGGAGCAGAGCTACCAGACCTTTCTACAGGATCACTGCTTCAGGAAGACCACCTCATCTGGACTGCTTCTACCACCCTGCTCAGGTTGTATTCTGACTCTGTCAGTGGTCTTTTGTATTATTACTTTTATTTTATTTTTACCTTTTTCCCTTTCTTCTGATTAAATTGTATTTCTGACTTGGAGCCTCTCACTCGTTTTGCTTTCAAACCATGACAATTAGATATGGAAGGCTCAAATTACAATGTTTTGTTTTCTCACTTTAAAGGAAATTCTAAAGGAAGAATTCAGCTGGATTAAACAAAGTATATGCAGCAAGATGTGAAATTTTAAGTGAATTTAGCAAAGTTCAGCATCATACTCCTTCACAGCTGAACCAAACATAAATTGCAATCATCTGTAATTTGAGTCATCTGAAGGGACCAAAACACAAAAGTCTTAAAGTCTATTAGGTAAGTTGAAAAAAATAGCCTGGCTGTATTTTGAGACCAAATAAAGTGACTAAGAAAGCTGGCTATCACCCAGGGACAGGTTTTCTATTGAGTTGTTCTAGACATACATGTTGAAAATTTATACCACAGATGATATTTTAATATCATGCATAAATGTCTTAAAAATCAGAAAATTAATTTCCAGTATATGCATATTCACAACATGTATATTTATGCAATTACTTTTATTACTTCCCAGAAGAAGCCAGTTCAGTGGTTCTTTGACTAAGATATGTTTACACTTTGTTCTGAAATAAATGCCTTGAAAAATTCACTGGGATAAGACTCAGAGGTAATAATTTTTGATAATAATATACGAAATCTCTCCTGAGGTGATATATTCGTTACAACTTTCCAAAGAATCACTTTTCTTACTAATTTGTGTACATTTTCAGAAGGACAGCAAAAGTGATTTTATTGCAAGGACACTGCACAGAAGTTAAATTAGAAAGAACCCAAAACTAGAGCTTTACATTGAGATGTGTCCAAAAAATTTTTCACACCCCCCCCCCCAAACAATCCGTTGTGATCTAGATTTTAAAATTTTGAAAGTTAGAAAAATTAAACAAACCCCCCCCTTATTTTGGGTTTACTTTTTTTATTGCCATACTCTTCTCTCCCTTTTGAGACCTACATATAAATAGTAATTTCAGTACTTTTTTTGTTGTCACTGTTTGTTTGCTTGTTTGTTATGGCTATATATAGTAACTATTTTTTTTTTAGTTATTTTGAAATATATGCTCTTAATGAGAGGTGACAATACGATCTAATATCTGAATTCTGTATTTTCTTAATGACAGAGCATGATGAAGCCTGAAAGCATCTAAGTGATATTTCTTTGCCAAAATTCCAAATGTTGACAAGTGATTTAACTGCAACCGCATCATGACTTGGAACAAGAAGCAGAAATACAGCAAAGTAGTTGAAGGATTTTGATGATTCTTTGTGAGTTTTAGCTGATTACAGCTGTTTCAAAATTGCAAGAAACATCCAGAGCTTTTAATGAGTGTCTGTATTAGGAGTAGCACTGACTTCACATTAGAATGAAGAGGTAAATTACTGCAAATAATGGTGCGTGTGTCACAAGCCATTGTTCTCTAACAAACAAGTAGCACATGATCACTCAATGAATTTTTCAAGAGGTCTTCATATGCCATATACATTGGACTAATTCAGACACATGGACATACCAGGACAAGAGCTGAATCTATAACTAGCTATTTCACTAGACAATAAGTTTATACACAGCTTTGAGTCAGTGGACATGATAATTCTTACATCTGAAGTGAAAAATACATGTTTCCCTTGATGACTGCAATTTAGACATAGCATAAATTTCATATACTTCTCAACCTTTTTTCTGGAAACTATTCCCATTATCTTATCCTCAGACCTTCCAGGTTCTTGAAAACTTTCTGTTAGATTAATGAGAAAAATAATGCAATTGTGGTTTCTTGGTCTTGGTTTGGTTTGACTGGTTAGTTGGTTTTGGTTTTGGTTTTTTTTGGAAGGAAATGCAAAGATATGGTCTTCAAATTTATAAAACTTACTAAAGCCTTTTAAATTTGACAGAATACAGCGTAACTACCAAAAATCAGATATTTAGTACTAGTATTTATGTGATTCTGACAGATTTGTATGCAAATATCTGCCTAAGTTGAAATGTACAGATTTCCTCACAAATGTATATTAGCAGCTTTTATTAAAAAAACAAACAAACAAACAAAAAAAAACCCACAAAAAAACCCAACAAACCAAAGAATAGAACCATGCACTGAACTGAATTTCAATAAAACTGCAAGTATTTTAGCATAATTTGAAGTACTTATCAATAAATTTAATGATTCAGCATACTTTGAGAAGAGGAGAAAATTCTCTAAGGTTTATTTGGTTCCAGATTGAACTAATAGCAGGTATTTAATGAATAAGAAATACATTAGGTGAATTTATGACCTTGGATAGGTGAAAACTAACAATATGTGAGGATTAAATATAAAGAAATAAAAAAGATACATCCCTTGGCTTTCTTGAGAAAAGTGGCAGTGTTAAAAAATATTTTCAAATATAAAAAATGATGACTATAACCTACATTTTAAAATCTATGTTCTGTTGGACAAAACTTATAGTATTTTTAATTTGGCATAGTACTATGATTTTGATACATATCTATAATTTAAGGGTAGTCAATCACAAAATTCTTTTGCTTGGAAAAGACCTTTAAGATCACTGAGTCCATTTTAACTGTTTTGAAAATTAAATCATGTCAGATTCATTGGCGTACAATATTAGCAAGAATAACCTTGTGGAAATTAAAAATAAAAGCAGATAAACTATGAGACCATCTGATAACTAATAGCCTCAGTTAGGTAATTGTAGCATTTAAATAGTCTTTCCATTTTCTTTTCTGTTTGGCTGTATTCTGAAAAGTTCAAATCCGCTACTGAAATATGCTTCTTGCATATGTTTTTTGCTTAAGTAAAATCACAGCCTACTCTACGATTTCTAATGTAGTGACTTACCTAGAGGAGTCCACTTTACCAATGTACATCTGGAACCTCAGTTTAAACGAGAAGAAGTACCTTGATTCATACGAGCTTAATATCTGCTTCAAAATCTGCCTTTAAAAGTTGCATTTTAAATAGATGACTTTTCTGTCAGGGAATTTTAATAGGAACTGATGGATACAACAACAAAAGCTAGTAAGAGGCAATGTGTGTACTTCACTACATCATATCTCATCTTTATGATCACCTATTCCTCATATTATTTTAGTTTTACTGTAAATTCACAGAAATTTTTCATCTCCTGGGGAAATAAAAAGTTTAATTGTTGGAGAACTGGAAACCACTGGGGCAAACAAGAGTGAATTCTAGATCTATTGCTGCTTTTCTCTCAGGGAAAGCATTTTTTTCAGAATCAGAGTTGAACATTGAACCTGAACTGTTTGCAGAAGGGAAAGTATGTAATGCATAAAATGTGTGGCCTCAGAAGAAGGAAATGAAAAATACATGTATACAGAAACCACGGAAGGATGTTCTGCTTAACTTCAGTAAGGACTTCAGCTGAGAACAATTTAGTTACACTAGAAATAAAGCAGAAAAAAAGAGCAGGAGAGTGGGTAGGTTCATGTAGGTTCTGGTAGGTTCTCACTTGTCCTCTAGTACCAGGCAGCTCCTGCTGTGAGGTCAGGATTGTCTCTAATTGTAGTGAGCTGAACCCAGTCCTCATGAAACTGAGGTCTGATCTTGGGACTACTAAGTGGGTAATAAGAAACCAGAAACCTATCTCATTCAGTGCTTGCTGGCTTGATGGGATGTTTTATTTGTTTGGTAGATAAAGGGCAAATATCTTCCTGTTATTATACTCAGATTCAGACATGTCAAGTTAGATGTTTAACAGTCTCCAGGAGTTGCACCTCACTGTTGTGAGTTTTACAACTCAGTTTCCCTTAGTCCTTCCCTGGCATCTTGTCTGATAATGGTTCACAAGCTATTGGCAGCTTACTTTGTTTGAACTGCTCTTTCACATAAAAGAAATTCCCTTACTTTTCTTTCCTACCCATATTCCCAGAAATACTCTGAAGTAGTTAGGCTTTGATTGTTCCCTGTTCTGCCTGTTTCTCAGGCTATGTGCATTTATTTACATACACTTGAGTAAGATCTCCCTTCAGCCTGCTCCATATTTTTATTGTTTCTGCAGTTCATTCACAACTTGGATGGGTAAAGACTTCCCAGAAGACACTAGCATCTCCACCAATAATATTTTGAAGAATTATTCTTCCAGGTCTCAGGTTACAAATATATAAATTGTTTCAGATAGGATAAAAAGAATCATCTTCCATGATATTGTATCAAAACTTTTTTTTCAGCATTTAGTATTCATATAATACTCAGCATATATAAAATCTAAATATGCAGACAAGTCAGAAACTGCTACTGATTTATTGTGTTGGACACTGAAGTCCAGGGGGCAATTTTTTTTGCTGGAAATATTCATGTAGCCAAATCAATGAAATATATGAACAACAAACTTAGATCTTATTGTCCTCTGAGGTATAATTGTTTCATGCACTGTATTGACATCTTTATAAAATATGAAAATATTAATGCAAAATAATAGGTGGGGTTTTTTTCCCCAATGTCAAGTGGCTGGAAATAGAAAATAGTCTAAGCCACAGCAATTCCCTATAATTTTCATTCCCCAAAGTGTGTTTCTTTTTCCTTTACCCTTAAAAGCAATACACAGAAGGAGGGGAAAAATGAGAAATTAAGGTATATTGCCTGAATGCAATTTTATCCAGACATGCTCCCTCAAGGACATTAGTAATTTATCTACTCGTTTACCTTTAGAAAGTATTATTCAGTTTTATCTAAAAACACATGAAAAAGATCAATTACAGGACTATGAATTCTACATGGCCAAATGATTTATTACTTGATCATCCAGCAGGATCTACTAATAGCTGTAATAAGAAAGACTTTGAAATAAGTAAGACATTAATTTTTTTCACCATATGCTCATAATCATAATTTTCTTGCTAAGGGTCATTGTATAACTACCCTTAAAAGAAAGAGACAAGCAGCATAGACTTCTCTGTTAATTGGTGTTCTTTATGTAAGTTGAGAGCAATTGGCACAAAATATGTTTAAAATTGTATTATAGCTGGCCAAGACTTTATAATGCCTGAGTTTCCAGGGTGATAAAGTACTTTTTAAAGAAACAACAACAACAGATGGCAAAAGAAGAAAATAAACTAAAGATAAAAAGTAATGTAGAGAAGGGAAATCAACAAATAAGACAAAGAAATAAAGAAAATAGATGTATCAAAGAAGTTTAGGACTAGAAATAATATTTTTATTAATAATTATTTTAAAATAATTCAGCCTGGTGTTCTTCTACTGATGTTCCCTTTAAAAATCTGAAGTAGTAATTCATGTGGTTGCCAGATGTTGTACCTTAATCTTTCATTGGCTTTGTATCTTACTTGAGTTGATAGCTACGATCAAAGCACCTAGAAGACGCACGAAAACAATTCTGAGCTAAAAGAACAAATTCATGAAATAAACAAAATTTAAAGAAGACAATAATATAGCAGAGAGGTGATTGTCCTAAATTGCTTTTACTTTTAACCAACCTGGTGTTCCTAAATTTCACTTAAAGTAAACATAGAACTGAGAATATTACTTTACTTGGGTTTATTACTTAACCCATCTTCTGTCACTAGTTCTGCTGCTTCTGGTCTCTAAGTACTGCCTAGATATTTATGAACGTCAAATTCAAAGAAATGAGAGACTGTGTAATACTGTGATACACTTTTTTTCAACAGATGGACTTGCTGACAATTTAGCCTTTAAACAGTTAAAGTGCTTGTGTCAGATATCACAGTTCTATAAAATGGTTCTATACTTGCAGCACTATGGATTGGTCAAACAGGTAGATCCCTGATGTATGTATTTATTGTATTTCCTCAATTGACATAAAACCAGTACACAAAGTACCTTCAGTAGTTCATATTAATAAGTGTGATCTCTGAGTATGGTCAACTCTGAGCACTGGAGTTTTTGAACTATATTATGGAATTTGGTATACATATTAGGAAATCAATGAACAGGTGTTGCTATCCAGATTTTTGTCACTTATCATCTGACAGATACAGAATGGGATCAGGAATCCTCCAGAGTATAATGAAATGATAGTCCAAAGATTTATGTTTCTTTGTAACCTGACAATTTCATTATTTGCCACTGACAGACAAAACAGAAGTTATGCCAGACTGACTACGTTAAGTCACAATACTGAAAGCATTCCAAATGTGTGTGCTTGTAAACCCATTTGTAGCAGCACAACACTATGTCTTGTTCAAACGTGAAGAATAGGTTGTCAGACTGATAATCTGAAAAACAACTTGAATATGTATCAGTGCAACCCAGACAGAGAGAAACATATTCTGACCTCAGTAGCTTAGCATTGGTCTCCATATGAGCCCAGTTCATCAGTTTCTGATTTATAAAAAAGTTAGAGTTGACAGCTTTTTGTTTCAGAATGAAAATATTTTTAATGTCCAGTTGATTAAGAAAAAATTTGAAGAAAAGGGTCTGAAAATCGTTTAGATTGTAGAGAATCAAATGTATATTTTCCTATCATAAATACTTTAGTAATAAATTAGTTTGTAATGCTAAGTTAATATTGCTAAGCCACCAAAAATTCAGCCTTGATACACTATAATAATCTCTTATTTTTCACATTAACCGTATTTCTTTAAATATTTTGAACAAATGTTGGCTATTAAAAGTGCAGTGCAAAGTGGCACCATTTTATGTGAGTTTCATAAACACATGAAGCAGAAAAAAGAGAAGAAAAATAAAGAAACTAAGTGTTCATGCTTTCCTATTTTAAGTGACAGATTTAGTGCAGATTTTTTGGCTTGGGGTCTTTTTCCCCTTGAGAATAAAGAGGAACCTCAGAGATCGATGCATGAAAGCCTTAGTCTTGAATTGACAAGTATTCTTTGTTATAAAGGGAATATCCCTTATGTACTAAATCTCAGAAAAAGACACAACATACTGAATCCTGCTTGTGATACACAGGAAACCATTACACTGACTGAGTCTCTGATCAGCATAGAAAAAAGCAAAAACTTGTTCTGGATCTGTCTGGAACAGGGTTAACATTTTTTTCATAGCCGTTCACATGATGCTGTGCTTTAGATTTATGACCAAAATAGCATTGATAGCAAGCCAATGTTTTATTCATTGTTGGACATTGTTTGAACAACATCAAAGTCTTTTCTATTTCTCATTCTTCCACGTTGCCTGGAAGTAGGCTAAGGGTAGGTAAAAAGCTGTGAGGGACCATAGCTGGGATGGTTGACCTGATCTGACCAAAAGTGTATCCTGCCCAATGTGTAGCCAAGCTCAGCAAAAAGAGAATTTTGTCCAGTGTGAACACCCAGGCAGGTGTCCTGGGAAGCTCGGCCTCAGCCTGCATAATTGTTACTTGGGACCATAACCATGAATGTTGTTCTTCCCTTTTCTAGGAGTTTATTCCAATGACCTGTGATTGTGTCCATAGTCCTTGTCCTCTCCCTTGCCTCCTCCACACCAGTCTGACCTTTATTTCCTGTAACCCTTCTCAACTGATGACCACCAGTGGCAGTTCTAATGACACATGTGGTCATGATGGTTGCATCAGACTCAAAGGAGCTGTGGGAGAGGGACAATAGTCAAAGGCTAATTTGAGCAATGTGCCCACTAATTGTGGTGCTTCTTAAGTTTGGAGGAAATTGACTTCTGTAGTTAATATGCAAATACCACTATAATTCAGTTAATTTATCCTATAAATAGTGCATAGCCAGGGGCTCATTGAGCTTTCTTACGTGGCAGCAGTCAGCACACCTTGAATTACTCTTCGGGTTGAGAGATTCCTTGCTGCAACAGATTATCAGTAAGTGATTAATGACACACTAAACTTTTAAATCTTCACTAAGTGATATAAAGGGTTGGTTTTGCACATAAAATCCTTTAGACATAAACAATTTACAAAATCTGGGCTGAGTCTGGATCCAGCTGCACCTAAATTTCTCTCTGAGAAGATTATAACACAAGGGGGTTCTTTCTGAACCTTGACTTGGCAGAAGGCTCATCCTGCCAGTTTCGTCTGACTGTCCTTTATGCAGTAGGTGATCAAGTGTACCTTGCCATCAAATCTCACTAGATCACTGATGCATTTCCTATTTTCCAAACTTTGCTAAATCTTTGCTTTATATCAATAGAAATATTGCTACTTCTCTCTTAAAAGTGTCACTCCATCTGTGACGTGACATATCTGTAGTCTCTTGAGTGGCTCTAGCATTTTTATTGCATCCAAATTCATGAGGCAAGCTGATACCATCTGGAACTACAAATAAGACTGACTTCATCTAAATAAAGATTAATGCTACCTACATTCTTGACAGCACAGCAGTGATCAACCCTACTGATAAAGGACATGCCCCATGACCTTTTCTCTCCTGCTACTTGAAATATGGATGCAAAATATCCAAGCAATACTCTATAACTTTCATAGGTATTCGTGCAACAACTGATTTTGTTGTTTCATTTGGGTTTTTTGCAATGGAAATAAAAATTCATATTAAAATATTTTAGGACCTACTACAAAATTTCTGTAGCATTTCCTCCTCATTTTCTCTTTTTTAATTCATTGGCTGATGAAACAGGCAATAGTCATCATATATTTAGCTTATATAGGGACTTTCTAGTGCATATTGATATAAATTGTCAGTGAAAGGTTTGGGGTCAATCAGGCTGAATAGATATATTCATCTATCATCCCTCTGATGCAAGGGAGCAGCAAAATTACAAGTGTAGAAAGAAAAGTTAATTTAAGAAACCAACTGCCATTTTTTTCCTTTTACTTGGCATGACATCCTGTGACAGTCTTGAAAAATCATAGATTTTTTTTTCTTCTGTGTAGCCTTACCTCAAAATCACCACGATTCTCATATCAGATGCTTAGTCATGATGCATTAGTGACATTAAAGGGTGAGGGGCTGTTAGCCATATACTTATCATGTAAGATTTTTTAATAAAACTGTGTTTGAAGCACATTCTTGTTTATTTTTTCTTGTGTTAATATATTTTAATACATCCTAGAATCACAAAATTAAAGCACCTCAATCCCAGCCTATGACTAAAATATAAAGGGAGTACAAAAAAAATCTATTTATCTTGTATATAATAGACCATGAGATAAATACATACTGGATACTACAAATGGAAGCAAAGAAGCAAAAAGATAAATATCAATGAACAATTTATTGACAAAATTTTCTGTTTTCTTTCTTTTTTTTTCTTCTCTTCCCATTAGGCAGCAAAATCAGGAATGACAATTATAGATGACAGTTGATCAGCAAAAACTTCATAGAAGGTGATTTCTCATATGCTTCTGGCACTAATTTAAATGGTAATCAGTTGTACATAATAGACAGGACCAGCTTTATTCTTCTACTACTTAGTGAAAGTCTGGAGTAAGTGTATTGACTTCAGCAACATTATTCTATATTTATGGTTATTTGAAAGAAACTATGATTTCTTCTTATGTATTATAAAGAATAATTGAGATTTCTTCTGTGTATGTCTTGAAGTTTATATTGCAATTTCTTCTTGCCCTGTCCAATTTTTTCACTATCATTTAAGCTTCTAGAACTCCTTTAAATGTTTTCTGATTTCTTTCTCTCTTATGCAGTTCTCAGTCACACAGGGACTTAAACTTTTGGGTTGACCACATTGTTTTTGCTGCTCTTTTAACTTTATGCATTTATTTATGCTTACACGGCTTTTCTTCCCTTTTTTTTTTTTTCCCTAATGTGACCTACCAAGAATAGATTCTTCCTTTTCCACTCTTGATTTTTCATGAATTATTGAATTTTAGCCACTTTTATTCAACTTTTTTCACATTTCCTTCAAGTCAGCATTTCTTACAGTGCAATATCTTTGTGTTTGCTGACCTCTCTACAGAACTCCATCAGCATTTCAAACCTAATGACATTATAATAATGGTATCCTACGTGCTTTCCAACTTTAACCTTGTTTGTCTTACAGCAATAGCCTGATTTTCAATTATATGGCCCTTGTGACCTCATTTGCTACTTTTTCAACTTACTGTGTAAGAAAGAAATGTTTTCAAAACTATTTCTGTAGCTTTCTTATTTCTATTTCACTTTCTCTGATCTTCCTTCAGCACAGAAAATCACAAATTAGTACTGTATGGCTATTTTAGACCATAATCTTTTGCATATGAAATTTTATGTGCTATCTCATACTGTTTAGACCTATAAATAGCAATACAAAATATGTTTTCCACATGAAATCATGCTTGCCTTTTCAGTGATTTAATTAATTCTTCTTATTATTTTATCATGTCAGTCAAAAACACTTTAAGCAGTTAGAAGGGTCTCTCCTACTGATAATTTTGCTGTCCTATAGTCATTTCCAGCTCCACATATGGTAGTCTCAGAATGAAAGTTAACAGTCTACTTGAGAGCTGTCCCTTCAAGAATAGAAGAAGGACAAGACAGATTTTGTAATCAACATATCATTATCAACATATCATTACCAACAATTGATTATTTCCTCTGTGGATGTCATGCCTGGAGACCTTGAGAGCACTGAGAGTTGTGACCATGCAAAATGCATGAATTTCAACAAGGCCAAGTGCAAGGTCCTGCACCTGGGTCTGGTCAATCCCAAGCACAAGTACAGGCTGGGCAGAGAGTGGGTGGAGAGCAGCCCTGGGGAGGACCAAGGGGTCTTGGTGGATGTGAAACTTGACATGACCTAACAATGTGATTTTCCACCCAGAAAGCCAACCTTATCCTGGGCTGCATCAAATAAAGAGGGACCAGAAGGCCATTTTATGTTCCTGACTTTGTTTCAAGAGCTGAAATGTGTTTTGCCTTTTCTATAGCTGATAAAGTAATGTTAGGTCACAGGCTGGACTTGATTCTGTGGTATCCTTTCCTCATTTTTCTCCTATTCTTTTAATGTGTATTTTTACCTCTGCAGAAAATCATCTCATGAGATTTTGACTTGAATCAATGCAGCTGATTTCTCTTTCTAATATCCTGCATGATCCTGTGAAGTATATTACATCCTATGAAGTATCTAACACTCTTTTTAATGTCTATGAGAACTCACTCTGATTTTTGTTCACACTGGTTTGTGTTCAATCATACCAGAAAAGCATTTGTAACTAAATATGTGTCTTTTTATTATAACGCTGATCTTCACAAAATATTTCGTACACTCTGAATTTTTTTTATAAGAGGCTGATTCACTTAAAAACTGTCTTCGAGTTCTGATCCAGATTTTTTAAAGATAAAAAATCTGATATGGCAGCAAATTGATTTTCTATGAAAACAGATTCATAGTGATAATTTTTTGTTAAATCATTCCATCAACAATATAGAATGGAAAGACAGAGAAATATTTTTTTTTTTTATGCTAAGTCCCAAATGTAGACAGACTATGTGTGATTTTCCTCATAAATTAAAAAATTACTTAGATAACTTCTGATACAAGCTTATACTAGTAGATATTGATGCACACTATACATATACAGTCTTTTTCAGTTATTAGTAAAAGATAATAATTAAAAAGCTGGCAATAAAGTTGTAGGTATAAACAGACTGAACATTAACCACTTGAATGAAAGAGTCTCCTGCCAGATCAGATTTCCAGTAAACATGTGAAAATTTTTATGCATTTTAAGAATGAAAGTAATTTTTACAAGGAGGAGAATGCAGTCAGTGCTGTAGGGTATGTACAATACAGTGGGGAATCTGGGTTTAAAAGCATTGGACAAATGTCTTCTACTAACGCACCTATAAAGACAGCCACAAGGAGCATACAACCCAGGTTTGTAAACAACAGATTTTGAAATGCATCTTATGTTCTTCAGGCATAAGATATTCACATATTCTTCTGTGATGGAGTATATCAAGCTTTGGCAACTGAACATTTTAATAGAAGAGGTTTCTTAAAATCACAGTCAAGGAAACAATTAGTAGAGGAGAAAAAAAGAACTTATATGCCACTGCAAACAGAAATTTTTTTAGACAAGTTTGTGAGGATAATTAGTGCCATACACTATTTTCGCCTGCAGTTATGAACATTTAAAATTTCCCCTTGCTCTGTCACTGCTCAACTGGGAGAAGAGACCAAACCCCAACATGCCACAACCTCATTTCAGGTAATTGTAGAGGCCAATAGTGCTCCCTTGCTCTCCTTTTCTCCAGCATGAATAACCCTCTTCAGAGCCTTCTTTTGAAGCTGTGACTGCTTTAAGGAAAAAGCAGTATTTGTAGAAAAAAAAAATTGCTTATTTTATATATTTGCATTGAGATTAATTTCTCTTGGGAAGTCCCCTACAGGTATTCTAATTTTATTTCTATCAAGAAACCTGAAATTGTATAAGTAGAGAGGTTATATATCAGACTCCATGCACAGATGTGTACAATTTCTACTTGTATGTATGATTAGCTATGTGAATATGTACAAATATATTGAAAATACATGTCTGTCTGACAAAAGTACATGCACAATTTATACAACTCCATAGGAATATATATAGACAGGCAGATGGAATTAGAAATGAAAAAATTTCCCCTCCCATTTTTACCAGTTTTGTGGGATATTCTGGAGATATTGCTATACCATGCAGGCTAAAGACAGAAAGAAAAAGAAGACAAAGTTAATAACATTCCAATTTCAATTTTTAATAAACATGAAAACAGTGTAATTCTACCAGAATAGAGTAAGTTTATCATTAGAAAAATATGACACTTAGTCGAGATTTGCTAATCAAATATTCGGCACATTTGGAGCTTGGACTGAATGTAATATGTTTGTTTCCACAGACAATAATGTCTATAATAAAATTCTCAGAAAGAGAGATTAGGGATCATGAAAATGCCAACTAATCTGTTACATCAACTCAGATGATACTACTCCTTCATTATTTCATATAAGCTTAATGACAACATCATTTAAAAAAACCCCAAAGATTGGCTTAACAAATTGCAAAGAGAACAAGTCTTGATTTCATGCATTTCTCATGTCTATACACTTTACTGTAAGCAAATGAGAGAACTTGACATCACAGAGTGTACAAATTTATTAATTTACAGAATGACAGAATGTGCTGAGCTGGAAGGAGCCCACAAGGATCATCAAGCCCAACTCCTGGCCCTGCACAGGACCCCCCAAGAGTCACCGTGTGCCCAAGACCATTGCCCAAATGTTTTTGAACTCAGTCAGGCTTGATGTTGTGACTACTTCCCTGGTGAGCCCTTTCCAGTACCTAACCACCCTCTGGGGGGCAAACCTGTTTTTGAATATCAAACCTAAATATCCACTAACACAACTTCAGGCCATTCACTGGGGTCCTGTCACTGGGCACCTGAGAGAAGAGACAAGTTCCTGCCCCTCCTCTGCCCCTCATGAGGAAGTTGTAGACAAAAATGAGGTCTCCCTTCAGTCTAGTCTCCTCTTCTCCGGACTGAACAGGCCAAGGGACTTCAGCTGCTCCTCATGCATCTTCCCCTCAAGGCCCTTCATCAGCTTTGTAGCCTCCTTTGGACCCTCTCTAATAGCTTTGTATCCTTATATTGTGGCCCCCAAAACTGCACACAGTACCCAAGGTGAGGCCAAACAAGTGCAGAGCAGCGCAACCCCCTCCATCAGCCAGGTGATGATGGTGTGCCTGAGGCTCCACAGGACACCGTTTACACCACAGCTGAGCTCATACTACATTCTTTTAACCACAAGATCATAACAGGACTTAGTCTGCAGTACTTGCACACCAAATTCTATTAGGTCTGACACAAACTGACAATTATTATTTGTATAAGGAGACCTCTGCTAAATTTAATTAGACATCAGAAACAACACTGAATCAATTAATGAAATAACATCTGAATTTAATTTAATGGTTCAATGGAAGTTATGAAAACAATTCTAACCCTTTTGATTATAAGAAAATTTTATATATTATATAAAATTAGTACTATTCTGTTTCAGAAACGGAAAAAAGTGGTATATTCTATGTTTCAGCATGTATGCAGAGTGTACAGGAGAGCAATTCTTTCTAAAAAGTAAAAAAAATGCCTAGATCAGTATGTTATTAAGTGATCAGAGAATCTCAACACTGTTTTGTAAACAAGAACAAGTTATGGAAAATAAATGGTAGTGGTTTTGAAGGGTAAATATGAAGATATTTTGAGATTTTCAAGCAAAATTGCTTAAGGAAAAACCTAAACAATTCTTACTGATACCTAATGTACTTCAATTTCATGGACTGAATAATGTTATAAGACAAAACAAAAAAATGCATATTTAAACTGTGTATTGATAATATTTATATACAAGAGTGTTGAGTTAATGTCTTACAGACCTTTGGGTGCTTGACTTTAAAACCTTCATAATCATCTTCCTAAAAAGGGTTCAAGCTAAAACTAGAAACAAAGCTTTCTACTTCCTGTCTTCTTTGCATTCATCAAGATGGTCAGATGCATTGCAAAGGTCTGTACTACATGAGCTAATAAAAGTCATAGGAATAGAAACAGATATCAACTGGTTGTAATCTGGAGAATGAAGACTAACTGTAAAAATCCTGCCAATGTTTTTATAACTTTCTCCTGAGAGCTGAAGAGTGAATTTCAGGGTTCCTTTCTTACCACAAACCTCCAGGTTTTACTGCTGGTAACAAATTTGCTTTTTGCCCATTCTTCTTACCCTTACCTCCAGTTTTGTCATTTTTCCCTCTTTTGAACCATAATTGTCTCAAATTGAACTCCTTAAAAATCAAGTATTCCTTTCACCTTTTGTTTTCTATCCTATGCCAGTTTTTTCTCTCCAGGCTTCTGATTCTTGTCTCAATCTACCATTTTATGAAGATATATTTTTCCTCTCCAGGACTCTAACTCATATAACTTCTTTTTTACTTCTTCTAACCTTTTCCACACCAATTGTTTCAGGTCCTATGCCATACTCCCAACCAGCTGAGGCTAATACTATTGTTTGTAGCTCAAGATCTAGCAATTTGAGCTGAATACCTCCTTCACTCCAGCTCAGTCCCAATATTTCAATATTGAAGAAAATTCTTGTTGCCTCTCCAGCCTTGTTTACAACACATGCAGTGCAGACATGCTAAAAATTTAGAAAAAAATTATAGGCACACATTTATATGTGAATTTGCCTGAGATTATGGCAACTATTGTGAGAAAAAATGGAAAAAGAGAGATGGAGAATGATGATAAGCAATGCATTTGTGCTGAAACACAACCGTTTCTATTATACTCCAAAAATTGTTATATGCAAATTGGGAAACATATCTTATATATGAAACCAGGAATCCATTGTCATTTCAACCAAAATTCTTTTCACTTTAATCACAATATGATGAGTTCCTATTTTCCTTTCACTTGCAATGGTAATAAGTCTCAGCACATAAAAATATAAATATATAATAAAGATAATATGTCTGTATATTCATATGTCATTTTAACAACATGGATTACACATCCCTTATCTGAGAGCTTCCCTCCCTCTGCCCATATCCCACAAATTCCATTTACATTAGTTTTGCTGTAAGTGTGCTTTCTGCTTATCTGGACGTTGTCACTGAGCTTCCTCGGGGGATCCTGGACTTGACTGGTTACTTTGCTTTGTTCAGTTGTCACCAGATGGTGGAGAGAACCTGCCATGATCACTATCTATGTGTAGCTGGTGCAGTTAATGTGCTGTGATCACCTTGGCTGCTGTCTTCTCTTCCCTTGTAGAACCTTTCCACTACTCTCCAGCCTCTCATTCCCCAGTCTGTGCGTGTATCCATGGCTGCCCCATCCCAGGTGCAGAATCTAGCACTTTCCCTTATCAAACTTCATATGGCTGGTGATTGCCCAGCCCTGTAATATGTTGAAGTCTTCCTGCAGGGCCTTCCTTCCTTCAAGGGAGTCAGCAGTTCCTCCCAGTTTTGTATCATCAGCAACTTGCATAGTATCCCTTCCGTCCTGCGTGCACATTGTTTATGAAGCAGTTGAAGAGCACAGGGCCAATGATGGAGCCCTGCAGAGCCCCACTATAGTGACAGGTCACCAGTCCACAGTCATTCCATTCCCTATAACCCTTTGTGCTGTCTCAGATTCCCTCATTCAACTAGATGGTTTACCTTGTCATAACAGCAAATCAGATTTGAGAAGCAAGCCTTTCCTCTCATGAAACTGTGCTGGTTGTGATGGATGACTGAGTTTTCTTTAAGGTGTTTTTCAATACCTCCCAGAACAATCTTCTCCATTACACTACCAAGCACTGAAATGAGACTAAAAGGCCTGCAGTTTCCAGGGACATTCTTCCCCTGCTTCTTGAAAATATTGACAATGTTTGCCAGTTTCCAGTCCAAGATACCTACTCATTAGGCAACTGCTACTTTGACTACAATAGTTACAAGTATCAAAACTGAAAAGCTGAGTGAAGCCTGTTCCCTGTCAGAAGTGATGTCAGTACTGTATAGATAGATACACTTATTAACTGGACTGGCCTTGTCCTACTTTTTATAATCCTACTATATGTGTTTAGAGCTGTAGCTACTTTAAATTTCTTTTTTTCAGTGTAAGTTGCAAATATTTTCAGCAGTGCTCTCTTTCCTTAGCTATGCACTCAGTGAAATTGCTTCTAGCCTGCGGGGTGCTGTCCAACTAGATGGATCAATATTTTGCATGAGTGTGTATTGATAGAGGATTTAAGAGGAATGGTTCTTTTTCTAAAACTGCAGAATCAGGGAAATGGTATTATTGTGGAAGGTGAAATATTCTCAGCTATAGTAGTAATATGTAGTACTTTTTCTGTCAATGTCTCATTTGAAAACAATTAATTGAAAATTACATCAATCCTTCTAATTTACTTAGTTTTATTATGCATTCTAGTTTTAGCCTATAGACTGACAGCAAATTGTTCAAAACTGTCTCAAGTCCTGAGTATTCTGAATTCACGTAAAGCCTCACTGGTCCTTATTCTTACATCTAGTGATACGAGACAGTCATTTGAAAGAAAGCAGAAATTGGCTTGATGGTGACTCAGCAGTTCTACAGAAGTCAAAAGATGATTCATTTTTTTGACTTTACAAAACTCTCAGCTGTGGTTTTCATCTGTAGTTTTTTTGTCCAATGACTGCCATGATTCCTTCCTACAACATAAAACTTAATTGAATACACTGTATTTATCCTTGAACAGGACTTTTCAGAGCCCATATATGATGTAATTCTATCTGTATCCCAAGATACTTCCCTATTTGGTCTGTTCCAATGCTTGACAATCTTTTCTGGGAACAAATTTTTCTAATGTGCAATCTAAACCTTCCCTGGGAATAAATTGAGGCCATTTGTTGCCATCCTGTTTCTGATACACCTGGCAGAAGAGATTATTGTACCACAATAACCTCCTTTCAGGTAGTTGTAGAGAGTGATAAAATTCCCCAAGTCTCCTTTTCTCCAGGCTAAACAACCCCAGTTCCTTCACCTCTTCCTCATATAACACTTTTGCTCTAGACCCTACCCCAGCTTCATTGTTCTTCTCTGGACTCATGCCATCTCCTCAATGTCCTTCTTGTAGTGAGGGGCCAAAACTGGATACAGCGCTCAAGCTGTGGCCCCACCAGTGCTGAGTAAAGGAGACAATCATTGTCCTGCTCCTGCTGGCCACTTTATTGCTGATACAGGCCAGGATGCCATTGTCCTCTTCAGTTACCTGGGTGTGACAGTTTTGACTTCTTTTCTTCTCTTGCCATGGTCAGGATAATTAATACTCAGGAAATGCCAAGCTCAAGTTTGGACTAGGAATGTTTATTAATTCTTATCTGTATTACAGTATTTACAGACTCACTGCACCATGAGCTCTTAAAAAATGAAGGTAAAAAATGGAGAGCTTCTAACTCCTTTCAAGGTTATTTCCAAGCAATAATCCCCCAATAACGAGATGACACCTATATTATTTATACTTTTGACCCAATAATGACCACCCAAGGCCTTCAATGTTCAATGCAGGCCTTTTTTACCCAATTACAGAAAACCACCTAAACCCATGAAGAATAAGGAAGAAGAAGGTGAAGGACAAAGACAACACCCAAAATTCTCCATCTTGACTCATATGTATTACTATACACTAAATCCCCAAATTCTAAGTTTCTAGGACTCCAACACCTGGACACACGCTGGATCATGTCCAGCTGCTGTCAACCAGCACCTACAAGTCCTTTTCCACTGGGGAGCTTTCCAACCACTCTTCCCAAGTCTGCAGCATTGCATGAGTCTTTGGAAACCAAGTGTGGGACCCAACTTTTTCTTTTCTCAAATTTCATATCATAATCATAATAATGAAAATAATATTTAATATTATTCAGCTTCTGAATTTTGTTTTGTTTTAAATAAAAATCTCTATGCAAATTTATTATGGAAAAATTTGGTCTTACTGAGGTAAATTCCTGCTTTGTCTTCATAACTTCTGATACTTCAATAGATTGCAAGTAGTGTGAGAAACATTGTGGGGACTGAAAAGAACCTGCCTCATCTGGCTTATTCTCTCTGATTGTATATGCCTCTCAGGTTGTCTCATACACCTGTGCCCCTTCATCACTATCTTGCTGTTTCCATAGAATGAGAGAAGTCTCTTTGAAAATCTTCCACTGGAGTCTACAGAAATAACTTAGTGCAGAACATGTGCCTAGAGAACCTTCCAAAGACATTTCTTTTCATTGACTTTGTATGAAAAGTGGGTAGCCTGAGAGAATTGTCTCTTGCAGAAATTTTAGACATATCCACATTGGCAGCTTGTCATGAGATACATGGAATCCAAGTTAAGAGATGATGTACAAGCAGAATTGTTCTAGGAAGAATTATTTGAAGTTATTTAGGAAAAATTATTTAAAGATATAGTATTCTCTATTATTTTCTTGCCTTTGGACTACATAATTTTATAGACTTGCAGTAATGTTGCAAGGCATAGGTATTTTAAAGAGAAAAGAAGCCAAAGGAAAACATATGAAAAATTAAAAAATGTGATCCAACTTAATGCAGGTGATTTCAATTCCTTACTCTTAATTATGATTGCAAAATAATAATATCTGTTTTGGAATTTTATGAATGATCTTAGTGAAGTAAGAGACATTAAGGAATCCAGTTATTACATGTCTATCTTGCCAAAAATTAAAAACTTATTTACTGAAAAATCTGCTGTATAGAAGCTTCAGATAAAAGAGGAACTAAGTAAGTAGACATCAAATAAAGGATTATCTTTCTTTGTAAGGAGTCTGTTCTAGTAGGAGTTATAACCAGGGACCTTGACATTAAAGTGAAAGGGTAGATTCCTAGGAAGTTAAAAGCAAACCATTTGGCGCTAATACCTAGTACAGATTAAAGTGAAGGATTTAGCTGGGCTAATATATAAGATTAACCATAAACAGAAACAAGTCACAATACTAAGAGCTGGCCAAACTTAACCAGTAATCATGCTTAAAAACTTTTCATTAATAACATGTGTTTGAACTCACATTCATCTATTCTACTAATCAACTCTGAAATAGAATGGTTTTGCAAAACATGACTATTTACTCTTAAATTCTTAACTTTTACAAAAATCCCTTGCTGCACACTGCCAATCATTCTCCTGTTCACACATGCAAGAGGGATGCTGTATCTTGGTTGTGTCTCCATTACTTGAAAAATATGAAGCATTTGTCTCTAAATTTCTTGATGATCAAACAAAAAGGGTCATTCATCATTTTGTAAACCAGTGATGATGTAAAATTTAAAAAAAGGTTTATTCACTTTTTCTTAATGAGATTAAACTTCTAAAGAAATTGGTTAGAGGAAATGACTCTCTTACTGTTTACATTTAAAATCCTTAGACAATTATTTTGTTGAATTGATGAACAGTCTTCTAGAAAACAGTCCCTTAAGTGACATTGTGGTATCTTACCTTCTCACTGCTCCTCCATATATTTTCACAATATTTTATTTTCCACAGTTAAATTTTAGTATTTCTCTGACAATACAGAGAAGTTCTGTACACAGGAGTGGGATAATGGCCCAGAGACATAAATCAGAATAGGATATGACTGCAAACACTAACACAGAGCTGATTCTACCTAGTAATTAAATAATTCTGTTCTCTAACACTTCAAGGTGATAAACCAAAAATTTGCTCATCATGATGGATTCGTCACCTACAATTTTACTGTTATTGTACCAATTTGTAAGTCACAAGTGGAACAAACAAACCAAACCAAAACCCAAATTACTCTAAAACAACAGAAACCAAAACAAACACATGGTCAGATCAGTGTGAAAACCTATATGCCTAAACACTTCTGATACACAATTCTGTACCATTCTTTATAAGGCTTTCTTTAGCATCATCATCAATTTACTTATTTAGAGAACAAAGACAGTGCTGTACTCTTATTTATAAAAGCAAAAAAGCATTTTATTCTATGAATGCACTATGTATAACTACACTTGAATGAAATACCTTTAAAAAATTTATTTTACAGTATCTCTGCTGCTTTCCTCTTTTTCTTCCCCTGACCTCATGGGTAATCTACTATTGTAATTTATAAGTCAGTTTTACTTTGGGTTGCTCTTTGTTTTAAATTCCATTCCAATATGACTTGATCTGGCTTTAATACTTTAGTTCTAACAGTTTGGTATTTAACTTTTTAAAGCTACAGAGATCTCTTTGCTACTTTGTCCTATACATGTTTTCAAGCCTAATTTCCAGTCAAAATGAGTTTTTTTTCAATATAATATACTACATTATATAGAATTTTTTATTCCTATGGCTATAATAGTGCTTACATATGAATATTTCTGAGATCTAGTCAAAGCACCATCTTGCCATAGGTTGTGCTACATGTAGGATCCAGCTGTGATACCTCTAAGATTTGGGGATGATATACTCTTAAACAGCCTGAAAACTAAACACATTAGAGTAATACTGTGACTGATGAGTCTGGATCCATTTATTTGAAAACGTAATGTCTATTCTTAGAAAGTGGTGTTTTCAAACAAAAGGAGTATGAGAATTTTTTTTGCAGTGACTTTTCCACAGGTCAAGACATATTAGTTATGAGTTGAGCAGTTTTTAGATTCAGGCAAGGTTCAGCTGCTTTTTGAGCTACTCTGTTCAGCTCAGCTTTGTGCTGTTTGGAACAAGTAACTTTGAAAAGTTGCTAGGTAACTATTTTAAGTGGCAATATTGTACTGGGATGACTATTGGCGTTAAATTTCCTGCCTCTGATGCTTCACCCGAAAAACTCAATATGGAAGTAATTGAAACTCTAATATTTTTAATTATGTGCAGAAGAAATTCATGGGCACCTGAAAATTTTTGCTATTGTTGCCGATAATCAATTTGGAATAAAGTAATTCTGTGGAACTGGCCTGTTTTTTCCTCAAGAGATAAGCAATCATGAATTCCTGTGTTCATTAAGAGATGCATGTGAAGTCTTCCTTTTTTCCTCTTTCTTTTCTTTACTCCCACCTCCTAATGTATAACTCTCTCCCTGTGTTTCCTGCTCCATCCTGCAATATTTTCTCATGGCACCCTGTGAAAATTGATACAACACAGAAAATGCAGTCCTTGTGTCCTGTCCTCAATCATGTTTAGCATGTTCCTCTAAGTTTTCTTACTATCTTGATAATTCAAATTACTAAGTGGCCATCAACTGAGTCTCTGAACAGGTTGACACTTGCATGTTAAATAGTTGAAGCCAGGTTTTATAACTAAATGCTGAATATTGTTTGAAATTAATTTAAAATGTGAGGTTAATTTTTATTCCTAACTCTGTAAAAGGATGCAAACAGGCTCTGAAACTTATGAAGCCACATGAGGTGAATTGGTTACCAAACTGCTGCAGAAACTCCATTCAAGGAGTTGCAGGTTTTCCTCTATCATCTGAAAATGCTTTTTTTCAAGCTACAAACTTATTACTATAATTACTGAAAGTTTTACACCTACCCACTCCTCTGTATTTTAAAGAATGAAGTGCAGAAAACAAAGAATGAAGAATGCAGGAACAAGGAGAATTAGGTGAATTCCAATTCTATGTCAATTTACATAACTAGTCACCTTTTTGATAAACATAATGCAAAGGTAAATGTCAGTGTCTGTATTCTGAGATTCTGAAAGACACACACAAGCCGTTTCCAGATGTATCATGTCTTGTCATGTTTAAACAGCATCAGTAAAGGCTTCCTTCACACCCCCTACCCCTAGTCTGACTGTTTTTCCAAACACAGCTCTCTGGAAGCGTTTTCCTCACAATGAGTAGCTTGCACAAAGCAGTAAATGCTGCTTTGCTATCAATATACAAATTCTAAGTGACAGTAACAGAACAGACTAAGAATCATCGGGGACCTCTTGATCTTGCAGATGTCCTAGATTTGCCAGGTGTTTAAAAATAGTCCCTAACAGCAGGAGCTAATTATTGACAGGCACATGTTGCTATCCTTGCTCCATAAAGAATTCCTTTGAAAGACAAGACTGTAACGTATCTTGCTGCAAAACTTACAAAATCATTCCTAAAATATGTGTGCATATGTAAATCTTATGACTATAAATTTAATAGGAGGTAGGAAAGATTTAGTGTCTGCAAGTTACAGACATTGTTTTCATAGTATAGACCTGACCTCACACAGAGATTTACTAAATCTAGAAGCATTGAGTCAGATGATCACATGGCTCCCACTTATTGTCCTGCCTTTGCCTAGATAGTATTTCTTACCCTCCAAGTGCTTTGAGTCAGTGACAGCCTTTTAATTTTTTTTTTATTTTACAACATACAAAATGTTTGTTTCGTTTGTTTTTTCCCAATGAGAAGCAAGTTGTATAAATTAAAGAATTAATAACATTACTGACTGTCTTTCTGGGGCTGCGGCTACATCTGTGGGTTATAAGGCATTAAATCCTATTTAGCATCTTAAGGTTTTCCAATTATGTGTTTTTATAGGCTAACCTTCAAGTAAAGGGGCATGACCAGACATTATGTGATAAAGCAATCTCGTGTACATATTCAGCATTTTTAAAGAAAATGTTTAAACGTCTTTAAGTTTGTTTGATTTTTTTTTTTTTTTTAAACTAAAGGACCTAGTTGCACTAGTAACTTTCTGATATATTCTCAAAACATTTCAGAAATGTTCATTGCTCTCATGTCCTGAATTAGTGTGTCATGCAATCCCACTTCCATAGCATAAAAAGAGGCTTCTTGGTAAATCATCCAAACAGATAGTGCAGAGCATTTTGCAAACAAAATCCTGTAAGCATTAAAAGATCTCAAATCCATGATGATCAACTAAGAGAGGGAAAATATTTTCAAACATCAAGGTTCCTATAAACTGAAAATTTATATTAACTCAACTTTCTCAACGTAGGCATTACTTATTTGCTATAGAAGTAATATTAGATGTAGTTTGAAAACATTACCTCGATCATTTTATGCAGTTCAAAAATTTAGATGAGGTTGTTTCATGCTGTTTTCAAAACCATTTTCCCTTTATTTTTGATATATGCATATTCTAAACATGTAAACATTCCCATATTTTAACATTTATAATGAAGTTTGTTATTATAAACTTTAGTTCTGCCCCATGTTTAAAAACATGGCATTCTTCACACAGAAAAATTTTTACTTTAGTGAATCATTCTAAATATGTTTTAGGAGAAAAAGAATGTTAGAGGAAACACTACTACTGTAATGCATATTACAGTCACAAAACATGCCTACGATATACTCTGTTTTAGACTTGAGTATTCATTCCTATTTCTTCATTCATTTGACTTTACAGAAGGATGATGTTTATTATTGTATTATGTATTATTGTTATCTTATTATTTCTATGTTTATATCTAATTAATTTAAATCTAATAATATAATAAAATTACATACTAGAATGATAGAAAAATATTTCTATTATTAGAAAGAATAATAAATAAATAGAAATATCTAAGTAATAGAAATATCTGAAATCATTGTTCTAGGCTGCTCTTTAAAAAAGTGGTATGTTTTGTCCATTACTATATCAAATATAACAAACCCCACTTTTACTAAAACTTAGAAATATTACTATATACTGTAACATATAATGAGGTACCCAAAATAAAACACAGTCTAATACTTGTGACAAAATAATTCTTCATTGTTTTCAGAATGTGCCTTTTCCAATATCTTCTAATTTGGACACCTGCAATAATTTTATAAACAGTACAGAAAGCCAAATGCATCTTTTTTTTTTTTTTTTTTTTTCATTTTATTGTAATCTATATTTTTGTCTCCTTAAGGGAGAAATTTTCAAAATATTTTGTTTTCTACAATAATTCAGATAAATTGCCTCTGTAATGCTTCTGCTCCTGTGGCTATATGTTCAGCAAATCAGCTTAATTTTAAATTATTTCATTGCATTTCATGACCAAATTCCACATTTTTTTTAACAAATTAACTAAACCAATCAAGACTAATCCTGTTGTTATTCATATTTTTCTATGGAAAACTAAATTATGTATTTAAATTAAAGAGGTTACCACGACAAGTGAAACTACTATCAACAAAGAATTGCTATAACTGACAGTCCAAGTTCTATAGTTGTAAAGACTGGCAAAATCTCACTGGTTTATTTGGGCTTCTGATATTCCTAAAGTATTCCATTTACTACTTTTTGTATAAAATTCACATTGCAGGTACCATTTTTTCCCCTATGTTTTTTTAATTTGGTTACTTAGGGAACTCTTATGGTTCATTATATGCTGTATTCATGCTGGTGTTTTACAACTGATGTAAGGCAATTCAGTGTAGTTGGTAGTGGATATCTGTTCTAAATCTGTCTGAAGATACGTAAATTTAATTGTTATGTGTGGGTATCTGGATGTTCCTGTGCAGATACTCAGTTCAATTCAGCTATCTACAACTCACATGCTACACTGGACTCAAATGATCACTGTTATATGAGATCTTCCAGTATCCTCTGCCATATCTGCCATTCTTGTGCATATGCATACAAGTAAACCAAGATATTCCAGTTGGGATTAGGCACCTGTGACTATGGAACTGAATCTTTTCTTTCTTAATGACGCTCCAAATTTCCCTTAGTCTCTACTGACTTCTTTGTCTGCCATGGGTTATAATCAAGGTCTGTCCCCACAAGCCTGGAAATGAGGGTTCAAAATGTTGACTGAATGCTTCCTTTTCCTATCACTACAGTGAAAATGCTGTGTTCCTCTGCTCCATTGGCCTTCAGCACTGCTTTTCAGAATGGCATTTTTATTTAATCTTTTGTTTGCAATTGTTTCTTTGGAATTCCAGGTCACAGACCTGAACTAACCGTTGTAATCAGTTTCTTCATTTCCGTACTTTGGTCAATATAGAAGAGACTCTTTTCTTGGGAGAATGACTATCCTAGGATTGCTTTGATCTGCCAAATATATAGAAAGTAGATCTTGTATACAGGCAGCTTACTGTCAAATCGCTTTACTTACTTTTCCTAAAAACAGAACATTGCCTGCCTGATTGTCCAAGAACTTAGCATGAGTAGAATAATAAAATCTCTCCTTAAAATAATAACAGTAGTGATAACAATAGTGATATTTATTACCAAAAAACTCAAAGTCATTTTTTCCTATCTTCCACAATGAAATTTTCTCATCAATAGTTGAGACAGCTACATCCTTGTAGAATATAACCTGACACCAAGTGAAATAGCAACATCATTTTCTTGCAGTGTATGAAATACATCACAAATCTGTTTGGAAATCAATGGTTTGTGAGGAATACCTGTACATTATTAGAGAAAAGGATGCAATAAAAACCAGAATATAAAAATTGATCTGATCCATTTCACCTGACTTGTATACCTGTCTGATTGTACATTTTGACAACGCATTTCTTTTTATTTCTATTACCATTTAAGGCTTCTTTTAGTAGAGTTGAATTCTAATTATAAAGGATAAGGACCCTCAGGATGTTAGTGAATTGGACCCTGTGTATCTCTTCAAGAAAATGAAAATAAATGGCCACACAGGAAATTTCTTCATCTGTACATTAAAAGAAAAATAGAAGACGGCACAGGGGTAGCCTTTAGCAGAGAAGAGTGATTTATTAAGAATGAAGTTTACTGCATATAGAAAATTCTGCCTTTTCTGCTTGTGTTCTCAGCCAGAGTGGATCATAATTGCTTTCTGTCCAGAGGTAGACTGAAACCTAAATTGAGAATGCTGTGGCAAATATAACATCTATCAATGGATCGATGTTTTACAAGCCAAACAGAATAATATTCCACAGTTAATCTCTCTTGGCAGTATTTTCAACACACCCGCACCACACCTATCTCATTAAAAATAAACAAACAAAGAAACAAACAAACAAAAAAAAACCCACAAAAAAACCAAAACAAAAAACTGAACAACCAAACAAGACAACCAAAGGCACGAGCTCCTGTAGACTCATGAATAAAAAGGAACCATTGATAAGTTGTAAACACTAGTTGATAATCAGATTCAAATATCATCAATAATATAAGATCAGAGGGGTGCCACCCCCCAGTAATATTGCAAACAGATCCATGACAGAATTATTTGAGTTTCATCCCCAAAAATTTCTCTACAAGTTTTAATGAGTGGTAGAAGCACTGTACAGATTTTCATTATTGTTTACTAATGAATAAGTAAACTATTACCTGTGCTTGGCATATTTCTATTCTGAAGGACAATTTTACTCATCTTAATCCTTATCAATCAAAGTTGTCCACTGAGAAAAATGTAGCTCTGGAAGAGAATTTTAGGCATGTCATTCCTAAACACAACCTCAAAATATCCTAACTTGATTTTTTAAAAAAAATTATTAGAGACAGGAAAATTCTATTAGGCTGCAAAAATTATTCTAATAATCAGTTACAATAATAAATTAAATCCTATTGACATCAATTTGCAGATGTCAAGCTCCAAACTTACTCAATGAAATGTAAATAAATCATAGATGTACTGCAGTGTCAAAGTATACACATATCAGTTACACATCATATTTAGTATGTTTTATATTTACAGCCTACATTATCTTTGTTGTATCCATTATCACCTGAAAATCTAACAATTCTACCCAGTACATAAAAATTTTATATAGCATTTAAATAATTTCCTAATCTTCTCCTGTCAAATTAAATGGACTGATTGTTCTTCATAACTTCAAAATTCTTTTTGTGATTCCATGTTGAACCTCTTCCAATAATTTAGGTATTTCAGCAGTTATTTTTCTTTCAGTGAGCACTGAAAATGAATACCGAATCACAATAACATGAAAAGTGGAATGCAACTAAAGGTCAATTGTTGGCAATTAAGTAGTGTTACCAACATCATCTACAGAGGTAATACAAAATCCATGTTTCAGTCAGATTTTTTTATCATATAAGCTTTGTTTAGAGTTTTTGACCACAACACTGAAGCAGGGTTTTATCCCAATTAAATTATGCATCCTGATCACCAAGTTTTTCAAGGCAAAGTAGTAAGAAAGGAATGATGGCCCCATATTTTAAATATGCCTTTCTTTTTAGGATATATTTGAATTTTCAAAAAGACAGGCTCCTTGGTATAATTCAGATGGTGAAGAATTTCAGTAATTCAGGTAAAAGTATTTTTTCCCCAGGTCATCATTAACATACTTTAGGATTAAAAAGTGGATTTGTTCAGTGGAAGTTTCTGAAAACAGGACTGCTTGAAGATAATTCCCTATTAAGAGTAGGATTCTGTTTTTCTATAAATTTCTTTAGCAAAGTAATTGACTTGAAAATAGGAATCAGTAATAATAGTTACAACATAACTGATAAGTATTGCCTCTTTCTTTACAATATATTGACATGTCATGTTTCATCTCATGAACTTCCTCAGTGTTATATGAAGCAGAGGTTCTGTGGAGTTTTCTGAAGTAACTTTTAAGTAGTTACAGAGATAATACTTCTGCAAATAATGTCACTATGGGAACTTTACAATACCTTTGTGTTTCAGAAAGCCCTGATACATCTAACTTTCCTTTCTGGAAAGTTAAATTGAAAACAAAATAATATTTATTGTTTGTTGCTTCTATCAAAGAAGATACTCTGAAAAGCTAACAAAACCATTTATTGAAGCAATTTATTCATAACTTGAAAGCATAGCAGGTTCAAAATTTATATCACTCACAGTAGTCAAAATTGTCATGTTGTTTCCTAAGGGAATATATAAGTACTTGTACTGAAGTAGCTTGTAGAAAAGATCTGTAAATCTCACAGTAAAAAAAACAGTAAGTTCAGTGTAGTCAGAAATTCCACAAACAATGGAAAAATTGCTGATTGTCAAAGAAACTTGTCTTTATGATTAGGAGAAAACATAAATCAATTCATATTTCCCAAAGCAAAATTAAATAAACAAAGTATCAAAATTTCTTAAATAAAAAACCCCAAAACCAGAACCAAATTCTTCCCCCAAAAGAACAGCAAAATGAAAACCCACCTGAACAAATGAATAACCAAAATCAAAGGCAGGTCTATGCATACACTTTGTAGCTAGGATATGACTCAGAATAAAGTTAAAATTTTGCCACAGTAAAAATGGAGCAAAAGTAAAGCAGGTAATGAGAAGAAATTTGCATCAAGCAAAGCAAAAACATCAGCCCACCCACAAAGTCCGAAAAGCCTCTTAGTAGAATCAGAACTGAAATTTAGCAGTTTAATAAACCACATCTCCTTCTCAGAACATCAAATTAACTTTTACTTAATGACATCAAGGAAGTGACAAAGTTTTTTAATTAAAAATACCAATTCATGGAAAAGTAGAAAATATTGTACTTATGATAAGAAGAGTAAGAATTCTTTACTAGACTTATCCAATAGATGGATATCATCCAATGCCAATTTTAAAGAAAACAGCAATTAAAGACATAGGAACATAAGAAATAAATTTAAATGGTTTTTCAAAGGTGGTTTCTACTAGGATAATCAGATAGTTTCCTATAGTCAAGAGAACTGTGATATATCTAATCTACCCAGAGTTTAATAAAATATTTAGTTTAGGTCCACATGGGAAATTAATTATGATGATGAAGATGGGACAAAGAACTGTGAATTGTGTAAATGAATAAATGAGAGACAAGAAAATTCTTCTAAAAGAGGACTGTGAGACTTGATAGAATTTGTTTATAGAGTTCCTTAAGAATTTGTCTTTGATCATTTTAAGGTGACTGATATTAGCAACTAGCTCAAAGATACATTCTAATTATATGGTGATGTGAGATGCTATTAATGCTGAAGATTAAAATAGCAAATGGAAAGATTTGGATGACCTTGAAAGGTTGAGCAACAATTTGACATTGAAAGGTTTATGTGCAAGTTAAAATAAAGAGTTATTTTCTAGCTTTTCTATGCCTAGTGCATGTTATTCATCCTACCACTTTTGTGTTGATCTAGTCCACCAAGTACAGTATGAATTATGAATAAAAAGTGTTTATAAAGATGTCATTTAAAGCTATTTGTGAAAATGGAAGCCCACTGTAGAAAAAGTGACTGAAGCACTTGTTAAATGAGGTAACACCTATGGGAAAAATAAAGGTTTTGTATGCCCTATCAAAAACTAATTCAAAATAAAATAAAAAATCCCAAGTAAAAACCTTGTTAAATACACAGGATAATATTTACATGAATTTTTTAAAAAAGTTGCATATAATCATAAATCCAGTACTTTTTGTGAGAAAATTAAATAGTTTAGTGTTATTGTCGGTTGACTTCTAGGAAAAAGGAGCAAAAAATATTAGGATCTTCTGAGACAGTAATTTCTTTCTGGAGGTCATATATAAATGAATGTGTTGATGAATTATTTCAGCAGCACAGGAAATCCCTTAAAATATTTTGCTTTTAAAATCACTTTTAATATGAAATAGAATACTTACATACAGCTGAGAATTGACTCAGAGCTGTGACATGTAGGTCATGTAATCTGATGAAAAAGCGTTGAAATTTGAAAATTTCTGTTTTCAATGAATCAGTATTGATTTACATTTTCTGTGTTACCTTTTTTTTTCAATTCTTTATTCTTGGAGTCCTCATGAAATATTCCAGGGTATTCCTGGGATCAAAGCTAGTTTATGGACAATTAATTATGCAGCTCATCCTGCTTGTCTTTTTGAGCTATTGACCCATTAGATTTCTTCCAGTCCTCTCGAGCTTCCCTAGTTTTCCAAGACTTATTGAAAAATCAATGTCAATTGTCTAGGGAGCTCTCCAGCCGGCTCTTTTAAAATTATTGAATGCCAGACAATTTTTAAACTACCTAGTTTTAGTAGCTGCTTAACAACCTCCAGAGTTATTGAGGGTGTGGGAGATATTTCATCATCATCACCTGATACGAACCTACCACTGTGACTTTTTCTAACTACAAGGAGAGTCGTGAGTACATTTCTGCCTCTTATGCATTATTAATGCCATGGTTATATGGTTTTCTTATATGAATAGATAAATATAAGCATTAGGATTGTTTTACCACTGGCTATTATATTGGGGAGAATTCCCAGTTTCTGATTTATATTTGGTATCAAATTCGGTTTATGTGAATCTTAGAAATTAAAGTAGTTATTTGTGCATAAATTTTGATTAAATTACTGATTTCTTTAAAGTTAGACTGTTAAGCAAAAAATACCAAACCACAGGAACCCACAGAGCAACTTGTCTCAACAGCAGAGCCATCTTGCCTTAGAATATTGTGGAAAAAGCATAATCTTTCATTTGGTTTTGTTATGTATTCAGGGTATAATATCTTCACATCCTCAATCTGATGAAAATATTCTTTGAGTTACCCTGAAATATTTTTTTAGATACAGCATTTCTCAGTTCTGTTTCCTGTATTTTAGGGAAGTTTGCTTTACTTTTTTTCCCAGCAAATGCCCCATACTGAGCAAGCTGCCCCTTTTCAGGAGCTTTTATAGGCCTTTTCATTGTTTAAGACAATTATAATAATGCCAACTGCTTTCTTGAGACACCTGCTACACTGGAATTATTATTAATATTTAGAAGTATCTTACTTAAGGGATTGTTCCTGTATTCTTATTTTCTCAGACGCTATATGAAAGATTAATCTGAACAAGTATTCATTATTAATGTGCATTTAGAAGCTGATTCATCGCATCCTAAAACAGACATTTAAAATAGGTCAGATGGCTTATGCTTGGAGAATGTCCATTTGGTTTTACTGCCTCTGAGTGTAAGTTCAAATGGACACATACTTATCTAAAACAGGTAAAACTTACCCTATTTTCTGACCACTTTCCACACTGACAGTGCTGCCACTGTATCTCTTTTCAAGAACGATTTTAAGTTCTGTGATAACTTAGTGATTTTCAAGTGAAAATTCTCTCATCATAATTTGTTTTTCATTGTCAGTATGTCTTGTGCCTTGTTAATAGTTTAGGTCTTGACTATTTCAAATGCCTAATCCAAAGTTCTGCCAACACTGTCTGAAGCAGTTCACCTGAGACGCACAGTCTTCTTGATTTGTTGGTATATCAAAAAACTAACATGTTTCATGCTTTTTAAAATGTTTTGTGTTTAGCTTCCCTAGTGCTTTCTGAGATGAGGCTGTAATTTTTGTTAAACAAATCCTTCCAGGGAAATACTTCAGAGGAAATTCATGAAGTTGGCTCTGCTGACATGTGCAATCATATTCAGATTAATTTCTGAATTTCCACTGACCAATACTTTGTAAAAGTGTAGCTGATACTTTATAATCATGAAACCAAGTGCTCTTTAGCTATACTTGCATCTCCAGAACCTTGCGAATTATTTTTTCAAAGAATCTGCTTCCACTAAACTCTTCCTACTCCTTAGAGATGTTGTCTTTTGGTTTTAGATCACTGTAATTCTGATCAGTCAATAGACAGGCAAAACATTCTCCCTTTTCTCTTCTTGTAGTATTCAAAGCTTTACTTTTTCTTTCTTTTCTTGAATCTTCTTACTATTTAAACTTACTTTCAGACTATCTCCTTCTCTGATGGCCTTTAAATAGTATGAAGCTGTGGTAGTTGACTCATGTGGAGCCACAAGGTGAATATACCAAACTATGCAGTGTGCAGGCAGTGACACCCAATGAATAGAAGCCATTCTTTAAAATAAATATATTATCTGTCAGGTCATTACCTTGTCCCAAGGACCTGGAGAGAAAGAGGTATCTTCAGAGAGTCATTTCACCTATCCCAGGCAACTGTTTTGAAAGAGATGAATTACTGCCCTGGAGAGTATAATTCATTCTGCTTAACTTTAGGAATGTCAGACAAAACTATCTACATGTAAATTAATTGCCTGCAACTACTTTCACAGTAAGAGGAGGAACAACCATTGCGTGTTTCTGTTGACTATTTCAGATTATAGAATCATAAAACCATTTAGGTTGGAAAAGACCTTTAAAACATTGTATTAAAATTTAACACTATTAAGTCCACCACTAATTAATGTCCCTAGTGTCACATTAAATACCACCAGGCATGGTGACTTGACCACTTCCCTGGACAGTCTATTCCAATGCTTGACAATCCTACCTGTGAAGAATTTATTTCCTGACATGCGATCTGAACCTGTCCTGGTGCAAGCTGAGACTGTTTCCCCTCATCCTATAACTTGCTACTTGGGAGAAGAGCTTGACATCCACCTCACTCCAGCCTCCCTTCAGAGAGCCATAGAGAGGTTGTAAAGAGCCATAAGGTCTCCCCTGAGCCTTGCTCTCTCCAGATCAAACAACCCAAGTTCACTCAACTGCTCCTCATAAGACTTTTTCTCTAGACCCTTCTCCAGTTGATGCATATTTTAAGATGAGAAGAAAGACATTGTAAAGGATTATTTCTTTTAGGAGACTATTGTTATGAACTAAACTGAGCAGCAATTTAAACCATGATACTGATGACCAGGTTTCAGATATTGATCAAAGAAATCCTATTCAAGGAGATTCTTTCTGCCTTGGATAACCAGGTGGCTAGTTTGGGCTCCAAATCCAATACTTAACATATTTCATTAAATTGAGATGAACTCCACTGGGTGTGGATGTGTGTTTTTTGTACTGCTACTAATGAGGAAGATACAGACCCCACATTCTCTGGACTAATATCTGTGTAAATACTACAGTGGAAATGTTAATTAATTTCTGTCTGGCATTGACATTCTGTTTGCATTTCACCTCTGGTCCTATTTACCTCCACTTCTATAAAGCCGTTCCTTTTGGAATAGCAGCACAGTATTTTGTTATTCTATTTGTATATAAAAATGTAGTCCAGTTGCATTGAGTCACACAGAGCTCCTTATAGAGAAGTTAGCCCATTTTCATTTGCCAGGCTTATGATCTATAAGAAATTCTTTTGAGTTGAGTATGAGAATCTGAGTCAGGAAATTTAGCATACTTTATCCCAGACACATTCGAGCACTGAGAGCTCAAAGTTGGCACACGTGCAACAGAGGGGCCTTGATAATTGTGTCTCCAAACAGTATTTTTTCAACTTGTTTGTGGGGATGTTTTTGGTGTTTGCTGGGATTTTTATTTGTTTAGGGTTTTTTTGGGCAGTGAGGGTGGGGTAGTGTATTTTCCTTTTCAAGACAATTAAGAAAATAGAACTTTTTTTTTTAATTTACCAAAATCCTGAGGACCTACGTGTTTTATGAAGTTGTTTAAGACATTTACAAATTGAAATAACTGGAAAAGCCCCTTCTTCTAAATAAATGAGACAAGCCAAAGAGCTATATATACTTACTCAAATTTATCACAGGAGAGACTGCAAAGTTCAGAATATTTCTGAGTTCAGGAATTTCAAGACTAAGAAAAGCACTTTAAATTAATTATTAATTTAGATTTATTTATTATTTTATATTTTTGGTCCATGAATAGCCCATGTTGTCTCATTGTTCATTAATCTCTATTTTTTTCCCTACACTATGAGAAATTGGTTTCAATAGAAAGAACACATTTGGCCTGCATTCCCCAATTAACCTGTAGCTATTGCCGTCTGACTTAAAATATTTTGGCCAATTTTAATCAGAAAGGAAACAGTTTCTTCTTAAATTTTCTAAAGATTTTAGCAATTACTTTATACTCTTTGCTTCGTATATTGCAGATGTTTGGAATCCAGTTTTTGCCTACTACATACCACTCTATTGTCATGAGATTTTGTACTTTTCTCAACAGTATCTTAAAGTTTAATGTAAACCTTAAAGGTAATACCAGAGTCCAGTACATATAAAAAATTCATGACATTGAACTATTCATTCAGTTATAACATTCATAATTATTTTTAGTACAAACAGACAAAACAGTACGCATTAATATAAATTACATAGGTTCTTTAAGGCTACTTTAATGTTCTTCTACTATTGATGTCCTTGAGAGAGTATCTGTATACCATTTTATGATTTGTGAAAACATCAGTTACTGTTATTGATATTCAGATTAGAGTGATATTAGGTTAACATTTCATAATATTGCAATGTTGTAATTATTTTTTTTTCACCAGGCAATCATACTTAAATTATTAAAACTCATTGAGTAACTGAAACAAAATCATTGAACAACACTAACATCTTTTATGACTAGAAATAAAGAGGATCTTTTTAAATGTTCTTGCTACTATTATCTCAATTATAATTCCAGTCTATGTCCTATGAAACTAAAAACCAGATGTCATAAAAAAATTATGCTGGAAAATCTTCTTAACACATATTTGTTGGACATTTAATTTGTTTTTCATAAGAATTTTAAAATATCCATCAATGTAGCCATCACAGTTTCATTGGAATCATCAATAAATTTCACTTTCAACAATTTCTATCTTTGTAACATTAATCATTTAAAACTATTATAAAAAATTCTTTTATGTCAGAAGAACTTACATTAGTCTCTTCACAAACTGCTATAAACTTTTTAACTTAAATGTTTCCATCCCATAAATGATCACATTTCAAGGCTTCATATTAGAGAATTAATAGAATAAGACAATTAATAAAATAAGAAAATGCTTTCAACTTTAAAACTCTAGCACCATATTTTTCCTATGCAAATTTAAAAAGTTCATAAATAATAATAGGCGAGAGTCTTTCTCATTTCTACCTACAGTGTCATAACTGCTGAAAATATTTGGTCAATAACAAAATTATGATTTGACAGGTGTTTATAAGAAAAAATGTAATAAATACTATTATTTTTACAAGAGTTATTGATATTTTTCTGATTGACTATGTCCCAAGATGAATTGTAAAAAAAAATATTTTAAGAGGATTTATCTTGCACGTGTCCATCAGGATCTAACAATAAACTTTATCATGAATTAGCCCATATGTGTCTTTCTACAGGCGTTGAAATTCTACTCAGTGCTTTTGTATTCTGAGGAAACAACATGACTCCCATCTACTATGATACCCATCAGACCAAAAAATGCATAATTTTTAGAAAGATTCTGGTTTACTTCCTGCAGCAAAGCTTTCTGTCATACACCCTTGGAGACAAAAATTAATGGATATTTTTGTCTGAATACACTCAAAATTAAAATCTTACTCCTAGTTTTACTCAAAGAATTTTAATTTAGGCTATTATAACAACATTTTTAAAACACCTGCACCCTTCATAGTATAGCAAAACTATTATTGCCATGAGTGTGTTTCATTTTAAGTGAAAACCTTCTCTAAGTGAACATCGATATGAATGAGCTGGATGTCTAAACACAATAGACACCTAATTATTTTAATTTAAAGTTTATGTAACAATTGCCAATAATGATTATATTAGGAACAATGCCAGAGCAGCTTTTAAATGAAACATATCTTTTATTAGCAGTAGCCCTTGCCTTCTAGAGAGAGAAAAAAAGTTTCTTTTAATGAAATTTCTTTGTCCTTTCCTCTTGAGCTCACATCAATATAGGATTTTACCTTTCCTCATACAATCCTTAAGTACAGAAAGTTGGAAAGGCAAAAAAAAATCAACTTTAGCAGACATTTAAATTGCAGATATGTTGTTCTAAGGTAAGAAAGTTTGAGATAGCTGAAAAAAAAATCCCCTGCAATTATTTAAGAGGTAATCTTTACCTGATCTTGGTGCTAAGGATACTGGTAGCCATCCTCACAACAGAAACTTTTCTTATGCTCTTAATCTGTTCTTTCTTTTTCTCCTCAGAAAGAAATTACTCCTCTATTTTGTCCTGTTGCCTCAAAGGGATTTTGTGCATTTGCTGAATTATGACACTCTATAGACAATATGTTGTTCTTATCAAGATGATCATGGCTGAAATGCATTCACTGGGTCCACAGAGACTGATTATGCTGCTAATTGTAAAGATCACACTGAATTCTATATTAAAATGGGACATACAAAACCTATAATTCTTAATTTGATATAAACACTACAAGTAGGTGAAAATAATTTTGATTAACTTCAATTCTCTTGTTCATGAGCCACAATTATAGAGCTGGTAAATCAGCAACAAACATTTAAAATGTTTCCCTATCTCTTACATTACATTCTGCTCTTAATATGAGGCTTTTGTATGGGGTTTTGTGGTTCTTATTTTGTTTCTTTTTCTCCTTTGCAAAAGGGGCAGGATTGCTGCTATTTTCAGACCCTTTCAATCAGTTTAAGAACCTAACATTATTTTGTGATTTTCAGATATTGATAACATCATATCATCACTTGCGATATAGTTACTGTGATCACTGTTTCGGTTAAAACATTATGAGTTATTCCATTTTGTGGTCACTAACGTCCCTCCAACTGTCCTTTGTTGACCATTGCTTTAATTCCTTTTAACATGACTTCACCTAGAATTGCGTTTTGTCTTTCTTAGCTTAGCTCATGTGTAGCATTAAACTCTATTAACTCTTTATCTATCTTTTATTGCCATTGCTGACCTATTTCTTACTGTCACTTGGACTGTTCAGCCTAGACGAAAAGGGACTGAAGGGAGATTTCATTGTGGTCTTCAATACCATCATGAGGTGAAGTGGGGGAACAAGTACTCATCTCTTTGCTCTTTTTACCAGTGACAGGACTCAAGGAAATGAGATGAAGATGGGTTACAGGACATTTGAGTTTGATATCAGGAAAAAGGTTTTTCACCCAGGGGGTGAATGGGCACTGGAACAGGGAAGTAGCCACAGCACCAGCCTGACAGAGTTCAAGAAGGGTTTGGACAATGCTCTCAGGCACAGGGTGTGACTCCTGGGGTGTCCTGTTCAGGGCCAGGAATTGTACATCCATCACCCTGATGGATGCCTTCCAACTCAGCATATTCTATGATTCTGTGATTTCAATACTTAGCAGTATTAGTCACATTGTCAGGATATTACCTTTTATATTCCTCATTTCATTAGGTAGAAGAATTAATGTTTTTTAAATTTATTTCATACAAAAAAAAAATTGCCTAATTATGCTACTGAAATATTTTTATCATGTTTGCTTCATATGTCAACTACTACTCCCTTGCTGGCACAGTATATAGAACTCTATGGGAAGAGAATGCTTCTCATATTCAATTCAAACTTGTTTTATTTGATCTTCCTGATCTATAGCACAGAAGTTGCAGTTGTGTACACAACTGATGCATGCATTAAACTCTGAGCAAACAGAACAAGATTAGCCACTCACTAATGTCAAACAGTAGGGTAGATCATAATCACAGAGTATTTACAAATACCAAAATAAACAGGTCTGTCACCTCTGATCCTGTTAGCTCAGCCAGGTGACCAGCAAGAGAAAGAATGATCTGTGACACTCAAGAACTGAACTGTTTCAGCTCTGAAGTTTATTGCAATTAGTTCAAAATGAGTTTTACCCATTTTTTGGATGTTTTGTATTGAAAAATATGATGCTTTATTTCCTATGTTTCCTAGTTTTATCTGGACACCTTTAAATAATGACTTGAATTGGCTAAAAAAAGGAAACATGATTTCAACCTTTTTGGGGGGTGCTGAGGTGTCTTTTTCTGCCTCGGCTAGCCCTGACACCTCAACAGTAAAGGGGGCGGCTCGGTAGCAGGGTGAACCTCACCGACCCTGTGAGTTCTTGCTTGGTTGAAGGAGTGAAGCAACGACGGCAGGAAAAAAGAGGAGGCTGTTCTGGGTTAACTGCTGGCTTTATTCATCAGTGTATCTGCCTCAGCAGACACCCCTCAGCAGAACCAGCGGGGGAAAAACGAGGGAAAAGAATCTCTTTGAACCCCCCCAATGCAGCACCTTTTATTGGGGGGAGGAACTCAGGGATGGGTCTAACTGGGGACAAATCAGGGGCCAAGGGGCATGGCTCTCTGGATAAATGACATACATTGTAACAAATTAATAACTCAGGTGGGGAGACAGCTGAAGTCTTGTCCAATCACTTGGGGTTTTTCATGGAACTTTCCAGACTTTTGGGAGAGACCCCAAAGTGACAGACAAGGCCCAGGGGCTGGATAACTTATGACTGACATATAACTGGGGTTGGGATGAAACCAATGAGGGTGGAACATGGGTGCATGGGGCAAACCATTATAACTTATAAAAATGAACAAATACATTATACAAAGAACAAATACATACATAAAACTGATAAAACCAAACCCACACCACTACAGGGGGGCATTCAGACACAGTGGTATTTTTGTTTTGTTGGATTTGATTCTTTCAAAATAAATCAGGAGTATAAATGCATCAGTTATACCCCACCCTGTTTGATTTAAAATATCAAAGGTCCACACACATATATTCCGTACACATTTTCTGGATCATTAGGCTCTTTCTTTGTTTCTCTCTGCCTCTAGTCTGCCTCAGCTTCTAGCCTTAAAATAGTAAAAAACATATAAAATCCAATTAAGAGAAAACCAAAAGCCTACATAAGTTTTATCAAAATAGATACATTTCAGAAAATAGATTTTTTTCTTGCAAGGAATGAGATTTTTTAAATTTAAAATAGCTAACTTGTAAAAATTCTAAAAAAGCTGATAATACAACCTATGATTAACATATTTTTGAGAAGAAATGTATTAGAATATGATTTGACGGTGGGGAAAAAATGATTAGAAGCAGTCTACCGAGAAGTGGAAAGACTCACTACTATTACTAACTATATGCTCGAGACAGTGCAAAATTTTGAAAAAACATTGACCCACTGCTTTTAGTTGTCAAAGTAATTTCTATAACCCTAAAATATTTTTCCCTTTCTGTGTTTCTTGAAAAAAGTGTATTTGATTAAAATTAAAATGTAAAAAAATAGGTTTGTACGCTTCTATTTTGTTTGGGACATTTGCTATTTTTCCTAAAACTATTGGAGTAGGTCCAAAGGGCTACAAAAATAATCAAGGGACTGGAGGATCTCTCTTATGAGCAGTGGCTGAGGGAGGCGGCCTTGATTAGATGAGAAGACTCAGAAGGGATCTTATCACCGCATTCAACTCTCATAAGGGCAAGTGTAAAGAAAATGGGGCCAGATTCTTTACAGTGATACCCAGTGCCAGAGGAAGAGGAAATGGACACAGACAGAAAACTACAGAAAATTCCATCTAAATGAGGAAAATATTTTTTTGCTTTGAAGTTCAAATAGGACTAAAACAGATTGCCCAGAGGGGTTGTGGAGTTGTTTTTTAGGAGGAAGAGCGGAATGGTTCTAGTTACGGTGTTTGTCATTCCAAGCAACTGCTATACATACAGAGGCCTTGCTTTCCTGACATCTGCTCTCCTGATAGGAAGTAATGAATGAAATTTTCCTTTTTCTTGATTTGCACGCATAGCCCTTGCTTTCCTAACTAAATTGTCATTATCTTTATGACACCTCAAAAAAAGCTTGTTTGCCTTCCATTTTTCTCCTAATCCCATGGGACAGGGGTGTGAGTGGGAAGCTGTGTGGATGTTTGAATGCTTTCTAGGGTTACCACAGAGTCTAATAAGTAAAGCTCTGTTACTGCAGATGATGTAAGATAGACACATGTATGAAGAAACCAGCTTCTATACTGGGGCTGTTGTGCAAACAAAGTGTTCCAACCAACTTCGTACATACAAATCATGCTCAACAAAAATAAACATTGAGGTTAATAAATTGTATCCTACAGCATATCACTTTGTGATGATTGTCATGTTCTCATCTTAAAGTGCAAAGCCCACAAGACAGTGTTTATAACTCCACATGAGAACAAATAAACAGTAGATGCAAAGTTTAACATTTGGAGTAGGGATTATGTTCTTTTATGAGGTTATATTTACAAATTCATGATATGATCTTGGTAAATCACACTGTTGGTGTTTAATCAGGTAAAAGACATCTATCTCATCTATCTAATGAAGATTAGAAGGTAGCTCATGAATCCATCAGGTTACAGAAGTTCAAAGTAATTAGTATTATTTTACCAAATCAATTTCCTGAATAGGGATTCCCAGGGAATTAATTTAGTCCTATAGCCTCAATTAACCAGTGCACTTAAACATTTGTTTAATTTTAAGTAATTTGAATTATATTAGATGTTAAGTATTCTGAATGACTAAAATATGACTAAGTATACATTTAAAGAGTTTTGTAAATTCACATGTCTCCAAGAGCATGCCATTTTTGCTGTTCCCTCCTGATATATGTATTAGAAATGCAGGTTGATGTTTCAGTCTCTTTTGATAAAGTTTTAAGACAGAATTTGTGTTAATGTATCCTAAATACTTATAAGTGATATTATTCAGTCTTATTATCCACTCCTCTTACAGAAAAAAAAAAATCATCTTTAAAATAGAAAATTCAGAACTTCTCTGAGAATTACACACATACAAACCACATTCTATGGAAAAAAAATAATTGACAAAGATGTATCTTTTTTTGGAAGATAACAACCTGTGTCTTTGCTGTGGATTTTTATTTTATTTTGAGTTTTTTTGTAAAAATATATATTCCACTGTACTTGAAACTTCATAAAACATGAGAATTGCTGAATAAATTCTATTAATTAGACTTTAGTTGTTGCTTTTTACACATAGACATATCCATTATAAACAATTCCTTTTAAACATGCATTCTTGTCATTTCCCCTCCTCCTGTTAGTTTCACAGTTCCAAGAATTTGTGTTGGGTATCTTTGTGTATCTTTTCCTTTAATTTCTCTCCTCCTTTTTACTGTGCCATGGTTCAAGAAAAATATGCTTAATGTTATGTTCTCCTGATGTATTTTCTCATGTATCACACTGTTTTACTCACTGGACCGGTATCTTTCATGGTTTTTTACTGGTATTTACAGTGTATTATGTACACAAAGTCATTCTCTCTGATTTAATTTTTGGTTGCTTTAGGTTTTAGCTCCATTTAGAGAATTGAAAGAAAAACTAAACAAACAAGCAAGCAAAACCAAAACTAAAACTCAAAAATTCAAATTTTAATGATATGTCCTGCAGACTGTAATTTCTAAAGTAAAGTAAACATTATGGAAGATAAACTGGACTGGATGTGGTATATTTTCAAGATGCGGAGATGAATGTCTTGCACGTCTGATTTATTTGTAATATTTGTAAACAGATATGAATCACACAGAGAAGTTAAATAAATTATATAAAATCAAAATTAAAACAAACTCACTGCTAACTAAGAGCTCTGTCTTTTGTTTACCAAGATTTTAAGAGCTTAGCCTAAGATACTGGTTGTGTTCCAGAAGTCAAAAGCAATTTAGAAGTGGCACAGTGGATCTGTGGGCATATATGAATAAGTGCATTGCATTATTAGGACATATATAAATTTTCGTCAGTTCCACTAAAATTGAATTGTTATTTATTTAATTGAGAATTTCAATTGCACTAAGACACCTGTTTGATTTTTTAGTAGCATTTTTATTTCAAAATTTATTTTATTTTAATTGGTGAATAAAAAAAACATTATTGATCAATACAGAGTATTATAATTATACATTAGAACCATTGGAACTAGGCTCAGCAGACCACTGAAGGTCTGGGAATTTGGTAACAGTTTTCTGGGCATGCAAAAAGTGATATGACTAAGTTTATAAATGTTATATAATAATGCGTGAATACAATATTTCTAAAGGCATCACCTCTAATCGGAATATTTTATATTTTGATAGCTTAAAATGCAGAAAACTACCGTTGTGTTGCAAAACAAAGCTCATTCAGGTCATGAAACACAAAATCAGAATACATGCTCACTGAAAACAGTTCTGACTTCATGATAGATGAATCTACTACTGAATACATTCCTCAAATGAAACAATGCAATATATCTGCTTAGTTTTTTCTGTGACAAGCGCTTCCTGAAGAATTCCTGACACCATTTAATTTGCTATTTTTCCTTATATTTAATTCAATATATAATACTAAGGGCAAGCTTGCCCTTATAGGGCAAATAGGTTATGCACTTGAAATAATATATTTAGAAACTAATAACTCCCTTATAATATATTCCACATATAAAAGCCATCTTCGTCTGTTCTGATTTCAGTATAAATTTTAATTGAAACAAAAATGACTGACTGCAATTTATGAAAATATTGAAGAAGTTGCAAATCAAATTGTTCAGAAAGGTAAAAGTGAATCTTTTTATTTCATGGCCACTTTAGTGACCAATATGAGAATAAGAAAGAAACATCACATTGGGCCTAGCAAGGTCGTTGCTGCAATGAGTTTTGACAGTATAGGCACTATCACTATGACACAGTATAGTTGTATACAACCACGTGTTAAAACTGAGGAAAGGGATCTCCAGAGTAAGTGAAGGAAAGAAAAGGATGTGATTTCAGCCATGAAGCATATTGCCAAAATTATTATTATTTCTCTGAGATAATAATTTTTAGTTGTTCTTGAACCATGCTGTGACACATATCAGGGAAACAATCCCCTTACAGAATCTGACAAGTAGTCTCCTATGTTCCCTTTCTGATAAGTCTCTGTTGTGTTGGTAAGGTAGGGTAAACCACAGGCAAAATTTGGTTATGCAGTATCTCACCTTTGTAGACAAGGATAAACCTTTTCCTAGAGATTAGTGACTGGGATCTGACCTAAGTAAAATCACTCAGAACTTGAAGTAAATGAACTTTAATGGACAAATTTATTTTCCATAGGGAAAAAAAAAAAAAAATTCCTTCCATACATCTCTATGGGAAGACGGATAGAGATAGTGCTAAAGGCAATCTTGCCTCTGATATATTGCTGGTGTGTTAATGACTAAAGAGTGGGAACAGCCTCGCCCTCACAGCTGGGTGTGATAAAAGAGTGAGTTAGTTGGTAGAAAGTCAATTGGAGTTTGGTGGTCGTGCGGTGAGGAGGAAAGGACAGAAGGTCATGCGAGAGATAGAGAAGGTAAGTCACTGTACAAGGGACAGACAGGATAAGGTGGCTGTGCTGGGGGCAGGAAGCAGCAAGCTGGGACAGCAGAAGGAAGAGAAAGTGCCAGAGCTGTGGGGAACTTCTTGTAGGATTGCTATGTAGAAAAGGCATGAAAGACTTCTAGATAGCATGGTGCTGGTACTTGAAGCCCTCTGAAGTTTTTATTGAAGCACTCTGAGTGCATGGCTGTCTTGACTATGACACATTTCTGTCTCTTTCATTTTGCTTTGGCTTCTACTTACATTTGTTCCTTCTGCATTCTCTTTTTATTCCTGTTATGGTGCCTTCCTTTAAAAAAATTTGATAATTCTTCCTCTGCCTGTATTATTGCTCTCATTTTTTCCTTTTCTCTATGCTAGAGCAAATTCGTTAAATGTAAGATGCCCTCTTGGCAGGATTAGTCTCACAACCAATTCCAACTTAATGCCTGTCTTCCTTTTCTTGCTCAAAAAGAGGTATCAGACTAGTGTCGAAGCCCATCCTAGACTAGACCATAGCATTAAGACAGACATCCTGTACCAAATTGTGTGCTGTTGTGTATTATGGACGTATGTGAGTGTATTATGTAACACCCCCACACACATAAGAATTGCATTACATTTCTTCGGAATTTTGCTCTACTAGGAGCTATTTTTTCTCACTCTTTTCTAAAACCATTTCTGAGTTATTGCCTTTGACTGTTCCTTATTAATTAGTAAGAAATTGTGAATGTCAGCACTTCCTGTCCCAAATGTCTTTATTATTTTTCTTAAAATACTCTGTTGTATTAAGATTCCAATTTATCTTAAAACATTTCAGTATAGCAAATATGCTATTTTTGTAGCACTTTTTCTGTGTTCAGAGCACTTAGTTAATTGTGGCTTCTTGGAGCATATGTATCTTAGTTAAAAGTTCTGTGTTACTATCCTCAAAATAGAACTTGCTCATTGTATGAATAAAGTCGGAAATTATATTGTTAATTTTAAGTGGTTATTTACACGGATAATTATTAACAAGATGAAAAAGAGCAGAACAGTAGTCTGTTTAAAGTTTTTGTGTAAGCCATGCATTCGGACATTGACTGGGAAGCACAGAAAAACTCAGGTGAAAGGCCAAGTTGTTTTATGATGTCTTAATAGAGGTATCCACACAACAAAGTAAATACTTGTATTTAATTTTCAAGCCAGATTAATTTATTTTGTGATGTTTACTTGTGTGATTGCTTATGTATGTAATGCATACCATGAAGGTCCTTAACACAAGGACATTAACACAGAGTGCTGGCTGAGCTTACTAAAACCCTTTAAAATATTAATGTAATTTAGGACTCTTAGAGTTACGGCCAGGGTTTACATGGCATGAAGTGGCTGTATTTTATTTTTTTTTTTTTTTTGTACTTCTTCTCCTTACAGATGAGAAAGCTGATACTTGAACAATTTTTTTGTTTGTTTGTTATGGTAAGAGAACTAACACAACTGCAAAAAGTGGGAGTGTGAAATAATAGCTAAAAATTAGTTTTAGTGTTGACAATTTGTTGAAAGGACACTTTTTTGTTGTAATTTTTGAACAAAAAAAGGGGGAGGAGAGGAGTGGAGAGAAGAAAGGATGAATTAAACAAATGATGTGAAAGACAAAAATAAGTGTAAAAGAAAGTCCACAAAGTAGTTTGGGAATATTAGCTGACCAATATTATCAAGGATGTAACTAACATTTTAGAGGCTGGTTTATATCAGGTAACCACCTTGATGTTACTAAGAAGGAAATTATATTAGCTTCATGATACTTAGAATAAAAGTTGCTAAACACTAAATTGAGTACTGATATTAAACATTATAAAATTGAACACTAAAAGTGGAAAAAAAGCCTAATGATCCAAATTCATCAGGGGTAACGCTTTGGGTTTTTTTCCTATGACATGTAGGGAATTGTTTTTATTTTATTGTTGTTGATTTTGGTTTGGGTTTCTTTTTTGTGTTTGTGTTTTGATTCTTTTTTCCCTCAAAATTAATTTAATTTTTCACTATCTTACAGGAATTACTGCTTGGTATACATTCTTGGCTGTTTTTGAACTGCATTATGAATGGCATAGAAATTGATAGAAGTTTTTCTTTTCCTAAGAAGTAAATGTTTTCAAAATTCTAAAGAGTATAAGTCTACTGAAATTGAGTGGTTTTCTTTGTTTCGATTATTGACGTTGTTTCTTGATTTCTCTATTTATTATATTTTTTGATTTTTTCTGTTTTAATTTAGGAAATAAAACAACAAGATCTCTTAGGGGTATGTCTGACAAGATTTGTTTTCCCTCTCAAGTGTCTTTTTGCTTTGATCATGTATGTGGTTGCTTCATTCAATAGAGCATAGAAATATTGTTGGGAAAAAAATCAGATCAATATGAATACACCTGTTTTTTTGATGGTGTGCAGCTTCTATTCTGATCTTTATTTCATAAACATTGCAGTTCTAGTGGCAGGAATTTATTGGCATTTAGCAACAGAAAATACAACAAATATAGATATATTTTTTGTTCATCAGAAAATAGTTGGCTTGAACCTCAAGAAAGAGTTGGGATAAGATTGTGACCCTTTGGGAGATAACAACTGTTGGAGTCCAGGGCATCCCTATGGACACTCTGGGACCTGAGGAAGGGAGTTTGAACTCAGCCCAGGGGGGTGTGGAGTCAGCCCAGGGGGATTGGAGACCCTGGCACAGAGCCCAGGAAGACACTGGCTTTGATTTTAGTCCATGGGAGAGGCTTCCAACACAGAGAGGAGTCACAGGTATTTGTTACACAGATATCCAGTGCAACAGATTGGACTGAAATAAAGAAAAAAACATTGAAAGAATTTAATTTGACAGGCACAAGAAGTTTAGCATTGCCGGTGACCTATGATGCACAAGGCCAAAACGCAAGATGGGAGCAACTGGATCATGATGTGATCAAAGAACTGGTGAAAGCCATCCATGATGATGGATTGGGGTCTCCGTACTTCAAACAGCTTTTGAAGGGAACATTTAACATATATGATTTAACACCATTTGATCTCAAATCCATCGCTTCAATGATTCTCAAAGACTCGCAGATCCTTATCTGGGATGCAAAATGGAGAAGAGCTCTTGAAGAGCTCAGGAACAAGTATTGAGGAGGCCTGAATGCAGGCATCACTGTAGAGCAAATGGCAGGCGATCCACCAGATGATGAGCCAGCTCATCAAGCTAGAATTTTGCCACAAGAAATGTTAATAGATATTAAAGAAGCAGCAAGAAGAGCAATCATGCAGATTCCACTAGCAGGAGCTCCAGAGAGCATTTATACAGAAATAAAACAAGGCTCTTCAGAATCTTTCTCTTCATTCATTGACCTTCTTGCGCAATTGATAGACAAGTCAATGATGAGGGGGCGAAGCCACATCTGCTTCGAAGTCTTGCATTTGCAAATGCCAATACAGAATGTAAACACATCATCAGTGCAAGGTGCAGGATTGGAAATTTCCACTTCAAAAATTCAGGAGGTTGCAGCATGGAAGTATTTGAGACGGAGGATCACAGAGCAAACAGTAAGACCACAGAAAATTCAAATCAGAGCAGAAATCAACAATCTGTGATGTTCCTGCTTTGCTGCATGCTTCCACCATTTCTGCCAGAGAGGGCAAGAAGACTTGCAACAGCTTTTTGGAGAAATCAATTGGATGAGACCAATCTTAGGAATCATGAACTATGAACTTGCACTGTTGCTCAATCTTTTGAGAGGGGACTGCAACATCAAATTTCCCAGAGCTCTCACACCAGAGGCTCAGAAAGCCCTTTGGAGAATTTCTGGAGCCCTCCAACAGAGATAGGCCCATTGTTTTGTGGAATCACTGCCATTCTTTCTTGCGGTGTTGAGAGAAAAAAATTTTGGACAAACAGAAAAGGGGGGAGGCAGATGCAACACCACACATGCGCTTGAACAAAGCCTTGTATGTGTTGAATTTTCTGAAGGGCTCTTTTACAGCTCCTAGTCCTCCAATCATCAGACATTTCTCAGATAGTACAAAAGCAAAACTAAAGGAGAATTCTTTGGTTTTGGTCAGGAACCCAGACACAAGATGGATCAAAGGACCATTCAAATTAATAACTTGGGGCAAGGGCTCCACAGGAGCTGGACTGAGATGGGTGGCAGCAAAGAATGTGAAACTCTACCAAGTCCGAACACAAGCAGACATGGACCCCAAGGCCGGAAACAGAAATGCGGGCACGCAGATGTAAGCGAGTGTCAAGACAGCAGATGTCCCCTCATTCTACATGCAAAAGAGACTCTGGGATTTGGGTTTTCTTTGGGACTTGGGTGGTGCTGCATTTCAGGGATTCCCATGGGAAGGAGGCCTTTGATAACACACATGTGCCTCATTTTCTCGTTGGTCGCTTTGAGCGATGCGGCAGTTCTGCCCATGGCTCAGCCAAAAGAGAATATTTGGGAAACTCTGGCCAGCGCATCAGGGTTGGACACCATCTGTTTGACACACTGAAGGCCAGGGAAGCCCTTTGCGACATGTTTAGTGGGGTTGACAGTGAGTGAATGGCCGATTCCAGGAAACATCCCTCCAAAAATTTCAAAGTTCATTTTAAATCCAGTGGACCAATGGGATGTTTGAATGAAGTTCCTTCCTGTGGCTCCTTTTGAATCTCAGGAACTGGAAATTCTTGGATCAGTCAGAATGAATTTTTGCGTGAAATTTAATCATTCTGGAGTGGCAGAAAAACAAAAAGATGTCACTCCAAATCACATAATTTACAGAAATGCATCATCTTCGTGTAATTAAACTAAGATGTCAGACAAACCATCCAACCATGTTCTGGCGCAATTGCCAAAAGGAATCTTTTTCATTAGTGGGGACAGAATTTGGCTTGCGATCCCTGCAAATGTCAAAGGTAGTCCATGCAGCATTGGAAGGCTTTCATTGCTAACACCCAACATGATGTTGCTGAGAGAGCAAAAACATAGAAGGAAAAGATCTGTCCAACAGTATGATTTAAAATGTAATGACAATGTTCATACGTGGACTAAGGCACAGAGAATTGTGGTTGCAATTTTTTCACTGCAGACAGCATCAGGAGTAGCCTTGAGACATAATTGGATCAAATGGCTTGTTGGCTGAGCAAGTATGCCCAAGCCACTTCTCTTGCACTGAGTGACGTGTTAATTAATCGATGTTGACAGTATAAGGTGAGCAACCCTCCAAAACAGAGCAGCAATAGATTATCTATTGCTGACATGTGGGCACGGGTGTGAGAAATTTGAGGGAATGTGCTGCATGAACTTGTCAGATCATTCCAGATCCAGTCATGAGAGCATCAAGCAATTATGAGAGAGGATGTATAAACTTGGAGAGGTAACTGGGTCATGGATGGATGGCATGTTCAATTTCTTTTACCTTTCACCATTGTGGAAGGAAATTTTGAAAAGAGGTGTATGTATTTTATTGGAGTTTGTAATTCTTCTCATGATTGTGCCATTTGTTTCAATGCATGCGGCAAACCATGGACAGAACTGCTAAAGGGCTGTTTTTGGTGTAAGGAAGAGGGGGAGATGCCAGAGTCCAGGGCATCCCTTTGGACACCCTGAGACGTGAGGAAGGGAGTTTGAACCCTGGGCAGGGGGATGTGGAGCTGGTCCAGGGGGGTTTGAGACCCTGTCACAGAGCCCAGGAAGACACTGGCTCTGATTTTAGTTCATGGGGAGAGGCTTCCAACACTGAGAGAGGAATTACAAACCACAAATGTGTGAAAGCAGTAGTTTAGCATAGCACAGGGTGGAAAATTTTGTAGTTTTGGGGTTCTTAGAATGGAGGTGAGTGGGGGACAAAATGGAGGATTTAGGGTGGTACCCTGGGTTCTTCTTGTTCCTCCTTGACATCCATCTTCTGCAGTGAGGGTGGCACAAAGTAGTTTAAGGGGATTGGGTCAAAGTAGAAATGACCCTTTCAGTATAGGTAATAAGCATTGGCACGAATTTGTAAATAATAGACACGTAGATCTGTATAGATCTGTATAAGAGGAAAGCAATGCCCCATCAGCGGTCAGTCGCCTCATGCCCTAGCTGCTGTTCAGATCTCAATTGGGTGCGGAGAAAATTGTGAGATATGCAATAATAAACAACACAAGAAATCAAGAAAAACAAGACCTTGAAGACCTCCATTTCTTTATTGTGACATGACTCAGGGCTTTTAGAGGGCAAAAGACTCTCAATCACCTGAATCTCAGGTGAGAAACCAAATCTGAGAAATGACCTTCGAGTAGAAATAAATTTGTAAAGGATTGATGAGAAATTAATTTATTAACTTGTTTTCACGACTTATAAAAGTCATCATTAGGCATAACTATTCACTTTTTAAGAACATTTTTTGTGGTTTCTTTTTCTGCAGTACTTATTAGTTAAATCTGGGACAGATTAAAGTGTAATGAGGAGGAAGCTTATTGTACAGAGACCTTTTATATGCCAGTTAGGAGTTGCTAGAGTAATTTATATACACTTTTATTAAAATGTATTGCAAAGCCATCTGGCAAATACTGTTTGTAGTTTTATAAAGCCACAAAGACCTTCCAAATTTTGCTCTGTTATCTCATTTACAAAGCTGTTAAGAAATTCTTCTGTAAGGGCAAAGCTCTCTCACTCTCTTCCACTCTCTGCTCTTTCTCTCTTGGATTTTAGTCAATGTTCAGATTGGAATACTATTCTTACCAGGTATACATGGTGATTTGTTGTGTTTTGGGTTTTTCTTCACAATATTACAAGATGGCATAGATTTTAATTTCACTTCTCTTGTGTACCTGACCATTTTGAAGTTTTAGTTAACAGATATATTCCATTTTTTAAAGTATCTGAAACAACTGTGAACATTATAAAATGGAAGAGAACCAGTGGCAGAATTCACACATATGAATGTTTGGTAGTTTGAAAATTGGTAAAAATTAACCCAGCTGTGATGTTTCAAATAGATTTAGTGGCAACAATGAAGATGTTAGGGATGACAAAAGTGAAGGTAATATAATAAATGGAGAAATGTTAAAGATTTTGCTAAGAGTTTTTGATGTTTATAGGAATATAATTGACTTCACATTTTACATTTCAAAACAGATAATAAACCTAAATGAGCTATAGAGATAGAATATGTGTTTGCTTTACATGGTAAGCTTTCAATTTATTATTGTTCATTGATTGCAATATTTCCACACAACTGTATGATTATTCAGGTTAGAAGAGATACCATGACATCTATTCAAATATTCAAAGCACTGATTAAATTGAACTCAGATCAGATCACATAGGCTTCTGTATACCTGAACGTTGAAAGTCTCCCAGGAAGATGGTTTCACAGCCTTGCTGGGTATCCTGTGTCAATGTTTAATTTTTCCTTAGTTATCCCTGATTGTTGTTTTGGTTTTATTTTTTATTTTATTTTATTTTCTCCTTATATCCAGTTGGAAACTCCCATTTAAATTCATAGTGTGCCAATAATTGTGTCTTATTTGCATGCTGTACAGCTTCTGTACGAAGTCTGGCTACGGAGGTGTTCTTGTGGTAACTTCCTCCAAGGTGCTAGAATTTAGCTATTAAGTCTTCTTCACAAGAGTTTCTTGTCTCCACACTAATAATCCCAATTTTCTCAGTCTCTCACACAGACTCTGTGCTCTATCCTCTGATCATCTTAGTAGTCCTCAGCTAAACTCACTCATTTTTATCAGCCTCTTTCTGGAACTGAGCAGCACAGAGCTGGTCACAGTATTCCAGATATCATCTAATGAGGGCACCAATAACTTCCCTTAATTTGTTGGCCATGCCTTAGTCACTCCCTAGACAATACTCATGCAGAGACCAGTAAGTCTGTCCCTCTGTCCATCTTGCTCAATCTGACATCTTCTGCAACCTTAGTGAGGGCATATTCAATCTCCTCCTCCAGGTCCCTGATAAATAACATAGGTTTACAGTGTAGACATCTTCTGCCCTACAGGATAGAGGAATTTTACTTGGAACCAAATTTCACGTGGAATATGAAAAATTTACTACTATTATATGATCCAATTTTGTTCCATTTAGTAGTCCATCTACTCCTTTTCCATCTCATGTCATCTTGATAGTAATGTCAAAAGTGAGATGAAAGGATGCTGTGGGAGATTGTGACAAAAGTTCTGTTGTAGTCAAGGTAGCTATTTGCTGTTCTTACCCTTGGTAAATCCAAACCGGCTCCTCCCAGTCACTTTCTTCTTTTTCCCAGGCCCAGAAATAGTTGTGTGTTTCCCAGGGATTGAAGCAAAGGAGATTCGATTGTAAGTCCCTGAATTGTCTTTTCTGTCTTTTTTCAAAATGGCTTCAAGATTTGTCACACATCTTTTAGTAGTGGTTATTACAGGTATGAATAAACAGCCAGGAGTTGCTATAATAGTAAGTAAAATTAAGTTGGTTTAGCTAGTTAACATTCCTAATTTTATTTTAAGCAAACTAGTAGAGATGGAAATAACAGACAAGCTCTAGGTTTGTTTATTTAAAAGCTTGTCTGATTATATAGGTTTACTTCTTCCTATTAAAATCTCTTACAACAAGGCCCAAAATTTGAGAAATTAAAAAAACCCCAAACATTCTGTGCATAAGACATATAGAATTTTTATAAATACAGTGGTATATTTCAGTGACTAAATATGTGAAACAAAGGTATGCAACTGAATTTAAGTGCATTTTAAAATATCTGGTTTTGTTTCAATTTAAAAAAATATATTTCCATTTAAAATGGTATTCCTATTAGATTTCATACATGCAGAAATTTAGCATCACTGGAATGCAAAATTTGTCTCAAATAAAATGAATAACATGAAAATACAAAAAAGTTGGACTGCATTCCAAAACCAATTTAAACTTTTTACATTTGTCAGTGGCAAAGTTATTCTCATCATCATCTCTGAAACTGGGAAATTTTACCCTCAAATATATCTGCCATTAAAAGAACAACAATGATATTTTTCTAGGAACATCAGCAGATAAAATATTCAGAATGTTTTTTTGTATACTTACTTCCGTAAAGAAGGGAAGTATACTCATTTAACAAACAGTTCTGTGTATCAGGCATTTGAGAGTAATGAATAAGTCCTATTCCAGGATGAGCATCTGAATTATATCCACCTCAATTTCATGTGATGTAATTGCAATTTAATTGACTCAGATCCTTTGCAAATTAGTCAGTCCCCAATGTATACAACTCTAACTGACTCTGTGGTTCAATGTTATTGCATCAACCAGAAGCGTCAATAGAGCTGTCAGCAAAGGCAGCTCTGCAAGGTGGAGATTCCTCTGCCAGGGTGTAGAGCCTGATCCTCATCCTGCTGATTCATCCTGCCTGTTCAACCATGACTCTCTGAGAGCTGCCTCAGGGCTTGTGACACTGCAGGTTCCTATCTTGACAGCTAAACTCCAGCTGCTCTTTTTCTGCCTAAGCCAAGAAGCTGTTGCTTCATACTTTGAATGCGTATCTATACTGCTTGCTTAGTTAAAGATTTCTGAAGGAGCAGACCCAGAAGAAGAGCAGTAATGGCACCTGGCTGCTGCTAAGTAATCCCTGAACATCTGTTTTTACCATACTGATCCACTGAATTGACATTAAAAGCAGGAGTCCATTCCAAAGGACAAGAAAGGAAGAAATCCATATATCATTATATCAGGTAGTAAATCGAATTAAGGGAATGGACTCATGTAACATTTAGGGTAAGAAAGTTTCAGAACTGAATATAATTTAGAGCTGAATGCCTTATTTTCCTCCTTAGGTTTGCAATCAAGTATTTGTTTTCTATTTAAATAAAAACTTGCTATAATTTTCTTAGCCTAAAATGTCTGGTTTTAAATATGTATTTTGAAGAAACAGAAAACTTGAAGTTCATGCTTCTTATGTAACTTTATTCTGGCCATTTAATTCCACAGTAAAGGCTATTCAAAATACGTGAGGCCTGCATCAGGATCCCTAGCCATCAAAACCCAGTTTTATTTCAGAACTGTAAGTGCCTTCTAAAACATCACATTTGCAGGAGTAATATCTTAATTAATATACCAGAAAACCTTTTTCTGCAGTGTTTTTTTTAAAAATATAAATATCAAAAGGATATGTTTTTCATCAGAACTTTAACACTAGGCCCTTGATCTGGAATCACTGTTAGCCATTATATTTAGGTCCCCTGAACAACTGCTCAGATATCTTGGAAGAAATTCTTCAGATCTCACTCTGTCTATGGGCTGAACTGCCTAGGGCCGTGGATTCTGTTGTGATGGCCAGAAGCCTAGTCTCTGGTACTGGCACTGGCAGATATAACATTAGAGAATTTTTTTGCATTTCTCACAGGAAGAGAACAGAACCTCTGTCTGTTTCTCAGGTTACATCCTAGCTTTCCTCTCACTGTAACACTGACCTTCCCTCCTATTACAGTGTCCTGGTTTTGGGTGGGACAGAGTTAATCTTCCTGGTAGCTGATACAGATCTGTGTTTTGTATTCAGTATGAAATGAATGTTGATAAAGCACTGATGGTTTAGTTATTGCTAAGTAGCGCTTACTCTCAATCAAGGATTTTCAGTGGCCTGTGCTGTGACAGAGAGCAGGTGCACAACAAGCTGGGAGGGAGAGTGGCCAGGACAGCTAACCTGAACTGGCCAAAGGGATATTCCATATTACCAACTGGCATATTCAGTGTATAATCTGGGGGGACTTGGCCAGGAGGGGCTGATCACTGCTTGGGAATGGGTTGGACATCTGTTAGTGGGTGGCGAGCAACTGTATTGTCCATCATTCATCTGTCTTGGTTTGTGGTTCTCTCTCTTTGTATTTCTTTTCATTACTATTAATAATTTTATATATTTTAATTTTATTTCAGTTATTAAACTGTTCTTATGTCAAGCCACAGGTTTTACTTGGGTTTTTTGGATGCTCCTCTCCATACCACTGTGGATGGGGTGGAGTGAGTGAACAGCTGTTTGGTACATAGTTCTCAGCTGGGGTTAAACCACAATGCCTTCAAGCAGGCACATTTCCTCTTAACATAGGAAGCACGGAAGTTATTCATAGGTTCTCTTCACCAGAATTAACTTTATCTAATTCAGTTCATAATCTGTTTATTATGTAAACAGAAGTAAAATTGGCATTTTTCATATAACAGAAGGCATAGCATAGCATAAACAGCTTGCTCTGAGAACCAAAAGCATTTTTATTTGACTTGAAAAAGCAGTCGAACTGTTGCCAATGATACCTGCTTCCTGCATACTGTCATTTCAATAAAACATGAAAACATTCTCACTTTGAAATACTGACGCAAAGGCAGCAGGAAGCATTCCTACATGTCTGAAGATGGTAGTTTGCAGCCTGCATTTATGATAGGTACAGGATTTAGGATCTGTATTAAAATGTTTGCTGTCCATTTGAACATATTTAACAGCTTTTCTGATTGCATATGCGTAGGAAAAAAAATAGCTTTCTGTCATAACTCCCCTAAAAGTACATACTAGGTTTAAGTAATGATTCTTTATGGAAGCTAATTCGACAGCAGTGTCCAAGGAAAACTTTCATGATGCCACAATTTTTTTTTCTACACAAAATCACTGTGATTGCACTTGATTGGAACTCTCAACTGGTTTGAGAGATATTTTGAAATGTATAATTTTTGCCCTCTTAGAGCTGTCAAGCACTGGGGTTTTTTCAACATCTTAAAAAATTCTGTCAGGAAACATTTCTACAGTAATAAAATTCCACCTTTTCCCCAGCCCTTGTAAATGATGAGTACACAAGCATGACACCAGGTTTGAAGTCAGACATCACAGTATTTTATTCATCCCTTGTTCAGTTCCTTAGTCTCGAATGAAGCTGATGTTTTCTCCCTGTTCAGAAATCTGGTCTGGGCTGTCATATTCACTTGCAATTAATACATGTCTGTTACAGACCAATGACTCTAACAATTGCAAACCTTCAAATATCTCTTCAGCTTCTCCTAACCAGATGTTGCCATGGTATCCAGTCTGGCAGGAAAAAATAACATAGTTTTCTCTTTGACAACTCTGTTGATGAGTATTATTGCTTTTTCTTATAGTTTTAAAAATATATTCTTATTGCTAAAAACATGTGAGAAATTTAATAATTCTTTTAAGGTTAAAAGAATGCACAAAACTTGTTTATAATTCTGTAAATAATTTTATAGCTGTATATACCTTGTTCATATTTTAAGACAATGAGCAGGCATTTTATTATATGCTAAATTAAAGTATCTGTTATGGCTTTTAATTTTTGAAGACAAACAATAAATAAATACTCATATTCATTAAAACACCAAGGTATCATCTTAGAGCTAAAATTCTAAGTGGACATTACAAAAGTAAGCCTCCTCCTCCATCGGGCTAATACTGTCTTTTGCAAGTCAAATGCAACAAGAAATAAAATGTCAAGCTAGAGATTTTTTGTTTTGTGACAAGTACTTCTAAAAACATGGCTGTTTTTTCTCATGTTTCTTGAATTACATTTCAGTAGATTACAGTAAATTCTTGCAGTAGGTCAAAAGCATCTAACTTTTTACCACATTGAACAATTTCTCAAAGTAATAAGCTTCCTAGTGATATCCCAAACAACCAGTGAAACACTACTTAGTGGAAGATGCCAATAATTAGATTGAGACAATGGGGGTTAGGTAGCTGCTTTTCCTGAAGATCATTAGATAGCTTATGTGGCAATGAAAAGCACAAGTGAATAGGAAGACTTTACTAGTGTATTGAAAATTAAGTAATGGAAATGTGAGATTGAGTCAACTTCTCTATTATAGATATTTTCTTACCATTTATTAATCAATATTATTTCAAAAATTATAGTGTAAAGATGATATTAACTGCCAGCTAGAATTTTGCACTGTCCTGGGTTTGCATTTATTGAATTTTTTGGTAAGGAAGAAAAGGTCAACCATGGAAGTGACTTTCCGTGTGGAAAGAATTACAACTTCCTCCGTACCTGGCAGAGCCAATTGGAAGCTGGCTTTAAAGGTTAATATGCCAATTATCCAGTTAGAGGAGCTAGAATCACCTCTATAAACCATATTGAAGAGAGGAGAAAACCGTGGGAAATATTCTCTTTTACTTAGTGTTTTTCTGCAAGCATTTTCCCTCCCTTCCCTGTAAGGTTGGCCTGCACAGGGCTCCCAAAGCCTGGCCTGCTGTGCTGGGAATGGTGAAGGGAAACCAGAGCTGAGCCGCGGTGCAGCCCATTGCTGAGTGCCAAGGCCAGGCCAGCTCTGCTAGGCTCTGGGCAAGGCTGGACTGGGCTGAGCTAGGTCTGCTGTGTGCCAGGTCTGCTCTGCTGCTGGGATGGGCACAGTGTGGTGTGGCTGGAATTCTGCTGCCATTGAGTTTTGCCTGCAACATCTGTGCGGTGGTCAGCCCAATGGGAAGCGGCTCCGGCCAGCCCAGCTGCCACCACAACCCGGGGGCCTTTTATCCAGAGGGCCAAGCGAACCAAACCACAGTCGCGGGAGCGCAGGAAAGAAAAGGCGGGACTCTCCAGTCAGCGAACCAGGGAGTGCGTGGACCCCAAGGCTGCGTCCCAGAGAGACGTCAGTCCGGGGTTGCCACGGCTTTTTATTAACATCAATCAGGGGGTGGGAACAGGGGTGGTCTCTCTGAAAACAAATCAACTTTCAAGAACAAACTTTAACAGGAGGGTGATAAAACTTTGGGCCAATAGGGAAAGGCTGGTTATGTAACAGGGGGTGGAGAAGGTTATATAACTATAAGATTGACATTTAACAGAAAGTGGTAAACAACTTATTATGGGATGTCAGTAACCAAGGTAACAGGGTAAAGGCGGGAAAATCCTGAGGGAAGGGGAAGCCATTTTGAACAATAGGAATAATTACAAATGAAATAGCATAACTGGAAATACGAACAACAAGAACTGGTCGGAACAGAACAACCGCACCACCACACATCTGGGCAGGGGAAAGAGAAGCCATCAGTCTCCAGTACACTGCCACTGAGTCCTAGCCTGGCTGCTGAGATCCTAGCTGCTCCTCCACAGTGCAGCTGCTAAAAAATCCTTGACTGTGAACAGCTCTAGCTGAGATCGTGTGACCAACAGTGAAAAACCATTTCCTAATACAAGGCTGGGGCAAAACATTAACTCTTTCAATGCACAGATGAAACTTACAGACATCAATCCTCTCTTGAATGGGACAAAAGGAAAGATGAAGGCACGTGAAGAGAACAGCATAAAGACACCAATGTCAGTAAAGAAGAGCCAAATCCCAGATGGGAGGAGAATGAGGAGATGCCTTAGTCTTAGGGTGAATTTCTCTTGTAAAGCCATAGCGATGGACTATAATACACTAAAATCTCCCTGTAATTCATGAAAAGGATGGGGGGATGGAGCATTCAAACCATAAACATGAGCAAAGCACCTGTGCTGAAGCAAACAAATGTTGAAGTAGCTGTGATCCAGTAAGAAGCTTGAACAGAGAAAATAAGAGCGATGAAAACCCTTTGCCTCCAGAGAAGAGGAAGATCTCTGTTCCCAGAGATAATCTCAGAGATAGATGAAGAGAGCCTTTGCTTGTGAACAGCTCATCCTTAGACTTCTACCCCATTAGCTGAAGATTGAAGATCTTAGAAAAGATCTTAGAAAACAGTTGTGAGGAAAGCTGTAAGTCACGGGAAGAGACTTTCGCATGGTGACAGATCTTCATCTCCCAGGCGGCTCATTCACTGTGACATTGAAGCCATGAGAGAACTGTTTCTTGGAAAAGTCTCCATGGCATGGCAGGAGAGACTCACCTCTCTAAGTGAACTGAAAAAAGATTGTTTTAGAGGTGGTAAACTGACTGAAAGTCCTAGGTCTTGTCGACCTTGTCAGTAGGAATGGAAGGAGGAGGTGGGGAGAGAAGTGTTCTGAAGGTTTATTCTGATTCTTCTTATTCTTCTTTTAGTTCTGTTAATAAAGTTGTCTTTATATCTCTTTAAAGTTTTGAGCCTGCTTTTGCCATTCTCCTAATCCTTATCTCACAGCATAAAATGAAGAAATATTTTTAGTGAGTGCACTAGCATTTGGCCAGTGCTTAACCCACTACAGTAATTGGTGCATTGGCTGGGAAATTCAGATTGGCAAACAAAAACCACTACACTTAATTGGTGTTTCTGCCCAGTTTTCAAACTGAACCCGCTACATGCACTTAAAGCAAAATTTTTGTCCTGATTGGAGAAAATCTTGTATATAATTTTCCAAGTAGAGGAAATAAAAGTGCATGTCTTTATATGCTAAAGTCTAACTTACCTGTAGAAGAAAGAAGATTAGGTGAAACTATAGGGTGACTGCTTTTTACTAACAGAAAAAAATGAAAGAAAGAGAAGAGATTAAAATTTAAAATAATATACTACATTACATTTCAAGAGATATCTAATCTGCATTATCATACTATCAGGCAATTTTTATATGTACACGAGAGGCTTTAATTACTACTCTGCAAACCGGATATCTAGCTGCTGGATTACAAATGTCCTGAAAAATAAACTGCCTCTAGATCCTTTTGTGAGTAAGTGAAAACTGAAAATTGCATATGAAAAGACAAAGACAATAATTTGATGTATTGAGAAGAGTGGCATATTGGAAAGAAGTTTTTGAACAAATATGAGATTTTTTTTTCAAATAATGTCATAAATTAGCTCAGTTAAATGAGTTGAGAGTTACTGAGTCATTTAAATATGCAATATTATCTACTTACCTTTAAACATTAACTTATTATCTGATATAAGCTCTACAATTAAATTTGTGTCAATGTATTTATTTTTACTATTTAGTGGTATTACAGAATTTTTACTTCTTTATTGGTCATCTGACAAAAAAATTGAAGATATTGTGACATTTAGTCACACTTACGTAAATTTTCACAATTTAATTACATTTATCATTCATCATTTCTAGTATTAGTGTAATTGTTCCATCACTTGAGTTTTGTTATGGAAGTAGAAGGAAAAATTTTAGTCACGTCTCTAGAGGAAAATATTTAAGAATGGACTGAATTTTCTGCATTGAATAAAATAGTGCTACAGATACATTTACAACTCAGCACTTCTAAGTTCACTGTTGAATCATCTTTTTGGAGAGCTGTACAGCTGTAAAGATCTATAGCTGAAGAAGAGAGAAGATAAATGCCATGTAATATGAGGAAATACTAAATGAAAACTGAATGTCCTTGAAACGGACTCCTAGTCTGAAAGTCTTCATAATCTGAAAAACTGCAGGTACTTAGGCAGGGTGATTTTCAAAGAAAGATTAAGATACCTAATGTAAATTTTAAGTAGACATTAAAAGTCCAACTTCAATTTTGTAATTCTCCTTTTTTCTACTTCCCCTTTGGAGTGACCAAAGCTTTATTTTTACCTGAATTTTGTTATAAATTTTATGTCTTCAAGTGATCACTATTTAGTCAAAACAATTGCTAATTCATTTCCTCCACAGTTAGATAGGACTGATCAAGGGCAGGAAGAGTGGAGAAGAAAGGTGGTTGGATGAAATTAAAACTGGAAATATTTGTAAAGGAGTGCCTAAAGTCAGTCTGAATTTCATCTCACCATAAATTTTAAAAAGTTTCTGTATGTTACTATAAGATTTTTCTTAGAAGAGAGTTATTCTGATAATTATCTGTGGATTTTTAATCATCCATATTGACTTCTTGTGATATCTTTAAGAACTAAGCCACAAGAGCTTTAGTGTAATTAAAAAATATTAATAATGTAATATATTAAATCATGAAGGCCATAAACTTGTTCTCGTGTATATAACTGGTGGGAAAATAATTTCAATTTAAAAAGGAAAGGAAAGAAAAGAAAAATGTTCTTTTAGAAAGAAAATCTTAATTCAAACACATATTTGTTAATGAAGTCTCCCTTTATGACCTCATTTTGATTTTCCTCATTTGAATCTGTCATATGAATGTTCAGAAAGGTTATATTGAAAACAAAGTCATTGAATCATTGAATCATAGAACCTTTTAAAATCATCTGCATCCTATTTCTCTGCCATGGGCAGGGAACACCTTCCAGTAGACCAGGTTGCTCAAAGACCCTGGACTTGAACAACCTGGACTTGAACACTTCAAGGGATGGGGCATCCACAACTTCTCTGAACAACTTGTTTCTGTGTGTCACTGCTCTCACAAGAAAGAATTTCTTCCTAACTCCTAATCTAAACCTACCCTTTTTCATCTTAGGCCATTCCCCCCTGTACTATTGCTACACTTTTGCAAAAAGTCCTTCTCCAGCTTTCTGATAGGCTCTCTTTAGCTACTGGGAAAATGCTGTAAGGTCTCCCTAAAGCCTTTTCTTCTCCAGACTGAGCAACCACAGCTTTCTCAACCTGTCTTCATTGGAGAGATGTTCCAGCCCTTTGATCAATTAAATGGCCTTATCTGGACATGTTCCATCAGTTTTATTAGTTCCATCAGACTTTTTATACTGAACCAGAGGGAGTCCTGGTTCATTAATCAATTAAATGTACAGGATTGACTTAATTCAGTGGTCAGGAAACTCAAGGAATCTATAATTATAAAAGTGAAGTAATATCTCAAAAAAATCTTCTGTACTGGCTATCACTTAGTGGGAGATGAATGTGACAATGTCCTTTACTATAATGACTTTGATTATCATCAAGGGATTGTCTGATTTTGAGTTGTTTGCTGTTTCCCTGTCAATGCTTTATGAGAATACATCAACACTCGTGAATGAGACGTGCAGCAAAGAAGATAAGATGGGAATGAAAGCCTCTCAAATTCAGAGAGAGACTTTTTAAAGGATGGATTAGGTGACCCAGGAGTAATGGGGGTTTGATAAAGGCAGAGGGGTATTCCATCCAGTAGAAAAAGGGCGTGGTTATAGAATTATACAAATGGTAACTTGGTTGTTTTGCTGTGAGCAGATCTTTCTTAAAGAGATAATTCAATTAACTTCTCTAATGCATGTTAGTTCCTACCCTTTTTCAGAAACTAAACAAACAATTACAATAGTATCATGGCGAGTACTGGCATGACAAAGGGAATATCTTTTAAAGCTTTTTAATACTTCATATCCTGGATTTAATAGTACAACATATTTCCTGTGTTTAGAAAAGAAGATGGGTGTTCTTCTTGTCCTGCGTCACACATTTCTGATTGCTAGAGTGACATGCAACCTCTATGTCCTCCACATTTACGCTGAAGGTGGGAGCAATAGAATATGGATTAAGCCATTAATATTTAACTAGGCTATAACAAATATAAATTCTATTTCTGATTAATTACAGATTTATTACAGATTATTACAAATGCTGTTTCATTCCAGCATCAAAACACTTTGCTTCCTTCTTGCCATTTTTTTATCAGAGTTGTACTTAGATGGCGACATCCTTGAAAGAAGGATTGTGTTCTTTTGTTTGTTTGTTTGTTTAGAGGAGGCCATCAGAGGCCTGAAAGAGTTTTTATTTGAGCAATAAAGAATATTAGCCATCTTCCATTAAGTTCTAGTCCAGCATGGCACTCTATTCATGAAAAAGAGTGGACTATTCCTATCTATCCATATCCAACAGCAGAATAATGACAGCACACAATATTGTGCAGAAGAACATCCATAATCCTAGAATTTTCTTTTGATAAAAACAGTTAAAGAAATTTAGAAGTATGCAGCTGAAACCACACAATGAAAGTAAAATTAAATAGGAGAAAAATCTTTACATTTTTTGACTGATCATTTTAATGCGATAGTCATCTTATTAATAATATAAGTAACTAGAAGTGCAGAAGTATAGAAAAGGATATCCAATCTTTTTCTATCAGACAAATTAGCTGAAGAGCCTGTGCAAATTAAGAATTTTGCAAGATTTACATGAAGTGCTGTACCTAATCAGGCTGTAGAAAGATCATTTATCTACCACTTTTTGTAACAAGGTTAGAATTGTTAATGGTTCTTTTTGGTGGAGATTCTAAACTACAGAGCAAAAGAAAACTTTCATAATTTTAGAAAGATTCATAGCCTCATGAACTCTTTAGATTTATCCTTCAGCCAAGGTGTGATTTTCAAGGCACTACTAAATAACTGTTTTCATTAATTAAATAAAAAAAAAGTTCAGCTTCTTTTTAAGAAGTACTGAAGGGCAGTGTTTTGAAAAGGACCTTATACTTCATCATCTGTCATGAGTCAGAGAGAAACCAAATTTATTTTAATGCTTAGTTTATGTAATTTGCAGAATTTCTTGACTTAAAATCTTTCAGTGAAGGTTTTGCTCTGCAAGTCTTAGTGCATCTTATAGGAAGCTGTTCTGGAAACTTCACACAAGAGTAGAATCACTGAGTTGTCTAAACTATCGATTAATGCTCTTATAAGCTGAAGAGAGGCTGTAAATGGCCCAAGAATAATTTTATTTCCCAATGAGATATACATAAAATTCAAAGTAACACATAGCCCTTAGTTTTTTTCTTCCAGTTTAAGAATAGAATAAATGAATGCTTTATTCAATGAAAAACTTGTTCACTCTTGATATTTTTCAAATCAATCAACACTCCTGATTTTTCCTTTGTCTTTGATACCACTTTGGTAGGAGTCTGAGTAGGATATCCCTTGCTCTGAGTCCTCAGTTTGTGTTTTCTACCTTCGTTTTTGCTCCTGTGCTTTCCTGGGTTTGTGGAGATAGACCTTAAAAGAGTCCCTGTGATGGCCCTGCAATCAGAGCTCCTGCGTCTGTCATTGTCTCTCTGTGCTCTTTTGTGCATGAGCTTTTGACACATAACCTAACATAAAATATTTTACTTGATTGAGTTTTGAGGAATAGAGAGAGGTACATCCTTTTTCATAGAATTTCAAACTTATTCCATTAGATACAAAAATTATTCGTAGACAGGGTGAATGCACACATCTAATTTTCAGAAGGATAGATGGCAGCTTGAGTTTGAATTAAAAACAAAGCAGAATATTCCTGAAGAAATTTATACCACTTTTTAAATGCTATTGAATCTGAAAAGTTAACATGACTTTCATCCCCTGAGATAAATCAGCATTTCAAAGTACTGCTTCTAGAAATAATCATGACAGATAGATAAAGCACTAATGAAAAAAATAAAAATGGGAAAATAGGATCATGGGTAAAAAGACATTACAAGAAAATTGAAGAAAATAATTAGAAATACCTGAGCAGACAACAAAACAGAAAGTAGATATGACAATGAAGATGGAACAGGTGTCATGACTATCCAGACAAAGGTACAGGTCTAGGGACAATATGGACAGAAGTATCATTGCTGGTTTTTGAGGCCGTATGAACATACTTCCCAAAGACGGCAGTCTTCTCTTTGCTTTTCTTCGGGGAGGTCTTCAATTATATCCTACTGGATATTGTACTGCCAGAGTTTCCTTTTAAGAAACAAGACTGAAGTAATCCCAAGCAAGTTTATTAGAACTAAGCAGTTTTTATGATTCTTTCACTTATTTTGACAAAATACAATCCTGAAGAGATTTTAGTTGTACAACATCTTACCAAGTCTTCATATTTCTACTGGTAAACAAGATCAATTCCCTTTTGGAAGTTGAGACAAATAACTTACATTTTATGTAATCTACTACTAGACTTCATCTCAGTCTAACCACAAATTCAGATTCCCTTTCCTTATATAACAATATCTAGTCATTATTTCTAGCAGTTACTAGAAATAGAAGATACCAAGATGTTCTTTCAATCACAAACTTTCATTAGTTTTAACTATTTGCAGTTCTGTGTTAAATCAGAAAACAGAACATGAGAGATCCCTTAAAAGGTTGTGCTTCAGGGGAAGAGGAATGTGAATAGACACTGCCATAATTTCTTATATTGTTTCCATCACTAATTTTTGGCTGCTTCATTTGCAGGGAGAAAGCTATAAATCAGATAAACAGCAAATCTTCATGAAGGAACAAAATAAAAAGGGAACACTAGTACAAGTGGTTAATCTAGAAAAGTGGCCCAGCATTTCAATTTATTAACAGTTCAAATGTCAGTTTCTGATAAGGCCTGTGTATCAAAAAGTCTTTTTGCTTAAAACAATTAATACAGTCATTGTCATATCAATAAAGAACATAATTTTTTAAAGATTGAAACTAGAGTAAAAAAACAAGTTAAATAAAAGCATCAATATTACTAAAAGAAGTTTTAATTTAAAGAGTGAACTGTTTTTATCTAGACAAGAAGTATATTCTAAATTTCACTGAAGAAAATAGAAAACCCTCTACTGATTTTAATGAACTTTAAAATCATTATAATCTTCTAGTAAAAATTCCTAACAAAATCACAAATTTGTGTCAAATAAAAATAAAAATACCTAATATATCATATGACACTGATACTGTCTTCTGTCTTGTTTAATTTGTTCTATTTGAAGATATCACTATATTTTATCTTTATTTATAATTTATCACCTTTTCAGATGATAACTAATAGAGTCTGTAGTGATAGAGAAAGAGATAATGGTTTTAAACTAAAAAAGGATGCATTCAAACTAGATATAAGGAAGAAATTTTTCACAATCAGGATGGTGAAACACAGGCACAGGTTTTCTAGAGGAGTGTTGAATGCCTCATCCCTGGAAACATTCAAGACCATATTGGATGGGGCTCTGAATAACCAGATCTTGTTGACGATGTCCCTGCTCATTTTGAGAGAAGTTGAACTAGATGGCCTTTATGTATCTCTTCCAACACAACGTATTCTAGGATTTTATAACTTCCTGGTGCAATTTCTTGTATTTACTCCTAATGATTGTATCTTCTTTTCAAAGAAATGAGTTACAGTTCTTAAGGATGCATCTGGTTCTCAGGCCAGATTCTCAGTCTAACATGTCTCTGACAGTTTCCAAGCTGGCAGACATCTTCTGTCAGTGTTTTAGCAGACATTTTCTGTCAGTGATTTTTGCATTATAACCAAGTCACCTTTATGCCTGCTCCCATCAGGAAGATCCTTCAATTATGTTAAGGACAGAATTATGTCTAAGGTGACAACCATTAAGAAAAGTAGTTATAAATGGATGACTAGGGAAGACTCTGGTCTTTGAGCTCTTTTAGCCCATACTTCAGCACTCAAAAGGCTTAGAATTCTCCAGGACATCTACCTGTATTGCAAAGTACTGGCTGTTTTTTTCTTTCATAAACCATGTTCCTACCATCTTCACTTAACACTTCTTGTTCCTGTCCTATAAGAAATGGTAAATATTTAATCCATATCTATTCTTTTCCTTCCGTGTTTGACTTTGTAGGCCTCTGTAATAATCCTATTTTGTTGTCTTTTTTTCCAGACTAAAAACAACCTTATGGTAAAAATGTTACACTTTTTCTTTTTCTTAAATAGATGGCATTTCATATATCTGAACATCATAATTATGTTTATCTAAATTTCTTCCAGTTCTCCTATGCATTTTTTTAATATGCAGAGGCAGAAATAAAGTCTGTATTCAAGATATGAATAAACCAAGGATATGATAATCTACATCAGAGTATCTTTCATTTTTTACAGATTTCATTTCTTAATAATTTTACAGTTTGTGCCTGGTATGGCATGTTAAGTTCACAGTTTCATACTACTAAGTTTTTTATTCTTAACTGCAAAACTTAAGTTAAAGTCCTTCATACTATTTTTTAAGTTAATAATATTATCTGAAAGTGTCACTTTATATTAGTGTAGACATAATTCTGTCCCCCAACTACGCAGTCTTTAGTCCTTCTGAAGTTGTTCAGAATTAGCTCATCCCTGTATGTTATCAGCAATCTTTTCACTTCAATTTTCTTGTCATTTACACATTGAATGATACAGATTGCAGCCCAGTGTGCTGCAGAACTCAATAGGTAATCTCCTTTCACAGTAAAAACTGACCATTTATGAGATTCTGCTTTTCTAAATCAACTATTTGAGCAACCAATTGCCATTATTCTTATCCTGAATGCCTGCTTAAAAACCTTTGGTGAGGAACTTTGTCAAAATCTGCCTGGAAACCAAGACTTTATTAAGCATATTATCCTGACTCATATATTTGATATGCATTCTAGAAAGCTCAAGAGTTGTGAGAAAACATTTCTTTTTATAAAAAGCCATGTTTCTTTCCCCAACTATAGTTTATCTATACAGCCATCTAGCAATTTTTTCTTTATATCATAGTGGAAAATAAATTACCCTGAATCATAAATCACTGGTGTATAGTTATCTCAGTTTTACAGAATTACAGACATTTTCACCAGATAGCTGGCTTTATGTTCTCAAAACAAGCATCCTCAAAACAATATTGTTAGGCTTGATATAGAGATAAAACCTGAAAAAAGTTGGATTTGCTACATCCAGGCAGAGACATGAGATTACTTGTTTGTGTATACAAGGATACCTAAATATTTTGGGGAGTGCTCACTCTTCATTGCAAAGGTTAATGAATGTCTCTGACAACTGTAAGTGCTATTATGATCGCATCAGCTACCACCTATTTGAGGAGAGAGTGTTTACTCTCATGACAGCCTTTCTCTCAGCATATTCTACTCCTATTTGGCTTTGCTTCAATGAACTTTACTTCTCAAAAACGGATAGGGTGTGGCAAACTGTCTCTCTCATGCAAATACCCTTCTGTAGATCACACTGGTGTCATAAATAATTTTGATTTTAATGTTTGAATGTATAATGCTAAAAGTTAAAATCCTATATGCTAACAAAGAAACAAAAAAAATCTTGCATCATGAGGATTTGCATTTACGTAGGCATACATATACAAAATGCTACTAAAATGAAATAAACCCCCAATAATTAAGATGTTTGTTCTTACAACAGTCCAAACTGTTAAAAACTTCCATTATGAATTAAAAGGTGGAAAAATGACAGCTAAAGTACAATACGTAGAATCTTAAATCAAACTTATGTCAAATCCTTAAACCATGCAAACAGTTAGATGCCAGCTACCTAGCTCAGCTTTACTGTGAGATTTATATTTGCCATGGGAGACACTTGGTGTATGCCCACTTGTTTATAATTTTTGTTGTTGTTTTTTTTCACAAATGGGATTGGAAAGCACATGTCAAAGTATGAGCTTGTGCTCATCCTTGTAATATATGACTGGATACATGCGTGCCAATTTCAGTCAGATGGTCGAGGAGACAATCTAGGTTTCTTCCTCGGTAGAAGCATCTCTGGGCCGTGGTCATTTGCAGTCTGTTTGCAGCTTAAGTTCATCTGCCCTCATACAGCACAATGCTCCACTCATGGGTATTCTGCAGATGTTATCACGGGTTTGTGAAGGTAAGTCAGAGAACACAGTTAACTTTGCCACCTACTGTTTCAGGATCTTAAACACAGTGTAGACATTGTTCTAATGTCTTTACTTCAAATAACTTAGACAATGACAAAGGCAAAATTATAAATCACTTATGATTTTGCTATCATTATGTCAAGCAATCTTTTAGGCCTCTCCCCAATCTCAAATATCGCTTACCTAGTTTATAATCCTAAAACACCAATAAATACAATTCACAGTTGAACAGCATTGCCTGAACAGATCTTAATTAAATGTTGGAGATGTCTACATTTGACAATATCTTCTTCTGTAATATGAAACAATGAAGTCTTACTTGAATTTAAGTCCTGAATCTAAGTCTTACTTGAAACTAAGCTGAAACTTATCATCTTAATTTCTAAAATTTGACCACTCTCACAGATAGGAAGCATCAAGCTTTGTTGAAATAATATTTAATCTTGCCTTTTCAGTGTTAAACTGTGGTACTTCTTTAACAAAAGGTGTGCATCATTAGAAAATGAAATTCTAGACTAGGTAGTATTTTGCTATTTTGAGTGTTTCACAATTTCATTTAATTAGAACTCAGTTTTTACTTCATTCTAAATAATCTTGTCCCCCAGTGCTCTTGTGTTCAGTGACCTTACTTTCACTGTGCGTCGATGGGCTGCCTGTATTTTTCATGGTACACGTATTATTTTGACAACCTGGTGATATTAATTGGTCTCTCAGGAGCTTTCTATAATATATCTATCTCACTGGCAGTTATAAGTATGAACTCTCTGCCTTATCTTCATTGTTCAACAGGGCCTTACATAAGAGAAGGATTTGAGGTAACATGACAAATATGATACCAATTTTAGTTCCTTTACACTTTAATATTCTGAATGTAAGAAAACAAAAGTCATGATCAGAGAGGATTGTATGACATCTGCAGGTCGCCTACAACCGCCGAAAAAGAAGCAAAAGTTTCATGAGAACACATACAGCTCTTTCAAAGAGCCAGAACCAAATGTCTTAATGTAGTATAGGTCCAGTATCAAAGCACACTAGGCAAATTGCCAAAGTCCACACTTAAAGGTGGAAATTATCACTTCTGAGATCATCAGTTTATCTGAAAGCACTCAGAGAAAATAGTTGTTAAAGGCAGAGGAAAATATTGGGATTTTGGAATAGGTTAACATGTGCATAAGGATTTAAATTTCACTTTAGTAGTCAGTATCCATTTGGTGGTTAAGGGAACCTCTATTGCAAGAGCCTTTCCACTGTCATTTTGAACTGTAGCAGCAGAAACTTTATTTCGGTTTGAATCTCTACTTTAATTTTTTGTAATCCAGCTATCCACAACATCGGCATAATTTGTTGTTATTGGTATAACAAAACTACGTGTGAAACACCTAAATATCTTAACTACATGCAAAAGATTCGTGTGACATTTGCTACAGAAGCGGCTTTAATTGACCTTTATAAATATCTTATGTAGGAATAAACTGATAACTTCTGAGGCAAAGACACTTTGGAACACACTGCAACTGTTGATGTTGATCAACACACCGAGAAATATCAGCCGGTCAAGATATAGCAAGAGGAAATTTATAGACATATTCCAGATTCCCACCTTTAATAAGCAGTCAAATACTTAATTGTGAAGGGTCAGTTAGTCACCTATTTCCATTCTGGTCTGTTTTCTCAAGCTAATCTACTATCTCATCAGTGCAAAATATGGCTGAAAATTTCTGTGGAATAAAAGAAAAATTAATTAAATACTTAATACAACTTTCATAAGAGCAAACTTTTATAATTTTAAAAATACCAAAAGGTGCTTGTAATTTATTAGTTGATATTTAACCTCTTGTATAATATATTTTCATGCAGATAAAATATTCATGGGCAGATTTGGGTTCATAGTTATTTTTAAAGTTTGGAGTGAAGTACAGATTTTTTTATGTATAGTATAAAGAATTTGTGTGAATATAGTTAAGCTGGGCTGAAAGAGTCATGCTTGTTTAAGCTATGATATATCTTACTTCTCTTTCTAGATTATATAAAGTTGATGAAGCACTGATAAAATTCTGGCTCTATTTTGACAGAGTTGCATTTCAAAGCATTCATTTTACAAGTGATAATACTACAAGCATAGAATCCGATTTTCACTTTTGGCTAATATCATGACTTCAGGCTTCTGCTTTATTTTTGACTGGTGTAAATTGGACTTTTTGAAGGACCACACAAGTTTCTGCAAGGACCCCACTTGCACAATGAAATCAATAACAATCTATTATAAAATGTGCAAAAGTAAAAAAAAAAAAAAAAAAAAAAAAAAAAAAAAAAAAAAAAATCCAGTTTGTGCCTTTTCCTTCTGAATAATAAAAAGGCACTTTTTGGATTAGGAAGAGTAAGAATTGATAGTACTGGATGTGAATTACTCCTCAGTGTTAACCAAGTTCACAGAATATTATTTTATGCTTACTTATATGAAAGACTATTATTCATGCTTTAGTGTCACTACATATCATTATTAGTGTCTTATATTATTATGCATAATAGGTGGTTTCGTAATTCAGAACTTATTAAAAAGAGCAGTTGAAAGAGAACAGACTATAAAAACAACTTTGGAATTGTTATCCATCTTATCTAAGTTTACTTTAAACATTTATATCTTTGTATCAATGATCAAAGGTGTAATAGCTACAAATTAATAATGTTCCATGTTTTATAAATTTGGGGCACAATATGAGGTCTATGTATCTGCAGTAAGCCTTTTCAAACAATCCTGATCATTTTCAGACTCTTCAGAAAGTTCCAATTATGCTGCAATATTTCAGTTCTCTTAAAGTCAAAGAAGTTATCAAAGATGACTAATTTTGAATATCAAAATGCAATGTGATCAGTCCCAATGAAGTCAATAAGGTTCATGTGTACCTGCAGCTATACATGTGTTAATATATTTTCAAATTCAGAGTATATATAGTTTGAGAGACACTTCTAACTTTCAAGTTATAAGCCTAAAACATTAAAAGAAAACTTAAAAAAATGCATTCCATATTCAGATATTTTTCAAGCAAATACCAACTGGAACATTTTATTCTAACTGGAGTTCCTGAAGTCTTGCACCAGAGGACTGCATATGATGTGAAGGATTCAACGGATTCAACATCTAGTGCAAGAGACAGTGTCAAATTTACACCCCACCCAGAGGAGGTACCTGGACATTCCCACCTGGCCAAAACATACGTTAATCCATTGAACTCTATGTTCAGGACAGTCAGCCCCAAGAAGGCCAAAGGAAGAAGATCAATGGGACATCACAGGGATTCACACAGTGGTGGTAGTTTCTCTTTGTCACTCTCTTTCCCCCCTCTCCCTCCCCCCTCCCTCACCTTCCTTTTCTATTTCTTTCTCTCTCTTTCTCTAGATCACTGTTAAATAAAATCCATACTATTGACTTCAGCATATAGTCTCATTTGTACCTTGATTCAGGCAGAGGCATTTCTCTAAAAATTTCAATAACAAGATCACAGCACCCAGAATGAAAGTTAACTTTTGTGAATACTCCTCTAATTTTTAATGGAAGTGAATATGACAGAAAGTGGTGCTAATGTGTAAGTTCTGATATCAAGATCTATGTCACTAGTGGGTATGTGATGCTGGAGATGCTTTCCAGAATTATTTTTGTGTTTGTGAAAGGACATACATATGCTAGGAATGCAATAAGAAAGTTAGTGTGATGAACAACCTTGCATCTTTCAATTTAAAGATTAGTCCTGCTTAGCTACATAAAGCTGTATTTTTATGATAGGTCCTCAGTATTTTCACTGATTTACACAGTTGCAAACATAAGAAAACATAAAAATATTTTCTCCTGAAGTTTAATTTCTACATTTCTAAAGTGCATTGTCAAGAAAATCTGCTATATGAGAAACTTACGTCACATGAAACTCAATACTGCCTTTATCATTTACGTCAATTACATTTGAATTCTACCATACAGAAAAGTATTTTCAAAGGAGTGACATTCTCATGCCTTTTTTTTTTTCTTCTGTCACATTGTGTGATATTGCTATGCATGCTTAAATGTTTGATGTATTCCACCAGATGGTTGGAATGTGTTGCAGTCAGGAGTACAGGGTTTTGTTTTGTACCTATGTGTTTTTAAAACATTAAACATCTGCACTACAGCAAGAATGAGGTAGAGAACATCTGAAAAAACTCTGTAAGCTGCATAGCTCAGATACTCTGTTACTGTTGCGTTAAACTGTTTTAATTTGGACATAGCTTGAATAATTTTTTTTAATTTAAAACCAGTATGATCTTTCGAGAAGGTAAAGGCAATGCAGTTTCTGGTTGGTAAGATGCTTAAACAGAAACAAAATTATAAATTACCTGTTTCAGATTATCTTCAATACCCTTATAACTCATAGATGAACTTAAAATATAAGGCTTTAGTAGGAAAAGTACAAAAGCTATCTTGTTAAGAAAAACAGCTACTGCATATGAATAGGGATATTATTCAACATAAAATCATAAGGCCTTTCAGCATATGAATTTAATGTGTATGTGCAGCAATCTTTCTGACACTATAAAGCTTCAGAGGATCCATTACTGTCTTTGAGTTTACAATCTGTGCACTAACAGGTTTCATGATAGACAGAACTATTACACACTATTCTGGCAATGTTATTACTTCAGAGAAAGAGAATTTAAATGAAAATATGTAAAAGAGAAAAAAAGTATTAACATGTATCAAATTTGTTTAAAATATTACAATATATTTAATAAAATATTATATAATACAAAATAATGACCGCATCATTTGTATGATGCATCAAATGAAAATAATAATTTGGATTCAGTTCTTTATCACTGTGATTAACACCATAGCTGCTGTAAATTCACTTGCAGGATATCATTAGTGAAGCACACTTGGAAACTAGACAAGTGACTTCACAAAAAAAATCCTTTAGGAGAATATTTCTAAGGAACATCTTTCATACCTTCATCATAAATATTTCTTCTGAGCTCTTTCTAAGTTCTATTGGTGACAGTTCTCAGTCTCTGCGTGACACTTCTATTATTAGTGTCAGGAGACATACATTTTGATGGTAAGTGTTTTGGTGTGTTTTTTCTTAAACAGACAATAAAATAATAAAGGCAAACTTAGTTATCATCCATCTGTTTTTCATAGTCAACTAATACTGATATCTCAGGGCACCTCATACAGGTACAGGGCCTACAACTTGTTTTTTTGCAATGAAAGGCAGATCTGTGTTAAACTATTCCTAGCAATCTAAGCTGCCATGTTTAAGTTAAGGGACCAAATTCTGCCTCCAAGTAACAAGTCAGAGAATTTAATATTGTAAAAATAGATGATTAACTTAACCTGAGATTCCCTCAAGAATCCCATCTGGCTTTTGCCTGCCATAGCAGTATTGTCTTCCTTTTGGTGTCCCATGCCACACCTTTCAGTCTCATGGTAGAAGTTCTTCAAGTAGCAGAGCCTACAAAACAGCAGCAAATACGTAAGGATAAACAGAAAAAGAAACATTCCTAATGATAGCTGCAAGACAAATTATTCATATATGGGTCTGGAAGTTAAGACTTGCTGTGTAAATCAACAATCTTCCAGTTTATCAAGGCCAAATTTGCAATTCCAGGTAATTGACCCTGTGGACTAGAAGTATGGCAGCTTTTTCCCGATTCGCAAACTGTGGAAAGAATCAGTCCTTTCAATAGTCTCAAAAGCTCATTCAGTAACTATCTAAATAAAATAGGATTCATTCCAAGACTGTAAATTAACTTGTGCAGTCTGCCATGTTTGTCTGTCATGTACAGAGCAATAATCTCTTATAATGAATTATTATGGCATTCTGTAGCACAAAGTACACTTCAAGGGATCAATTTCAGCACTTTCAGATCAGAATTAGTTTACCCATTTCCAAACTGAGCTACACTTCCCATCCCTTTTGTGTATTTTAAAAGACACATATATTTACCAAAACAAAGTATTTTCCTATTTTTATCCTCTAACCACTCTCAAAAGCAAGAAGTTGGCAGAACATCAGGACTGGCACGATGGTATGAATTTTGCACAGATGTTCATAAAATTAATGCAATCTTTGTAATTGCACTTATCATTTGGACGTTCACAGAAAGGATATTGACTTTAATTATCAAGCTCATCTGAATACTAATGAAGGTGTCTTTATTACTGTGTGAGTACAATCTATATTTTTTATTATCAGCACATTTTACAGTATAGTAATATCCTATCATATTATGCAATGAGTTTAGGGAAGCAATGAAGTATCATTTTTAGGAAAAAAATAACATTTTTATAGAAGCAGCTTTAATTCCCTTGCACCTTGACAAAAAGACCTAATTCAGTCCACCTCCATAAAACCAGTTTATTTGGTTGAATGCCAGATGTATGACTGACATGATCAAGCCAAGCATGGCGTTTAAGGATATTTCATTAAAATAAGTTAGAATACCTAAAATCTTGTCCCAATTAATTGAAAATAGCATATACTTTATTTTTTTTTTCTTTAAAACAAGAACCCATATTTTGGTAATTTGGAACAATAGTGTCCAGTTATTGCAGGTTTGCAGGTTTCCTTCCTTCCTTCCTTCCTTCCTTCCTTCCTTCCTTCCTTCCTTCCTTCCTTCCTTCCTTCCTTCCTTCCTTCCTTCCTTCCTTCCTTCCTTCCTTCCTTCCTTCCTTCCTTCCTTCCTTCCTTCCTTCCTTCCTTCCTCCCTCCCTCCCTCCCTCCCTCCCTCCCTTCCTCCCTTCCTCCCTTCCTCCCTTCCTTCCTCCCTCCCTTCCTTCCTCTCTTCCTTCCTCCCTTCCTTCCTCTCCTTCCTTCCTCTCCTTCCTTCCTTCCTTCCCTCCTTTCCTTTCCTTTATATCTCCTTTTCTTCCTCTCTTTTTCTTTTCCTTCTTTCCTTCCTCATGTACATCTTCCCTTCTCTCCACCCTTCCACCCTGCCTTCTATCCCTCCTTTCTCTCTAAAGAAATGCCTGCTAGTTGTCTTTCAGATTAAGTGGCTGTTATTGCTTTGTTTCTGATCTAGTATTGAAAGGTGACAAATTAAGAATAATCACGATCTGTGTATTATACATTGATTTCCTGACAATTTCTAATCATTGCCTGAAGAACATCTTTTGCAAGCTTACCATTAAAAAATTTATCCTGAGATACTATCTATTAGGCCACAAAAACAATTTTGAAGCTGTTGTATGGCAGATAAATAGTTCTGTGTAACCAGAAGCCATTAAGAACTCCAGCAGTAAAGATACCCACTTCCCCCAGTGAGTGGTTGGACCATATAACAGACACAGCTGGCTTTCACCTCGGGAGCCCAGTGGAATAGATAAGGCAGCAGAAAAAGCAGAGAATTTACAAAGTCCAGTGGGGCCAGTAATTACCACAATTATGCAAAATTTTTGTTTCTGAAACATGGATTTTGATCATAGAGTTTAGATCACATATAATAAGATCACATATAGTAATATTTATAGACCATAAACTTTAAATAGCATACAAGAAAAGTAATTTATGTCTTTTACTCTCCAAGTTTTCAGTTGCATTATTCTTTCTTGTCTTTTGAGAACATTTAAAGAATTTTACTTAGTGTTTTTAAAAATTTTCACACTTGGAATCCTCCCATGATGCTTTGGTTATATAAAAACTGCTTTAGTTCCCATTGTAATCAGTAGGAGGAATGTCTTTCTACTTCAAGGGAGAATCTAACTGCTCCCTTTCCCTTTCTATGGCACATTTCTAATCCAAGCACACATTATAAAAGGAAACTTTCTCCCCCGTTTTCATCAGAACCTGAATGTTTCATTTTACCTTTGTATTAATGACAATTTCTCATTGATTATTTGCTCAAGGTACCAGTTTTGCACTCCATTGGCAAGGAATTCAGAAGCATTTGGTTTTGTGAGTTAAAAGAATAATTTCTCACTTTTTTTTTATTTTTTTTTTTTAATTTTCTTCTTAATTTGAGTGCATATTTTTTTAGTTGTTTTACTCTTATAAATGCAGAACTAATCCATGCACAGTGATCAACTCTAAACTGCCAGGTTAAACATTTCATTTATGATCTATTTGGATTGATCTACCATCTGTGACAACATTTTGCCCTTACTAAAGACTAAGTACATACTGAGTACCTTGATTTTGTCAACATAATTAAAAAGTAGGAAAATAATACTTTTCATTTTTTCTTCAAAATCATGTCACCATCAGGAAAAATAAAATTTATTTTGATTGAATGAACCAGAATGCTCAAGAATGAATTTAGGAACAACGCCGACCAGACTTTTCTTTCCAAAGCCACCTCACTAAGTAGGGTGAAATAGGCTGTTTCCTTATGTCTATGTGAGTCTTGAATATATAAGTTGGAAACCAAACGTAAATTTCCAGTTGTACTTTTGTAAGTTTCAAACCAACATCTTTTTTTTCTAGTATCAGCAGACCAGAACATCAGGAATTACTGTTACATGATTCTTAAATTCAATTATGGTAGTTATGAGTATTCAATTATGTAATTTATGAGTATATATACTTTAAAAAATTTAAAAAAGGCCTACAGTAGTGTTTCATAATTCTGTCATCTAGTTATCCTACTAACTATGCACACTAGTAAAGTCATGTGACATTATTAAGAGTGAAACCCATTTTGAAGGAAAAGCTGTGACCACAGAGAAAATGGAAGTTTGTGAAGTTAATAAAAAGTTAGTAGTGTGTTTTATTTTTCCACTGGATAGTTCCCTAAAAGGTTTGAAATTCTGCGGAAAATCCAGACAAGGTTTATTGGTTTCTTCACTGTAAAATTCAAAGTGGACTAGGCGTAAATTCTACAGGTGGCTGTGGCACCCTTGATATCATTCCACATGGTTTCTTAAGACATTAGGTTCTGGGGGCTTTTGTATTTTTTCCCTAGCTATCATTCTTTAGAAGACCAGAGCAAAATTATAAGAGTTTTGGGTTGTTTGGTCTTTTTCCTGATTGCAGAGAGATTTACAGCCTAGCATCCATGAAAGATATGCTTAATTCCAGAAACATTAGTTTATTGATATAGAAAATATTTCACATATGCAAAAAAAAAAAAAAAAAAAAAAAAAAAAAAAAAAAAAAAAAAAAAAAAAAATTGTTAGGAATTTTGGAAAAACTCAACCAAGTATAGGTATTGTTTCACAAAGAAAATGGCTAGCATTTTAGGAACCTACAGAGCCTTGATGAAAAAATTGAATTCTCTGCAAAGACTAGAATGATGGATGGTCAAATATTGCCTTTTCCAAGGTGATTTGATAGTCATAAAAATATCAGTTACCTTATGTAAGTAAGGAGAAGCCTACCTTTTCAGGATGCTATCATCTGATATCTTAGACAAGTATATGAAGCTCTTGGTAACTTTTTTCCCCAAGAATTTGGTAAAGTTTACAGATAATCAATTTAATGATAAGACAAGTTTCTGAGATCATACTAATTTGGCCATTAACAGCAATACATCACAAAAAATTCAGACATGACCACTCATGCTCACTGGACATTAAAATGCTGTGATTGGTTCTTTCCAACTTTCTTCTTTCACTTTTGATTACATAATTTCTAAGTGTTTCCATCCAATTTCTTTTAGTTTTTCACAATAAAAAATGTCAGATTCGTGTCCATGTCTCCCATGAGCCATAAAATAACCAAATTATTCTGGAGGGATGGGAAGATGGAAGATCATGTCACCAACTTCCTGTTTCATCTTTCTGAAAGAAAGTCAGCACTCCTCTGTCCATGCTTATATCAATCAACAGCCTTACAAATCTGTTACTTCTTAGGAAACTTATCCTGAATGTCCTTTTTTTTAAACTAATAATTCAGGGTAAGTTAGACCAGCTTTCCCATTTAAAGTGCAGTTTCCAAACCTTACATTGCTTAAAATTTGCTGACTTTTCCTGCATAAATATAGCTTTATCTACTACAACATCATATCTTCTAAATTCATAATGTAGTGTACCAAATGCACTCACTATATTTTGCATGCAAATATCAGCAGATTCAGCAAAGTTTAACAGACTTTCTGAAATTCACTAGCATGGTTCTCTGTGATACAAGAATATTCATGTATTTCTAAAAGCTTTATTTCCCTCATCTCTTTTTCTTTTTCCTTGTTTTCTTCCGTGCAGTTCTCTTTCTTCTTGTTTTATTCTTCTGTCCAGTTCTTTCTTTCAAATTAGAACTTTTTGTGAATTAAACGAAATGAAAACATTGATTCTTTTGCAGATAAAAAAGATTCTCTTATTAATAATCAGTCATTTCTAAATCCACTTTAAATGAATAATGAAATCAGTGTTATTTATGATTGTTTCCGTGACAAAAATGTGTTTTAGTTAATGTTTTTAAATATCTTTGGAGTCAGTGTATGCAAACTTACCCTGTCATTATTCTATTGTAGGGGAAAAATAGTGATTGGATAATTTGCGGAGAAAGCAAGAAAAGACAATTATTTTATGTTCCAGTCAGTTACTTTCTAGTGACAGTTCTAATGGAAGCAGAGAATGTATTTGATGCAAGTTTGACTAACAGTGTTAAGCTGGCTCCAAAGTCACTGTTTTACTAACTTGAAGATGGAACTAAGTCAGCAGTTTGTTGTGCTCAAGGTAAGAAGGATTCACATAGGTCAATCATTTGAGTGTAATAAACAGCAGATACAGTAATTCTGCTTGGCAGTTACACTGCAGGCATCGAGAGCTGCAACCACAAATCAGCAGTGCTTACTCAAATGCTCCATGACTCTTCCTATCACTTTTCCAAAGGATGTCATCATTCAATGAAATGAACATGCTGTCACTATTAAAAATATAGAACTAAGCTGTAGCTCTAACAAGTTGAAAGCCATTTGAACCTACATCGTTCTCCACTCTGCTAAGCCAAACCACTACTATGCTGTTAATATTTTGATGCAAAATCTTATTAGCTTTACTTACTGGTCCCCTTACTTGTAGTGGACTATGTCTTATATGTAGTGGAAAAAGACATAAACCCCACATTGATCTTAATATGAATAGAAACACAGAAAAAAAATCATTTATTGAAAAGAAAATTTTTTTGAGTTTGTAAAAGCAAAAACCTACCAATTCTGAGTGTCACTTACATTTCTGTATTTTTTTCAGCTCTTTAGCCTGAGTTTTATGTAGTATTAAGGGTCATATATGTTATCAGTAAAATGTAAAAAAGTCTTGTAAGGGAGGATCAAGCACTACAAATATTTGTATCAGTTTTTTTAATTAGGGTAAGAAAACTTACATTCCATGAAAGAAAGGCTGGTTTGTATGTGAAAGTTTGCTGTGTTAGTTCAGGTAGATTGTCTGTCTATATATATATATATATAAAATACCTTTTTTTCACAGACCCTCTCAGGTAGTTAGAGCAGGTGCTAGCACCAAGGCTGTGGATTCAATACATATATGGACCATTCATTTAAGAGCTGAATGGTATGGATTATCCTTGTGGGTCCCTTCCAGCTCAGAATATTCTGTGAATCTGTGTTCTTTTCAGTTTCAGTTTTGACTCTGAATCCAACACAGCAGTAACACAGTCCTGATAATTGAGGGCTATTCAACAGATAATATCCTGCATTCAAATCCCAGTCTACAAACTTTCTTCTGTAATGAAAGAGGAGTTGGTGAGGAGAAAGCACCAGTGTTGTATGAGATAAGAGAAACTTGGCTTTGGCAAGAAAATCATCAGGCTGAGGTCTGTGATCTCTTGATATGAACAGAGTTATCAGGCAGAAGCAGTGGGATGTTATAAAGAGTGGTAACTTGAGGTGATGAGGAGAAGGGGGAAATCCCCAAAACCCTCTTATGTGGAATACAACTTTTCCTTCTTCGAAGATACTGTTCTGGAAAAAAAGGGCTGGAGAAAGGCATACTGAATTGAGAAATATATCCTATCACTATTCTCCCTGATAAAGAGTCCCAACACACCATTCTTGTAGACACTTTTTAGGTACTTGATAGAAAAGTGTTCTATTTTATCTCTTTGAGATCATTTGCTCAACACTGCCAGAGAACCAAACATCTGAATACCTCCCAACAAATGAATCTAGGATTTAGAGAATATACACTGATTATAATTAATATTTTTCCTCTTCATAAGGAAAGGTAATTTGTTGTAAATCTTACCAGCTCTACCTACACAGAAAAATTAAACTTGACTTTTAGGCACAGCTTACGGTCAAGTAGAAGCTTGCTTTCTCTTTCTCTCTCTTTCTTTCTTTCTTTCTTTCTTTCTTTCTTTCTTTCTTTCTTTCTTTCTTTCTTTCTTTCTTTCTTTCTTTCTTTCTTTCTTTCTATTATGTCAGTGTAGGTGTGCAGTTCATGACTTACAAGATGATTCCCTTATCATGGAGAAAATTCATATTGCTTGGACTAAAATTCACTAAAATTGTGAGAAATTAAACCTCAATAATATAAGGTTTCCTGAGTGTTGATAACCATTGTTTTCTAAAGGGTGTTGGGTTTTTTTGCTGTTGCAGTGTGAATTTTGGGTTTTCTAAAGTTATGTATGTTTTCATTATTTGTTTATAATGGTTTGTGCTAACACCGCCATCCCCAAACCCCCCAATGGTCTCTCCCTGATGATAGACCCTGTCAATCACCTTGTAAGATCTGGAAGATTCTGGGGAAAAAGCCCTGGGATTTGGGAAGGTACTCGGGCAACACCTTTCTTCATTGTTTTGTTAAGTTTCCCTGTTCTGGGTCACACCCCCCCACTTCACTTCTGTTGATTCTGGGTTCTCCCATCCTTGGGGATGCCCCCTGGATTTTCAAGGTCAGAACCAAGGCCCAGAGCTCACTCTTGCATGTGGGCTGCTCTCTGGGAGAAATAATGCTTGGTGAAACCCACATAAGAGTCCACTCTTTCTTCCATGCTGTCGACCGCGCTCCAGCCTGAGGTTCAGACCCACCAAACCTTCATTATATGGTGGTCAGAGAGCAAGCTAGCCAGTAAAGCAGCTCAGAATGCCACCATAGTTTGCTTTTCTTTTGTTTTCTCTTATTTTTCCATTCATAATAATTACTAAACCAAGTAGGAACTAGCTATCAGAAAAAAAACCCAAAAAAAACCCCTTTATGTTTTATGTAAAATATAGATTCTGCTATTCTTCATCTTAAACAACACTTCATTCTTCTTAATAGGAATATACAAAAGAAAAGACCAAATCTTTAACCAAATACCTAGGAAAGCTTCAGCAAATTCAAAAACATCAACCAATTACAAAACCAGAATTGTAATTATTGTAATAAACCCCAAATACATCAGTATCTTGTATAACTATGAACTTTTTTCAAACTGCAAACCAGCATTGCATTGATTTGTATCATCCAAGTATGAGTACTTCAGTATTAAATTATGTAAGACTTTAGCTCAACAGAGATGCAATAGTGATGCTTGATATTGAACACATTACAACTATGAAAATGATTCAGGTTTAAATGATAAAATATGAATAAGGCTTGGTTTTAAGCAGCCTAGTTTAATGCTGTTAAAGCTGTCATCATATTTCATTTCCTGAGCATCTTCAAATCTAATTAAGCCTAACAACCAATTTGATATTTTATGATGTGATGTGATGTGATGTGATTAATTACTTCTGGACAACCCCAAAAAGTGTGGTTTCCATGCCTTGCTTAAGTGGCTTTTTATGGTAGCTGTTATTTAGGCTACTCAGGGAAATCCAGTCTGGTCAGCCTTCAGTCCCTGGGAAGGCGATGGAGCAAATAATCTTCAAAATCAGTTAGACCTAGAAATTTATTAACAAGAAGGTAATAGGCAATAGTCAACACGGATTTCTGAAGAGGAACTAAAACTTGACCGGTCTGATGCCCTTCTCTAAAGAAATGGCTGGTTTGGAAGATGAAGGAAGAACAGTGGGTATTGTTTACTCTGTCTTTAGGAAGGTTTTTAGCACTATCTCCTGTAGCATATTCCTAGAAAAAATGAGAATGGATTACAAAATTGTCGACAAAGTGGACTGAAAACTGCCTAAATTGCAGTAATTGTTGGCATGAAGTCTAGCTGGTGGATAGTGAGTAGTGTCGCTCTGAGAGGCTGATATGGCGTCCAGAACTGCTTAAAACAGTCAGGAGTGACCTGGGTAATGGGCCAGAAGCACACCCTTAGTCTGCAGGCAATATCAAACTTAGAGGACTGCTTCAGAGACCAGATGGTTGAGCTGCCATTCAGAAGGACATCAACAAACTGCAGAAACAGATCAACAGAAACCTCATCAAGCTTTTCGGCACAAAATGCAAAGAATCATTCCTAGGAATCAATAATCCCATATGCCAGCACATGCTGGGGACCCACTAAAACAGATTTGCTTCACTGTTCTGGTGGACAAGAACTTGAACATGAGCCAGCAATGTGCCTCTTGTGACAATGTAAACTAACATTACTTGTGGCTACTTTGGGAAGAGCACCGTCAGCAGGTGGAGGGAGGTGATCCCCCTTTTCTCCTACTCAGCCCTGCTGAGATACATCTGGAGAGCTGGGTCCTGCTTTGGTCTCCCCAGTACTAGACAGATGGACACATGCTGGAGCAAGTTCAATCAAGAGTCACAAAGATGATAAACGGACTGGATCACCTGGCATACAAGGAAATGTTGAGAGAACTGCAATTTTTCACCCTGGAGATGAGCAGGGTCAGGGGCATCTGAACAACCATAAAAATGCATGATGGTCCAAAGTAGAAGGAATAAACTCTTCTGAGCAGTGCCCAGCGAGCAGACAAGAGAATAAGGGTACAAACCGAAACACAAGAAATTTGATTTAAAAAAAAGGAAAGGCTTTCTACTGGGAGGTGGTTAGAGACAGGAAGGGGTTACACAAAGATATTGTGAAGTTTCCATTGTTGGAGATACTAAAAATTCGACAGGATGTGGCCTTGGACAATAAGACCCAGGCAACCTTGCTTTGATCAGGAGGAGTTTGTCTGGAACTATGTTTCTAATTTGGGGGATTTTCTTCACTAAATGAAGTTTGGCTTATGCAAGGAGCCTAAAACAAGCAGATTGAAGTTTAATGGGATTAAACTATCACTGATTTACAAGGAATGAAAAAGTATCTGAATCCATAAAGAAGGAAATCTGGCATAAAAGCTCTGTGAAATGATAAAGCAATCAGTATTGAAATAATATGGAGCATTTAGAGACCGCAATACACCTGCAATTGTTATCCAAATGATCTGGGTTTAGTGACTTCCTCTGCAACAATAAAATTAAATATTTCAAAAAAGGAAAATAGATCTAATGTGAATCAAGATTATATACCAGTGAGAACTGATAATTCTGGAAACCACAGCAATCTGACCTGAAATGGCTCTGTAATCACTCAGAGCAATTACACCTAAGGGGGTATCTTTTAAGTGGCCCTAGGTAGCATGTTTATTGGTGTCACAACCTCTGCTCACAGAGCTATGTGGACTGTTAGGCCACACACTAAAATCTTGCAAAAATTTTCCAGAAATAACTGTACTCAAACAAACAAGCAAAACCAACCAGAATGGTTTTGATTGTCTAGTGAAGTATAAATATGAAAAGGTATTAGGAGAATAGTCTTTTAATTAATGTGTGTAATTCTTACTAACAATCATTAGAACATTTTGCTAGTCTTTGGTATTATCTTATTGCTAGTATTTACATCTAAATAGGATTTGAAGGGTTCTTTTTTATATATATATTACCAAAGAAAGAAACTGCACACAAGGATTTTCTTCAAAACATTTTGACTTAATCATCAGTAAAGTTATAATTATACTGGCGCACTTTAGCCCTACATAGTTAGCTTATTAACTTCTAAAACTACTTTGGCTTGTATTTAAAAAAAAACCCAAACAAACAAAACAGAATACCAAAAAACATAAACCAAAAAAAACTTCTCGACAAAAGAAAAGCTTTTTTTCGTACCTAATGGAAAACAAAAATATTTTTCATCTCAAAAGTCTTCATGGTCATTCCAATAAAAAAGCTTTGATATCAAAAGGGGAAATATTAAGTCATTTGCTCAACCAAACCTCAGCCTAAAAATCTTGTACTGAAGCTCTGTGGCACATTGTATGTCATAGGTAACAATCTATTTTAATTAGATGGATCTGAATTCCTGTTTACAGACTCAGGGGTAAAATAGCTATTGATTGAATTAATGAAAATTGTGCTCTAAATGATTTGTAATTGAAGTATTCTTGATGGAAATTTTGATCATGTTCCTGAGTTTTCGTGTAGCTCTTGTAAAAATATTTTTTCAGTAGGATCATAATTCTCTGTCTGTTTAGGGAGTTGTGTGTGTGCTTATAATCAAGATATGTACTAATCACTAGACTGATGTAAGTACTGTCACCTTTCTGAGATACAAAATTGTTTATCTGTGTTGTTGAATTTAGTACTTTCTATAGCTGGAAATTTCCAAGTAATCTGTTTAAAGACATGACATGATTACTATCATTTGTGAACACTAGCAGAACCAAGTAAGGTCTCTTTGAAAGGTTAGCACAAATTGCTATGAAAATATTTTTTCTCCCCCATGTCATCTTAAAGGCTCTTTGTCAAAGAGTACAGACCTAATGTCAGGTGAAGTATGGCTTTGTCCAAGTGAGTTTATCAAGTCAAAAAGGTTACTCAAAAGTTGCTCAAAATGTGTTAGAAAACCTAGAAGGAAAGGCAAAACTTCTTACCAGTGAATAAAAAATTACTTTTGTAAGTGAGCCATATACTAGAAAGCTTCCTGACCATCTGTCTATGATGCTCTCAGATCTAAAGAAAGACTTTATAGGAACAGCAGTCATATCTTATTTCTGGCTATAGTAAGTATATTATAGTAAGGTTCATGTTATAAGTAAGACAACTACATGTGAACTTTTCTAGTTGAACTAATTTAAAAGTATCTTTAAAACAATAAAAAAAAGGAAGCTATTAAATACTTTGAAATTCCAGAAAGTAAATTTGCACCACTATTTCCAGAACAATGCTGATAGCAATTTCAATTTTATATGATTTAATTTTATAGTCATACTTAAAAAAAAGAAGTATCATGGAGTATAGTAAAACCAGATTACTTTACATATTATATAAATCAATGAAACTCAAATCTGAGCTAGAGGAAAATCTAGAAAAATTTTTAGTCTTTGTGGTCTTTTTAATTACTGTTTCTTTCAATTGAGAGTTCCTCTTGTGATTCTTTTGTTCTCTTAATTTTACTAGAAATCAAAATAACATGTACACACTAGATCAGCTACCTTTAATCTTTTGCTTTGTGCTTCTAGATCTAAGTGCATTTCACCAGAAAAAAGACTAAGAGAGGCATTATCAGGCCTCTATTGTGAGTGTTCCAGGTGAAGCATTTGCTGTCTGTATTTAGTAATGAACTCATTTCTCTGTGCATTTCAATGTCCACAGCTTCTTAGTGAGTATTTTCTAAATGCAGATAACTACAAACTAGTATAATTCCAACAAAATCAGAAAAGCTGCTCCTAATTTACACTTCTTGAGATCAAATCTAATTGCCATGATGTTGACAGTAACACTTTGCATTTTTGTGTTGTTCTTTAGTTGCAGATCTCACACTAGTTACAAATTATTATCTTCATAATCTCTATTTTTCAGCAAAAGTAATTGAAACACGAGATGTGAAGCAGTTTGTTCAACCTCTCTTAGGTCTTGTACATATATTTTTTGGTTCTATTGCCTAATTATAATATTTTCACAAGAACATTGGACCATGATAAATCAAGCAACACATTTAACATTTTTTCACCAGGTATTTCAAAATTTCTTAATGTACAAGCCACAGATTTTTGTGGCTTTTTGATAATTTGGTGTTGGGGCTGTGTTTTGTGATGATAAGGATGATGATGTTACTAACATTATTAATAATAATTCAATATTTCAAATTGTTATTTATTTTTAAAACCACGTTGAGAATGTGTTCCTCTATTTAGTTCAATGAATTAAAGCCAAAATAAAAATGTTGATAATTTCTCTAAATTTAACTTCTAAAAATTCAGTTAAGAATGCACCAACTAAAAGAAATTATGAATCTCACCTGAGCTTTTGGTGACATTTAATAGTCTTCTTCAGAGACTTAGATTGTGAAAATATCATTTTTTTAGCATTTCCTTTTAAAGTGTCTAACTGTATTATGTTTTGTATAGGGGTTAAACAGAAATATTAACTTATTCCCTTTCACTGCCCAAGAAAAAATGTCATTTCATATTTTGGAATAGCAAAGAAAATGTTTCACGTTATGAAGAGTTAGTTTGTGCAACCAATTTGTACAGTATGCAGTTGAAGAATAGAATTTATCTGGATTCTGCACAGGAATGAATGTTTATGGATATAACAATATTCAGAACCAGGAATCCTTTAAACAACAATTGAACGTGTTGGAAAGGATAAATATAAACATAAGTCAAATAAGATTAGTTGAGATTGTAAAGAAATTTTTCTTAAGCGAAAAATACATTATTAATTCATCATGTCCTTTTCCTCCCAGATGGGTATGAAGACCATCTCACAGGTGCCTGGACAAAATAAATAGAGTCATTCATCTTACCAATGAACCTTCTCCAGACCAAAATGTAAAAGGGAGTTCTGATTTTAGGAGCTGACACAATGGGGTTTCCTCGAATATTACATAAATTGTTCAGAACAGTCTTCAATCTTCAGGCAAACCTCTTTGGGCTTTTCCACAGCAAATTTTGCACTCATACCCATGCCAGATCTATGCGGGAATTCAGTCAATCTGTCCCAAGCACCTAGCTTCACAATTTTGTACCAGTAACATTTCTCAAAGCTACCATTCCATTTGTGTCAATCAGATACAGTGCTAAATCTGTATGACACCAATTTTTTTTTCAACAAAGAAGAGCATTTTTAATCTGTACCCTGTCTCTTGAATCTTCCTCAATGCTCTAACTCAGCAATGTAGAGGGCCACAAACTACATTCTTACACTTGTTATCATCCCTGGTTCTTCCCTTACCAATGTTTCCAAGCCTCTGTTGATCCACCTGAACGAACTGAGCATATCAAATCCAGAAATAAGGCATTTTAGGGAGTGTTAATCACACCATGGGTTCCATTATGATTCACAACAATAGAGGAAATATCCAAATTATAATCTACTCACTTCCAAAGGAAATGTAAACATTGGTTTCACAGTAAATATACTATCCTTGAACAAAAGTTCACACATGACCCTCAAGATCAGAATTCTGCAGTGTTTTCTCTGTCTTATACTTGAGCTAGCTCCAGAACTTTCATAAGTCTAGTCTCTTTAGAAAGTCTAGAGAGGAGACTTGCAATTGCAGTCCTTCCAACAACTCCAGTTTATGTTTTCAGGCAAACTAATGGCAGATAATTCCCTAACCCAGGTTTTCTGGAGTGCTTTAATAACTTATTTAAATTAATTCAAATGCATTCTACCAGAAGCATCAGATTGTTATCAGTAAGTGTTGTCCTTAATATGATAGAACAACTGAAGAGAGAACCTCTTCTCTCCCCATTCTTCTCAATTCCTTTCTTTGATTCTTGCTTGTCAATATCTCCAGCAGAATTCCCAGACTATCCAGATTTGTCAAGCAACTTACTTACATCTGAGATCACAAAACCATGAAGCAGCTATAACTCTACCTTGCATCATCATTTTTTCACTCTTTACATACAGTTTTGAGGAGACACCATTAGTGTGAAAATCTGTTGGAACAAGCACTGAGAGAAAAGTATCACGGAGCACAAAAAGTATTTACCAAAAAGAAGTTCCAGTAAGTAATCTGACCAAAATTTAGCCTTGGGTAATGATATTTAGATTTTTCCTACAATTGCTTATAGATATTGCAAACAAGTCCCTGAAATTAGCTGTGTTGGAGCTTGAAGTAGAAGGATTTGACTGCTCTCATTCATTTTATCATGGCAATTACAGGTATTGTACCCAAATTGCTGCTATAAAGAAAGTTCTATGCAAATAGAAATTGTTCTTCTGTCACTCAAGAAAGCAATGACACACTTCATTAGACTAATTGAAACATAAAGGTCTCATGGTTGATTGAAAAAATCTGAACTTTGATCTTTTGGATTGTAGACATAGATATATAGCTTCCTTCTAACATCTTACTGCTTTTCCATAAACTTTCTCTTTCCGTTTTTAATCGTAATACAACATCAGTAGTTAAGCAATATCATAATTGGCTTGGGTGTTAACTGACAAATTTTTGTTTCACAAATTTGGTCTTGTTCACTCAATATTTGGTTCTTTATTTCTTGAGCAAGCTTTCAAGAAAAACACTTAATTCTGAAAGAACTGGGAAGTGAAATATTTTTCATAGCTTCTTGAAAGGGCTTAACCATTGAGACATTCCTAAGAAATGACAGTGATAATTGTTTACCTCAGACCTTTCAATTTTAGTCTGATTGTGAAGCAAAGCATCTATGTGTCAGGGTTCTGAGGAACTTATGTCCCTGACTAGCCTCACCTGAGGGCTTTACCATTCATTTCATGGGCCCAGGGCTCAATTTAAACTAAGCTGGGATAATTCAGTCCTGGCTAAGGTTATATAGTAATTGTGCTGTTCTGCAGGGTTTTTTTTCTGGCTAGATCTGGACTCCATCTGGACAGAAGCTCTGTCTCATTTTAATTCTGCTTGCACCTCCCTCCTTGAGCAAAATGGCCTTTGGACCCAGTTTGTTCTTTTGCCTTTTCTAGTGCTGTTGATATACATCTTTGCCAGCTCCTAGTGGTGCCCACGATTGTCAGACTCCATGAGACTGCCTCAGCTCATGAGTGCATGGTCTGCCCTGGGAGCCTCCTCAGCTTGGGGTTTATTCTCCTTGCAGGGTAGTTTGGCTGCTCCCTGACACTCAGACACAAATGATTTGTTACAGCTGAGCAGTCAGAGTCCATACACCTGTCTGAACTACTATGATTTTTAAGTGTGTCAATGCAAAATAAGACCATTTTACACAAGACTCAATCAATTGATATGATTACCATTCATGCTAATACTGGAAGGCCAATGCCACGGCTTGCTCGTTTGTGAAAAAATTGCAGAATGATTCTTTTTAGAAAAATTTATTAGCTGAGTAGAATTTCTAATTCAAGGATACTCAGAAGCCCAAGATATCTGATAGAGAATAATGTTATTATCCTAAATTTAATTTCTGAGATCATGCTGGAATCAAAAGTTAAATGCATTATGCAGGAACGTTGGTGTACTTATGTTTTCTTTTAATGGTACCAAGGAAAACAGTAAGATATTTTTCCATCTGTTCTGTGCTAAAAAGCAGATTTTGCATCTGATGTGTACTGAAGAAATAACAAGACCTTGTGAACCTATGAGATTTGTGAGCCTTCATCCTTTTCTATAATACTCTTGATTAGATTTTAGAGTTTCCTCTGAGAGTAACCAGACTTTCTGGATTAAGTCATTTAAAGAATAGAGTATAGACAGTGGAACCACTTCACAGTGAGTTACAACTAGTGGCTGTTATTCTCTGTTCCAACTTTTCTTCTTTGTGATTTGTGCAGCAAAGATGTCACAGATCTCATGTTACAGGCCCTCTGATTGTGTTATTACATCTCTGGTCCTCTCTTCCTTCCTATTCAATTGTTGAGGAGGAGCCAGCAGCCTGGAGTCTCTGTTTCCCTATTTTCTTTGTCTGTGGTGGTTGGGGTTTTTTTGTTATGTGAGAGGTGGCAATTTTCTCCACATGACACAGATGTGCTTCATGGAATCTTATTCCCACTGAATTTAATAAGTCTCGTCTGAAAGAAAGTTGACTCTTCACTAAATTCTTTTCACATCCTCTTTTGGAAAGGACATTGTGTGGTGAACAACCTCTTTGTGAACTGCTTGAAAGTCTTTTGTGGACCAAGTGTGGAAGAATTTGGTGGCCCTACATGCTCTACTACTTTAAGATAAAATCAGTTTTTGCAAGATTAGTAAATTGAAGCATAATTTTAAATAGATTTGCCTAGAACTAAAGTATTTATGCCTTGAGTAGTAACCCAAAACAATATATTGCCTAGAAAAAAATTTATTCCTTTGATCTTATAATAGAGCTGATGAATAAAACTCTTGCTCTGAAAATATTAATTATTCTATTCATTCAGGGAAGATGCCTGACAGATATTATTTGGTGCAGGAAAAATGAAGGAAAATAAGTAATATAAGGAAATGGGGAAATTTCTTCAGTTCCACAGTTTCATGGCAATAATGCACCACTGTAACATGCCTTAAATCAGAGTGGAAAGCAGATCATTACCAACCATATACATTACTTTTAAAGTATTCCATCCCTGTGCTGAAAAGAAAGCACTTGACATTATTTCTTAAAGCAGAAATTTTATGCAGAGTACTCAGGATCAAGGCCGAAAACTACTTATTTTTCTAGCCTAGATTCAGAGCAATTTCTGCTGTCTTTTAATACTGTACTTCAAACCTCTCTACCTCTGACTTTGGGATCCAGGAGTGAGAAGCTGTGGAGTTTTTTCATCTAATTTACATGACAATAAACAGATTTATTCTGCCTATATCATACTTGAAACAGGTTTATCAATTACTTTCATGGATATTCAGAAAAGTGGAAAAAAGTAAGCCATCCAGACTCCTTAGTATATCCCAGAATCTTTAGGAATACATTCTGATCAGTCCCCAAAACAATACTTCACATATAGTAACAACAATACTGTCGCATAATAACAATCACATTATCCCTAGCCTAATTTTGCTATAATTTTGGGCCTTAACCTAGAGGTCTTTAACCCCTCCAAACATTTGCTTTACAGTAACTTCCATGTTTGCTTTGCAGTCCTGGTGTGAAGGCTGAATTTCAGAGCTTGTCTCTTTTTTATGCCAGTCCTATGCCCTCCCTCTAGGCTCACAATTTGTTTTTTCATCCCAAAATATGCATTCCAGACTCTTGTCTTTTTTTAATAGGCTTCCTATACACTTCTTAGAGAAGTTCTTAGCAGAACTGCTACATTTCTCATTTCTTCTGTCATATTTTGTATCCAGAAAAACACTGGACACAAAAATTGAAGACAAAGCTTGCTGCTAATATGAATAAAAATATTTCATGCCTTTAACAGTGAAATGTTTCTGTAGAAATGTGAATAGAATAAAAATAAGAATATGTGAAGTGAAAGCCCATTAAAAAGCACCAAGAGAAAGAAAAAAAAAAAAAAAGTTCATGAAAATAGAAGGTTCCTGTACAATAAATAAATTCTTTTTGAAATGTCACAGGAAAGCAAGTGATAATGTAATGTTCTCAAATGGCTTCTGTTTTATATTCAGAGCACAGTCCTGCCCAATTTACATATATTCAGCCATTTTGGATAGCAATTTTAGTTTAATGTTTAGAATAAGAAGGTTAAAGAAGCCTGACTTCCACTACTTTCTTCCTGCAGATTATTTTAATAATAATGGCACATTTATTTTTATTTAAAGTGTTCTGTGACTTACTCAAGCACATAATTAAGTGAAAGGCAGACATCTAGAGACCAGAAAGATGTAAGCAGAGCAGTCTTTGTGAGTTTTTTTTATTTTGAGAACAAGACTTTTAACTCTTCTGTGATAAGAGAATCTATTTTTGTCCTCCCTTATGTTTTGAATGATGTAATTTCTATTACTTTGTACTTGTATTTTGCTTTATTTTTGCACCTTACAGAAACTCTATGATATGTACAGAATAATATCACTTTCTCTCAGTGCAAAATGTTTGGTGAGAGAAACAAATGTTTTTCCTTATTAAAAAAAAATGGGGGGAGAAAAGACATAAGAGCTTCTAGACAGGGATGACAGCAATTAAAAAAAACCTAAACACTGATTTGTGAATAAATTTACGGACATGAGGAACAAAATTTTTCTAGTTTAATGGAAAAAATAACATAATGGCCATCATTAGAGGGGAATCACAAGAATCAGCAAGTCCAACTCTGATGTGAATGGCCCATACACAAACTAAACCCATGACAGTGGCATTTTTGCTCACAATTGGGCTAGTTTCAGGGTCAAATAACAACAGATAATGCACGTATCAATCCCAGTGCCTCTCACAAGCTGAGTGAGTGCTTTGCCACTTGAGCTAAGAGTTCATTTTAGAATAACTATGAAGTTGCACATTGAAAGTGTTGCAGAGGCAAGAAAATGTAGAAATTTTGAAGATAACAGAATCACGGCAGTGTAGCAAAACTGTGAGCTGCTGAAAAAAAGGGAGAAAAAGTGTGGATTAGTCATGTATACTAAAATTATTGACGTTATTTCTGATATGAGAAAAGGGCTACAATAGAACTCATTTGGATCAAACTTGTTTAGGAAAATAAGATAATGTAAACTGCTACAGTTCTGGAGATTTCACCACAAAGTCAAAGGAATCATTTAGATATGGTGAGGTTTGTATCTGTTGAAAACAATGAATATGTTAGAGAGGTAAATACTGGTGATACTATGCTATAATTAATGTCTTGGCATTCTTAGTTATCAATTAGAAACCAAGTAATAACACTGACTCTATTCCAAATATTACTTAATGAGGTAGTCAAAACTGTCACAGAATTAAGCTAAAAGACTTTTAAACTTATTTTAAAAAATACTGAATATTTTAGATGAGGTGGTTGTAAATTTTATGGAAGACCTAGTAACACTGAGAAATCTTGTACTGACTAGTCATTGGTTAATTGTGTTCAAATGATATTTCTAAATCTTGCAGCTCAAAACCCAAAATGAATTGGTTAAAGAAGACAGTTAGTTGATCAACTCAATAAAGGAGGTGGTGTGGATTAATTTATTGAGGCTTTCTGGGCTTCTTTTTCTATAAAATCAAAAACATTTTACTTATGTGTCAAAGCAATCATAAAAAACTTAGAATGCTGCATCTCCAGCTGAATTAAAAACAAACAAACAGACAACAACAACAAAAAAATAAAAAACCATAATAAAAAGAATATTAACTGCTAGCAAAAATTCTTCAAATTAGGTTTGGAAAAAAGAGATCTCTCAAATGACAATAGACACTTGTATATTGTAATGGTATCCTTCTCTACTGAGTTGTAACTACACTGCAGCCATATTTTCAATTTCTACTTCCTTTTCAATTTAAAAGCCAGGGCAAATATAAGCACCAGGGAGAGACAATTTCTTTATGATGTATGAAGACAAGGGGGAGTGGAAGTGGATAGGTAACTTAAGCTAGTAATAAATGTACAGGTTTTAATGAAATATATAGGCTAAAGGCTATTAAAATCAAGTCTAATTCTGTTTTAATGTAACTTTCATTTAAGAGAATTCCTCATGAGCATAAATAATCAGAAATTTTCCTTAAGAATATTAAACTTACTTTGCTTTTAGTGGTTTTGGTTCTTCTTTGATTAGAATACAGAGACAGAAAATTTCCTATTATAAATAATTTTAGGAGATTAGTCTGCATTTTGCCTCTGTCTTGGCCCTCTTTAAGTATACCTTAAAACAATAATTTTGCAGTTTGAAACACTGGTTCTATTTTGAGCTTTCCTCTGTCCTTCTGTTATCATTAATAGTCACACTTCTAAGAGGGGAAGTAAGAATAGAACTATCAGAAATTTAAAACAGATGTGTGTTATCATAAAGTATCTTTTAGATAAGTTTATCTTCCCAGTGCATAACTGCTAACTGCAGAAAAGTGACTGACCAAAACCACAAAAATCTCCTGCATTTTTCCATACAGTCTGTTGAATTTCAGTGATGAATTCCTCATTGCAGTGGTCTTTTATTTTATATTAAATGTATACAAAATTACTCTTTCATCAGTGAAGAGTAACAGTGTGTGAAGGAAGTAAATATAATAATATGCTCAGGAGTTTATTTAATAAAATGTTCACACTCCAGAGCATTTAAGCAAGAATTTACAAATTTAAATATTTCAATGATTTTATTTATCCCCATGACACTAATGCAGAGGTCAAAGGCACTCTTATTTTTAGGGAAAAGCCATACTAGTAGAAAAGCATGTTAGAAAAGTGCTCAATAAAAAAAGTGACAATAAGCAAAAAAATAAATAGAAGGGAAAGAATACCTAAGAAGAAATATTCAGTCATTTTTACTACCCAGACATTTTATGTGTGCAAAACATAAACCTGGAGAATGAGATGGGAGTAGTCCACAGGAGTCATCTTATCAGCATGGTTCCTGTGCCACACAACGTCTATTGACACAAAGCCTGTAGAAGAAGCATAACAGAAACAGGGAAGCATTATCCAGAGCAAATTGATTGGACTTGGTCGGTCATTTTGCTGTACCATTTGGTATACACTGCCCATGTTTATAGATAAACATATGCCATAAACCAATGCCAAATCAATTGCCTGCAGGTAAAATGAATTTGTATGCTGAGGTAGTAGAGAAACTGTAGAAGGAAAAGTGGCCAAAGACACAAGCCCTTCTTGACCCTATTTGTATGCAGTGAGCTGAATGTTTAGTCACATCTATCTGAATTGCTGTAGATCACCTTTACTTCTAGGTTAATTGCACTATCAAACAAACTGATGCAATAGAGGAAGAAAATATGTAGAATCAGTAATACAGAATTGAGAAGAAATAGTAAAATGGAGAACTTAGGTGTTTTTTCCTCATACTACTGGTGGTAGTTATAGTATAACCATCAGAAATAGTTAGCCAAATTATGTTTTACACAAAACCTGTGGATACTATGCCTGAAAACATTACAGCAGTGTATTTATCATGGAATCACAGAGTCAAAGAATGGTTCAGGTTGGAAAATACCTTAAAGATCATTTAGTTCCAACCCCTCTGCCATGGGCAGGGACGCCTTTCAGTAGGTAGGTCACACGTCCTTCCAGCCTGGCTCTTAATACCCCTAAGGATGGGACAGCCACAGTTTCTCTGGGCAGCATGTTCCAGTACCTCACCACCCTCACAGTGAAGAACTTCCTCCTAATATCTAATCTAATCTTACTGTGTTTTAGTTGAAATACGTTCCCTGGATTTTAACTAAATTCCATTCCATTTGTTCTGCTACTGCATGCTCTTCTAAAAAGTCCCTCATTTTCTTTCTTGTGTACTCCCTTCAGGTACTGGAAGACCGTGATGATATCATTCCAAATGAGGCCTTTTCTTTTCCAGGTTGAAGAAAACCAATTCTCAACCTTTCCTCCTACAAGAGGAGATTATCTTGGTGGTCATCTCTGGACTTGCTTCAACAGGTCCATGTCTGCTGCACAACAGAAAAATGGGACTTCAAAAGAGAGGATACAAAAGTAATCCAAGCAAGGGGATTTAAGTCAAAGCTTGAGCAAAAAATAGGTCGGAGTGCAAGTTGAAGTTGAAGTTTATTGAACTCATATTCTCATAAGCCAAAGTCCGAAGTTGAATCTATTGAAGACATTGAAGTCAATCATTATTCTCACAATATAGTATTATGTATTTGTTACAGCTCAAAATAAGCCACAGCCCTAAACAGTCACAAGAATTTTCCCCCAAACTACAGATAGCCTATTGTTTGCATTATTTGGCATCCTTTACAAAATTACATAGGTTTAAAGACCTTGATAGTTACACATGCAGCTCTTTTCCTAGTTCTTTTTCACATCTGTCATTGTTCTACACCACGGCCTGTATCCAGCCAAGGCTATGATATCTTGATTCACAAGCTCCACTGTGCCCCCCAGCACTGCAGTGGGTTCTCATCAAAACAGAGCAGAGGAGCAGAATCCTCTCCCTCTCCCTGCTTCCCATGCTGCTTTGGATGCAGCCCAGGACACAGTTGGCTCTCTGGGCTCCAATTGCACATTACCAGCTCATGTCCAGCCCCTCACTGACCAGCACTGACCACCTCACTGACCAAGTCCTTCTCAGCAGGGCTTATTTCGAGCTGTTCATCCCTCAGCTTTGGTTGGTAATGGGGGCTGTCCTGACCCGGGTGGAACACCGGAAACTCGGTCATATTAAACTTCACTGGCCTATTTCCTGAGCTTATCCAGGTCCCTCTGGATGGCATCCTCTCCCTCCCGTGTGTCAACCGTACCACTCAGCTTGGTAAGATGCTTACCTGGATTGCAAACTACTAGTTCAATGGCTGCACTGTATTATCACTTAGCGGTGTTAGAATGCCACAGAACACACTTACTGTCCCTTTGGGAGATATAATATCCTAATGTGTTTGAATTCACTGTATTTTTAATAAAAATTGAATTATCCTATACTATAAAAAGCTTCACTGTAAATGAAAACCTCCTTCTCTTAAAACACTGAATATGAGAGACTGGCAAACCCATGGGAGGAGGTTGCTATAAACAAGTGTCTTCGGGTGCAAACAGACCAACACTCTGCAGAGTTGTGAAAAGGAATAAAACTGAGCTCCTGGTTATAAGACAAATGTAGAAAGGATTTTTAACCTTCTGAACTTAACTCTGTTGTGGTGTTTTGTTTTTGTTTTTGTTTTTTTTTTTTTCTTTTTTCTTTTTTTTAATTTCCCATGAGTTTTTACTGCAGAGGGAACCATAAACCAAAAGACTGTTAATCAAAGTAAGACTTCAGAGGACAAACTTCAATAATTTCAAAAGAATATAAAAAGATCCTGTATAAATACACACAAATAAAGAGTTCTCAGGGTGCATTTCTCTTAAGAGCCATTCTCTGAAGAATAAGTGGCGTCCATGTATATTTTCTCTTTTTTATATTTTTTCTTCTTATCAGAGAAAAAAGTGCTCAGTAAGAATGTTGATTTTTATCCTTAAAAATATGTTCAAACAATGGGAATTTAGGTGTTAAATAATTTATCAACTCATTCTGCAGAAAGATTCTGAGTTACAATTTATCCAAATAGAATTAAAGCAAAATCGAATAATTTTCTTATAGAATGGAAATTTTAATTTCCCAGATGTATTGGTATTAAAAATTGCACAGGATTTTTTCCTCAATGATAATACTTCGAGGCAACAGAAAGAAGAAATGCTGAGACTAATTTTGATTATGAGTTTTAATTATAGCTTTTAAATTTCATGACTGCCAAAAATGTACTTGATATATTTATATATTATATTATATTATATTATATTATATTATCTCAAGAAATATGAAGCAATTCTCAGGTTATTTTTTCATGGAGACAGGGTTGCATTAGAATTCAAGATCAGTATATATTAAGTGCTTCCTATAATGGTAGATGCAGATGGTTTTTACAAAACATAAATATTGTTATTAGTAATCTGATATCTGGAAATTTTTAGACTATTTTGGCAAGAATACTGCCATCAATTTGACATATGAGAGAAACTAAAAGCACATTTATTCTACTGCTCCTTGTCACAAATTCTGAATTAAGAAAACCTAAGCAAATTAATGGCAAACACATTAATTTGTATTTTTAAACATCCAATTTAAAAATTAATGGTTTCATATAAAAATTCTGGCAGTTGTTGAAGTTTCCATAAGTTTTAATATAATCACATCACCGTTTAGGCTTTTACTTACATTTATACACATATTTTTTTACTTGCAGTCTAGAAAATTTTCACATGTTCGTAAATGTAAATTAAGGCTCTTAACCACTACACACTTTTATACTTGAATACAACTTCTTCTTCTAAAACTACTACTACTAGTAAACTCTATGTAGCTAGAGCATATTATATACTAAGAAAAATTGCTATTTGCTTTATATTTGCTCTTTAATCTAAAGGAATTTATCTACACCAAAAAATATGAAGAACAGCTTCACTAAACATAGTGAAAAATAAGAGAAACATGCTAGAAGGGTGAAGTAAAAAAAAAAACCAAACAAAAAAAGCTCAGATAAAAGCATGATACCAGCGTAAGGAAAGAGTTTTGTCTATTTCTTAAAAAATAATAAATAAAAATCACCACAACAGAAAATCCAAAATTAACAAAATACTAAGCAAACAAGGGGGGAAGGCGGGGGGGAAACCCAAACTTGATTTGCTTGATTTTTTTTTTTTTTTTTTTTTTTATTTTTGCGGGTGATGGAAGTAAAGTTTGAGCAATGGTTTGAAACTGAAAAAAGTGTGTATGAAGAACTGAAAAGAAAAACTTAGAAGAAGCATTTTCAGTATTTCTTATTTTAAAATAAGACTGAGAGGACAAGAACAATTTTTTTTCAGAGCATGTTGGTGGTTATGTTTTAAACCTTGTTTTCTAGTATTAAATATAGTCTTCCTCATTTAAATGTCATTTCTGTGAAAAGGGTCTAATACTTTAGCATATATTACTTCACCTGCAAGGGGGTAGAAAAGTCTTCTGTATCTATCTAGAAGCACTAGAATTTTCCTTCCCCCTCTAATTAATACAGCTAGAGTCCTGGAGCTTATTCTATATTGTACTGACATGAGCTAACATATAAGCCTTTACAGTTCACCCTAACCAATTATACCTGCTGACTGTCTGCTGGTAGCCATGGTATCTGCAGGCTTTGCTGGTTGTTCTCACAGCAATCTCAGAGCTCAAATAAGCTCAGACACTGGCTCAGCTCAAAATTCATGCTGCTCTGGCTTTTGCAGAGGCATCACACTGCCACTCATTAGGGACTGAACTGTGAGGCTGAGGAGCTCAGAGGGTTTTCTGCTGTGCCAAGTAGCCTGCACAGGAGCAGGAGGGATATATTTCTTCTTAGGCTTATGCAGATGTTTCAGCAAAATTTAGAGAAATTCAGAGCTTCTATTAATGCATCTGTTCTTCATCTAATCTTGGTTTTATTCTCTCTGGTTATTTTGTGAACGTCTGCAAACAATGTGTGCTGAAGTTAAAAGACACTGCTTCTTTCTGTATGCTGTGAGTCTAATTTCATTTGAGAGAGCAAAAGTAATAAAGTCAAAGCATTCCAATCTATTATTAATCACTAAATTTGCACAGGTAAACCTAATCAGCCAAATCTCCCCTGCCATGTCCCTGTTCTTGTTTTATGTGCTTGTAATTTGAAAAAGACACCTCTGGGAGGAAGATGACTCTATCTCATTCTCAGTTGAAGTGTGAAAATGTTTTTTCTTCTAAATCCAATGGAAAAGCATTTGATTTTGAGTTATTAAAAGGTTTTGAATTATTGATATGAATAAACACACGATTTGAGTCAAGAATTTTTCCCCTTCACTGCATCAAGTTAACATCCAAGGGAATACACATATTGTTCAAAAATAAGAAAAATTATCTTATTTTGAGGTAAATTACCATTAGCTCTAAACACTGGCATTGCCCCATACAAAGAAGGATGAAATATTTCCAGTTAGCAGATTCATTCTGTATTATTTTGCAATCCATTTCCACTGCATGGCCTTTGCAGAAGTGTAATTGAAAAACATTAGTGCTTCATCCAGAGCTTCATCTTTTTGCCTAGAGGAGTTTCATTCAAGTATTAGCTCTGGTTTCTCAGTTGTGTCACTTCAGAAGAGAAGAATCTGTTTCTTTTGGAACTGTATTTTCCTCTTACCTCTACTAACTGGAATTCCTGTTAAGATTAGAAGTGGGGGCCTCAGGGCTTCTTTTTCTTTTAGGTCTAAAAAGGTCCAGTGATTCTAATACCTGGACTGTATACAGACCTCATTACATAATGTCAAATATCTACCCTGAGAACCTCATGAAAAAATGAGCACAATTTATTTTTGCAGTTTCATTTGCCGTAAACACTGTCTTTGAGCACCATTGTTTCTCTAAAAAGTTAAAATTAATCAGAAAGTCATATTTCATCCTTCAAAAATTTATCTAAGCTTCAGGATTTTCATCTCTATTTCCAAAGAGACTACAATGAATTGATATTGTGGAATGTCCTTGAATATAATTCTTTCTCTACCAATTCAGTTAATATTTACTATGCGGTATTAAATGACATATAGAATAATAAATAACATAAGTTTCCAGTGGGATAACTAAATATTGCGATAAAGAAGTTCAAAGCATACTAGCTTTCTACATCATAAATATAATAGTGCTCCACTGCTACTTTTTTCATTTTCTACCTTTTCTACCTCTTTTTCCACGTCATATCTATCAAAACGACATCAAATCCTGACAATCCAAAGCTAGCTATTTTCACTAAAAGCTGTTACATCTTTAATAAAAAAAGTAGGTTAGAGCTTCAGTTTGTCATTATAGAGTGAGTACAGGGTTATGGATAACTGAGCTTAAAAAGAGAAGAAAACAAAATGCTTTCCTGTTGCGTAAAAAATTTTTAAGACACAACTTTCATGATTGTGTTGACTGTCATGGCATTAATTGAGCCATGCAACACAGCAATGGCTTTTCTTTATTATTTCATATGATTACATGAACTTTCTAGGTGCCCACTGGGGTTGAAGACAGAATGCCTTGCAACAAATCATGCCTATCACACTAATTCTACACAGAATTCCAGTAATACTTCTTCACTCAAAGTGCAAAAGTTAAACCTACATGTGATCATGTGTAGACAACTTTTCTACAAAAAACATCTTTTTAAGTGAGTAAATCTTGATTATCACAATCTGTCACTCATTATGTTTCCCATAATAATACACTTTCATTTCACAAGGTCTTTAGCGACAGTGTATACTCTGTCCCTGCCCGCATTCTAGCACTCTTTCACAGATCCCATAACAATTGAAAATTATTTGATTTTTCTGCAGGGAAAATGCATATCAATGTAAAGGATGGAAGAACACACTAAAGGATGGAAGAAATCTTAAAGAGTGGAATATCTGAGGAATTAGCAACTTTAACATTACATGATTTTTTATTTTGAAAAAAATTCCTGGAAGGCAAATACATGAAAATGACAGAACTGCTAAAGATGAATAAATGTCAGTGCATTCTGTCATTGTCCTCGTTGTTGGATGCACCAGCAATGAAGCTGAGCCATCATCTGATATGTAATATATTTCACATCTTTCTATACCCTTACTCTGAAATAAAGACATACCTGCATGCAGACACACTTAGATACCAAAGAGTAAGACTTTGCAATACACTTGATTCCTCATTTCTAACACAGCATTGAATTTCAAGAACCAATACTTAGATCTAGTACTGAGAAATCCAGAATAAAAGACAGTAACATTTCCAAGAAATGTATTCCTGTGAATTAACTCCTTGAAATGAAAAAGACAGTTTGCCACTGTTAACACAAGATAAATGGAGAATTGACTTTTATCACTGCTTTTTGCCAAAGGCTTTTGTGAAAAGTAACAATCTTCCACTTCAAATATTTCACAAGATTAGAGACAATTATATCTTATATCCAATCATCTAGTAAACCAGTGATGTTATATCCCTGAAGAGTAACAGAGATGTCTACATTTATATTCATTTGTTCGCAGTGTAATCTCATAGTTTCATGATGTAGAAGGCAGCAAAAAACATTTTAAAATCTATAATGACCTTTGTTTTTTTTCAGTGGTGTGAAAGTATTTTCCATGAAACATAGCCTGATTATATCAGTTTAATGGACTTGAAAATTTGTTGATTTCAAATGTCTTTAATTTTATGGCAGATAAGTTCTACAGCCTTTTTTAGAACTCAGTGTGTACTCTTGATAAAAAAAAAATAATATTAAAGCCTGTAAAGTTACTAAATTAATAGTAATTAATTGTGATTAAAAACCAAATAATGTCCTAGATGTAAAAAAAAAATGTAGTCATGGAGAAACGATAAATAAAAGAAATCACAGAGAACTTAATTAGCTCAAACAACACAAGGGTTTACCTAGATGAATTGCAGAATAAATTGTATTATTTGGAGGATAATTAGAACAGGTCAGAAATGTCTTCAGTAACTTATCAATAGATATAATTTTACACAGTGTTGTAAATCTACTTATGTATTCCTGTGGTGTAGGCTGACCCTGGCTGGACACCAGGGTGCCCACCAAAAATGCTCTATCACTCCACTTCTCAATTGGACAAGGCAGAGAAAATACAAAGAAAGTCTCATGGGATGAGATAGGGATGGGGAGAGATCACTCAGCAATTGCCATCACAAGAAAAGCAGACTTGACTTGGGGAAATTATTTTAATTTATTACCAATCAAATCAGAGTAGGGCAACAAGAACTAAAAATAAATATTAAAAATCACCATCAACCCACCCCTCCCTTTTTTCTGGGCTTTACTCTCAAATTCTCTTCCTCCTCTGAGCAGCCCAGAGGGATGGGAAATAAAGGCTGTGGTCATTTCATTTCATGTTTCCTATGCCTCTCCTTCCTCCTCAGGAGGAGGACTCCTCACATGTTTCCTCTGCTCCTCACTTAGGAGGGAAGCTTCATGAGCTTCTCCAACATTGTTCCTTCACAAACCTCTGGTGTGGGTCCATTCCACAGGATTCAGTCCTTCAGGAACAGGCTGCTCCCATGTGGGCCTCCTGTGGGTCACAAGTTCTGCCAGCAGACCTGCTCCAGAGGTCCACAGGTCCTACATGGAGCCTGGCACAGCATGGTCTTCCCCAAGAATCACTGCCTCCTTTGAGTATCCAAGGTGTGGTTTTGGTTTTGGTGCGAGTCCTCAGGCTGCAGGTGAATCTCTACTCTACTGTGACCCTTCAGGGACTGCAGGGCCATAGCTGCTTCCGCGTGGTGTGTGCCAATCTGTTGGAAGGTAGGAAGGCTCTGCAGAGAGACTTGAAATGGGCAGAGTCCAATAAAAAACAGTTTAATAAGTCTAAGTGCTGAGTCCTGCATTTTGGCCACAATAACCCCCTGCAGTGTTACAAGCTGGTGACAGTGTGACTGGGCAGTGCCCAGGCAGAAAGGGACCTGGGGTACAGGTGACAGCAGCTGAACATGAGCCAGCAGTGTGCCCAGGTGACCAAGAGGCCAAGGGCATCCTGGCCTGGATCAGGAATAGTGTGGCCAGCAGGAGCAGGGTGGTCACTCTTCCCCTGTACTCAGCACTGGTCAGGCCACACCTCGAGTGCTGTGTCCAGTTCTGGCCCCTCAGTTTAGGGAGGACATTGAGACTCTTGAGCACATCCAGAGGAGGCAACGAGGCTGGTGAGGGGCTGGAACACAAACCCTGTGAGGAACAACTGAGGAAGCTGGGGTTGTTTATCCTGGAGAAAAAGAGACTCAGAGGTGACCTTAGCACTCTCTGCAACTCCCTGAAAGGTGACTGTAGTCAGGTGGGGGTTGGTCTCTTTCTCCAGGCAGCAACTGACAGAACAAGAGGATGCAATCTTAAGCTGTGCCAAGGGTTGGCATAGGTTGGATATTAGGAAAAAGTTTTTATGGAAAGAGTGATAAAGTACTGGAATGGTTCTTTAAACCACCCCTGGATGTGTTTAAAGAAAGACTGGATGTGGCATTCAGTGCCATGGTTTAGTTGAGGTGTTAGAGGTGGGTTGGACTCAATGATCTTGAAAGTGTCTTCCAACCTAGTCATTCTGTGTTTCTAAGGTCTGCACCAGGGGCTGCAGGGGAATCAATGCTTCAGCATCTGGAACACCTCCTCCTTCTCGTTTCTTGACCTCGATATTTGCAGAGCTGTTTCTCTCACATGTTCACACTCCTCTCTCCAGCTTCAGCTTGATCTTGAGCAGTAACTTTTTCCCTCTCCTGAATCTGTTCTCCCAGAAGCACTGATGGGTTCAGCCTTTGCCAGTAGCATGCCCATCTTGGAGTCAACTGGCACTGTCTCTGTGGGGGAAGCTTCTCACATAAGCCATCCCTGTAGCCCGCATCCCCTAGCCCTCAAAACTTTGCTCTGCAAGTTAAATACATGCAGTATATTCTCCTTTCTGTATCACTGAAGGACTTCAGTGCTTGTTCATGGATAGGATGATGTGGTCAAGTCTTTGGGTGATCAAGCTATAGATATATTTACACTTCTCTGCTGTGAGTACTCTGTATGTGAATTTTTGTCTGCTTCTGTAGCCAGCTAAAGGTGAACCCAGCTAAAGGTCCAACAGGCCTTGCTGATTTAAATCTAAAACAGCCAGAATAAATACTTTTTAATGAAAGCACTAATATGCCTAAAAAGATCCTTCCATGGATATTATGGGTCCCAGAAATACAGCAAATATTTGAAAAAGGTTAGTCATATACCCCATGATTTTTTTTTTATTTAGTGGGTAAATATTAAAACCTTTTGGACATTGCTATATTGTTACATCTAATTTCAGCCCTACATATAAGTCTTCACAGTCCAGAAGACACCAGCTCACATAGATATTAGGTTTGTCAGAGTTTTCCATTTACGGAGGTGTTTGATTTAAATGATTTAATCTTTTTAATCTTTTGCTCTGTATTTTCTCTGCACCCTCAGATTATACCTTTTCTGTTATGAATTAATAATTAAAAATCCCCACATATTTAGACAAAAGCACTAATAATAGGATGATGATGATGATGAATAAACACCAGTGATGTGTGCAACATACAAAATCATGTCACACTAAAATGAACATTTCTAGTGTCATCACTGTTTTTTAGAAGACATTGCTTTTATTGACCTACCATTTGTAGTCTTCAATAACCAGAAAAGATCCAGACATATAACAAAACAGTAACCTTCTCTGCCTTGAACCATTAATATGACTTCTTCAAGAACATATCTATGGTATCTACTTTTCCTATCAAAATTACAAGTTTGTAACAAGTCTAACTGTTTCAAAGTGACTTGTTTTTCAATGGGTAATTATTTTGCACTCACAACATTAAAGTTAATAATGGATTTCATAGCCACTAATAGGTATTATTCATAAATTTACTTTTAAGTAGAACAAATTCCTTTATTTGATTTAATTCTTGAACCACTGGGAGCTTTTATTAAATTGGCTCTTTACATACTAATTCCTCTTGGTAGACAACCTATACTATTGTTTTTCTTATGATAATGATACATCAGAAGACAAAAGCATTGCATGTGAAGAATCTATCTACTCTGTCTACCCTGCTTTTATAACCTCCCTTACTATTTATAACAATATTAAGTAAAGCTCTCCTGATGTAAACCACATTATTTTTATTCTTAACATTTCACAAGCACATTGTCCATTTTGTAGCTTGCAAAGACCTGTTTTGAACTTTAAATAAGGTTAATATCTCTATTGGCTTTGGGAAAAAAAACCACACAATATAATTTTAAAGAAGTTAACTTTAGCTTTTGAACAGAACACTTCTGTTTTTTACTGAAGCTAAATAAACTACACCAATATTTTTTATTATCTTTGTGCCCAATGTTTAGATCACTTAAATAAGATAGCTCCAGTAAAGATTTTACATTAGTTTCACTATGAAAAGAACAAATTATATAATAAATATAAGACAGATATGTTTTATGGCTTCGTAACTACTAACTATCTTTAGAAAAAAATTGAAGCAGTAAAGCTTGTTATGTATTAAAAATCTTGGTAAGAAAATGTCATTAACTTTTCCATACTTATCTCTTTGAGATGTTAGAGGCAATACTTTATTACGAGGTATAACACTGTCTTTTCAGTGTATCTTTTTTTTCTGAAGAGACACCACTGTAGATCCTTTCCACAAATTTCTTCATGTAAGAAAGCTTATACAGGCTTGTTATAACAATGTCAGAAAATATTTTGAACTTATATATCAGAATTAATGTCTCCATGGTGCACATCATGTATGACTCATTGAAAAGACAGATTTTCCAGTAAGTACTGGATTCTTCATTTTCACAGAAAATTAAATGTCTATATTATTAGGAATAAGCCACCTACATTCTAGATTGTACTTGATGTTGGTTTTCATCTACTTTTCTCTGGTACATGCTCTGGTTGCATGCTGACTGAAAAGGGGGAAAAAGGAATAACTTTTGGGGCATTGATGGGACTAGTCAACAGATTGATGACTGACTAGTATGTTGTGAAGTTGTCACTGACTATTCTGATCTAATGAAACAAGCTACTGACTTGAGGTAAATACCTTGCATAATTACCGTGTTAAGTTATTTAACATTTCTATTACTTGAAGTTTTGCCAGGTTCCTAAAAATCTTATCTTTTTTTCATTTTTTCTTCTTTTTTTCCTTTATCCCTACTAATCATTTTCTGAATACCTCATTATAGTAAAGAAAACACAATGTCTATTTCTCAAACAAATAACTAATTATTTTTACCTTTTTTTTTCTGGGTGGATAAATATTCATCACAAAAATACAAAAAGAATGTTCAACAAATAACATCTTTCTCTCTCCCCCCTTATCTCTGTTTTGCGAAGCAGAAAGCATTGAAAACTTATCTGCTTAAGGAGTTTAATGAGAACATATTTGATGCCAGTCTATTTTTTTAAAAAAAGCTCTTAAAGCTCTTGTCTCTCCTTTAAAAAGAGAAGGTTTTGAAAAAACATCAGGATACTGAGAGGTTAGTTTCGCATTTTGTTTTAATGCAGTAAATAAGTCAATGGTCAAAGTGATCATGGATTTCATATGTTTTGGAAATAGAAAATAAAGTGCTCCATTAGATGTTGGAAAGTATTTTTCTGTTCACTGAAAACTGAAGTAATGGTGATGCATTGTTAACCTGCTAACCTTACCCTGATTTAATGGTATCTGAAATAATGCTAAGATGATGATAAACAGGGTCAAGTAGTTCTACAATACTCTGGGTGCCACATTCTGTGTCTTGAATATTTTCTTTTTTGCCTGAGAGTGAAACAATGAAGAGAACAGTTTGTTTTATTTAAATTTCCTGATAATAGAATAATAGCAAGAGTAAATGGCAATTAAGAAACTGATATTAAAAAAAAAATCTTCTGAAGTAATAAGCTATTGCTTATATTGAAAGCAAAACTCATTTCATTAGGGAAAGGACAGGGACTAACATTAATTGGATTAAACACCCACTGGATATTAAATAAGGACATTTCTAAGTAGTTTTCTTTATGTTGGTTTACAAAAGACAAATTAATATGCCATAATGAAGTCTGAAAATGTTCTTTAATCAATTCTTAATGTTATCTGAAAGCTGCTATGGTCAGAAACATCTGGCATCCTTAAATGTGTTTTGTATCACCAGTATTTCTGACAGAGCTTTAAGGCATTCATGGTTCTTAAAATTCATGAAAAAGATAATAATTGTAAAGACCTTGTGGACAGAAACATTTTCTGCTTTGACAAGTAGCTCTATGTTATTCAGCACTGAATGATGTGTTCAAATGCTGCTGTCAGGTTCCCTAGCAATATGCATCATTCTCTTTTGTAATCAATATCTTCAATGGCTGACGACTAGCAGGGGACCAGAAGCGTGAGAACATTTAGCTGCTTGTCTTGCCATATATTGTCATTTAACTTCATCTTAGAAACTGCCTTCAGATGTCATTGAACAAAAGTAAGAGGATACAGGCCAGTACCTTGAAATCAATCTCTTTTTTCATGTTGGTACTACTTTTGTCTTGATGTAAGTCAACTCATACTGTCAGTGCAACTAAAGAAGACTCAATACCAGTGTAACTAGTCCTTTAAGAATTATCTTTTGTTTTCAGAAATATACATACACACACACACATATATATATATGTAGTCATCTACCAATTATTTTCTTTTTGTACAAGGAAGAATATATAACATCAATATTTTTTGTGTATTTGTTAAATGATACTAGGAGACTTCAGCTTAACATACACATATTTTAAGAAAATCATGCTTTGTATAACTATTGCTGATCTACCAATAATATTCCTTTCATTCATTGTAAAATATGTTGCACTTAAAAAATACCATTCCCCCAAACCACAGAGGTATGATGGTCTATTGTCATATAAATGGTATTTTTCATTAGGATTTCAAATTTTATTACTGACATTTTAGGAACTAATAACACTTTCCAAAAATAATTTTTGTAACATGACCAGTGTTATTTCCTCAGCCAATTTTGTTGGTTTTCCTTGGCAAACATAAGACCTCTTTTTTGTAATAATATTGCACTGGTGACAGTATTATTTTTTCCAATCCTCCTCTTTTTCCCCTCTCCAAAACACGTCATCACCATTTCACCTATATGACCCTTTATTCTTTTTCCAAGATGAGTAAATACTTTTTTTATCTCCATTAAATTTCTGTTCACTTAGGTTGACTCCATTTCTTCCATATGATTGTTAAGTCCTTCCTTTACTTCTCTACTTCCACACTGGCCCGGTAAATTTTTTAAGAGGGGCTTAAGAGGGACATACTTCAATTCCCTGAGGAGGAATAAAGAAGAACCCAACAATGTTCTCAGTAGGTTGAACCACAAACTTTTACCTGTAAATTTTAGAGCATTAAGGTGTAACATGGTACTTGGCAAATTTTAAGAAGTGTTTCTGTAAAAAATACACTTACGTGCTTGTCTGAGTAATACCATTCAAGTCACTCAAACAAATCAAAACAAAAACCCATCTAAAAATTTACACTAATATGTATATAAATGCTAAACTCTGCACAGCAACCTCATCTGTCTGATGAGTCCTTTTCATTATTATGCTTTCAAAAGATGGACTACATTACCTATTGCCCAATCCATTTCTGACCTTTTCATCTGGATGTTTCCATTTCCAATGAAATATATTACTTCAACATACTGTTTAATTAATTGCAGAATCCATCATAGTCCAAGTTTAAGGTTATTTGTGTAGTGAAGCATTTATTTCTATTTATATAACCAGAATATAGTTTCTACATTTAATAAAGATGTATATATATATTTTTTCCTGATTTAAGAAAATTTTTAAGACATTTCCTTAGCGTTTAAAAGAGCGTGGCATTTATTCAATATGGTATAATTTGTTCCTGAAAAATATTTACCTGCAAAATTCAAGAAATTTTTCTGCAAGATGATGCATTAGATAAAATTAAGCTGCAAATGGAAACTTTGAATATGTCTTCTTGTTAAAATGGGTAAAATATATGTTTTTTTCTTCTCAGTGCTGCAAGTAAGATTTCCATTTGTGGATGAACATATAGTCAGCACTTGTTCCTATATGGCTTTGCTAAAGCTCTAATTTAATAAATGAACTGGGATTGGCCTGGATTAAGACACCTTTCTTCACAGAAACCCATACATTCCTATACTTTGTATTTGTGGCTAAATTGGTGTTGATACAATGATTTGTTTTGTATTTTGCTGAATTATTCTTGCACAACATAAAGTCTTGCACAAAAGTCTTTTACTTTTTCTCCCTTCCCAGCCCGAAAGTGAGTAGGCACGGGGCGAGCATTTTGGAAGGAATGCAACCTGGACAGCTGGCCACAACTGAACAAAGGGATATTCCTTGACATATGATACTGTGCTCTGCAATGAAAACTCAAAAGGAGAGAGAGAAGGAAGGATCAATACTTCTGATTATGGCGTTTGCCTTCCCAAGCAATTGAAAAAATGGTGTCTGGTGCTCTACTGGCTATGCAAAATGTAGATATTCACCTATTAATAAGAAGAATTAGTAGGCATAAAATATTTCGTTGTACTTTTGTAACAGTTTGCTCCTGTAAAGGACAGATTTGTCAGAGCTGTCATGAGTTTGTCTTTCACTTTGTTGCCATGTCAATGAAATCACTCATTTTCTTAGGCCAGTTCACCTATGGCTCCTCTGAAACTTCCCAGTAACACTCATTATAATGGAGTGAGTGGAGAAAAAGAGATAAACTGTGGTGAGGTTCCAGAAATAGATTTGAAGTCTGCGCTGCAGCAGGGCAGCAGAGAACAAAGAGAATTGAAGATTTAAAGCTGTAGGTGTTCAGTCTCTCTTCACTACATGGCCTCCACGCTGAGAAAGGAAAGGACCTACCCTGCCTGTCTATTTGGTTATGGTCTGTTAATAAGCAGTGCTAATTAATTGTAAGTAACTAAGCATTTGGTATTAATAATGGAAGTTCTTAATTTCATTTTTTTTAAATACTGTATTTTCATGAGTTTAAATAACAAGTGCTTTCCAGTTCTGATGAGAAAGATGCCTTAGGTTGTGGGACCTGGATGGCATAATCTCTGTGGCTTTACACTGCATCATACAGAAACATAAATATCAGTTTAGAAAAGCACATAAGATTGAAAACCTGTGTTTGTCTGAACTGGAAATGCATCAGAGTTCACTGCAAAGATGGTTGTTGGTAGCAACTCAACATTTGGCCTGAGTATCTTAAATAAACCAATATTAGATCCCTCCTGCTTCCTCTAATTCGTTTATTCTGTGAAGGAAAACAAAATCATATGTTAATTGGAAACATTAAAAGAAGTCAGTTGGATAAACTCAGTCCAATTAACTATCCTATTTTTAAGGCTATGAAACCTGTAGCTAAATTTTCTTTACCCACAAAAAGCTGACATGCTGAACTGTGGTTCACTTAAAAACCAATCTTCAAAAATATCCAAAATGACATTGTACAGCTTTAAAATAAAACTTGAAAGTGTTGTTTACACATCTGATCTTTGGCAGGAGACAAGTCTGTCTAGGCTTGAAGGTGCTGATTAACACAAATAAGAGGATTCAGGAGTGTGGGAGCTTTATCCATAATTTAGAACAATTTAATTAATTCTACAGTGAAATTCTTCCACATATAAGTATTTTGCATTCCAGATTATAATCAACACATTGCTGAAATCTCAGGGGAAAAAAGCAAAGACCAAGCAAATAAATAAAAAAAACCCCAACCAAACAAAGCAACTCTATGAAATAGAAAATAAGTAGTTTAAAGAAGAAGCAAGTAATTCATAACAGCTAGTAAAATTAAAAAAAAACCTCTTTAAAATACATCTTGTAATTAACATAATTTAAAGGAAATATGCCTATTTGGTAGCCTCCTGCACAGATGAGTTTCTGTTTATTTTATTCACTTATGAGGTATCCTTTTGGTGCCAATTTTTTAAATCTATAGAAAAAACTTCACAGAACCACTCCATAAGATGAAGAAACAGATGCCAACATATCTTTATTTATTTAACTAAATCTAGTGAATAAACACGATTGAAAAAAACTTTGTTTAATGAAGGTAGAGGATCTGTCAGTCACCTTAGGAACCCCTAAAGAATAATCCTATTCTCATCTGAATGTAAATCCAGTCTTGTCCATCTCAGCTTTCATAGAGAAAGTAGCTTAGAACCTCCAATGAAGTGAGAGATCACTTTGGAGCCGACAGTATTGTCATTCTGGATGTCTGTGGACTAAATCAAACTTACGGTTTTCTTTGGTTTGATTTGGTTTTATGTTTTGTTTTGCTTTTTTTTTTTTTTTTTGTTTTGTTTTGTTTTGTTTTGTTTTGTTTTTTGGTGGGGTTTTTTGGGTTTTTTTGTTTGTTTTGGTTTTTTTTTTCTTGTTTGTTTTGATTTTTTAATTTAAAGCATTTATTTTTTTATTAATCTCAGAGTAATTCTGATAACTAGTGAATTTAGGGCATCATTTTGGATATTTTTCTGGTGAAAAAAAAAATTTCAAGGACCCAAATGGGCCAAGGCAGGAATTATGAAGTGAGAATCAGATCCCAAAAATAGACATAATTCTATAGAGTTGATGAAATAAAGTAAAAAAAAACCCAAAACAACAAAAAATTTAAGAAAAAAAGAAAATCAGTAAAAATTAATATTTATAATATTGCTTTCCACATGCATAAAATACTCAAAATTTCCATGCACTACTTCTTCAGATTCCATTTGAAATTGTCACAATAGGATGAAAAATTTGAACTGTGTATGATCATAAGGAGGTGGTTTTGAAGGACAGGTGGAAGATCAGAGCACTCTGCTCCACATGCTGACACATTGAGGTGAGTTTATCACATCTGGGTGTGTACAGCATTTAAACTGCACAGGGTTTAGGGAGACAGACACCCATATTTTTATTCTGATAAATACTCAAACTACCTTTATAGGCAGTGGATTTAAATGATGTATTTAAAGGAATCTAGAGACTGATTCAGCTAAGGCAATTACTTGCCCACACATGAGAACCTAGTCTCCCTAAGAAACCCAGGTCATATATAAAGGGATTACAAATATCAAAGGCAGGAGATATCCAAAACTTGTTTCAGTAGGAGACTGAGGCAAATATGGCAACACAAAAAGCACTAAATGCCTATTTTTACACATCTGAATTTCTCAGTAAAGGGATTCAGTGTGCTGAGCACTGGGTATATCTAAGTTTGGCCTCTAGCTATCAAGCCACAAAACAATGATCTCCTGTTTGTATTTTGTTATACCAGCCAGGAGACAACTTAGGGTAGTTAAATGGCGCTACTCTCCTGTGTATACAACACTAGTACTTTCCACTAATTACCTAATTAAAGGATGGCAAAGCTGTTTTGTAGGCTCCATCAATGTCATCTACTCAATCATTATTGAATATAATAGAAACTTAGATACCCATCTTATTTTTAGACAGACGTCTAGTTGACTATCTGAATACACAGTTGAATCTTGCCAGAAGTTTATTAGAAGGGATTACCATATAAATGCTTGTAGAGGCTATTGGCAGCTCTGAGGACTTCAGGACGTCCTGAGAATCACAAAATCAGAATCACAGAATAGTTAGGGTTGGAAGAGATCTCTGCAGATCATTTAGTCCAACCCCCTGTACAGATTGTGTAGAATGAAAAGGCTCACAGAGTTCATCAATGTAAGAGCTTTTCTCAAACATAAAATATCTTAGAAACAGAATGATACAACAATAAATTTACTCAGAATCTTGATTTGGTTGAAACCTCTGCATACGGCCATGGTACTAAATTAAATTCTGTTTTTACTGTTTAACAGTGCCTATGCTTGTACACAAGCATATGAACTCTTAATATGATCTTATTGCATCTCAGGTGACATATTCAATAGGCTTCCTGCTTGGATCATTCAAATAAGTTTTTCTATCCTAGGTAGTGTGTTGGAAAGAGATTAGGATGGAAAGCATTGGGATTTTGAATGGATGAATGAGATCTAGTATGATTGTCACTTGGAGTGTGCTGTAAGTAAGCACAGTACTCCTTCACATGCCCTATGACAAATAAAATATGTATCTAGTGAAATAGAATTCTCTTGCACATAGCAAAAAGGGAAAATAAAAATTTTAATTAATTAAGCTCTATAATCCATAGGGAGAAACCACATATATTTATGAGAAGGTTTTGTGGCCTTTTTCTATTTCCCCATTGAATATCAAAATTCTCTAGTAAATATGTTTACTGAAAAACAGCTGTGCAAGACAATTCTATTTAAATATTTTCAAAATGACTAATTTATTAGTTTGTTTCAAAAGCTTAACTATTTTTTTCTAGTAGGTGTCTGTCTTTTCAAGTAGCAGTGACATCAACATAGTCTGCATCGTGCTATTGCTCCTGTTCTTGAAAATCTGCCTCTTTCTGAGTTATAATGACTCAGTGTGTGACGTAGTGTGATATAAGTCTTCCGTAATTGGAACATTGCAAAGTTCTTCTTATATGCAATCTTAGTCCCAAGAGTATGAGCAAATTCATTCATGGCAGAAACTACTCAAAATGAGTTGCATCTGACTGGCAGCATTTTAAGAAAAAGGCATAATATGTGAAGTTGAATTGTGTGTTTCTCATTTAATACTGGGAAAGAGTTAAAGGAAAAAATTTAATTGTATCATAAAAAAATATTTTTTAACTCTGTAGATATTTTCAAGTAGCTTGCAGCACTTGAGGTACTGATATTACAGGTTATGTGACTACGAAAAAACCCTCTCATTTTCAAACTTCAATCTTTCAATACTTGTATACAAGTGTAATACTTAATTAGACTTTTTAAAAGTGAAAATTTATTGAAGCATGTGTTATCCTGTAAAGATTTTCATAGTTTTCATAATGTCAAGAGCTGCCTTACAATCAATAAAATATCTTTTCTGGAGTTTAATTGGATAAATGCAATACCTCTCAAATAGAACAACATCTAAGATGTATTGCATTTTCTTAAAGGCAGGAAGATATGTTGCTGAAATTCACATACTTGAACAAATGCTTTTTAGCAAATCTTTGAGTCTAGAATTTATGTCATTATATATTTCTTTTTTTTACTTTTTAACAATGAACAGTTATAAATTTATTTTTAACAATCTACTTTTAACTTATGTTTCTAAAGGATATATTATGATTTCTAAAGGCAATTTACATTAAAAATTACAGTCACTATTTCACAGATGAAAACAAAATGCATTAAGGACATTCTAGTTCATCTCTATTAAGATATTTTTAATATCTGTGACACTCTTGTTAGTGCCTTTGACATTCAGGCCTCACAGGAAAGAAGTGGAAAAAATGCATCTATTGCTGTAAATTAATCCTTTTCTTTACCAGAAATACTTCACAAAAGATTACACCATACTGTTAGATTGCACAGGAACTGCTCAATACAGTGAAGTGCCAGGAACTCTCAAACACACAGGCTTGGTGTGCAGCTTGGAGTGCCAGCAAAATTTCAAATCTCAAGTTGGTGTCAGGAAACTGTCTGAACAGAGCCCTAAAGACAAGAATATTTTGGCTTTAAATGGGAAAAACTTAGTCTGTTGACTAGCCAACAAATGTGAGTGAAGAGACATTCCCTCGGAATAATCTGGAATTAATAGATTTCTCCCTCCCCTCGCCCCTCTTGTAAAGCTGAATTTTAGGAGCAACAAAAGAGTTATGACACAGCATGATAAAATGAACAAAACTGTTCTGATGAACCAATTTAAAATTTAAAGGTTTTTGAGAATTGAGAATGCAATTTAAGGTGCCAGAGAAATTTTATAGTGATTTCTAGAAATAAACTGCTGCATGACTTGAGAGTTTGAGTCCGAACTCTGCAATTAGCTACTTTAGATTATTCTAAAATAAGAGGAATTGGGAAATTTAATCTTAATATCAAAAGAGGTTTTCAAATAGTGTCTTGGTGAGCAGACAAATAAAAAGAATATGGGTCATATACATAAAATTCATACACAAAAATTAACCTGCATATTTAATTTAAGAAGGGGAGGTTATAATTTCATTTTGCTGAATTTATTGCATGGATGCATATCTCTTTTCCAGTTTTTTTTCCTCTAGAAATCAAGTGTTGCAGATCTGGAAAAAACATTTACATGTTTTGTTTTTTTTTTTCCCACCTATCAATGTGTCTTCTCAGTATGATTCACTGGATTTAGGTATACAAGCAAGGATATTAAGTAGCTAAATTGTAGGATGTTTTCAGTAGAAGGAATTTTCTAATCTGTGTATGAATTATTTATTAATTCTGAAAAAGTTGTACTGTTCTGATAAACTCAAACCTCTCATCTGGAATAGTAAAATACTGGCTGTCATTTTAATCTATGTGGTTCAGACACCAAGTACATAAGGAAATTAGATTCTAAAGGGATAACTACAAAAGAGGAGTTCAATTTTCCCCAAATGTCTTCAGTATAAGCTGAAGTGCGACAAAAGGACATGAAAAACTGATTGTTTATTTACCTACTGTGAAACTTCTCTTTGTCACAAAGTGATAAATAATCAATGGTTATAAATAAATTTCAGTTTCAAAGGCTTTCATGAGCCTGGAATTTCCAAATTCTCAAAGTATCTCTTGCTCATCACATTCAACTCCAGGTAACTTTACTCTCAGAGACTTTTAACAGCACATAAAACCTCCCCTAAGAAATGAGGATTTCTCACTTAGTTCAACAAGAAATCTTTTTTCTGGCATAAAAAAAATAGAGAATGGGATTTTAGATGTAGATCTGGAATCAGATTTTCCATGTCTGCATCCATGTTTTTTACAGAAAGAAGAAAGGCTCTAAATCCTATATAATTTACAATAATTTTAGGGACTTCATTCAGAAGGTAGGAAGGTGTAAAAGTACACTTAAGAAGGCGTAAAAGTACAGAAGACACATCTTTGTTATCAAAGTGAGTGTAAGTGTTAGGGTTACCGAAGTAGTCAAAGAAAGAACTAATATATTTAGTTTGCATTACTTCTACTTCCAGGTTAGAGAAAACATAGATTTATTTTAGTGATCTTACTGTAGTCCTCAGTGGAAGGGTCGCTAGCTCAAAAGGCACCACAGCTCAACACAAATCTGACAGCCTTGGCACAGGGAAAGCGTACACAGCCAGTGTGAGAGCAGCAGAGGTGCTGTAAGTCAGCACTGGAGTGCCTTTTGCAGAGACGTATGGAGATGTTAATGCACAGAGACTTTCAGCACTGGGCCTTGAAGCAGCCTGCACTATAAACCTCTCATTTTCTTGAACAATAAAATACCCCAAACTTACATAGAAATATAAATGTAATAAGAAACAATATTGCCACTGGTCTAAATACTGTTTATTCCTTAGGAACATATGTGTGCCTTTTGTATTACACTTTTAAACCAAGGACCTGCCAAGCATTGAGTAAAGGGTAACTAGAATATATATAAAAGACAGTTTTGGAATTAAAAAAAAATGAAAAGAGACAGACTTAAATATGGACATAAACCATATCCTATGGTTTCTGAAATATAGTGTACTGATTCTGAGAATCTTTGTAGTCCCCTTGAGCATCTCCATTATAAAGTAATGGGTAAATGTGCTTTACCACTCCCAAGGGCATGTTTTCTTAAGATTATCTGCTAATAAAAAAATTAAAAAAAATTAAAAAATCAGAATTGTACATAAAAGGAAAGAAAAATATTTTATATGAAAACAAACTCAGTAAGATTTCAGAACTGGATAGATTAATGATCTGTATAGTCACATCATAACTTTCTTTTCTCCGATGTTTTTTTACAGAAAGCATATTTTTTGAAAAACCCTCCTACATTTATTGTTTTCATATTTAGCAATTTATATTTTTTTCTTACGTCTTTTTGGACTTTTTTTATTCAGCTATTATTCTGAGCACTGTATATGCTAAAATATTTATAAGGTCACAAATAAACATTAATAATATTTTAAAACAGTAACATTGAAAGTGTTAAACCATCTATAATGCATTTTCTTTACACTAAGTAATTTTAAGTTTCTGCTTGCTTATTTGCTTCTTACACTGTTTTATATTTCTGATTATGTAAAAACAATTTATTCATATTTGGGGTTCTTTATGGTTGTAATACATTCTGGACATAAGTTTAGGAAAATCAATGCAGCACTGGTTTTCTAATGTGTCTAATAAGACACATTAGTATTCTTCTTCTGCATATAGCTTATAAAATCTTAAAATTCATATCATTATATTATTCATATCCAAACTCTCGAAATAGGCTTGATAGATAAGGCTTAGTAAGACAAAAGAGGAGATTAGTTTGTTCAAAGATTATGTTAAATGTGCTGGAAGCAAGTAGTGAAATCTCAAGAGGAGAAATAAAAAGCAAGCAGGCTCTCTGTGCTCCTCTATCCCCCTGCAATTCCTAGAGGTTGCATATAAGAAGATTATGAAACAACACACAGTCACAATTGAAAAGCTTCCTAATGAAAACAAATTTGCCATGTTTGATGGCTTATATACATCATCATTTTTTGACAGCAACATAATTTGGAAAGACAAGTTAATGAAATACGATTTCACTTTCTAAGCAAATTGGTTGGGATAGTTCTTTTACAAAGAAAGAAGAATTGAAATGACATTGGAATAACCCAATTCCAATACTCCTAAGAGGCAGAAAGGCATTGATGGAAATGATGCTGTAGTTTTGATGGTTATTTAATTTTCTCAGGGAAATTCCAGAAAACATTGTTTGAATGGATTGGTCAATATATATCATCTGTGGGCGTTGTCATGATACTCTTATTTAAGCAAAACTGATTAACACATACATCATATATTTGAGACAGAAAGCTGGAGAAATTGTATCCCTATGACAAAGAAGCCTTAACTGGCTTAAGTTGCAGAAAATTATTCATACTGTGTTGAACTTCCTAATGTATGGCTTTGTAGCAGTACTACTTTTCAAAACTAAATTACAGACCATCTTTTAAAATACTAATATATATTAGATACTTGTTTCTGCACTCTGTAATCTTATGCTTGACTATTCACATATTCTCTATCCCTTAAAGCAAATATTTTTCCCTGAGCTTGAAATCCCTTCCTTCCATTTTATCAGTGATAACCTTGTGGTTAAACTTGAATTCCTTGTGTTATTCTGAATATATATGTAAACCGACTTAATTCATTATTCATTTATCATGTGTGTGAAAAATCTTTCACACCCTTTTAGGCTAAAATTAGCACCACTTTCACAGACTTCCAGTGAAGTTCCACAAAATTTCTACTGGTGTACTGCAGTTTCTCCAGGTACACACATACTCCAAGAGAATCACAGAAAGAACATATACTTCTGTTATTAATATTGTACCAGAATTGTTCTTTTGCATCTAGAGAAAGAATGAAATCTAATAGTTAGGTGAGCATGAGCAACACTTATATCTGACACACATCCGTATAGTTCATCTGTAAAATTGTGGGATTATTACTTCTTTAATACAATTAGAAGTATTTGGGGGGTCAGGGGGGAAATAAATGCAGGACTTACTAGGGGAAAAACAAAGCATTCAGAAGCTATTTTGAGGTTAATTTAACTTGGACTGAATTAGAAAAAAAGTTGTGCTGAATAAGAATAAAATATGTAATATTTGTGAATAAATAATCTGGGTTGAATGTCTACTTTTTGTTCCAATGTCCTGTTTTGGAGGAATTTAAGGTGCACTGTTGACTTGACACACGTAATTTCTTTAGTTAGAGCTAGTTTTTAGGCATGAACCCAGACATTTCATCAGAATCAATGCAAATGATGAGAGATAGTTAAAAGTATCCTCTTTTCTACTTCATTGCAAAAGTAGGTAGTGATGACTGCCAGCCTATTTCTAAGGAGCAAAATCTTGGTCAGATAGGTGAGCAGCTGAAGGATCATGACAACTGTGATTAACTTGTGGTTCATAATCTAGTGCTCATGAGCATGACAAAGTTTTAAGAATGTCATACCCCGCAGTATAGCATGATTGAAGCATGATTGAAGCAAGTGGGGTTCACTGCTCTCTTCTCTGACACCACAGGAAGTAGAAATGAAACAACAATTCCCTGCAAATGAAACAAATTCTTAGCCCTAGATGCAGAAGTTCAGCCATTGCCCTTTCTAGGAAGAGCAGAAACTCACAAACTTTGATTCTTTACCAAAGTCTACCTCCTGTCACAAGACAATGTTTCTCAGAGCATCTTTACAATTGATGAAGACTACAAAAGCTGATTTGATGAGACTTGAACCTCAAGAGTTGAGAGATGGAGACCTTAACAATAAGACATTATGAGAACAACTATGAAAAGGAGGGTGTCAGACTGAAATTAAGGAAAAATCTTTTTATCATGAGGAGTAACTAACCCAGGATTGGGTTTTCCAAAAAGGCTGTACAGTTTCTGTCTTGGTTGATTAACAAGATTTGGCTAGACCCAACTCTAATCAGCCTGGTTCGGTCTCAGAATTGAGCCCAATTTGTGCAGGGAGCTCGACTAGAAATATCCTGAGGTCCCCTCTTCTCTAAATTATCTTATGAAGACAGGTCTTTTGTCTGTTTTATACCCCAGTCTGTTTCCTCTTTTACATTCACAGTTGAATTTTGACTAATTCTGCAAATTATTTAAAAATAATTTTAACATTAGCAATTATTTTATATAAGATAGTGTCTTTTAAATTTGTGTCACTTTTTATTTTCTTAATTTCCTTCTAAATGTTAACAATAGTCATGTACATAAGTTTAATTATTATGCTGCTTCTGTTTTCTTCCAGATAATGAATGAAGCTGTTAAAAACTGACTAAACACATTGCTTTGCTTATGCTCAACAGAAGTAATGAAAAATTGCCTCTTTTGTGAGACTAACTTGGTGTTCTAATTCCTTACAATAATTGGCACCAGTGTCGCTATAACTCATTATTAGTTGAATATTAATTAGCTTGAATATGACTGAGAAATTTATATTAATGTTAACCTAATTCTTAATTTACATTTCCAGCTGGTTTTAATTATTTGAAAAATCACCAAAAAATTAAAACCCCCAATCAGGGAGGTTTCACCTTTACATAGGATTTTCTGGGAATTTAAGAAACAAAGCAATTATAAATATGAAGAATAATTCCTCGGGCTTTGCTTTTGTAATTACCTTCCAACTGCTTAAATGACAGAAGTTGAAGGTTATATATATGTTTATTAAACTCCAAAAAAACACATACCACCCCCCAAAACCTCGGGCCACAAAAAAACCACAAACACTCCTCCCGCCCCCCCCCAAAAAAAAAAGCCACCAAACCTGAAAAAAAAACCAAAAAAGCCCCCCAAAACCGAACAAATAATAATAATTTAAAAAACCCAAGCTCAAAACCACTGTTTCTTTCCTCTTTGACAAGTATTTTGCCTGACAGGAGTTTTGGAAGACACAACACAAGATAAGTCTTCTCGACTCCACACTTTCTAAAAACTTATTACCTTAGCTGTATTTCAGCCCAATTTTATAGCAGGGTAGCATGTACAGGTCAAGTTGAACAATTTTCTGGGAATCTTGCATCTCTTTTTATGTTATCCAAACTTTTGGTACCTTTTTCTCTCGAGGAGATTTTTATTTTCACTTTTTAGGAATGTCTCATTTCCAACCCTAATAACTGAAGGTTTGTAATATGCCTTAGAGTTAGAAGCCTCTTCAGTTTTTATCAGAAAAACTCTTCCTATTTATGGAATTCTATCTCTCTTTGTATCTTATTCTATTGTACAAATTCTTTTCTTTTTCCGAGAATATATGGTAAAGATTAGAATATATAGAAAGAAATTTGCATAAAAGACCTAGCATCCTAAAGAGCAAAATATGCAACAGTTTCTACCAAAGCACAGGACTATTTCTGTGTCATGTTTTTTAAAAAAACAAAATCCTAGAAAATCATACCTTGTGTAGCCTGCCTGTATCCTACTCTGAGAAAGCAAATATCAGCTGAGGCCCTGAAGAAGTTTCAGGCATGGAAATGATTTTTTTTCTTCTTTTAATGTCTGCAGTTAATGCCTTTTAACTTAAAAAGCCTTTAGAGACATAATATTGATAATTAACTTAGAGCTACCTTGCTTGCTTTAGGCTAATTGACATGGCAAACTGCTTACTGAAATGGCAGACTGCTGAACAGTACCTAGATTTCATGTCTGGCCTGCTGTAATTAAAGGGTGAGATTTGTTTTCCCTCTTCTTGCAGTCTGGTAAGAGAGCATAACAATAAGATTAGAGATCTGGAAGTTTTAATATTAAAAATTTCTTTATATGTAAAGCTTGTTAAGAGTAATAAACATTAATCTGAAAACAACTTGAATAAGGTAATATTAAAAGAACAACCACTCTAATGTTGAGATTTTTGTACAAGATAAAATTATTAAAAGTGCCTTTCTTTTCTTTTCTTTTAAATGTATTTTTAGGAAGAGCAAATCAATATTCTAATTCATTAGAAAATAGCTGAAACGTTTCCTTTTTTTTTTTAATAAGAAAGATAATTTCAAAAATTCTTTATGAGTTTTTAAATCAAAATCAACATCAAAATAGGATGTGTTGTCATTTAAATCCTCTTAGTTGACAGGTTTGAGTTTACTTTGGGGTGAAAATACCCTCTACATGGGGTTGTTACCTGCATAAATACAACAGTTGTACTGGACAATGCCTTGTGACATTTAGAACTGAACACCATGCTGTGCACAATGACAGTCCTTTTCTTTTTTTCTTTCAACAGCCTTCTGAAATGGGTAAAATAATATTTTTGCAGAATGACTGCAGAAAGTGAGGAAATAATTATATAATTTGTCATACTCTCCGTATAAAGCAAATAAAACCCATTTCTTTACACCTGTCATCTAAAACTGCAATAATTGCAAATGTAGTTTTCTAATTGCTTTGTTTTTCTCTAAATCTCTAAATCCAGCTAGAGCTAAAAAGACTTGCAAATGTCATGTCACACTGCAACCACTAAGAGGATGGACTATTTACATATCTGGAGGATACGAGTAGTCCTTTCCACCTAGCCAGTTTATCTGGTATATTAGCAATATAGATTATAATCACAGATGCCATTAAATAAATTTCACATTTAATACTGTGAATAACTTTTTGCGATATTTGACCAGTAAATAAATATGACACCAGTTAACTCTGATGGAAAAGACATTTGGAATTCCATCTGTTTTGAGTCCTTTACTCTCTTTCACTGGTGGGATTTAAATGCTCTGTGCGACTAAATTTTAATTTGCGACCAAATTTTAACCAATCTTTACTGATTTAGTTTAAATCTATGCAGTCAGTGAACTGGACCGCAGACAAGCTCTCTTCTCCTTTGTGTGTGTATAAACCTGTATAAGCCCCTCAGCTTCATTACTGCTATTTGTGATATATAACTGTGACATGAAAGGAAGGATCTATACATTTTCAATATTTCTACTGAAAACACATTAGTAAGAGTCACCTGGATTTAAGACATAAAGAAATTAGAAATTGGAAGCAAAAAATGCAGCAGTCTGGTATTCACACCTTGCCTAGAGTTAGTGGTTTGGGTTGAGGTTTTTTTTCTGATTTTTTTTTTTTTTGGGGGGGGGGCTTGTTTGTTTGTTTGTTTGTTTGTTTGTTTGGGGGTTTTTGTTGTTGTTGTTGTTTTGGGATTTGGTGGGGTTTTTTCTTTTTTCTTTTTTTTTTCCTTTTTTTTTTCTTTTTTTTTCGCAAAGAAAAATCAATAATACCTCCCTGGTCTCTGAAACACTTTAACAGCTGGAGACTGAGAGTTTCAAGAAAGTGGAAAAAAAAAAGCCTCAAAGAAGTAGAATGCCTTGAAGTATAATTGAAGTTTTGCTCATTAAGGGCAAACTTGTGAAGACTTGACATTTCATAAGTTTTCAGCCAGAGTTCCTAAGGAAATAGGCTTGAAAAAGTTGTACAGAGAGCTGAACTTTCTTTTGCAGTGTTACCTTTTGACTCAAACCTTAGTCAGTCGCTCCAATTTCAATAAGTCAATATTGCAATTTAGAGCTTTTCAGCCAACCTGTTGACCAAGATGAGCATAAGTTAAAGGAAGTTGCACTGTAATACTCATTATAAATAGATTCTAGGCATTGTTATAGCTCTAAGCACTTTATTAGTTTTCCTCACTAGACAGGCTCTGACCCTTTGGTACAGGTCTACTAAGGACTAAAAGCTGAAGTAAACTACTCCAAAAAAGAAAGAAAGAAAAGAAAGAAAGAATTTGAGAGAAGGAAAAAAAATAATTTAAAGAAGGAAAATGCTTGAGAGCAAATAATATAAAAGTCATTGAGAAACATCACTTTTTCTTTATTTGTATACACTGCATTTCAGTAAAGTCAGAAAAACCATCTCAATTCTAAATGTATCAGACCATAATTGACTGTGAAAACTTACAATATCATCAAGCCAAGGGGATATAGATACAGTTCTCTTTCCCACCCCATGGTAATGTCTCTGTCGCAACATAATTGTTTATCCATTGGATTTTATCTGTACTCTTTCTGTGAACAGCAGCCCATATTTGCAGCCTTTCTCCATTTGCTGTTTCCTCATAGGATCTTATCATTACTTCCTATTGGCTCCTCTTTCTTCTACATATCCTGATTTCCAAGTTTTAGTATTACAGGATGGTAATTATGAGTCCTTGAATATTTGCCTACAGTTTTTATGAAATTACCAATATATGCACTATTAAGTTTGCTTGGATTTACTGCTGGTTAAAGATATTTATCTTACATAATAAGTAACTAAGAACAAGTTCTTATATATGCACTGTTTCCAAGAAGATTCACGTACTGCGTAATTTTTCTCTAAAAATCCAAAGTGTGTAGTGGTGGGTGAGTGCTACACCACCCCCCCCCCCCCCCCCCCCCCCCCAATACAGTCAGACCAGATTTCCTCACCAGCTCAACCCCAGCTTTCCCACAGCAGTCTCAGATAGCCAAATCTTTAAAATAATTTAACCACGGTGCAATAATTTAATAAAAAACAACAATTCAAGATGGTGTCTGCAAGGACAGACCCAGAACAAAGGAATCCCCGGGCTTTTATGCCCTCGCAACCTAAGCACAGGAAAGTCAGGAGGTCATCAGCTCCTGTTGTGTCTCCCAGTGTCCTGTCACCTGATAGGGCCATAGGTCCCTGTGTCCTTTGTTATGAAAAGATCCAAAGTTCTGGGCCTCTTGCCTGGGACTCCTGCCCACCCAGAGCTCAACCAGCAGTTTGCACATGGAGCTAAATGCACTGAATATATTCCTCAACTGTGAGTATAAAAAGTAGGTATGACAAACCACTACCATGACTCATGTTCTAGTCATTGAAAAACCATCAAACTTGGCAAAAAAATTTCGATCTTTATTGACTTACAATACCCTCAGGTTGATGATTTACAAATAAAAGTTTCATCAACAATAACAAAACTTTACTGAGTCCTTAATACAGTTTTAGCATTTTGAGAAGAAGCAGGTGCACTTGCAGGAGAGGTGAATTTATTAAATTGAGATCAAAGCTATTCTGGAATAAGAAAGGAAGTCAACTTTCCAGCCTGCTCTAAAATATCTCCAGTGATCAAGTGTCTTTACTTTTGCTTTGAGTCAATGATTACCTTTCAGATCATTTCTGGAAACTTTCACGCTATCAGGCACTGAAATAGCTATTTTCAAAACCTCATGGGGAACAACACAGATAAGTTTAATTCATCCAAGGAGAGAGAATTCTGTATAATATTTTTGAATTTGATGTTTGTGCAACAGAATAAAGAAGAATCCAGACATTTAAACTGTAATCTGAATCCTGGAATCTAATGTGAAGGATTTAGAGATGAGTTAATGTTTGGTATTGAAAATGCTATTTTGTTGAAAAAGACTTAGAGGCATCTATAATCTCTGTCAGGAAGATATTCTGTTTAGAATATCCCAGTGCTAAGACAATGACTTGCAGTGCTTCTTTGCTCACTGCAACCTTACTGTATAGATCAAAATAACTAGAGCAAAAAGCTCTGAAAGATATCTCAAAGTTATAAAGGTTTGACATGGTTAAACTACTGCATATCTTCAGGTGGTCTGCAAAAGCACATCAAATCTAGAGGTGGTCATTCCCTATGTGTTTAAAATATATTAAATATAGCATAAAGTCTCGGATGATATGCCTAACCAGCTGTCTGCTTGGACCCTCCAAAGCATTCAAGAAAGCCCTAGGACACTTTCTAAATCAATACTTTTTTTCTGAAAGAGGAAGACCTAATTCAAACATTGAATAACTTTTAGATATCTTTTTATCTAAGTTCAAGAGTACCAATTATATGTATTCCAGATAGTTCTTTTCATGGTCTAGCAAAACACCTGAGAATACGATTTTCCTGCACTAGGCACAGGTATATTACTGAAAAAATAAGTCAAAATGACTGCGGTCATAAAGCAAGAAGGAAACAGGTTGAACACCATCGATCATTTGGGCAGTCATATTAGGAATGTACTATTTCGATTTGGACCAGCCCTAAGTTTATATCTTTTCTTTGGTACTATAATACTATTTCTTTCTCTCTCATTTTATTTCATTGGCCTCAGTATATTACTTTTTGTATTCCAAAGGCACTTCTTTCTAGTGACTTTTACAGATCATAATGAGTTTACATGGAAATGTTTTGGCAGTGAGAGGTCTATTCTGTGGGGAAAAAACCCTCTGTGCAACAGCAGTTGCAGCTGGAGAAGAGAGGAGTCAGAACATGTGAGAGAAATAGCTCTGCAGACCAAGATCAGTGAAGACAGAGGAAGAGGAGCTGATCCAGGTGCTGGAGCAGAGACTGGCCTGCAGCCCATGGAAGTCTGGGGGGAGCAGGATCCCACACCAGAACAGGTAGAGGCTCAAAGAGGTCTGTGACTCTGTGGGAAGCCTGTGCTGGAGCAGTCTTCTGGCAGGATCTGTTGACCCATGGAAGGAGTGGGTCACTTAATGCTCTGATAAGACTAACCCTCCCATAATGCTACAGAATGCTGGAAAGACTTAAAAAGATACTTTTTTACAAAAGCCAGAGAATATTAAACATCTTGTTCATATCTCTCGATACTGAATTATAGTATTATTTTCACAGAACAATAGCAAATATTTGGTAGAATTTGATAAAATATTTGTCTGGTTTTATTTAACCAAGTTCTCTTTTCTGGGATACTAATATAGAGTTAATTACTCATTATAGAGCATAGCAAGACTTGTATCCAGGAAATGTCTTTAAACAGGGCAGAAACTGAAAAAAAATTAAAGTATTTTCCTATAGACCTCTAGAATTTTACGTATTCTGTGAGTGCCAGCTGAGTCATTTAATCAGCCATCCCAGCACCATAGAAAACACTGTAATGATAGATTTGGGTCACTTAAAATTTTTAATATCAGAACATAATTCCCTCAGTCCGGCAATCTTTAAGTTCATGCTTAGACCCTTACAGCTGTTTAGAACCCAATAGCTTTCTCCTAGTCTCCAGATTTAACTCTTTCTATGATGAACCTGAGAATAAGTAGGACCACCTACAGAACAAAGTGGAAAAAGATGACAAAATAACCAATGTTGTCATTTAATATGTTTCAGAGTATCACTTGTCTCTGCCTAAAAATTTGATAAAAAGTGGCATCCATAGTTTGACATCTGCAAAATGTTTAAAGGATATAAAATAGCAGAGGAAAATCTTTCCTTAGCACCCTTCACTTACATTCATACATTTTTTGTAAGAGTAGATATGATGCAGATAGGTTTTAGTGGGTACTAAATGTCAGTTAGAAATAAAATATTTAACTTTGTAACATTCCTGAAGTAGAACATAATTTTTTTTACAGCTTTTAGGGATAATTTTTTTTTTCCAGAGGAAATGTTGTATGTACACAATTCATTTCATCAAAACAAAAGGTAGCTTCATTTGTTTTCCAGTAACTGTTGAATAAGCACACCTAACAGATCCAGAAATAAATGGGATAAATGTTTACCTTACCAATGACCATATTGCAAATCTGTGACATATGTATAAACCAAACTATCTTATATTAGCCCCTTAAATCTCAAGTATTAAATTTTAATCGATTTACAGTTGATTTACAAAGGAGAAGAAATAGTTGCAAAGAGAAGAGTAAATATTGATTAGACATTGGAGGAGCCACTGAAAGATGAACTTCTTCCAGCAAGCCATAACTCATGAAAACATATCTGGTTTTGTTTGTTTACTATATGCCGATCTACTGTATTGCTTGTGTGTGTGTGTGTGTGTGTGTGTGTGTGTGTGTGTGTTGGCACTCACTTTGCTGAGACCTGGAGTTGAGGGGGCATCTGATATCACCTGTTTCTGTGTATGTGGGTGAGAGGGAATTAAGCTGCCTGTTAGAGAGAGAGCATCTGGCATCATCTGCAAAGAGGCGAGCTCAAGCTGTTGAAACCATCTGTGGAGAGGGGAGAGATGCACAGAGAGAGATACAAGCTTCAGAGATGGGCACTAAGTACCCAAACTGAAAAGCTATATACTTAAATAGAAAACCTGCACCAAGTAAGTTCTTAACTATAGATAATTTTTGAATGCTGATAGAAAGAAAAGGTGAAGTTTCCTTAGTGACAGAGCCATCCATTTCTGCACGACATCAGATATCAGGACTCTACAAAAATGCTCTGTATGGAAAAGATTGGAAATCCACAGAGGTCCATGTTTTGCAACAGGAAAAAGCTTTCTGACTTTTATTTTTGAGGTAAAAATGCAGAAATGCCAATCATCAACATCCACTTCCAAGGCCCATTTAACCTCCCAATCTCTGAAATTGGTACTGCTGAGTTCTTTATGTATCCTTGTAAACAAGGAGATTTTTCCTCCTCTTTCTTAGTAATATTTAAACTTATCTCTGTCAAAAAAATCTAAAATATTTCTGGGTGTGTTTACACACATCACTGTGGTGTTATTGTCTCAAAGAGCTAACACTAATCCTCCTTGTTGGAGCTCTCATTTTAAGCAAGTTCTTGTTACTTTTAAAACCTCCAAGGATTATTCCCATCTCATCTGCAGTTGTGTATACACATTGAGGGTGTAGATTTCCACTGCCATGCTGGTTGGAATCCTGGTTTCTGACTGCCTGTTTGTTGCATTTTTCACAAAAAAATACGTCATTTTTTCTTGTTCCCACTTTTGTGTGGAAACAACTTTCAAAAATCTTCACTTCTACTTTAAATCCTTCCTTCAAGCTTGTCTTTGTGTCAGTGATAGAAATCACTTGTCAGTGATTAGCCAGCTGGTGTGACCACTGCTTATTGCACTGGTTACAGCTGTCTTACTGCTATTTCTCTGTTTCCCCTCCATCTGTCTTATCCACCTGCTGTCTCTCATTTCAAACTTAAATTTAAGCTCCCTGGACAAAAACTCTCAATTTGTAATGCTTGTACAGTGCCTATCACAGTGTGTCCTTAGCTAAAGAGTCTCCTTCCATAGAAACTTATATGTGATAAGCTGTCTGAGAAAGAGGGACGATGCATATTCCACATCCCAGGATGGATTTACACCATCTGTTCACTGATATGGAAACCTGAGCAAGTTTAAACACTGCTAGTTGTCTTGGCAAATTACCTGAGAAGTAAGATGAAACAGCACATTTTTTAGTTCCAGACTGTCGTGACTGGACCCCAGCAAAGCCTCTATGGGGGTGTCTTTATACAGCTGTGGAAAAGATAAATTTGGGAATATACCTGTAAAAGCAAGGACAAAACCTATACTACAGGTATTGTGGCACACATACTTATAGAAAATACATGATATTGTGCACGATATTGTGCAAAATATTGCTCACAATACCAAAGTGCTTACACCATGTTTTCACTGTAATGCCATTTGCTTTTCACCTGGCCATAGAACAGGCTGAGTAATAGCCAGAGTATCTCAAAGAATAGAAAGTGGAAATTGTGAACTTGTTTCAGTTTTACCACTCCAAACTTTTCTTCTGATATTTTGCACCAGTGTCCAATTTTAGAGGTACTTAAGGGGTTTAATTCAATTACAGATTTTATTTTCAAAATTGTATTGCTATATTATAATTATTATTATTATTACTCCTACCACTCCTGTTACTACTACCAATGTTATGAGGATATCGCTCTTCCCATGGAGGCTCTCCTAATTATAACCTGGTCTAATTCAAATGATATGCAACACCATATAACCATCCTAATTCAAAAACAGGTCAATAATTTCTATTTATTGTAGGATCACATAAACCTATATGTATGGGTGGGAAGGCACCTATTTGACAAAATCCTGGGTGACATTGGGAAAAAAAAATAGCTGTATAAGATTAAATTTCTTATTGCCTAAAGGCAAATTTTTTGTGCTTAAGTTTAGAAAAATTCCATTTACTTGTTCATAAGTTTGCAACTATGTAAGAATGATGCTTTAAAGCATTATTCAATTGCTTGTTTTGGACATCTACAGCTTGCATAAAAAGTAGTAGGCTGGAATAAAATAGGTGTCTGAATTTGAGGCACAAAACCTAAACTGCCAATGTCTGCACAGATTGTCTTATCCTGTTTTATGGTAGTCTGCCAAAAGCTTAAGTTTATTTACTTTATATTGAAAAATTCCCAGATTCTGTCCTTAGTGTACCTTCTTAAACTTCGGATATGTGTAATACAGCAGTGACAGGTCTAGCAGAGTTATAATGAATTAATGGAAACTCACAAACATTATTATTAAGATTTAAAATATTATTTTCTCTGCTTTTATTCCTGATTTCTATGTTATCTCTTCTGAACAGATAACATTATTTACATAGTGCTGGAAAGAAAGATAAAGTAAGAATCCAGTCCTGAAGTTTGCATAAATATCAGTGAAAAGTAATCAGATAAGACAACATACAAAAACAACAGAGCAGCTGAAAATTCAGCCAACCAACCAAGCATCCATCTTCCTCTCCCCACTGAAGACCACCCAGGACAAAAGCTTCAGAAATTCTTGGCTTATGGCTATGAACATTTCTTGGCATCTGTTCCCAGGAGCACTTTCTGAATATGAATGTATCCTAGCAGCATCCAGATTCCCTTCTTTGCTTTCCTCCTCCTCCTTTCATTCCCTTCCCCTTCTTCCCTTGGCTTCCATGCAAAAAAATCAGACACCACATACTGAAGTGAAGGAGTGAAGTGGTCCAAGACATCCACTGACATGGTTGGTTAGGAAACTGCAACTCTCAGGCACTCCACAGTTTTCCCCAGCACATACCAGCAAATTAGTAGGTTGGAGATTAAACTGGGACAGGCTAACAGGTAAGGAAAAGGCATATGTGGAAGTGAAGAAAAAAAAAGGATTCATTCACCACTTCCCATGGGAAGGCAGACAGATGCTCAGCCATGTCCTGAAAAGAAGGGCTCTATCTTTTGTAACAGAGACTTGGGATGATGAACATCATCACTCAGAGTGTACCCTCCTTCCTTCCTTTTTCCCCAGCTTTATATGCTGAGCATGACACCATATGGCATAGGATATCTATTGGGGTAGTTGGGCTCAGGTGTCCCAGTTGTGTCCTGTCCCAACCCCTTGTGCATCCCCAGCCCCATTGTTGATGGGATGGAATGACTCTGTGCAAGCACTGCTCAATAAGAGTGAAAACATCCCTGTGTTACCAGCACTGTTACCAGTAGAAATCCAAAACACAGCCCCAAAACAGCTACAAAGGAAGGCAGGAATGGACTTTTTTTCAGGGAGTGTAATAATAGTACAAGGGGTAATGGCTTTAAACTGAAAGTTTTAGATTAGGTAGTAGGAAGAAAACCTTTGAGTGTGATGAGACACTGGAACAGGTTGCTCAGACAAGTTGTAGGTGCCTCATCCCTTGAAGTCCTGAAGCCCTGCACAGTCTCATCTAGTGGAAGGTGTCCCTGCCCATGGCAACAGAATTGCAACTAGATGATATCTGAAGTTCCTTCCAACCCAAGCCATTCTATGACTATTCTACTTTGTTTGAGTATTAAAGTATTGAGTATTTAAGGGTATTACTTATTTAATACTATCTAGAGTTAAAGGTTTAGACCAATCCCTTCCAAAACAAGTTTTTTGGAGTTTGAGCTTTGTCTTGTGTTAGCTTGAAATTTCAGCATATTGATGATTTTATTAGCAAAGGAATTGTTAGTCTTAATTACTTTTCAATTTAGATACCATAACAAATCTGAACATATAAGCCAAAGGGAAGTTTCTCTCTGTCTGCTTCCCTTATGTCCTTTAAGAAAGTATGCATCCCTTTCTGACATTTAAGGATACTGGCACAGAAAGTTAATTTTTCCTAAACTGGCAGGGAATTTGCACCAGGACTATAATTACATAAATTGAATTTGCATAACCCTCAAAAATAAAACACACTATTTCCCCATTAATTTAAGCATACATTCTAAACACCTAAAATTTTCAGGTTCACAGTGTTTTACCTGAGCCCTGTGGGTGAGAGAACTAATACTTATCTCCAACAGTCAAGTTTGAATTTAATTAATTACAGCTGTTACTTGTGTGATTGCTACCTTTACTCAGATAGTGGTCAAAACCCAGTGATAACAACCACTGTAAACCAGAATGCAGCAGCCAAGCAGCGACAGGCAATTACAGCTACTTTATTTTCTGTAATTGTTAATATTTCTTCTTTTACACTAGTGCAGCCTCCTATTTTTAATGCCCTTAACAAGTGAGATGATTAAAAAAGCCTGTAGTGTCACTGATTAATCTACACTTTTTCATTATTTTCCACTGGAGTTTGTTTTCTGTATGTTCTTTGCCAGCACCATTTCTCTTTCAATTTTTTTAAGCAATTACAAAAAAATTGTAATTGGTAATTTGTAAAAAAAATTGTAATTTGGTAATGTCTCTGAGAGCTCTGTTTCTGATTTGAGGTTATTTTGAAGTCATTAATTTGCTAAATTAATGCAGGTGGAAAGCACTAAATCTCATGCTATTTCTTCCTGTGATAGTAAACTTATTGTGTGGCACATTAATTAAATATGGGCTAATGGATCCAGGAGGTTTTACTTCTCAGGAATTTAATGTTTGAAAGAAATAGTCTGGCATTGAGTTTCCCATGAGCTATTTCTATATGTGGACACAGTCAATGGCTTCAGTAAGCAGAGCAGTTTTCACGGCATTTACAAAATTCAGAGAGCTCCTTCTAGTTTTTCTTTATTAACAAAACCAGGAACCAGAACACAATACTTTCATTCATGTACATGGTTGCTCTGACAGTATCTCCATCCAGGATCTCTCACAAAACTCTGTAGCAGGAGTCAATTTGCAATTTTGAGATGGAGATAAATAAACAGTTGAGCCTTTGCTTTAGCATGCAGTTCATTATGTGATTTGGTCATAGAGCAGTATAAAAACTTCACAATGATCAAAAAGGATGTTTACTACTCTCCAAGGACATTTCAACTGTGGTGTCAAGAACGATGGGTGAAATGGTCCATTGTCTGTTTTCACTGATTTTTTTTTCCAGGTATATAGTGTATATAGAAATATGATTCCTGTTTCAGGAATTTGTAGTGTTGAATTAAACACCTCCAAGCCTTCCATATTTTATGGATATACAGAAATAGGAAATAAATAATATTTGTGATTTGCTGGTATGGGTGTTTTGGGGGTTTTTTTTGTTGATTTTTTGTAGGGTTTTTTGTTTTGTTTCTTTTTTTTTTTTTTTTCTCCTTAATATTTGTATTTGTAACATTTTTCAATCACGTCTACTGTCCAGTCCCCTTCCTCAGAAAAACAAACAAACAAACAAACAAACAAACAAAAAACCCCAAAAGAAACCATTGAAAAATATTAATACTACTAAATGAAGTTTCTTTCTGAAACTGAGTTAATTCAAATTATGTTTATATATTTATGTCATTGCAACCACTGCCTTTTTTAGTTTCTTAACTTTATATAACATACTTTGTACTTTGCAATCACAGACTTTTCCATTTTTTTATAACAGTCTACATTTTCATTATTTTTTTTCCAATTTCATTATTTTAGCTAAATATTAGGCTACTATTCCCCTGTTCCTGTGTCCTTATTAGGAGAAAAACACAATATAAAACCACTGGAATAACCTCTTTTTATCTTAGATCAAGACATCTAATATGAGATATAAATTTTTAATATTTTTCTAAAAAGAAAAAAAAATGAAAATAGAAGAAGAAAAGACAAAAGAAAAAGATAAAAGAAAAAGTTAGGAAAGAAAGAGGAAAAATAAAGAGGAAAATGGAAAACAAAAAATTCACGTTGATTTCATTTGGTAAATTCGTAGATGTTCTTCACTCTTAACTATAAAATCACCTTGATTGTAAAAGCTTTGCCACACATACCATTTTAAATATATGGATTTTGGGGAGAGGATTACAGGTTCTGAGAAGAGGATTAAGCCTCAGGAGTTTTACTACAAAATTAAAAATTCAAGAATGGATTCTATGGAGAAGTCATATCTCGAAGATATTCTTTGCAAGTCAATACCTTCTACCTCAAATACTGCTCGTGGAAAAGTATTTGTCTGACTTGTATTCAGAAATACATAGATAATGAGAAGTAAAATGCTCATAAAATAAAGCACATAAACCAAGAGCTTTATTTTGGTTTTGCACATTATTTGAGATTCTTACATGTTAATGAGAATTTTATATCCATGTCATCACTAAAACTGTCATTTATGAAGTTTCTGGTAGTCTATATTATTAGTGTAACAAAGGCAGCAAATAATTACTCACATTCATTATCTATATAGTCTCTAATTTTGCTTTCCTCAAACACCATCATATCTATGAAATTATGATGTTGCCCTGATTCTTTAGCCTTCTCATGATCTTGTAGTAGAATACTTTCTAGTGGATTTTCTCAAAACAAAGTAGATTGTTTCCATTCCTCTCTGTGATGGACTTCTGAATTAACCACTAAGATCAGAGAAGTGTCCCTCCTGTCCTCCAATCCTTGATCAAATTCCAACTCCTATTTATACCCCAAATCATAATAAACTGCCCTTTCTTTCCTCATTTCAACCTGACAGTGAGTGTGTAGTTCTTTTGCGTCCTTAACAGTGACATCATGATGTAGTCATGGCTAGAACCAAGATTAATTTTCAGATTTTCCCATCTCTTTAGTCACATTTCTTTTCTCTGAGAAGTAGAACTATCTTATGGAAAATAAGACACTTGAGGTTTGAACTTTTCATCTGTGTTTGTTTAAAAAAGAGGAAAATAAATATTAAGACCTGGATGGAATCAGATATCTTGTGGGACTATAAATTGTTTGCAGCTTGCCTTTACAAACAATATCCCTGGTAAGCTTGTGTGCTGTTTGATGTATTTTACAAATTGAACATATCTTTTGGAGTACTGGAACACAGAGTGTACCTACAGAGGAACCTTCTGCCTGAATAAGGGGTTATTCCAGCTCTCTGATGTAAAGTAAAATTTTAAAATTACAGTCAGAAGGAGTCCCAGATGCAGAAGCAAAGACAGCCTGGAGCTATTATTTTTTTCACACACTGTTACTGCCTTTCAGAAGGCTTCAATACACAATACTGCTGAATGAGAAATGCTACATTTCTTATTCAAATCAATGTTTTAAGATCAGAGCAGCTATCCTGTTCCAGGGAATAACCTTATCTTGACACACCAGCTAGTAACCCAGCTACTGTAACATACTGTGTACTTTGATAAACACAAGTTAGTCTCACAGTCCTTTGATTTTAGCTCACTCTCTCCAGCATAGGAACATCTCTGTTACAATCAGTAATGAGACTGGTCAGTTATTTGTTGCTTTTAGCAAATGTAGGATAAACTCTGGAGCGTTTCGTGACAGGGTAACTCATATACAGAAGAGTAATGAAGTGCTTGAAGAGGGAAGATACAGAAATATACCAAAATCACCTATATTCCTTCCTGAAGATATATTCTAATTGATGGACAACATCCTTAAAGACCAGAAGGAAACTTAAAAATGTTAGTAGGTAGAGTTTTTTTGACTACATACAGCAGCAGACAAATATCAGTTCCTTAAATTAAGAAGTAGAAATATTTGATTAGTGTTTAATGCAGTAATATCTGTCTGATAGCAGTCTGAAGTACATTTTTTGTGCTATTATGGATGCAAGTTCATGCCTTCTCAGCTACCTGACATTCTGGATGTTCTGAGTGCTATATCTCTACAGTCTGAAGTTTAGCTGAAAGAAACAGTATAAGGATCAAAATGGAAATGATATTAAAAAAATGCATTCTTGCAGATTTTATTAGAACAAATGTGTATTTCTTAATTAACTTAGTCATTAAAATTCTCACATCCAGGTTTCATGAAGTCAGCTTAGGTAAATTAAAGGGAAAGTGAAAAAAGGAAATTAATTGAAAAATTTCTGAGACTCTTTTACTTGATTAAAAGCACTTTTGGAAACTTGGGTCTGGAAATATGTTGAAAATAATTATATTATGATAAGACATCATTATATAATGATAGGTATTGTGATAAATTTGGTGTAAAAATTCGTGTATAAAATAATAATCCAATGTATAAAAAGAATGATGTTAATAAAATGTAAAGTCTAGTAGGTAGCAGTCTGCATCCCCAGCCTGCATGGCTTCAGTTGCGAAACAGGACAAGGACCATCAGACTGAAAAAAGACACTAGCCAGCCCCGATAAGAATCGCACCCTTTCCAACGCAAGGAGAATTCCTTCTTGACGACGATGCAAATTTCATCAACACCCTGGCACGATGTGCACACTGAAATCAACATAAGACTGACTAGTACAATTGGCATAAGAAAAGACCTTCCCAGAATGGATCAATGGGACTTGACAAGATCCAGGAAGGCCATTGAAAAGAAATTTGGACTATTTGGCCCACCCTAGACACCTGGACTGCCTCAGGGCAGAAAAATCCTATAAAGTGGTAGACTAAGGGCCGTTCGGTGTGGATTTGGGCGTCCTGTACCCTGGCGTGCAGACCCCTATCCACCCGGCGCGGCGCTGCTGATTTCCTATTTTGTGGTTTTCTCTTTTATTGGTGATTAATATTGTGTTATTAATAAATTGTTTCTTTGTTAATCCGATATTTGCCATTGCATTTATAACAGGTATTATAATAATGGCATGGAGCTATAGATCCTTTGAGGTTGAGATATATTGATGTAGATCTAGATGTAGAGATAGATAGATAGATAGATAGATAGATGATAGACGGATGATAAAGTAATAACTCTTGTAGAAAGGCACCTTCAGAAGAAATGAAATAAAGTATAAATAATATAAAGAAAGGAGTTCTATGTTAGGAGAAAAACTAAAGCCAAAACAACATAAAAAAATGTGAAAAAGAAGAAAGACCTGCTTAAATCAGCATTCTGGAATCCCTTACCCATATCACCTCTTCAGTGACGGTGATCTTCCTTACAAGTATATTCTCACATCTGATTCCAAGTGAAGAGTGTGAAAGGGATAAGAAATGCTTTAGTTGGTGACTATTATGCCTCATCCAAAAGGTACACCTTCAAGGCAGAGAAGGCTGAGTTTCCATTTTGTAGGGAATGAAAAAGCAGCAGAATGCTAGTAAAGCAGAAATTTTAAAATGTCTGTGAAACTCTGAACCTGTGTTATGACCAAATTGAATTCTACAGACTGAAAATTGCTCTGGGCTGAAAATGAGAGCATTTTATTCAAATGTGTAATGAAAAGCACTTCTTATGTCCTGTTGGGTCTTTGGTCTTCTCTTGCTGTATGGAGGTACCAAGGGAAAATAAACACAGAATTCACAGGCCATCTGTGGACTCATTGGGCTAATCTGAGGTAAAGCAAGTGTTGCTCCTTTTAAATGTTTGTGTGAACAACCATAGTTAGGAAAAAAGACAGAATAGTAAGCTAAAGGAAACGAGGTTTTTTATTTTCTATTGTCATTCTCAATGGTGTCCACAAATCAGAAACAGTCTTTTGTTTTTCACTTGGGTGGCATTGCTTTCAGAAACAGTCAATTTTATTGTCATGAACATCTTCCCAAATTTACTCTTCTGACGTCTATGTGGTGGCAGAAAAATTACCCAGCTAAAAGAAGAATAAAGAATAAGAAATTAAATAAAAATAAAAAAGGGGCAGTGGAGGAATATGATTAACTTAATGGATTAATTTTATTATTTCCCATAACTAATCAAATCTGAAAATTTAATACAGATCATTCTTTAAGAAATGTAAGAAAAACTTGGGGTTTTTTTGTTTGCTTGTTTGTTTCTCATTTCAACAGGAATCCAGTGATTATTTGACTTTGAAATTTTAGCTGCTAAATTGAGTGCTGTATCTCTACACCTTTATATCATGTCTGTCTTATATAAAAATTCCTAAATGAAGTGAACGTCAATGTCCATTTCTTGGAAAAATGTCGCTATGTTATGAAAAAAAAAAACACACAGTCAACTAAACAAAAGGACCTCCATTACTAACACAGGCCAATTGTTCTTTATCATAAGTAAATGAAACTAAAAGTCTTTTGCATCACTTTATCTTTAAACTGTCCTCACACTATCATATTAGGGTCTCCAGTTTTCCTGCAGGGAATACTTTCTCTTTTCTACTTTCCAGCTAAGGTTCACTTTCTCTAATTCAGATTAGGCAAAAGAAAAGACAGAGATATAAAAGTATAATTGAACTTAATTTAGTTTAATTAACTGCAAGAGAATGGAGACAATTAGTTAATGCATCGTAATGAATTGAATTATGAAATTAATTTCTCCCACTGGGAGAAAATGATCCCTGTAATGGGAGAAGTAGATATGGAACAAAAAAAATAAAACAGAAGATTGTTTTTTGTGTATGTTAGGTTGACCAATCCAAAGCAACTTAAAGATGTATTCTGTGGTGGCATTCGATGCCTTGCAGGTGAAGCCTGCTTGGCATGTTCTAGGGGAAGACACTCCACTAAACTTACTGAATGTGGAAAAATTCCTTATTTCTGTAAAGGAATGTCAGTCCTAATTCAGCTTTTAAGTTATAGAAGTCAGTAATTGTGGAGATGTGGCTCTAGGTTAAATAGTGAAATATCTCTAAGTGAAACAGAGGAAGAAATATATAGTTAAAAGAAAGCAAAAAAACTCAACCAAATACTTTGAGAGTAACTTAACAATCTAAAAAAAAAAAAAAAGCCAATTTATATGTTACAATAAAAGAATATCAATTGCATTAGTCTTGACTGTTTAACCACGTTATTGAAAATTGAGATCCCCATCAGTGAGCTACCATAATAACTCAAAAATAACTTAATTTAGTTTTTCTACTTTTACACCGAGAAGCAAGTTGAAATGTTTTAAGCACTATTCAATAATTTAAAACATACTTAAGATAACTGAAAAATTCCTACATTTTAAAGTATAGAAATAATTTTGCTGAGAAAAATCCACCAAATTTTTGAACTGTTTAATATTTTAAGTTTTGTCCTTTTTCTGAAATATAGTTTTCTGTGTGAATCCTGGTGAACAGAAGAAAAATATCTGGTTACATTAGTACAGTATCATCTATTTATTTTTTCTATTATTTATTGTATTTTAATAATTTAATGCAACAGAAAAAACAGATGAGTTCACAACATTCCTTTCATAATGCAGCACCAACTGGATTACTAGAAAATTACAAATCCTAGGTCAATTCAGAGTAAATATTAAATGTAAATGTTATTCCATTTTACCATAATCATCTTTCTGTTACTTCTTAAGCTACTATTCAAGTGCTCCAGTTGCATGTTGCTTGATGGTAGAGGAGCACAAAATGAACAGATGATTTGGAGACTGAAAGAGTCAGTTTTAGCAAATACAGTGGTTTTTTACCTTGTGAGCAGAAAACTGTTGCCAGTCTCTGATGCAGAGGGTCGAACTAGAATATTTTAGGAAGTTCATGGCACTGGTATTTGAGTGAGTTGAAAGGAAGGGAAGGGGAAATGCAGTTATATTTGAAGATAATATATTTGCTGGACTACTCACTACTTAAAAAGAGGACTTCTTTGCTCTTACTGTTTTCTTTTGCTATGGAATGTAGAAAACACTCTAAATACAATTTCACCTACATATGAAGGGTAGAAACATGACATACAAAACTAATCATAAAATGTTTTCAGCTTTTTAAGTTGCCATGACTTTCACTGAAAAAATTATCATACTGCATAAATCTCAGAACAAAACTGAGAACCCATTTCATATTAAAGGGACTGTCACATTGATATCAACTGCAGGGAAGTGGCAGCCTGCACTGCCAATGCTCCAAGGACCACTTTGCAGCACCCACCACAGAGCACCTACAGCACAGAACAAAACCTATGTGTTACCCTTACTAATGCCCTTCCAGACTGCTTTCTACACTCTATTGATTTATCATATGCAAAATGAACCTACAGCCACATCAGAGAAAACTTTCTGCCTTTATGTGTGAGATTAATTTCATATGGAGGGCTAAACACTGACAAGTGAGGTTTGTAGAAAGTGACTCAAAACATTTCCAAAATAAATTATGAAGCTTTGGTGAAGTATGTTACATTGGAAGTTAGCTAGATGGTGCTAAAAGCTACTTATGTATTGCTTAAGCAAATGTGGCCAAAGGCAACTATTTTTGGTCAGAGGTGAGGATAAATGGGTTGTTTTATTTAACTGGCATTTCGATGGTTGATGCTGGTGGGAGGAATAGGATATTTTAAGTAAAACAAAATAGATTCAGTGTTCGAGACAGTGGAAAAATGAAGCACTAAAAGAATCAATTCTTTGCATAGATATTGTCAGGAGAGCAGTGAAAGACCTGAATATCTCTTGAGATTTCAGAGGAGATGTCTAAAATAATAGCCATGAGGAGATAACTGCTCTCACTATTTCAATTGCATAAATCTAATTTTTGTACTTAGGCATATAAGTTCATGTTCAATTTTCTATCAAAAAAGGATGTACAGAGAATAATCAAATTATTAAAAAAAATCCTCCTGACAGTCAAAGCCAGTGTGTTTTTCATAGGATCAACATGAGAGACACACAAAAAAAGGAAAGATTCTTCAAAAATTTGGTAGTATAACATTTTTTTCAGGTCAAATAAAAGTACATAGATGATAAAAATCAAAGGAAAATTAAAAATAAATTAGCTATTATATTTTTAAAAACCCCAAACCCAAATTAACCCCAAAACAACAAAAAAAAGAGGATTCTTCCTACCTTTCAGTAATGCACACTGCTGTCATATTATAGCCATATTTATATACACAAGTATATTGATGCAAAAGCATGTTTTGAATAACAAGTGCTAGACCTGCTGTGGTATAATCTTATCCTAGTCAGTGCCTTCTCCTTTGAAGAGGGGCATGCCTCAGCCATATGTTCTTCTGCAGAACTCTGTTTCTATCCAGGACTAACCTCCACTATTACTGGGGTTGGCAGCATCCATTATATGTTGTGTTTGCATTATCACTTAGATATTCTGCTAAGATTCTTTAGTCTTAAACTAGTCAGACTTCTCAAGCAGAACAGAGTAAAAATCAATCAGTAGTAGACTAAGTAGTATACTGCAAGTGGAAGTGGTTGGAAACTTCCTGCCATACTGTCTTTCAGCAGAAAAAATATAATTATGATTGGGAAAATTGTGCATGAAATCCATGTGATAGAAGAAAATGAAAATGTGAACCTGTACACCTAGGAAAAATTGAAACAGCTTCGACAGATAATTCATTTCCAGCTTCTCTCCCTCAGAAAAGAGATTATTTGGTTCAAACCAAAATACTCACTCAGCATGGTCCTGATTACAGAAGTTTGGATCAGATCTACTCTAAATTCTCTAGTCTCAGGAACTGCAACAGTGTCTCATATGCCCCTACAAAGAGTTAACCTGTTTCTTCTGGGACAATAAGTAGAAGAGAGTGAAGTAGGCCACACCTTGTTGCCAACTGCATTATTTCTTAGTAATGGATTGTGGAAAAAAACTTAAGAAAATTAATTTTGTCTGATAATATTTCTTGTTCAAAGTTTCACGTCCAAATTTCAGCAGGGAAAAGGTGATTGTCCTGTTATGCGTAATTCAGTGTGCACAGTTTTCTGATCGCCGATTATATTATGTTGTTTCAGGGATAATTTAAATTAACATGTTTTTTCTCACTAAACTTTTTTATTTATGCTAGAAAATGTTATATAAATAAATATTTTGCAACAAAAGCATATAAAGTTTTATAATTTAGTGGTTTTTTTTTTTTGTTTTTTTTTTTTTTTTTTTCCTAGCATTTTTCCTTTTCCTCTAAAAACAAAGGAGATGAAAGCTATACTATCCTGTGAAACCAGAAGTAGCATACATTCAATTCATTAGACTCATGGTCAGCTTTTGTACATATGGAAGCATGTAGTTCAAAAGAAAAAGCTTTTTATTTAGTAAAATTAGTATTAGGAAAAGGTTCTTTAGTTAATTAGGTGATATATTGCCAAACTTGACACATCAATTGATATCAGTACCACCAATTTAGTACCAGGATCTTTCATGTAGATACAATGTACTTTGGAAATATAGTCTGTATATACTGAGAGCATACATAATGATGTCACAGTGAGAACAGGTCTAATACTCCTTTGAAGATCAGTAATTCCTGACTCAATCTTCTGAAAATGTACTTTTTCACTTCTTTTTCACAGCATAGTCAAAGTTGAGAAAACACATCATCATGACAATTCCTAGACTGTCAATTTTGCAATTCAAGTTATGCAAATAAAACTGTCTCTGAAGTTATATTTTCCCTTACTAATCAAAATATGGATAGAAATGTTCCTCTCTTTTTAACATTTAATGTTTCTGAGAAAGCAAAAGCATGGGGATTCTTCTCCCATTTACCATTGAATGAGAATACACAACTTCTTGAAGCAAAAACATTAGACTGAGGTCTCAAATTTTGCATGAGGGAAAAAAAAAGTATATTTAACCAGTAAGATATAGATCCTCAGTCACACAATCTGTACTTCATTACACTGATCAGAGTGATACTGGACCACTAATTCTAATCTTTTTCAAAAAAAAATCCACCATGTCTCAGGTAATTTCTAAGCTTCCTCAGTAGAATTGTAAACTTCAGTCATTCTCACGCAGTTTAGAGAACCTAATCAAAATTCATATTTGGCATGACAACCCCTAACCTATGAGCAATTAATTTTATTTTTCTGGACTGGAGCACTGACAGTGATATCAGGTCCTCTCCATTTCCAGATGAATGAGTGGTGTTCAACTGTTTAGTGCAGTTAGTAGGTTTAGTCTAGTGCTGGTAACATGTATTTCAGCAGAGGCATTTGTATTTCTCTAGTGGCTTGAGCAACTTGCTCTGCTCATGAAATTAGACTGCTGTCTATGCCTGAGAGAATTCATTTAAATTTGGTTTGATTATGTCTAGACTGAACCACAGCCAGTGAAGCATAAAATGATTTCAGAAAAAGTTTTGACTTAATAGCTTTCTGGTGAAAATGTTTTCACGGTCAGGTTACTTGGCCATGAAATAATTCCTGTATTAAGAGGGAGTCCCTGTCCTAGACACATCAGAATTGTAAAGCCCATCAATTAATCTGCATATCCATCTGATTGTGCATCAATAGAATTAAATAGGAGAAAAATATTCTATGGTGACCATTGGAGAAAAAAAAAAAAAGTGAGGCTTCTGGGTTGTACCTGGTTAACAAGAGATTTTGATGCATGAGAATTGTGAGACTAAAGTGCATGGCAAAGGATAGATTGTGTCTAGATTCCACACTTCATTTCCTGAAGTCAGCTGATACAGGTGTAAAAGTTCCTATTAAATTTATCTTTGGATTTTCTAAAGAGAAAAACAAATAAACAAACAAACAAAAAACCCAAAAAAACCCCCAAAAAACCAAAAACAAAATTAAAAAACCAACCCTACAGACTTCCAGGGAGCATTACTTTCACTTGCTCTAAACTGTCAAGATAATTTCTGCATTTTCTTCAAAAATAGCCAGCACTTCAGAATATATGGCAATTTTTTATTACTATGTGGTAGTTCAGGAAATTATGCCAGATGTCTGGGTAACAAAGCACGAGCCTTATGAATGTTTTAAGTGGTGAGAACAGAATGAGGACGTTAAAATTTAGCTATACACACCTGCTGTGTGTGTGGCCAAGGAGCTAGATAGAAACTTCTCCTCTTACAACAGGTGTTACACCAGACACCCCTGCTGCTCATAGGGTACTACAACTAAGTTTAGAAATTCCTGCTTTACAACTGTTTCCAAGAAAAGGTTCCTGAGCAAATGAGATCACTCTCAGTAGCTGAGGTGTTATATAGAGAAAAAAATCACTTTTATCTCAGCAGGAGGATGAAAACTCATCAGCAATTTGATAGTTTCAATGGATGGATGAATTTTCTATAACTCAGGACACTCCTTTAGGTAACCTTTTAGTTTTTGAGAGAGATCTGTTTCTTTCTACAAGAATTAGGCCTCATGGTTTCATGTATCTGTATTGGAAAAAAAAAAAAAAAAAAAAAAAAAACAAACCTAAAAAATCTAAAAACAAACAAACAAACAAGACCCCCAAATAAGCCACACACCCTCTTCTAAAAACGAAAACAAAAAAAAAAACCAAAAATGCTGTAGCCTGTCTGAGAATCAGGTAAGCTTCAAATTTTCAATTACAATGTGTTAGTGGTTTTAAAACCACCTAACTGAGAAAGCAAATGGTTATAATGCCCAGAGTTTTTTACCCCAAAAATACTTTCCAGTTTAGGCTGATGAAAATATCTCACTCAGCATGTCAGGAATACATATAGAAATGTTTTATCAGTTGCAAATTTTTGAAGATGCTGAAGAAAAACTAAATAAAAATCTCTACATTTTTCATTAAATTCCAGGAGGAAGCTCAATTGTCTTATCTTGGAACAAAGATTTTGCTCTTAATTTTAAGCAATGGATTATACCTTCTGGAGAGATACCTGTTTATTATTCTCTCAATGCCAAAGACATAAATCTCAAGAAACTTTTTTAAACAAAAACAAACCAAAACCACTGCATTTATCCCTAGTTTCTGACGTTAATCTATTTTTTCAGATTATCTCACCTGTCCTTGTCCTCATTTTGTGAGAACAGAAAATTCTGATGCAAAGAAAATATCTTTGAGATATACCTGATGTTATGGAATTAGAAAAAGGTTAGTGGGTATATATTTGTTCTGGTCTTAGGGTGGAGGGATAAGCAATATTTGCTTTCCAGGTTATTCTGAGCTTATTCTTTTCTGAAGAAATATTTCTACCATCAAGCTATTAAAACACACCACAAATGAGTGTGACAGGAATGTGCTGAACAGATGAGGAAGATCAGTTCTTATTTTTGAGCATGACTGTACACATTCAATTTCTCTATTGCGGTAGGAATTTGCAAGAAAGGAACATTATACAAGCACCACAAAGCATTCTACCATTCTTATCATTAAAGGAGAACACTAACTGAGGTGGTGTGAGGGCCCTGAATGTCCTGGTAGGTTGTAATGGTCCTGACCACCTTCTCCTGGCACTCCTTCCCTTTCTCTCCACATGGGTGAAGAGCACTATTGCTACTCAATTCAAAGCCTCCAATCCTGGTCTGAGCTGTGCTGTAGTTATTCCTGTGCTCAGATGTCTTTCCTGCTCATGCTGAGATGGTTGGAATGACCTGAACCAGACTTCTCACCCTCCTTGCCTGATGGTTTCTGTACAGTTTTTGGTACTCTCTATCACCAGCTTGGTTCCACTCTGCTTTGCTGCAGCACTACACCGTGGTTCAGGCCATCATTGGCTGTACTGTCACCCTGGATCCTAAGCTGCCTTCCCTCTTGAAACAACCCTGTTTCTGCTTCTCCCTGACACGTATCTAGCTGTCAAGAAATTTTCAGTTTGAGATTGCTGCGTATTTATTTCCCCTACATCAAATTGACACAAATAATACTACCACAATTTAAAACTTGTTCACTTCAGGGATTCCATATGAGATTATTGCTAAAATGGTGGTGTTTCATTTTGGGGGTTTTCTTCTTAATATTTTTTAAAAATAGAATAGAATAGAATAGAATAGAATAGAATAGAATAGAATAGAATAGACAAAACAGAACCATTCCATTGGAAAGGACCCACAATGATCATCTCTCCCAGCTGCCTGACCAATTCTTGGTTGACCAAAATATAAATGTGTTTTTAAGAGCATTATTCAAATACTTCTTTGTGGTGGTGCTTAAATTCAATTCCAATTGGGTTTTCACTGCTCCAGTTTGGTTTTATAATTTGTGTTTTATAATTTTGTAATTATTACTATTGTTTAAGATGGTCTCTCCTTCCCTCTCCTTCTCCCCTTCTCTCCTTCCCCCAGACTTTCCCGCCAAAACTTTGGTTGTCCTGGTAACCCTATCCCATAATAGTTGTTTACCACCTTTCTGTTAAGTGTCAATCTTTAAGTTATATAACTTCCCCACCCCCTCATCATGTATTCCTCCTCCCCAAGTTACTTATTATTGGTTCATAAGTTCTGCATTCCCTCATTATACGTTGGCAAAAGGTTGTGATTGGTCCCACGCAATCCCACCCCTGTAACCCACTCAATAAAAAGCCGTGCCATCTCGAGGCCAGCGTCTCTCCTCGGAGCGCTGCCTTGGGAACACGCACCCCTTGGTTGCACACCCTGAGAGTCCCGCCTTTCTATTCTGCGCACTATCCGCACCATGGTCGAGTTTGCCCACGCCTCTGGCAAAGTGGCCCCCTGGATGTAGTGGCGGCAGGGCTGGCCGGAACTGCACCCATTGGAGAAGCCGAACCACTGCACTTCTTAAACAATTTTGGGGCATTGACCACCTCTCTAGGAAGTCTGTTTCAGTGTTGGACCACCTTCTTGGAAAAGAAATGCTTCCTAATGTGCAGTCTGAAGTTCCAATGATGCAGCTATGAACCACTTACATGTGTCTTATCACTGGATAACAAGGAGAAGAGCTCAGCACCTCCCTCTCTGACTCTCCTTCTCAGGAAGCTGTAGAGAGCAGAGATTGTTCCCCAGTCTCCTTGTCTCTGAACAAGACAAACTCAAAACCCCTAGCCACTCATCACAGAGCATTCCTTCCATCCCTGTCACCATCTTTCTTGTCCCCATCAGGATGCGTTCAAGTACCTTAAATATAAGATAGAAAAAAAATGAGACATCTTTTTAAGAAAATCACCTATTTGCATTCCTTCTGATCATGCTTTCCATGTATTTTCCCTGCAAAGTTAATCTATCAAATAAAAATCAAATAAATTTCTTCATGGTGATTGAAAAGCTCTAAAAAGCTGTCGAGTGTCTTTCTTAATATATTTCAATGTTGCCCTTTGATGTAATGAGGGTTTTAATCTGGTTACATGGCTCTGTACAGGTTTTCCTATTTACCTCCTCAGCTAGGTGCTACATCCAAATCTTTTTGTCTGACAGTAAACTCACTTTTTTATTTCTAAAAAAAAAAAAAAATAAAAAAAATTAAAAATTATGGACATTCAACTGTTAAAAAAAATCTTTAACATTCTACCCAGAGAAAATGGATATTGAACATTTCCTTCAGCTGAAACTGAAGATCTGTGATTAAATGTGATAAATATATGTTTGCTTTCAACAGCTAGGAGTTTTATTTTAAAATCACTGCCGGCCTGATTCCTTGAGTGTCTTACTAAAGGTAGATGCAGTGTTAACTTAGTTGAACTTGTTCAGATACTTTTCCATGATCTTGTGCCAATGTTTTGAGTTTTAAATCAGGTTCTTTTTTTTCTTTTTATCTTTTTTCCCCTGTGTGCTTATAGGTTTTTATAATTAGCTCTTCTGCACTTCTCTCCTTTTTCTTTTTAATAATTTGCCAAGGCTAGTGGTTTATATGTCAACAACTGGACCTGTTTATTTCCCAGGGAGAGATGGAAGAAACTAATAGGTGTTGGAAAGAGTCCCCTCTTCTCTTCTTTGCCTGAGGCAGATAGACTATAGTATACAAAACAATTGATAGTGGCAAATTCACAAAAATATTTGAAATTTAAAAGCTCCCCATATTCAAAACAGGGGTATGAACAATTTTTGTAACATACAGGTATTTATATTTATGAACAAAGAGTTTCTCTAGGAAGGTTTTCATTCATTGTATTCTTAAAATATATAAAGAGCAACCAAGACAAATAGGTAAATATGGGAATCAATAGTTTCAGAATTTTATTTAGAAAAAAATATAGATGGATTACAGTCCTTATTTTCTTATGGATGGGGGGGGGGGGGTTTCCAAATCTTAGAAACGGTGAAAATACTATGACAATCTAAAAAATTGAAGAAAAAGCTGTCAGTTGGTCAGACACTTATACCACAGAAATGACTTTCTGCTTCTGATAAAGTCTTGAGGTCTTCTGAACAGTTACAGAGGATGCATTGTTGCTGAGCTAATACAATTATCACTGTCTTAAATTCCTCTTACAATTCCACATGGTGTGCTGTAAAACACGCTATACTATCTTTTTTCCAAGGACATATAGTGATTGATATTATTTTACTCCCAATAGTATTGGAAACCTTGAATTTTGACTCATTCACTTTATTGCGTCATGTACAGACAATAGAAGATATCAGTTGAAACACAAAATGTTTCCATAACATAAATAAGCATATGTAAAAGTGTTACAACAATTGAGTTTTCAAATTACCTGGGTTACAGGTACAATAATTTTTATGGAGACTTATTTTTTGAATTTAGAAGAGAAAGAGCTTCTGAAAGACCAACTAATAGACATCACACAAGGCATTTACTTAACTATTTCTGTTCATAGATAATTCTGAAATAATGTTCTGCTATCCAGAGAGATTACCCATGATGTTTGGAATTTTCCTGGAATAACTTCCTTTTTCCAGTAAAAACATTTTGTTTCAAATATGAACCAAGTGTTCAAAACAAATTAATATGTTCAAAATGCTTAATGATTACCATGCAGCTAATACTTCTTATTCAAGAGAGTTCCACCACTACTTAGCTACACATTTTTACAGATATTACATTTCTCTTTGAAAACAGAGGAAGCTGTTGAATGCTAATACTTTCCTTACTTTTGTTATTCTACCAAACAAGACTCTCATTCAGGTCTTCAGTAGCTTCTTTAATAAATTTTTTATATAAGCACTCCTCATTTTGGCCAAATCCTCACTTTCAATATCATTATGTTTCATTTATATAGAACAGCACCTTAAGAACAAAGTTCTGGTTTTTTTTAAATTTAGTTCCTATTCTGAGTGATATACCAGAGTCTCTCTATTTGTAATTGAAAAAATATCCTTTTTAATGTTTTTAGGAGTCAGTCTTGATCTTATTCTTTGATTTAGTAGTTGCCACTACTTCTGTGGCAGTATCACTACTACCATTTCTCTCTGACAGATTATGGGAAATCATTCCTCCCCTAACATTATCTGGAATCTTGTTAATGACTAAGAACTCATTAAACCAATTTTCTTTTTAGCAAGCCAATTTGAAATCCTCGTCAGAGAACCTTGTATTTTATAACCCCCTCAAAATACTATCATGATATCAATCCATTTGTATACTTGTGAAAGATTCATCAGCTCACTAATGCCAGTGACAAGTAATAGACAATCCATTTTGGAAAAAAATTATCTTGAAGTGACGTCTGTCCTTCTGGTTTTTTAGGATTTTTTGATATTTTTACTCCCAAACTCTAATTGTTCAGGTAATTCAGGCAACAGAATTTGAACTAGATGAAAATAAAACCGGAATATTTTTCATAGAGAACACAAGCTGTATTAATTTTCAAAAATTGCTCTTAATGTCTTCTGTGTCACCTGTATTGAATAAAAGTGTCTGCCTGCATTATGGTGCTAGTCAAAATATTTTCATATGGCAATCAACCTGAATGTGAAACACTTGCATTGGGGAGACTAAAAGATAGTATGCAGTTTTAGTAATTTTTATTCTACTAGTCTATTAATTTATTTACTAGTAGTTATTCTATTTCTCCATAATTTTAACCTTAAAGTTACTTCCTTTTTTCCTCTGAGTCTTTTACTCGACACACTGTAGTAAAGTCAATATGCTAAATGATGTCCCACGACTAATAGATTTGGAACTTAAAGGAAGAGCAAGTGTTCTCCAAAAGCCTCTAAAGCAAACAGAAGGGGAATCTAATGCAAAGTATTTTAATCTTGTAGAGACAAGTATTCTCATTTGATGATTCATTTTTTGGTAAAACCTATATTGAGTGGATTCATAAAAACACTGTGAAAGACATCTTTACACTGTAAGATTTGAAAGCACAAGTAGAACCATAACCACTTGGGTTTTTTTCATTCTTTCCGCTACTTGGGAAAGTAATTAGTACTCCTAATTGGTTTTTGGGGTGTTTTTTAGGTGTTTTTTTTTTTGTTTTTTTTTTTTTTTGTAAACAGGCCATGGATATTTCTACTGGCTAAATACTGTCATTCATCTTAATTTTGAATAATTCCCTACTGAATGAGAGGCCACACAAACTGTATTTTCAGATTACAGTTCAATTTGCTAACATAAGAATGCAAAATAGAAGAAGCAAAAAAACATAAATTGTGACACAACAGGAAAATATACTGGACACTAAGTGGAAAAAATTGTTCTGTTCTAGCTTGCATTCTAACATTTTCTTCTTTTATAAATCTAAACAATTTCAAATTCATGATTGATGATAGGTCTGAGGTCCCCTTAATCTAGCCATAATAAACTGCTCCATTATTATGCTGTCTGTAATATCTCAAAGAATCTTGCTTGTTTGTGGCACAATATAGTAGTTTCAGCAGAACAGAACTTAATGTGTCAGGTCATCAGTAGCAGCAGAATTTCTTCATAGCTTGATTCTGAAGTATATGTTCTTCAAATGTTCCCTATTTATATAATTTCCATCAAATATGAACAGAAGACTATTAAGAAATAGCAGAAAAAATGTTTAAGTATCCATAGCATCCAGACCTTATGGTTTATAGCAAAGGGAGATCCACTGGGAGATGACAGCATCATACAATACTTTCTTAAAGCAAAGTCTGACGCTGTTTACCTATTATTCTAATTTTTAAACTAAAGCCTGTAGTCAAAATGGTACATATGAAGTTAGATGTTTTAAATATTTTAATACAAAGAAGACTTTCTTTTTATGTTTTGATTTTTAACTTAAATTTTGAAATTGTGCGAGCAGTTTACTTTGTACTGTCTCCTTTACTGAGAGCATACACACATGCACACATAGTCATATAATCCACAAAGCATCTGTCATAATGGTGAATTCAGAGTGTTGATGGAACTGGCACAGAGGTCAGGGACCCTACATTTCATTAACTCTAAAAAAGACAAAGACCTATGAAGATTATGGCTATGGTCATGGCTAGCTTAGAGATTGTAGCTTGAGAGATTCAGACTTCCAGTTGCACATGATTATTGTGAAAAAGATAAGATCAAGTTCTCTTCTTAACTTTTTCCTGCATACAGTTTGGTATTTATTCATTACGATTTAAATCTTATGCACTAATTTCAGTACAATAAAAATTTTAGAATGTCATCACACTATTAATTAGTTATAGAATAAAAAATAATTGTAAATCTACTCAATCAGGATGAATGAGTGATTTTTATTTCTACCTCAAAATATATATATATTTTTATTTTTAAAGATTAGTTTTTAGTAAAGGATTTCTACTCTCATTTATTTAGCTTCTGGCAAGCTTCAATTTATTGATTTCAGTTTTCTGATTAATTAAATTACTCTTGATGATTATGTCAACATCCATCAATGGACTTCATCAAAACTATTCTGGTTTTCAATGGTGTCTTATTTTGAGCTATTGCTTGAGTTTTTAAATAAGGAAACTAATCAGGTCTCCATGAGAAAAAAAAGCTGTTAGTTGATTCAATAATTGCAGCTGTCAAAAGAGAATAAATATCATCCCAAAATTATGTATCCTATTGGTATGTTATGCTGACAATACCCCTAGAGAAACAGCTGAGAGGTACCAATGAGATTTGCAAAACATTTTTGTTTACCTGCTCAGAACACTGTCTCTTGGGAGTTCACAGCATTTACTTGGAGACCTCAAATATCAAATTTTGCTCTGTGTTGCAACAAATTACTTTTCTTTAAAACTCATCATAAAATGTTGTTTCCGGCAATTCCTTTTATTTTTTTCACTGAGTTCTCGTAATTCAAAAGTATCTTCGCTATCATGTGATCCTAGGTAATGTGCTCTGGGGGGCCCTGCTTGAGCAGGGAAGTTGGACTGCATGACTTCCAGTGGTTCATTCCAACCTTACCGATTCTGCGATTCTGTGAAATTCTGTACAGCGTTTGGGTTGTTACCTTATTAAAGACACAGAAAATAAGTGGGGTTTAAATTTATAAAGTCATTGTAACTTAAGTTTGGATTGTTTGACTTCTGGGTTAAGATAATAAATGGGGTAAAAGATCCATATTTTGGTCTGTAGTTCTCCTAAAAATAGGCAATGTCAGGAACACATGTGGAATGAAAATTACAAGAAAGAAAGCATAGATAGCTAAGGAGAAAAGAAACAAACAACAAAACGTGATGCGAGGCACTGAAATAACTTTATAAATATATTTTTAATGATTTTGAAAGACCTAAAGTAATTTAAAACATAAATAATTTCAAACATAAATCAGTCAAAAGGATGAACATTTAAAACAAGACAGTAAAACAGATTAATATGATTCAAAATTACAGGCCTAATACTTATAATTTATGGTCCAGCTTCACTTTAAAAAGCAAACTAAATATATTCACTTTCTTTCTTCATGAGATCTGGGGGAAAAAAAACACAGGCCCCCTTCTTTTTCCTTATTATTTCTTCTTTCTCTTTCCCTCAGCTATGGCCTTGTTTTTCTTTTGTACTTGTTTTTTTTTTGGTTTTTTTTTTTGGTTTTTTTTTTTTGTTTGTTTGTTTGTTTTGGTTTGTTTTGGTTTTTCTGTTTTACTTTATACAGCATGCAACTTTATCTGTAAAAACACCATGTAAAAATGACTGAACTCTATATAAAAGCAACAATACTTTACAGAGATCCATACTTTTATTATTTTTGAGACGGAAGCTAAAAGACCTAACAGCCCTCGAAATTCTCCAAAAATATAATTTATTTGTTAACTTTAAAGTATACTCTACAGTAAGGCAGTTTTAAATCTTTCAGTGTTAGTGACCATGAATATTGATCAAAAGACAATTACTTTTTGATGCCTAGCAGCTTGCAGGCATTTCAGGCATTTTTATCCTATATTTGATATTTTTATTATTTTTTTTTCCCATGGAGAAACAGATTGTTCCTTCAGATTTCAGATAGACTGAGTCACATTTTAGGAATTAATATTAAGAGGTGAGGTTTGATTTCCAACATAATATGGCAATAACCTTGAATGCAATAGAGTTGTTAGAGATTGTCTCTCAAAACAGAATATAATGGAATATATAAAAACGACAGGCCAAGTCAGGTGTTAGGCAATTACTGAGAAAGATAGATCAATAAGAATAAAGTTCTGCTCAATGTCTGCCCTGTGCAGCAAAATGTGCGAGGAGACTTCCCCAAGCTGGAGAGAAATGCAAAGCTTTCCTAGCAAAAAAGAAATGCAATGCTTTAGCTGTGTGATAAGTTCTTGTGAGCTATTTGTCAATCCTGTAAAGAAGTTAGAGAATGCTCAAAAACTTTGTGATCATCAAAGAAAAATACAAGGGTGGTTGAGTTATGTCCTCCTGCATGCTAAAACCATGTTTTACTGGCAGTAATTGAAAAAATGTGTGTTGTACCACCTCAGTTATTTTCCCTTCTGGCTAAGCACCAACAAAGCTTGAGGTCTGGATTGTTCTGATGTATGTGATGAATCCCTATATCATTTCCTAAATGAGAAGACCATATTTAAAGTAAAAAAAGGATGAAAAAAATCAAGCAAATAAAATTGATGTGTTAAAATATTTCAAATACATTTGCCTGGATTTTCCCACACATCTAACTTAGGTCATAGATTTAATAAAGAAAACCTATTAGCAAAGTGAAAGGCATTAACCTTTTTTGCCTTTTACTGTGACAGATGAAAATACATTTATCAAGAAGCACTGTCCTCTAAACTCTCACACTTGATGCTCTTACTTGCAATACACACTCCTTCATTAAACTTTACATCTTTCAGCCATATTGCTCATTCTTGAACTTCAGCAAATCCTTGACATAAATCATCAAAAGGTTGACACTCTCTTCATTTGCATCAGTCTTTCAAGAAACTCCTTAACAAGAGGACTTGGACTCAGCTTTCAAGCTTTATTCTAGGTTACCTTAAGAAAATGCATAAAGGCTATCACCATAAGACAAGTGAAATGCATAAAATACCATAACGACCATTAGTACTAGAATTTATGTGTCTTCATAATTTGTAAAAGAATATACCATTTAAAAAGTTAATATTCTATACAAGCCCTAGAGAAATGTCTGACCAAATAGCAGTATTATATGTTGTTCCACAGAATATCAGCAGTGCTTATTAATCAATGAGATATTCAGTATGTTATTAAAAAACAATGGGAATAAATGTTTTAATTAGAGTTGTTTCTAAAGCTACTTTGAAGTCATGTCATGCAATTACAAATATGACAGTAGTATGGCAACCAAATAAAGACTATCTAATGATTTTTGCAAGTGTAGTCTTTCATTTGGTCATGAGAGATTTAAATAACTAGGGGGAAATTTACAATTTACAATTCATCTTTCAATGAATTTAAGATCAGAAAAAACATATGTAGGATATGATATTTCAATGTTTTTTCCCTTTGTAAGCCTTGCCTTTCTTGGTGCTGGATGTAGAGATAGTCAGAGTAAGGTATTTTGGCATTCAAAGACAATGCAACTGAAATCGGTACAGAAAGATTTTATTTTGGATGTAACAAAGTATTACAAATTTCAAGAGTTTCTTGTTTTGAAAAAAATTAACACAAAAACGTATGGATTGAATAAAGAACAAAGCATTTAACTTCATAACAATCAACAAACTTTTTAGAAGTGTCTTTCTAAAATTTTCCTCTAAAACATATTTTCCTACATTAAAATGTTTGACTAAAAAAACAATTAACATTTCTTTTTTAGAAAGTGTCAGAATTAGTCTCCTATATTCTTATTCAGACACCTAAGGAAGTAATATAATTTTCATTCATGCTGAGTACTCATTAAATAGGAATAGTCAGAATCCAGTAGTAGCTCAGCATGTTGGAAAACATTAAACCACTGGTTAGGAATGCTTAGAGCCATTTAAGTTACTTTTGTCTAAGGAAAAAAAAATCAGATAGGATACTAGACTAAGTAGAGGAAAAGTGATCTTGCTTATGAATTCTATATTTAAAATTTATGACTAGGGAAATATTTTTGATATTGATACAGTGATTTTAAAATGGACCCAGAATCAGTGTTTGTGTTTTGTTATCATGATGATAGCTGTGTGATATTCACACTCTTAGGCCTGAAGATTTCTAAAGGTATATTGTTTCATCAAATAGATGACCTGAATGAGTTATACAACTCAAAAAGAATAGAGACATAGTTTTATAATCAGAATTGTGTTACAATCAGAACTAGTTGGTTTGAAAATTAGCAAATAAACAACAACCCATCCTGCATCAACTTAGTCTATAAAGTCAGGCAAGCATGTCCATACACTAACTGTGAGATTTCATATCTTTGCTACTGGATGAAAAAGATGACAATTTTTCAAAAACAAGATTGAGGAGCCTTTTGAATTTATAACAACTCTACTCTTATATCCACTTTTTAAAATTTTCTTTCTTTACAGCAATCTGTGGCACTGTATTTCTAAGTTTTATCTGTGGATTTATCACATTTATCATAACTTAAATCATGCTGTTCAGAAAACCATGTTATTCTGCAGAGAATAATGATATATGGTGTGTAGCACAGAAGCCATTTCACCAGATTCCTGAAATTATTAAGTATCCAGGGCAGTTCACACATATAGAGAGATATTCAACACAGAATTTTTCTGTTGGAAAATAGTAAAAATAATAACTTCTGTTCAGAATGTATCTGTCTTGATGACAGGAGAAGACCAAAACAATTTGTTTCATTAGCCTATTTGTCTTCCCCCATTTGATGTAATTCTTGTCTCTAGTTTCACAGTTAAACTGCTCTTAAAATTGTCCTACATAAGGCAAGAGATCAGTATCTATCAATGCTAAAGAGAAGAATGTCTTGAAGCTAGGACAACTATCTGGGATACAGAGTTAGTTTTTGTAACTCTTTAACATATATATATAACATAACTCTATAACTCTTTATTATTTTTTAACTGAAACTATGTATAAATTCCTACATTACCACAGAACCAACTCCTGGAGGTTTAAATTCAAAACAAAACATACAGACGCCTCTAAACATTACACATTTCTTTTTTATTGTTAGCACCATTTTCATGTATCCATGAAACACAGTTTTAGAAAATGTTAATAATTTCAACAGAAGGGTTCACAAGTTGCTGGGTCACAAACAAAAGGGTCACAGATAAAGAGGAAAAGGAATTACTCTCAAGAATAAAGTGATCAATTCTTGAAACAATATATAATTTTAGAAAAATGTTTGTGTTTCATATTTCTTCTCCATCAATGAACTCTTCGCTGATATTAAGAATTTACATTTCCTAGACCTCCTTATCTGTTGCTTAGGCAACTCCTGAAAAGCTGTTACAGACCCAGGCTTCCTCCAGTCCAGCTGCTGAAAGACCAGGAATCTGGGAGTCTCTGTCTATTAGAAATAATAGACCTAGATATGATGAGATTTGTTAGATTATTGGAAGAATGAAGCGGATAGTATTTGTGCTGTGGAAAAAAATTGAACAGCTATGGGAAGTAACAACATTAGGAAGACCAAAACCATGAAATGGAGTGGAATTGGATTAATTAAATATGCAATAGGTTTATATTTGAGTACTTACTTTGTAATTTTTTATAATTTTCTTCTTCTTTGCCTTTTCAGTACAACATCAAACATTTGGCTTCCACTGCACTTATACAGGCATATTTTGCATTTGTCTAGCTGAAACCATGCCATGAAAATGTGAAATAATACAAACATGCCATAAAAAGAGTACAAATAACAGTTTGGGGTTTTTTCTCACAGTTCCTTGGAATTTTCTTTCCAGATATGGCAAGTGGGAATTCATGGAGAAATATGAAAAATGAAGAGGGTTTTTTATACATAGACAATGCTTGGGATTTTTTTTTTTTGTGGGTTTTTTTTTGTTTGTTTGTTTTCTTTTCTTTTCTTTTCTTTTCTTTTCTTTTCTTTTCTTTTCTTTTCTTTTTTTCTTTTTTTTTTTTTTTTGTCTTTTTTTCAAATGGGAAATAACAAATGAATATTTAGAAAATATACTTTTCATTTCAAAAATCTTATATTTGTATTCTGGCACCAATTGTGGATACATATTTGACATGTATAAATAAGCCTTGGATAGCAGCAATTGTAAGATGGCCTGATTTGTAGTCATTTGTCAATGAGGTTTGTATTTATTTTATACTCATAGGAATTCAACAATATAGCTATCTGTCACTGGGAGAAAAATGAAATAAGAAGTCTTTTCAAGGAATCTAAAAGTTGTTTATTCCCAGTGGATGAAACTGGCAACAACTAGCCTTTTCCTCACTCTGGAATTTTCCATTGTTTTCGAGTCTATATATTGCTATTAATTTTAATATTAGGTAGAAAATTAAATAAGTATTTCACATTTATAATTCCAAAAGCTTTATTTTTCCATCAATAAACAGTAGATTCCTTTATGTTGCAGTTTGACCAGTGTCATAATATATTTAATCCAGGGATGACTACACATGTGATTTCCTCTTCCTTCAGTAAATTTGGCTGCACTGAATGTTGCACTGCTGCAATTTCAGTAGTGAAACCCAAAGCATACTGTTTAAATCTATATCCGATAACCATGCATCATTGCTGCTACCTGTAACTGAAGTCACAATTCCCTCCTCTTTTTTACTATTGGCAAAAATTCAAATATGAAGAAAGAATACAAAGACATCTTGACATGTTGTCTTTATAAAAGATTGGTTTCCCTGTGAATTTCTGCTGTAATAGACAGCTTTAGTAAATTATTCAAACCTTCAAAACAATACAGATCTCAACCTGATGAGGTTTTCTCACAGGAGACTTGAATAAAATATATCTGTAAATAAAGTAGTAAAAAAAAAAAAAAAATCCAGATAGTCTGTTTGGAATTTCTGTCAAGTTACCATAACTTTTTTATATTTTACTGCAGCTTCTTTTAATATGGATACATGGACTTTTTTCTGGTGCTTCAGAAATGTAAATACAAAAAAGTCAGGCTCAAGATTTATATGTATATTAAGTACAAGGATGTACAAGGATATATAGATGAGTACATCACATTGTAGATATGCTAAAATGTAAGACTTAACGAATTACCCTGAAATATACAATCACTATGTATGTTTGTTGTGATTAGTTTGTGATCAATCAACATTTTGATTGATAATCTAATAACAAATTTCATTTGAAAACAGATGGAAAAACATTTGGAAAGACAAAACAAACTTGACAAAGTTTTGATTATATTTTAATTTTGATTGAAATGGATGAATATAAGGTAACTGATATTAATTAGGTAAACTTTAATTTCAGTTTAATCTCATGACGAGGATGAGAACTCAAAGTACAAGAAAAAGGCCTAAGAAGAAAGGGAGTTATAGGAAAATGCATATAGGTAGCAAAGACTTTAAAGTTGGGGAAAGGGTTTGACTGCCTTCTCATTGATTTGAGTAAATCTCATGGTAACTGTGAAGTCAGCAGAGCATGCTTATAAAAGCTACAAGGATTAGAGCAGAAGCAGAACCAAATGTTTTTATAAATATCAATTCCTAAATTATCTTTGAGTGCTTTTTCAGTTTGTAGACTAGATTAAAATTTTGCCTCTATTTACACCATTTAAAACTTATTTATTCCAGCAGCCTTCACTATGGTATTCAATGTACAGGAAGTGTTACTATTGTAACAGTCTTTACTGGAAGAAGTATTACTGGTAGATATTTTCACTACACCAATTTTGCAAAATTATATTTATTTACAATATCTTCTTTCACAGCTTACTGATCCAACACATCATCAGGATTATTATTATTATTATTTAAATCCAACTCTTAAACAAAAGCTTAGCATATACTTTTTCAAGCTAGATAGATGCAGGAATATATTGATGGAAAGGAGAGGGAGAGGGAGAGGGAGAGGGAGAAGAAGGAGAAGAAGAAGAAGGGGAAGGGGAAGAGAGGAGAGGAAAGGAGACGAGACGAGACGAGACGAGACGAGACGAGACGAGACGAGACGAGACGAGACGAAAGGAATATTGTTGTGATGTGCATTTGAGTTTTCTGAAGTTTTGTATGTGTTTTGTTATGTTTTATTATTTGTTTGTAATGGTTTATTTCTACAACCCCCCATTCCCAATTCCCTGTAGTTTTTCCCTAATAAAAGACAAGTTCCCCACTCCCTTTTCTGCCCTAGATAGCCCTGCCAATGCTCCCTGTTCTTAGTCACTCCCAAAATTGGTTCTGGGTGTCACCTTGCCCAGGAAATGCCCTTTGTATTTAATGGGCATGCTAAGCCCCAGAGAGCTCACTTCCACGTGGGCTTGGGGGCTGAATAAAACCTTCCTGATTTCCACATGTTAGTCCTCCTTCTTCCAGCCATAACCACATTTCTGTCTGAGGTTCAGCCCCACAAAACTTGCATCATATGGTTGACAGAAGAGCCAGCTAGCCGGTGAAGCAGCAGAAGAAACTATAGAATATTGCTGTTGAGAGGAGTCTACAACAATCATCCAACTGCCTGATCAATTCAGGGCTCATCAAGTTAACACATGTTGTAAGGACACTGTTCAAATGCCTCTGAAAACATTGACAGGCCTGGGCCATGAGCCAACTCTCTGGGAAGCCTCTTCCAGGGTCTTTGAACACCCTCTTGGTAAAGAAATTACTTCTAAATGCGCAGCCTAAACTTCTCCCGACTCAGCTTTGCACTATTCCCATGTGTCTCATGACTGAATTGCAGGGAGAAATGTTCAACACCTCCATCTCTGCTTCCCCTCCTCAGGAAGCTGTAGAACAATGAGATCACCTCCTCTTCCTCACCCAGTGTCCTTTTCTCCAAACTAGATAAACCCAAATTCCTCAGCCACTACTCACAGGACATTCTTTCCAACCTCTCACCATCTTTGCTGCCCTCCTCTGGTTGCATTCAAAGACTTGAACAACCTTAAATTGCAAGGTCCAGAACTGCACTCTGAAGATGAGACTGTACCAGCACTGAATGCAGATGAATGCATAGCTGCTTATGAATAAAGATAGATTTACACTAACTTTAGCTTGCAAATTTTTTTCATGCAGAATCTTCAGCAATCTCAGGAAAAGTGGATTGATTTAAGAGACTACCTTCTGTGTTGTAAAACCTAAAATTCTCAATCAGTCTTAAATGTTTCAGGACTGTCTGTAATTGTTTCTTTTTAACTGTAAGTACAGAAACATATGAAGTTGGGGCATCTTTCATCTTTCCAACATCTTAATCTTTTATAGGGATTTTACTTGTTTCATTTTTTTTCCAAATATATGTTTCTTAGTGTTATGTTTAAAAATGGTTGAATATGAAAGGTTACCCTCAAAATTTGTTTTAGCTGTAGAAGGTTGGAACTAACTATTACTGTATTTCTACTTAGCAACTAAGATGTAAACTTGAAGAGTGGTGTTACCCATTTTTGCTGGAAGAATGCCTAAGAACAACCATGAGAAGAAAGTCAAGTATCTGCCCTACCATGTAGATCTCAAACACATCAAACTGGTTTTCCAGTGACCTCCATTGACTAGTGGAGGACAAGGTATCTTCCAAGTTGTGCCGTTCTCCAGCAGTGCCAACTCAGGCAGATACAGATGTCAAAGCAAATTGTATCTTCTGCAAACAACAGGTAAAAATGTCATGCCTGGTGAGAATGAAGAGAGTGACTTTTGTTTCTCTTCAGTGAAAGCTCTACGGTGTCAGCTAATGGACTTTCAAATATGCAAACCTGCCTGTCCATGATTGCAACCTATGGCTCAGTTTTATAATGCTCATCTGTCTGTGACCCAAGTTACAGGTTTATGAAGAACAATTGCCTGATTGGAGAGGAGCAATTAAGATTAACACTTCTTTACCTGATGATTGACAAGCCCTGGACAGCACAATCATGCAAGTGAGTATAATGGATAATAGACTTTTAGTCTGGCAGATCCCAATCATTCACCATACCTGCTAGGTAATAGATGTTGAGTCATCATGAACTGTATGGAGAGAAAGCATTAAAGGGTTTTTCATCATCTACCAAAAGATGCTTGCCTTTACTATTTACTGAAAAGTTGGTTTGTATTAAATACTTCTATTTCAGAGTCATTGAAACAGGTGTCAATTCCTATACTCTCATATTCATTGTTAATATATACCTTGTATATCCCACAAATGTATCTCTTGTATGTCCCACAAATCCGCCAGAACTGTGTATGGAAAATAAGGGTTCATTCAACTCATAAAATTTGGTGGTTTAAACTAATGATGGGGAGAAAAAAAAGACTCTCTCAAAAGATAAATCAACTCATTACAAAGCACATTTCTGAAAAGGGTTTGTATGATTTAATGTCTGCAGAAGCCTACTCCATTAACTGACAAAGGACACTACAAGAAAAGATTAGAAGTAGACGATTATAAGTCTAAATGAAAACCATCTAACATGATGCAAGATGAATAACACCTTGGGAGCATTAGGCCTATTGAAGAATCACAGAATCAAGAAGTTTGTCATCAGCTGTGAATTCTAACACAAGCTACTCTAACAACATAAATGCTGTCTTTTACCTTCAATGGCAGTGGGAGAGCACAAGAACATTTGAATATTGATGATGATACTGTTGGACCAGTTCATCAAAACTATCTTAATTATGTTCTAATAAATTATTCTATAATAAATGAAATTGCAGATAGATAGGTGTATATGTGGTAGTGGGATTTTTCATAATAAGTTTTATTGTATGTCAGTTGTTCTCTGTACCCCAGTTCAGTGCCGTTCTATTTTAGTTCTCCTTTGTTACAAGTTGTGAGCTTCTCCCCCAACTTCCCCCAGATACCTTGCTGATTGGTTTGCCTTTCCCGTCCTAGCTCCCTGTCCATCTCATGTTAAGAAATCCTCCTACCCTGTCAGTCACTCCAGGGCCTGTCCCCCAGGTCCAGAAGCTTTGGAGAGAGACCCTTAGTGACTGGCTGAGTTGAGAGCTTTCCCCTCCTACCTCCTGTTTACTGGTTAATGTCTATGTATGTTATGTCAGCACCCACTCCCCAGTTTCACCCCACTGGTTATGTGTTTACCCACCCTGAGTTCCAGCCTCTGTATAAAACCCTCTGCCCCTTAAGATTCGGGGTCTCTTTGAGACACCAGTCTTAGCATGAGGGCTCCCTCCTTTCAGCCCAATAAACCTGAGTCTTGGTGAAGCCTTGGAAAGTCCCATCGTTCCTCCTCCACCATCACAACACGGCAGGGCAGGTTGACTGCCAAGACCCCACAAACTATGGATCCTCTGGGGGCGTGTCAGGGCTAGCCGAGCGTTGGGAGACACGCACCGCCGCATGTATATAAAACCCCTCTTTCAAAAACTCAGCCATGCATCCAGCTGAATGTAGTTAAAACAAAAGTTCCTGCTTTCTGTTACTTTTAGAGAAGTTAAACAACAGCACATCAAGAGTTTCTAATTATATAAAATATAATATGATGTGTGTTTAGAAAAAAAAGTGTATCATACCTGCAGTCCATACTTCTATGACAGCTAACAATATATAATCTAATAGCTTTTCTAAATGAAGAAAAGAAGTATAAATTCTAATGAAACCTCCTGATTTTTATCATCTAATCAGACTTGCAACCCATGAAAAAAGCTACCATAAGGAGAATGTAATTATCAAAATTATTATGGGAAAATTCAGCAGTATATCACACTGTTCAAAGGGATGCTATTTAATTCTTTCACTTCAGCTGCTCCTTGAAAAAATATCACAGTCATACTACCAGTATGTGTCAAATCTTAAAAAAAAAAAAAAAAAAAAAAAAAAAAAAAAAAAAAAAAAAAAGGATTTTTAAAGCTAAGAAAATGCAAACTTGAAAAGCACAGAAGAAATCTATGGTGATTTTTATACAGAGGGAGACAGAGCATGGTCCCATCCAGAGTGGCCACAACAAAGTCAAGCACAGCAGGGCCATGCATGTGTCCGTGTCTGTTTTTCCACATTTGTGTGTGTAACCTACTTGGCCTTTGTGGCAGGTCTGCATGGAACTCATTATTTGCTGCCCTGTTGATATTGATCTATAGTGTACAGGTCACTGACAGTTAATTATATGTCTCTGACAAATTAATAAACCACTTTATTTCAATCCATTTTGAATTAAAATAATGCTTAGCTAATTCTGGTAAAACTAGAACACAACTAATCAAGTTTGTCTGCTGTATTCATTACTGGAAAACAGTCAGTGACACAAAACATGCATAACCTACATTCCTTGAAGGGATAAGTTACTTAAAGAGATAAAGTTCAGACAGAACTAAACAACAGAAGTTATTTAGCTGTTCTTAATTTATAGAAGGTGCTATAATCTGGGGTTTTGGGTTCCTCTCTGGTATGCTGAAGAGTCTGCTCAGTGCTATAGTGAAATGTGAAGTGAGATTTCATCAGCTGAAACACAATTTCACTAAGTGAAATATTTTTCAAAGTAGTTCTGAATATAAATGTTATTACATCCTACTACTTTTTTGGTTTTATGACGAATTTGAATTAATTAGCAAAAACATACATGTTCTTAGGTATTTGATCACCCCACCTTATCAGATATTCTTTGAGTTAAATGCAACACCATTCAGCTTTTTTCTAGAACAATTTTACAGACACATATGTGTCACACCTGCACTTATATATAAAAACAACTTTGGAATATTCTTGGATTTAATTTGTTGAAAGGTTGATCATAACAAGCTGTTTAGTGTCTATATGTATGTAGCTTAGAATATCTATTTTGCTTCAGGAACAGTACAGGTTTTTTCTGGGTATCAGCTATAAATACTTTCACATTCACAAACCACTAACATGCTTCTGCAGTATGATTGTCTCTGACTTTAGGAGCTATAAATTTCCATGTGCTGGGTAACATTTTCTGTAGGTTGGAATAAATAATTTTATTAAATTTACCATACATACTTAAAATTAATTAAAAGAATTAATTAATAATTAAAAGAATTTGGAAATTGGTCACATTTATTATTTGGTGTGCATTCAGGAATTTATCAACATTTTAATTTTCAATAATGTGGTTTGGTTTGAGTTGCTTTGGTGGTGTGGGGGTTTTTTGTTTGTTTTGTTATTTAAGTACACCTTATATCTGCATCCTGTATTTCTCAATGATCTCAATGCTGAAATGAGTAACACAAGCAGACCCATTAGACACAGAGCAACAACTCCAAATAAAAATTGACGATTCTATAATCTACCAAACTTGAAACGTGTCTCTTGTCCTGATCTAAATCAATAGGTATTTTTTTTAATAGTCCAAAAAATAAATAGTATTAACAACGGTTTACAGAGGACTAGAATCAGTTTATTCCCTGTGATGGTTAACAGCAGGTATAACATTTGCTACTTCATGTACAATTATGACACCCCTTTTTTTGAATAAATAAAACAATAAAGATCATAACTACTACACACTAAGCAATATAAGACTAATCTGTTCTACTCTGGTTCTATTATTTTATTTTCAAGTTACCTGTCTCAAATGTCTAAGCATTTGTATAAAGGTAACAAGGACTGTTTGCCTACAGCACAGAACAGAGCAAGCTTGATCCAGAGGCAGCAAGGAACACGAGGGGAGAGAGGATCCTGCAGTATCTTGCACTTTCACTGTCTCACCTCCTGCTCCATTGTTCTGCTCACAGGAAAGCTCTGGAGACATCTAGGTTATTAACCCTTCCAGGGTTTGCTTTCTGGCCCTGAACACAGCTGCCCAGACTATGTACTGTGGGCTACATTTAGAAGTGCTTTAGCATCCATGACAGTTTTCATATGAAAAATGTTGGTATGGAAGGAAACCTGCCCCATGGCTTGTTCCCACATGGTCCTTGGAAGAACACTATTTGTCCTGGCCTAAAGACATGCTGAGGATTGTTCAAATATTCAGAGTATGAACAATTTTTAAATTTCCATATTTTTACCCATGATTTGATATTGTTTATTTTACTAATATACAGGATTTTTTACAGCCAAAATCCTTAAGATTTTGCTGTTGTTTTCAAGTTCCATAGAAACTCAGGATATTGAAATAAAATGTTACACATTATTTGATTACTCCTGTCTGTGCTCCTCTGATGTCTCAAGCCAGGGGCTGCTCTTCCTCCTTTCACTGATGGCAGAGTTCCTTCCTCATGCTGTGGATTTTCTCTTTGCATATTTAACAACTTTATTGCACTTGCAAATCTCTGTTAAAAAACATTCCTCATTCAGAAATGTCTATCAATACAAGACTAAAAAATATGAACTTAATAGTGATGTTACAATTTTAGAATTTCCAGCGTAAAATGATTAGTAGTGAAATTATAAGAAGTCACGAGTTAAACTCAGGTGACCTTCCTTCTTGATCAATGCTTGTGTTTTAAAATACCAGCTATTTCTGATGATGTTCCCTGCTCTTTTCCATTCACATTGTCCTTTTAGTACACATTCTATTCAATTGTTTATATTGTTTTGTTGTTCTTTAGGAGAGAGACAGACCTATGTATTAAAAAAATATTGTGCCTAATGTGATTATAATAGGAGGATAAATTATATCCAGAGTTAAAATTTCCAAACCTCAATTCAATACCAAAACATAACTGGCAAGTTGTAAACATCTGTCCACAAACCAAGATTGTTCTCTTTGCATCATTAAGGGAATACATGAATGTAGTTCTCCCTTGAATTCATATTTCAAGCATCTTATTAGCTTCAGAATTTTAAAACCAGCCTTAAAATTAAAACTGTTGTTTACTGCTAAGGCAGTAGCTTATGATTTCAAGGGTTTTTTGTTTTTTTTTTTTTTTTTTTTTTTTTTGTTTTTTTTTTTTTACTTTTACTTCTAAAAACCTGCTTATTGCTTGTTACATTGGTGTACTTTTATATTGGAGATTTATCTGAGCATGTTTTTATTGGACAGGGGGGGACAGAAAAAATTCTTCACTGCTTTCCTAGTTCAGATGGTGTTAAAGACATTGAAGATGATGTGGCTGCCTCATAACTTAAAAAGAAATGAAGTCTTAAGGGAATAATCAATCAAAGGGAATGAGATACATAAGGAAAAGGAAAAAGGCCTATGAAATTGATAATTTTGTTTGTTTTAGTGCCTTCTGCTTTAGTTTTGGACTCTGGAAGAGTAATTCTATATTAAAAAGATGGTTAATTAATAAGGCACTGAGCATTATTATTGAAAATACAGTTGAAATACAATACATTTTAAGACAATGAATATTTTATTAGGTCAGTGAAGGTATATCTTTCCATAACTTTATCTGTCTGTTATTGCCTTTCCAGTTCTAAAGTTCTGCCAAGATACAACGAACAGAAAGAAGGAGGGAAAAAGATAATTCTTATAAAAAGGAATTAGATATGACTATCTAATGAACAACCCAGTTTTAGTATCTCTTTCTAGTAGAGTTTTAACTGATACAGCTACCAAGCTGATCTTCAGCTGAAAAGAGCAAACATCTATTTCCCAGCACCAGCAGTGAATCCTAGATTAAATTATGAACAGTAACAACACAGATATTCAAATTGCTTCAGCTGATGATTAGTGAATCCTGTGAGCAGCTCATGGTAGCATCTGCGGCGTATCACTAGAGCTGTAGAATACAGACTACAATTAAATACAACATTCAGGAAGGCATGTCTCAACACAATATTATCATTGCCAATATTTTTGAACAATAACACCCATCTGCAGTGGTTCGGCTTTCCAATGGGTGCAGTTCCGGCCAGCCCTGCCGCCACTACATCCAGGGGCCACTTTGCCAGAGGCGTGGGCAAACTCGACCACGGTGCGGATAGTGCGCAGAATAGAAAGGCGGGACTCTCAGGGTGTGCAACCAAGGGATGCGTGGTCCCAAGGCAGCGCTCCGGAGAGAGACGCTGGCCTCGAAATGGCACGGCTTTTTATTGAGTGGGTTCAGGGGTGGGAACGCGTGGGACCAATTACAACCTTTTGCCATCGTATAATGAGGGGATGCACAACTTTTGAACCAATAATAAGTAACTTGGGGAGGAGGAATACATGATGAGGGGGTGGGGAAGTTATATAACTTAAAGATTGACACTTAACAGAAAGGTGGTAAACAACTATTATGGGATAGGGTTACCAGGACAACCAAGGTTTTGGCGGGAAAGTCTGGGGGAAGGGGGGAAGGAGAGAAGGAGAGGGAAGGAGAGGCCATCTTAAACAATAGTAATAATTACAAAATTATAAAACACAAATTATAAAACCAAACTGGAGCAGTGAAAACCCAATTGGAATTGAATTTAAGCACCACCACACCCATCATAAGAAGAGGAAACATAAATCCCATAGTAATCAGCAAATTTTCCTGTAGCATAGGTTTTTAACCACTCTCCAGAATTCTGGTAAAAGAGTCTGAGCAAGGATTTCTTTACACAATCCTTTATTTTCTAATTTGAATTAAAGTGCTTGGGTGTTTTCTCAAAAGAAGATGAATACAGAAGAACATTTTGTTAACACTTATGTTATGATTTCAAAAAATCATTGGCAAATTATTTTTTAGTAATTAGTTTTGGTTTTGGCTTGGTTTTATTTTTCATTTTGTTGTTGGTTTTATTTTGTTTTAATGTATGTAGAAACAAGATATCTTGTCATAAAAGATTAATATCATCTCAAGTTTGTCTTTCTGAATTAGAGGGGTCTGCCTCTCCCTAGAAGCTTGGGTAAGTTGGAAATATCCTGTTCTTTGAAATGTACTTTGAGTTTTTACCAAGCAGTACTTTGCTTTATGACCTGTAATTTTCAGGGTACTTATCACTTTTGTTTATGTACCTTTCCTATAACATAGAATAAAAGAGACAAGTGCAAGATAAGACCATATAAATGTGCTGGTTTTAAGGATATTTTGTGATTATATCTATGATTTTTGTTTTGAAGCTTGTCCCTGAGTGGAAAACATGGAATAATCAAGATTTATTTGGGATAAGCACTCAAATAATATTTCAATTTACCAAAAATAAAACTAAATATCTTATTTGCCCAGTATGCCTCTTAAAATGTGTGTTGCTAACAACAAGATTCTACTAACATGATATTAAAGTGTTTTTAATGTTAAAATGTTTGTCTGCAAGGCACTGTGTTGTGTCTAAATAAGAAAACAACTCTTAGGGAGTTAACAAGGAAATATCTAACATAAAGATAACTGTACAATTGATCTTCTATAGTTATGGAGATGATGAACTTCCAAGTTCACTTTCTTTTCTTTGTGGTCAAAATATTTCACAGGGAAACTTATGTCTGCTATGTATATATATATATATATATATGCTGAATGAGACTCCAGCACTCATATTTTTCCTTGAAAAATGATGAAACTGTTACCACTCCATGAAGTCCTCTTCGACTTCTCTCTTAAATTGTAAGAGAACTTTTTTTACATCTGTTATGACCTGAGCTGTGCATGAAAACTCAAGTTTTCAAGTTGAAAGCCTAAGAAGTGGTAGAAACATTAAAGGTAGTAAAATTTCTACTACTGGCATTTAAAATGCCCATTCAGAAATGCCCATTAAACTACACATACAGTTTAAAATATTTTGTAATCTCATCATTTTCTGAATCCTCCACAGATAATTGCAAGTTCTCATCTGGCATATGGGATTACTATGGCAGTCCATATGTTTTGTAACAGTTGGTATTCAAATGAAATATGCAAAGTCAAATAAGAAGGTGGCCGAGGCAACAAAGCCTGATTACTAGCATCTACAACAAGCTGCTTGTTCCAACTCAAAATATTTTTCTTTTAGTTTCTTGGTTTAAACTGAATTGTATTAACCTGTTTTACAACTCCAAAAATGTAGTGACAACATGGACTTGTATTTATACAATAAACTTAAGTCTCAATAAACTCAAATTGAACCACTGCAGCTGATTTGAAGTAGGCTATTTATTCTGGTGTTGTGTTTTTTTTTTTTTTTTTTTTTTTTTTTTTTTTTTTTTTTTTTTTTTTTTTTTTTTTTTATCTAAGCCACACCCTTAAACTATCTGTGGTATAGGCTTGACTGTGTGCCTTCATGGGATCAAAAATATTACTGTTCTGGAGAAGCACTGGCTCAATTCTAAACACAAAATATGCATGCTTCAAGATAAAAAGGTCTCTTTTATTTCTCTCTCAAGTTTCTCTTTCACTTTTAGCTTCTTTTTCTGACACTTCTTTTGTTTGCTCTGTGTTTTTAAAAGGCTACCCTGGAATCCTTCTGACAGATATTTTTGCTTATTTAAAGCTTACTCTTTAAACTATAATAACTTTTAATCTTTTGACGAAGATATCTTGATCATCCCTACTTCCTACACTTAGGTTTGCATCGTGAATTCTTCTCTGTATACATCTACACTAAAAAGTTAATGTGCAGGTGTTTTTTTTTCATCTCCCATTGTTTTGTGGAGAGGGACTTTTTTTTACAGGGAGGGCCTTGTTTTTTTGAATTGGAAATTGCCTTATATTTTTGTGCCTTACATTGTGCTCTAGACTACACCTCTGATATGCTCAAAGCAATTTTCTTCTTTGTGGAAGTAAAATTAAAATTAATTCTCTCTGAGCATGTGCCTAAGACAGGAAATTGCCGTGAACTTGATTTCAATAGACACAATGTGAATCAGTCATAGTTAAAAAACCCACAGGTAATAAATCACATTTATTGTGATTCAACTTCTATCTATCTATATTTTCACTGTAGCAGCCAAGGTGAAGATGCAAACTGAATTCTCTTCAGCACAAGGTAACACAGAAGATGGTCTACAGAAACACTCCAGCAGCTACTGGATGTCTGAGTAGGGGATCAGGCAGTACTACAAAATAAAATTTTCTTGGTGAATATTCAACTGTTTCACTCCACAGATCTGCTCCTATCATACCCTGCTGTTTGCTAAGAAAAATTGAATTCTACTCTCCCAGCTCTTCACTTAAGCCATTGACACTCTAGGGCCCAAATGAACCTCTGTTATCTTAGTCAGTTAATGGCATTTGCTGATTCAAAAGTTACTCTCAACTTTACAACTGGTAAAGAGAGGATGACTCAGGTACTTGCCTGTACTGAAAGTAAAGGGTGTTTTAATTAAATATGTTCTCAAATAATGCACTTTGGTTAGATGGCTAAAGTAAGATGGAATGAACCCAAGCTAGTTAAGGCTTATTTGGGGACAATGCAGTAGATGAATAAGAAGCAAAATTTAAGGGAAGGATGTTCCTTTAGCTGAAGAAACTCTCAAATAATTGAAGACCGTCTTAAGAGACGTTTTAAAGTGTTACAAAGTTGTCAAAGTCCCTTTTCAGAGTCCCTTTTATGTTTTACAATTAAACTTACCTGTAATGATAACAGGTTCTCTGTACCTGAGTTTCTAACTTTGTGTAAAGCCCTCTATCATGTAAGTTGTCTAAGGTTCTCTGGCTCTAGACTGAATAACAGAATAACCAACAAAAACACAAAGGAAACAAGCAAAGAAACAAAAAGTTCCATGCGGTTGAATGTGGAATCAGGTGAAAATCTAGGTAGATAATCCAGAATGCAGCACTGAAAACTTCTAATCAAGAGTTCTTTCGTGAGGTGTCAGATATTTTCTTAGATACAGAAACTACTAGTAATGCATCACCAAAATTGCCCTCGGGTCAATAAACATATTTACACGATAAATATGTGCTCAGGAAGTCAAAAGTGTATCCTATTGCCTCACTTCTATGCATCAATAAACAAATCTATTACTATTTCAAATAAACTTTTCTTTCCATGTTACCAAAAATTAATATTTTGACCAGCAGTTCAGCTAGAATTGAAATGAGGTCACTTATCCCTAAAAAACCCAGTTCTGCAACTTGAAGAAAAAGAATTATAATTACTGGAAACTCGTGTGTATTTATTTCATAAGCATGAGGTGGTATAGTTGGGTTTAGCTAAAAATCTAACATTTTTTATTAGAAATCTTCCAGGAGACTTCCAAGGATTATCTGAGTTTTGTTTTCTAACGTATAGGATTGAGATCCTGGTAATGTCATTGGATGAAAGTATCAAAATAACATTTATATAAATTATATCTCCTCACATCAGAGTAATTACTTCAGAGATGCAATTAACAAAGTTTATTGAAGAGACTGTGAGTTAAGCTTTTAATATTAAACTCATCTTTGGCTTCACAGGATGTTATAAATTGTGTCTTTGTCCCAGTCTGTGTTTTCATTGTTTCAAATAAATTCACCATTAGAATTTCACTGTAGTTGGACAAAACTTCAATGCCTTTTGTCATATATAAGAAGTTCATTCACAACACACCAGCAGTTGTCCTTTTATGGATTATCTATTGCCTACTCTATTTCCTAAGAAAATTTCTGCTTTTTCCACTGGGTCCCTGTCAGTCCTCTTCTGTGGTGACCAACTATGTAAGACTGCTTTATCAGAAGATTTTTTTTCCTACTCTACCCTTCCCAGTAAGTGGGTTGAGGATATGCAAGGAATTTGAAGACACAAGCAGGAAAAGAGATTATTCCATACTATTTGATGTCACAATTAGCATTTAATCCAGGGAGAGGGTGGGAGGGGGAAAGTTCCTAGTTTTGGCATTTGGTTTTCCAAGTAAGTATTGTACATAATGAAGTCCTGCTTCCTTGGAAATGGCTAAATATCTGTTTGCAGATGGAAAAAAGTAAATCAACTCCTTATTTTGCTTTGCTTGCACATGTTGCTTTGGTTCTCTTATTGAGCTTTCTTGCTTTTGGCCTTCCCATTTTATCCCCCATCGTGTTGGGTGTGGGTCAGCAAGCAGATAGGGTTTTAGCTTAGCTACTGGCCAGGGTCAATCCACCATGGCACTAGATAATTGTTTAAAATTTCTGATACCGCCACATTTAGTAAAACAAATTAATAGACTGTTTACAACAGTTAAGTTAAACATGCAATGGTTGCATGCATGCTATTCATCACATCAACCAGTCTACCTCAATGTCTAAAGTATTAAAGGATAAAGTAATTTTCTGCATTTGAATGCTAGTGAAAAGCTTTTTTTTTTTTTCTGTATCAATTTTGCTCAGTACATATACGCTGATCACATATGCTTCTTTCAAAAACTACTTTGCAAAATCATAAACACCAGTATCCTTTTTATTGATGTGTTTAAATTAAGCATTAACAGAAAACAGGAGACTCCAAAATTCCATACAAAACTGTAGTTTATCATCATCAATTAAAACTCACATGCCATAAACAAATTAGTTTACACGTACACAAAGAGGGCACATTTTGTAAGTGCATTAGTATGATCCACTCACTGTCAACCACAGTGGTCTGATTACATACAGCTAGGAATGTTCTTTCCTAACCAAGTGTAAATCCTTTCCCTTCAAGCAGACCCTCTATATATTCCATTGTGCATTATGTATTTAGCATTCATCAGCACAGTATTTTGTAAATCTTGGTTAAGCTCTTCATAATGAAATTAGCTTCATCTGAAAAATCCTAATGCTTTAGGGTCTAAGATAACATAAAGAATAAATTGCGTTTTAAATATGTTATCGCATCACAAATTGAACTTAAAAGTTTAATGGTAGCAGAACCTGAAGAGAAAATCTTTTATTTTATTTGAGTAAGGTTATTTCGCACAGCTTTGTAATCTTTAGGAATTATCTGCATCTTATGAGGCACTTTCTGAATTGACCTCATCTGAACCTGCTTTGAATGTATCAAACCCATAATGTCTCTCTGTTTAAAGATCACTCATTTGTCTTTAGAAATCTTCCCATACTTAAACTTACTTTTGGACACAAGTTAGTATTTCATAGTTCCTCTTCCCTACCTCTTCCTAGTACAGTTTTTTCTGTTACTAGAAAATTAAGACCTCCTCAGGACAGACCCGTAACACCAAAGCTGTCTGGCAGAGATTGATCCATATTTTCACTGCTTGGGAAGTTAGTGTAGGAATAGACCAGGAGGTCTGATCTAGTTTGCTAACTCTGCTTAGAAGTGCTAGGAAGTGTATCACCTTTTCAACCATACCAAAGTGACTTCTAGTTTTCAGGGACATTCCTTTGTACTCTTAATTTATGCATGTAGATATGATTTCATATATTATAATTTTTATTTTTTCTTTACGTAACTCCTCTCATCTGCTTCTTCAATTCTTTCTTCTCTTCCCTTTCAACTGTCTCTTTTGCATCTGTCTCAATCTTATCTTCATTTAATATAAGCAGCATGGCATTGATCAAAAGGTCAGATTATCAAAATTAATTCAAACCATTCAAATATTCATTCAAATTTATCAGGATGTCTCCTTGCCCTTTACTAGTATTTTTTTCATGTGCTTTTTTAGTGCTTTTTTAATTAAATTTTTGCATAAATATCTGGTGTTTCATGTCTAACATTCTTAATCCCAATTATTTTTCCTTTTGTCCCTCCTTGCTTCAATATCTAGATTTTTACAGTATTAACATAAATGAAATGAAAAATTATGAAATTTCTTGATAGCTAAAGCAGTAGAATAATTCTAATTAATTAGATAACATTGCTTTAGTGGAATTTTAGAAGGGAGAGGCAATATTACTTGGTTACTTAAGACCAAAGATTTCAATACCAACTTAGAAAAAATTATTAAAATAAATATGATAAAACAAATGCAGAAACCATACTAGAACACTGTATTGAGTCTTTTATAGACAGCATGGAGTTTATGGACAAAAGTAATGCTATATCTTTCACAGTTAAGGCTTCAGACTGTAAAGACTGTGCAAAAACTAAAAGTTTAAGGAGAGTAACAACATAGTGAGCAAAGAATAATTTCCCATTATACAATGCAAGGACTAGAGAAAAGAATTTTTGGAAAGAAATTTGAATACCCGAGAGGGTTTGGTTTTTTTCCTCATTTCTCCATCTACATTACTGCTCCCAGGTGGTGGGGGAGATGAGAGAGGAAAAAAAACAAAAGAAGTCAGGACTATTAGGAATGATCATACACTAACCAAAATGATGGAAACCATATGAAAGATGAATATTTTGAATATTGGGTAGGGTTCGGGAAGACACAGAGGGTATATTTTGATCTAGCAACCTGCAATATTTCCAGGATGTGCACTGAAATTTTAGCAGATGAAGTGGTAGGAATCTGTGACTGTGTGGCAAGGTATACAAGAGCTGAAATGGAAACCCTGAAATCCAAACAAACCATTTTGACACATTTGCCAGCTGGAGCTACAAGCTGACAATTAAAAATCATGACTTAACATAGTCAGACACAATAGAAACACAAATATTGGCAGAAAACAATGTGAGAAAAAATATGCCACACATCAAGGTGCATTAAAAACTGCTAATGAAAAAATTGAATTCAGGAATTGACTGGGAAAAAAATCCAAACAAGAAATGCAATAAAATAAATTAGCAGAAAGTGTTTCATAAGACTGGGAGTCAACAAGTCCTTCTGGGCACTCAGGAATGCAATTAATTCAAAGGTTTCCAGTACTTCTAGCTTATATTAACCTTACTTCTTCAAAATAGCATTTTTACATATCAAAGGTGTACATAATGTATAATTTTCTTCAAAGATTACTGTTTTCTTCTCCTTTCACTAGTCAATTATCTGCAGGATTCACACCTGCCTAAAATTTTGAACTGAATGAACACAAATACTTCGGGCTATAGCTCAGCACTGCTATTCAATTTACTGTTACAACGTCCACGTCAGCTTTAAGCTCTCTTTTGGCCTATGACTATCCTACTTCAGACTTGAAAGAGAAGATAAATTACAAAATTTTGTAGGTTAAGTTCTCTAATACAGTCTAGTACTCTATGACAGACTGGAACAAATGCACCAAATGCTTCAGATAGCCTACTTGACATTCCATCCAAAAAAGTGATTACCCTAGAAAGAAAGAGCAGTTCTAAAGGAGCTTAAAGATAAATCATTTTTAATAGAGTGGCTTTCACTATTCATGAAAACATCATCAAATGACAATAAAATTGCAGGCAGACAAAAAATCTCTAAACCTTAAATCTAGTAATTTTAAATAACAGATCTCTCCAACACAAAATCTTTAGGACAATGGTAGATTAGGACAAAGCAACAGGCAGATATGATGAAGAGCAGATATCTAGTGCTTAGTAATTGAACTTAACATCCTGAAAAAGTGAAATGTTAGGCTCAGGAGACAGTCATACCTATACCTGACTGCCATTGAACGTATTGAATTGGTGCATTGCCATTTACTGACAACTTGGTTCAAGGTTACCAGAAGGAAAAGTTAGAAATTATGAGAATGTTTTAGAGTTTTCAAGTAAAACAAAAGATAAACTCTTATTTCAGCAGAAGTCTGTTCTGGATAAATCTCTAACTGGCCAACTGAATGATGAAAATATTAAATTACTTCAAGTAGCTACCCTTCCCCACTACAATGAGGGGTTTTTTTTGTTTGTTTGTTTGTTTTTTGTTTGTTTGTTTGTTTTTATGTGAAAACCCAAGAGGTTCAGTGTTCCTTTTACCATCAATATCTGCACTCCAGCCTGCTAAAAGTGGTATTCAGGCATTCAGATATACAAGAAGTCCTAATCATTTAAACTGTGGTCCTTAGATACCACACAATTAACACAGAACAAATATATTCATAAAGTTTAATTACCTCCAAAAGATGAATTTCACATGCAGTATTGCCTCCTTTAAATACAAACCAAAATTTCATAAATTTGAGAGAAAAAAAAAAAAAAAAAAAAAAAAAAAAAAAAAAAAAAAAAAAAAAAAAAAAAAAAAAAAAAAAAGAAGCCAGTGCAGCAAGTGTATCACCAAATCACCAAATTCTTCAGCCTTGCTGCAGGGGCTCAGCTGCCTGCACTCACTCAAGGTTAGCACGAAGGTGGAGCAACTGTGTACTTTTGAATCCAGGTGCTGTGAAGAGAACTAGTTGTTAAAAAAGGCTGTGAGAAACCTCTTTAGGGCCTCCTTGGTTTGGTTTGGCTTAGGAGCTGCAGAGAACCTCAGGTGCATTTCCTTGGTCCTCAGGTCATTTCCTTTTGCCTGAGCAAAAGCACAATGTGTGTTGGTGCCTGGCCTTGTGTTTTGATAATCCTGGCCTCACCTTGTTGACTTGACATCCTGGCTTGACCTTCAGGCTTCTTTATCATCACAGGTTTCTCTGGCAAACACCACTTCTGGCTGATCCTTGCTGCCATCAGCAGACCTCTACTTGCCTTGTTCAGTCACTGTGGGACTGTGCCTTTGTTGGTGATGTTCCTCTTCCGTCAACCCTGCCATAACACTGTGGGCTTTATTTCCTTTGCAGGATCACTGCAAGGAATATGTCACTGCCCCTTGAAAGTAATTGACCTTGTCTTTTATAAGAGACAGAAAGCCAAGATGAAATAATTTTCACTGATTATAAGCACATAAATATTTCCTGCAATCCACCTCCTGTTTTCTTAGAAAGACAAAAACCACAAACCACTAAGTTGCAAATTAACATGGACACTTACATGGTACCTGCTGTTTCCCTACAGCCTGAATCTTTTTGGTCTTGAGACTAAGTAACAATACAGAATAAAGCTCCCCCATTTAAAACATATACTTGTGTGTTTTTCATTCACAGTTTAAAATACATAATTTATAGGCAGAGTTGAATGTGCAAGCAGGAAATAGTTCAAGTTCTGAGAATCTAAGCTAGACCTAATCTCAAAACCAATTCTTAACAGTCATTTTCTACATCCAAGGCACACATGACTATCACTAGGGTGAGGTTTCATGTCTAAATTATTCCATATTTTAGATAAGCCAATTAGAAAACTATAGCTAAAATACCAGTATCATATAGATAACTCTGAGTTTCGTTTTATTTAAGGTTAAGTAAAGGAGAAGACAGTCTTGGTTACACTCCACACATTGCTGCAGTCAAAAACAATAGCAATATCTGGACAATCCTGAATCCAATTCATGAAAACATTTGGCCTGTAAGAACTTTTATACTTGAACTACACCTTGTTTCCTTTCTAGTGCTTTCACATTGTGGGTACAATTGTTTTCAATGAATATGATCCTCTTAGCCATCCAAGCATCCATCATGATTAACATCACTCCCTATACACTTATTACAACATTAATTAGCCTCAGAGTTGCAAACTCTTTCATGTATTGCAGTGGTTCGGCTTTTCCAATGGGTGCAGTTCCGGCCAGCCCTGCCGCCACTACATCCAGGGGCCACTTTGCCAGAGGCGTGGGCAAACTCGACCACGGTGCGGATAGTGCGCAGAATAGAAAGGCGGGACTCTCAGGGTGTGCAACCAAGGGATGCGTGGTCCCAAGGCAGCGCTCCGGAGAGAGACGCTGGCCTCGAAATGGCACGGCTTTTTATTGAGTGGGTTACAGGGGTGGGATTGCGTGGGACCAATTACAACCTTCAACCAAGGTATAATGAGGGGATGCAGAACTTTTGAACCAATAACAAGTAACTTGGGGAGGAGGAATACATGATGAGGGGGTGGGGAAGTTATATAACTTAAAGATTGACACTTAACAGAAAGGTGGTAAACAACTATTATGGGATAGGGTTACCAGGACAACCAAGGTTTTGGCGGGAAAGTCTGGGGGAAGGAGAGAAGGGGAGAAGGAGAGGGAAGGAGAGAAGGAGAGGGAAGGAGAGGCCATCTTAAACAATAGTAATAATTACAAAATTATAAAACACAAATTATAAAACCAAACTGGAGCAGTAAAAACCCAATTGGAATTGAATTTAAGCACCACCACAATGTATTATGTGACCATTCTTACCTATAATTCTCTTCTATATTAAATTACTATTCCACTAAGAGATAATATAAAATAATATAAAATATTAGGGATTAGAGCCATGGTGAGAGCTATCCTACCTCTGCACCTACTCCAGAAATTTGCATGAAAAATTTGAAGAACTTTTCACTTTTGTATTTATCATTATACCCAGTTATTTTTTCTCCAACTTTTTAACAGAAAGGCATTTACTTAAACCCCTATGTAAGAGGTGTCAGAATCCACTCCAAATGTTACAGCCAGACAAATATTAAGCTATTAGAGAACATCCAAAGAAGGGTGATAAGCATGGTGAATAGTCTGAAGGGGAAGCCATATAAGGAGTGGCTGAGGTCACTTGGTCTGCTCAGCCTGAGGGGAGACCTCACTGCAGTTACAACTTCCTCATGAGGGGAAAAAAGAAGGACAGGCACAGATCTCTTCACTCTGGTGACCAGTGACAGCAGATAAGGAAACAGCCTGAGGCTGGGTTAGGAGAAGTGTCCTGGGTTGCAGTGTAGGATTTACACAAAATATTTATTCTATCACCATCTTTATGAACTGTTGAAACCAGGTGGGGCAGTGTTCTTCCCAGGCCCCCTTCCTTTGGGCTGTCTTCTGTTAATGGCCCATCAACACCTTGCCCACAACTCACAGGTAACTCCCTCCAGGACTTATCTCTGTTTAATGGGCCATCAAGGACCCACTTCACAACTCATCATCCCATTGTGAGATGCTCCGCCCAGGGGGAGGAGCCAAGAAGTCTCACCTGGATATAAGCTGGGATTTGGGACAGCACAAGCAGCCCTTACCTACTGGATTCCCAGAGGACCAGAGCTACCAGACCTTTCTACAGGATCACTGCTTCAGGAAGAGCACCTTACCTGGACTGTTTCCACCATCCTGCTCAGGTTGTATTCTGACTCTGTCAGTGGTCTTTTGTATTATTACATTTATTTCATTTCATTTCACCTTTTTAACTTTTTACCTTTCTTCTTATTAAATTGTATTTCTGACTTGGAGCCTCTCACTCATTTTGCTTTCAAACCACGACAGGAATTTTGGGTTAAATATCAGGAAAAGGTTTTCACCCAGAGGGTGGCTGGGCACTAGCACAGGCTCCCCAGGGAAGTGGTCACAGCACCAAGCCTGTCTCAGTTAAGGAAGTTTTTGGACAATGTTCTCTAGCACATGGTGTTACTCTTGGGGTATCCTCTGCAGGGCCAGAAGTTTGACTCAGTGATTGTGACTGATCCTTTCCAACTCAGCATATTCTATGACTTAATGATTCTGTGACCAGAAGCTAGTCCAAATCCAATTTTTTAAGTATTTTTGAGTTCTTTGATTTAATATTTTTCAGTTGTAAGGAGATCCACAGTGTAGTTAGACATTGTGTAGGAGAAATGCTTAATCAGGTAAAAAATTTCTACCATTCACTATTGGTGAATATTGCCTTCTTTTTTGTATTTCTTTATAATTAAATTTAAAAAAATTTAAAACATTTAAAACGCCATTCTGTTCTCTTAATTATTGAGTATACAGTATGCTGCAATATGTGGTTAGATTGTTTTCGCTATTCTCCAAAATTGTCCTCCTTTTCTAAGAGCATAAAATATTTTTCCACTATTTGTATAGATGTCTGATGAGCCAATTTAATTAAATGAAGAATAACACTTCCAATTGTTTACTTATTACAAGTTATCTACTTAATTCTTATTTTCAATGTCACTTTAAGTGAATTTCAATATAGATCTTAGTGCTCAAGACTAAATAACAGTAGAAAGCCATTTAAATAAATTTCATATGTAGAGCAGTTACTTTTTCATCACCAAATGGCAGTATTTAAATTAACGTAATTGAATAGCAATCACTTAAACACACTGGTGTTTGTTATCTGATGTGCTGGTGACAAATATCTGTCCATATGATTCAGTCCTTTCCACTATTCATTGTCAGCTGAAAAACTACAGGAGTCCTAAGAGAACTTTTGATCTCTGCTGGGTCACCACCAGCTGGAAAAAGACCTGTTCCAGAGGACAAAAAATAGTCTTTTCAAGTTGGTAAGAAGTCAATAATATTTTGAATTTAAAACAAGCAATTAAAACCCCATCATCAAGCTTTTCTATTCATATTATTAAATGATTTAAAAGATTAGTGCCTCATTCTAAGGCTTTATCATGATACTTATTTTGAGTGCTAGAAGAAATGCAGACACTTGATCTGTTTCCTTGGAGACATACAGCACTAAAGCAGGGCTAGTCACAGGAAGAGTTGTCCATTTAGGAACTGCTTCTTATCACAAAGTTGCTAGCTCTGTTTTAGCCCAAATTACTCTGCCTCCAATTCCTGTGCAACCATGGAAGTGCAAGACTGAAGGTAATTATCCTTCAGCAAAAAAAGCCTTCATTGTATGTAAGAGAAACAGCAGAACTCTAACCAACATCAGACTCTTAGTCCTTTCCCAGAGGTATGACAACGCTGGTATCAAGTGAGACTTGGTGGAATGTGTCCCACTACTGAAGTCCTGAGATAGAGAGCTTCAGCTGTTCAGAAGGGGTAGTAGGCAGGATAGGTGAGGCAGAAGAGTTGCACTGTAGGTTAGGGACATTTTACAGACCCTACAGTTAGTGATGATGTGATTGAGAACATCTGAATGAGGATTCAAGGAATGAAAAACAAAGCAGATAGAAAAAAAGCCAAAGAGGTGTGTGTCTACTATTGATTATCCAGATAGGATGATAACACTGACGAGTTACTCTACATGAAATTAGAAGAAATTGTGCGATTAGAAGAAATGTTGGTAGCGCTCGTCCTTATGGAATATTTAAATTTCCCAAACATCTACTGAGAATACCAGACTGCTGTGATAAACTAGTCTACCAAATTCATGAAGTCAGCTGAAGAAAATTTCTCATCATAGGTGCTCAGTGAGATAACAAGGAAAGGTGTGCTCTAAGACTTGTTTGTAGTGATTGCAGAAGGACTCATGGAAGTTGTGCTGGTAAGTGGCTGTCTTGGCTACTATGAACAAAAAATTAGTTTAATTTTTTTGGTGTAATGAGAAAAGATATCATCAGGGTTTCTACCATGGATTTCAAAGGAGCATGCTGTAAGCTACTCAGGACGCTAGCTAGTGGTGTCTCCTGGAAATCTATGTTTGAGTGCTTACAGTTCCATCAAAGTCAACTAAATGAATTGTATGATCTCTGGAAGCAAGGTGAGACTGCACAAAATGATAACAAGAGCTGCTGTTTGCATCTGTACAGAGAAACCACCAAAGACCACAGCTCAGCTGGAGTTGTGTCAGACAAAAAACCTGTTTTTAAAAAATATGTCAGTACAACAGTAGGTCTAAGTCATGTGACAGGACATGTGACAGAGCTTTCATGTGCTTTCTAGTCACGAATGTTTGTTCACTGAGTTCCTCAGCTCTTCTCTCTACTGCTATGAGTGCCTTGGTGAATAACTAAAACTAGTTTGGCTATCTCAGTATTTCAGTATTAGACATACTACATATCTTCTAGATAATGTATATGCTCTAGACATGAGACAATATGACAATTATATCTTTCAAAAATTATCATTCACAGTTATAGATTAGCAACCCCCTGCAAAAACTGTTTCATATGTATGGGAATCAAGTTTTCACATTGGAATAGGCCGCAATTTTTTTTCTTCTCCTTCTCCTCCTTCCTGTTACTAAGATGGTCAGAATTTGTTATTTTTAACTGTTGAAAGTTTTGTGTTCTATTCAAGTCAATGACATTTTAAAGCATCAAGCTTCCATCTGGAATCATCTACTAAGTAGCAATAACACTGGAAAACATTGCTTAATTTTTGTTTTTATCCTACTGCAAGCCATTTGTGCTATTCAGCTCCATGACTTAATAAGTTAATTACAGACAAAAGTATTTCCATTATCCTCAATAACTTTAATTTCAGCTCTGGATGGAGCTTTGCCTCTTTGCCTTCTTACTTTCAAATGAAGAATTATAAACATACAGACACAAACACATGTACACACACACACATATGAAAATGGTAATAATCTGCTGGATGAAACATATCTAAGTTTCAGATATTAATGTGTAATGTGACTTTCCCAGAATTTCTTGACCCTCTAACAGTTTATTGTCTTTAAAATCATTTAATTGGTATGGTATTTGACTTCCAAAATGCCATTTTAAGATGATGGTGTGCTTCCCAGAGGAAGCATCACCCAGACGTAGTCAGGCAGCACAGCTCTGATCTAGTTTTAGGCAAATAGTACAGCAGATTTCAGTCCAATTCCTTGTAAAAAAGTCCTAAAAATGTAAATAACATTTATATATCTATATATATATAGTTGTTTAAGCAATCAGAAAAGAAGTGTCACATGTAGTGTGAATTCTGGTGTGAAACTCCTGTGTCTCTGTTTCATTCGTGACCATGATTTTCCTGGCTGATCAGTGACTCCAGAAAGAATGAGGAAAAAAGGCTGATCCAATCAAAAGGGAAAAGGTCCTGCTGTCTTTACTTCACGTAGCTGCAAGTCCTCACATCCCGGTCCAAGACATGCACTTTTGCTTCTACATCAGTACCAGCACAGTCATTTTAAACAGGATTTATTTGGGAAAGTGTTGGCCAAGGGCCTTGTTTTCTATCTTCCTCTATAAACAAAGTGAGTGTCACCTGTTTCATTAGGGCATTGTAAAAGTGGCCTAGACTAGAACATTTTGCTATGCTTCCTATGGAGAATCTGTTTCCAGAGAGTCTGAACTTCCTTCGAACCACTGACACATAGAGTTGTGCACTTTATATAATTCACTGTTCTCATTCTGGTCAGTAACTTTTCTGCTAGAAGAATGTTAGACAATTTGAAGGTCTGTTGGTATTTCTTTTTTTCCCCTATTAATCATTAAATATCTATAATCACAGAATCACAAAATATGTAGGTTGGAAGAGACCTTCAAGATCATTGAGTCCAATCCATCCCTAACACCTCAACTAGATCATGGCATTGAGTTCCACATCTAGTCTTTTTTAAAACACATCCAGGGGTGGTGACTCCATCAGCTCCCTGGGCAGATTATTCCAGAATTTAATCACACTTTCAGTGAAAAAACTTTTTCTTTATATCCAACCTATATTTCCCTTGATGCAGCTTAAGACAGAACTCTCATTCTGTCAGTTGCTGCCTGGAGAAAAAGACCAACCCCCCACTTGACTACAGACACCCTTCAGAAAGATATAGAGAGTGTTAAGGTCATCTCTGAGTCTCCTTTTTCTCCAGGCTAAACAACTCCAGCTCCCTCAGTCGTTCTTCCTATGGCTTGTTTTCCAAGCCCTTCACCAGCTTTGTTGCCCTTCTCTGGACATGTTCAAGCATCTCAACATCCTTCCTAAACTGAGGGCCCAGAACTGGACACAGCACTCAAGGTGTGGCCTCACCAGTGCCCAGTACAGGGGAAGAATGACCTCCCTGCTCCTGCTGGCCACACTATTCCTGATCCAGGCCAGGATGCCCTTGGCCTTCTTGGCCACCAGGGCACACTGCTGGCTCATGTTCAGCTGCTGTCACCTGTACCCCGAGGTCCCTTTCTGTCTGGGCATTGTCCAGCCACACTGTCCCCAGCTTGTAACACTGAAGGGGGTTATTGTGGCCAAAGTGCAGGACTTGACACTTGGACTTATTAAACTTCATCTTTTTAGACTCTGCCCATCCATCCAACCATTCCAGATCTCTCTGCAGAGCCATAACGTCCTCATCTCTGGCATCTTTACTTCTTACAGGTAGAAGATTATAATCATGATTGCATTTCAATGACAAGAGCAGCATCAGAAAACATTATTTGCACATTTCCACTTCAAATAAATATTTATCTTCCTGAACTGTGCCAGTGTCTTCAAAAGAAGGTGTTTTTTTCCTGAACATATTGACAAAAATTGTACATTGCAGTGCTCTATTGATTTGGGTTCTCTCCTGTGAAATAAAGAATGTTAGTTACATATTAGGTAGCATTAGCTTCCCAGCACTGTTAAAATGGGGTAACATAACACCTCAGACAGACTGAAATATTCAGTAATATTTGGTAAACATCTGCTGCAGAAGTGCAACCATGTCTTGCATCTGCTACTCATTTCATGTCTCTATCAGTTAGTTATACTATAAAGTGCTCTGTAGTGGTCACGTTTCAAATTACTATGAGAAATAAAACAATTGTCTGATTGTCTCAGTTTATCATTACCAGGGAATTCAAGATGTTCTAATTGTGCTGCTGCTAGGCTGAAATCTTGCCTGACTGTTACAGGGTTTATTCATTTCACATACTTGATAAGTCAAACTCTTGTATTCTTGGATAGCCACATTTGCTAACAATTAGCAGCGGCTGTTAAATTAAGTGGGAAAAATTTATATTTTGTGATAAAAGCAAGGGAGGATTTTTGGCACAGGAACCTCTCATCAAACTTCTCATCTTGTCAGGTTTCCAGGTCTAGATGGAGCAGTAAGAGCAACAGAGAGCTTTAAACCTGAGTATTTGTTTCAAACTACACAAAATAGATAAGTATGTATGTCACAGGAGAGGACAACAAGAGTTTTACTTTTGTGTCCTGAGTATTTATATGTACTTGCAATGTTATTAAAGGGGCTGCCTAAAATGGTCATTCTACAAGATGGAACAGTATCTCAGTTGCTCATTAGTATTGCATTATTCATCATAGCTTCTGAAAGGGAAAAAAGAATGAACACAAATATTTCAAGATGTTAAATTACTTTCAGGAAACTTTCTTGCTCAGCATCTTTAAGAAAGGGTCAACTGTTGCTAATCCTATTTAATATACTTTAAATTTGTGGGCAGATCAAACAGTGAACAACAACAAACTGAAGAAATAATACAACATGTGCTGCAGTGCCTCCCTTGTGTCACTCACCTTGGCCAGCCTTGGCACCACCGCAACACGGGGGCTCTTGGCTGGGCAAGAGCAGAGTTGGAGCTATGGCGTGAGTGAATCAGAGGTGGAACTCTTCCCATGTTGAAGCAACTGGGTTTCTTGAGGGATCCTCACCCCAGGGCCGTGCCTCAGAAGAGACCCCGAACACCTGGGTGCAACATCTTATAAACATGGACGTAGCTCAGGGCAGGGAAGAACATGGGACCAATAGGGAGCAAGCAGGGAGTGGCTCAGGGTATAATAGACATACAGAACAACAAACAATATCAAACTGGGAGGGGGATTCCCAAATCCTGCCCAATCACCCGATGCCTCTCCTGGAACTTTCCAGACCTGAGAAGAGGCCCCGGAGTGACTGGCAGGACCTAGGGGTTATATAACAAGTGATTGGCAGATAACCGATGCAGGGAGAAACCAAGCAGCGAACAACAGGAGGGGAGTACAAAGAACAAACCATTTAACAGTAAAACTTACAGAAAACAAGCCATGCAAATGGAACTTATTATCTGAATGCATCTGCATTATTTTACCACAAATATGTGGTAAAATAATAAGGAACATGAATGTTAAATCAGAAAAATAATTCAGGAATCCCCAAGTTCTGTTGTTTCAAACTCATTCTAGAAATCAGTGAACACTAGATACCATGTTTCTTTACTGATTTGGGCTGGAAAGTAGTGTGGAGGATTTTTTGCATAGAGGTTTGGACGGTGTTTTTTTTGGATTTGTGGCCAAAGTGGTGTTGGAAACGCACCAATGTTTTAGTTAAGTCTGAACAGAGCTTGCATGAAATCAAGGTCTTTCACTATTTTTCCAATTGCTCTGCCCGTGACCAGGCTGGTGTTCAAAAGGAGTTTAGAGGGGACACAGCCAAGATAGCTGACCCCAGCTGAGCAGAAGGTTATCCCACGAAATATCATAGAACAATTTGGGACCCTAAAGATCCTCTGGTTCTATAGCCAGTGAGACCTTCCACTTGACCAAGTTGCTCAAAGTCCCATTTCTTGAACACTTATGTGGATGGGACATCCAGAATTCTCTGGGCAACCTGTTATGGTGTCTCACCACTGCCTGGGTAAAAAAAGGTCCTTCTTACACCCAACCTAGATAATAGAAAAACAAAATATGCTGAACTGGAAGGGGTCCATACTCCAGAGTATTTGTTGTTGTTGTTGTTTTAAAGAAAAAACAAACAAACAAAAAACTATTAAAAAACCTTTTAGAAATCTATAAGTAAATATCCATAAATCTGCACTGGAATTCTGTACCAGGCCTCATTATAACATGTCACAATTTGGAAGGTTGGAGGAAGAAATTTTGAGGAAGAAAACTTTTTAGAATTTCCACAACCCTTCCATTTTTATGTACCTCTTGTAACACAACTTACCTCAAAAAGACCCAGCTGTATTCTCAAACTGGATAAACCATGCTCCCATGACTTGCAGATAGACAAAGGCATCAAGAAGTAAATTATAGCCACATTAATGCATCCAGTGCACCTAATCCTGTTCAAAACCTCATATTACAGACTGATAAGAGAGGAGGGGGCAGAGACAACACACTAAGCAAAAATCCCAAATAAAAAAAATAAAATAAAATAAGTAATAAAACACATACACAAAACCCCCCTCAACCCCAAACCAAGAAACAGGGTATGTTCATGCCCAAAGGCTGTGATGGTGGGAGACAGTTAAGTTACGGAGCAGTAAGACATTCTCTCCAGGCTATTCTAATACATTCTGACTAGCTATAATATCTTTCATGTATGTCACTGACAGAAGAAAATGCTCTAATTCACGTACAATTTATAAACCTTTCCAACAAAGCTCTCACATAAAGACACACATGTACACCAAAACACTAAATAAAGTCTGAGGATTGTGGGGAGCGGATGGCTTGATAACGGACTGTTTTTATGAGGAATCTAACAAGCCTGTTATACTTCCTCTTCCATTAAAACTAATAAGGCTATTGAGTATACTTTTCCACATGGCTCCAGCTGCTTGTAATTTTGACAGCTCAGCTGTGGACCAGCTCCCTGTAGCTCAAGTGGAAATAGTGACCTATGAATATAAAAGACCCTCCCTCCTGCAGTGATGGGCATAGATCACCAGTAGTGATCTCACACTACTAAGGGATCAAAGAAACTTCAACTTATTCCCCATCATTAAATTTCATTTGTATTGAGCATAGACATTTAGATTTTTTCATTGTTTGCCAAATTCCTTCTATTTTCTCTTTTTATATTGCATGCTAGTGAGCCTTGAAGGACATTCCCTGAACAACTAACATTATTTTCCTTTCCAAAATGCTTAGCACATTTGATATATTAAAGTTAAAATACCCCTGAAAAGAGATTACTCTTAAACCATTAATTTCCTGCTTTTATTTCTCAGAAGCGCATCTCTTCCAAGTATCAACTTACTACACTCTTCTTTATCAGGTATCCTAAATACACTCAAAATTTAATCACTTCAGTTATGACTTCTTAGGGTAAAAATATGGGTGCATTTATAATACACTTCATTACAATATTGATTTGCAGCAACTTCACAGAGAGAGAGAGAGAATAATCTGATCTGCTTTAATCTGTTTACTGCCTCAGGCTGCATGCACAGAAGAACTAGATTCCCAGACCACTTTGGTGATATCCTTAAAGGCAGAAAAAGCTTAAAGATAATACTTATTCACAAGAAATTCTTTCTCCAAAGAATTTCAATTGAACAGGAAACCTTTTCTTAAAATATATATTCCATCTGATGGCAATTCTGTAAGGATGTATGCCAAGACTTAATAGCAATTTAGTAAGGAAAGTGAGCAGTATGGATTTATGCAATATACCCAGGAATTTTCCAGATTGTTGGTGAAAACTGGGATGCAAATTTTACGTTTCAATGGCATTAAACTTTCCAAGATCAGATCCTTCTTATCTCAGTGTATCATTTCTACAAGCAGCAAATGTCTTTGGTTTCCACTAAAATGTTACTTCAGTGCAATTCCAGTTCTGACAAAAAAATGGGATAACTTCACTACTGATGTGTTGAGATACTTGGGTGTCTGCCACATTAATATTTTGCTGAATGTCTTTTATTTCTTTGATCACAATGTTAGTCTATACATATAAATCTGAGAAAAAGAAATTAGTATTGGTCTGTACTGCCCCAGGCTTCCATAAATGAAGAACTGGTAATGTTCAAAAAGTTTCACTCTAATAATCTAAGCTGCTTTTCTCTATAATGTAAGTGATAACATTCCATAAAATAGAGAAAGAAAGAAAGAAAGAAAGAAAGAAAGAAAGAAAGAAAGAAAGAAAGAAAGAAAGAAAGAAAGAAAGAAAAAGACATAAAATTGATTAAAAATTGCCATTGAAAAAATTTGAGCATTACTAGAGACATTAATTCAGGTTCCATTTCATATTGACAACAGAGAGGTCTGTGATAGAAATTTTAAAAAAATGATATAATTAGTATTTGCTAGCCTTAAGCCTAAATATAAATGATGTAGAAAAAGAAAGAAAGAAAGAAAGAAAGAAAAAAACACAAAAAACCAAAACAACAACAACAACAACAACAAAAAACCCAAACAACAACAACAACAACAACAACAACAACAGCAAAATAATAAAAATAATAATAATTAAAAAAACCAGAAGAATTTTGTAAGCCAAAGAGAAGTTACTGTTTTAGGTTTGAGCCCCCTCAGTACAAGAAAGACATTGAGGCATTGGAGTGTGTCCAAAATGAAATGTTTCCACAATTTATCTGAAATCATCCTTATTTCAACATTTTTCCCATTCCCTGTGTCATAGACTTCTTATTAAAGATAATATGTTCTTATCTTTTGCTACATCATGCAGTCATGTGGAAATTTTCTTATTGCCAGTGTCATTTTTTTTTTTACGTGGAACACATTCATTAGGAAAAAAAGTAGCAAAGATGTTTCTTGTCTATGAAATGAATGTATATGTTTACTTGAGGGTGGTTTATGCAACTTCCATATTTTCCAACTTATATGCTTGTATTTGATACAAATTCTTTTCTTTTTAATGGAAGAATTTTTATTGATGTGACCTTTTAAATTTTATTTGCTTTATAAAACCACTGAGACTAGAGATTGAAATATCCACTATTCTGGAATGGTGACATGGAAAAGCCACTTTTACTCCCTATAACATGAATTATACATTACAGGATGCAAGTTACATTAGATTATGTCAAAGCAGATAGTTTGACATACACAGAAATCTGTACCAGCTTGGCATTTAGATTATAATCAAAACCCCTATTCTTACTGTAGATAAAGTCCAATAGATGGAAAGAATTATATTCATCATGTTAAAGTACCTCTCTCATGTGAGATTTTCATTCAGACTGTGCTGAAACCGTCCAAACATTTTCTTTGACACTTCATATAAACTATGCTTTCCCAGAAACTTCTGCTTTGATAGATCTACTGCAAAACTCATTGAATATACTCCTTTACTGCTCTTTTTAACTAAATACATCAGATGAGAACATGGGAAATGGGAAAAAAATCCCCAAACCTAGCACTAGAATGAGGTATCTTGTGTATTTCACAGTAATAGTGAACTAGGAAATATGAAAAGTAGAAACCAAAGCTTGCTGCTGCTGCAGAAGTGGTTTTTTGTGCAAATAATTGGTATCTTTCTTCACATTTTTTTTCTCTAATTTCAGGAAATCACTGCCTTTCACTTCATTTAACAGAAGAAAAAACACAATGAAATTATGCAGCTCAAAAGTTTGATATTACAGTATAATACTCTGGGCCATAATCTATATTTAATGACATGTAGAGTATACTTAGTAATGTATGTGTGTTGGAAATACCTGACAAACTCTCCTCAGCTGCCTAAAGTTTTGAGCAATTCAGTCAGTCCACACTGCCATCTTATAGTAAGAAAAAAAAAGCTTTCTGTATAATTACATACACGACGTTGCTAGTACATGGACCAAAGTCTCTTCATTCTCAAGTACAGAGCTGGTTCCCTTTGGGCTGTATGGCTACTTTTGTGAACGGTAGTAAAATAATGTTTTTAGATGACTTTCAACAGCACTCTTGTAAAAACAAGCAAACCATTTTCAAAAATCTAGTTCTGTTGGCTGTATGTGAGAAAATCTGTGCTGAAAAGAAATTACTTAGAAACCAGCATTCTTTGAGGCCTGTTGAAAAAACTTCATGTATGGAAATAATTAGAGTTAGCTTTTTCTATGGGCACATACTGAAGACACTTTGAAAAAAAAAACAACCAAAAAACCCAGACCTTCTTAGAGAAAGATAGCTTGGAGATTAACCTGCTTTTTTGTCTTGATTTTATTAGAACTGTCATCAGAAAAAAAGAATAAAGTATCAATAAAAATAGGACAGGAACATGCTGCTGTCCCTGGATTGAATTGTTTTGTCAAATGACATTCACTCTCTGATCTCATTTTATATTTTTCTGCCCTAATAGTCTCCCTCATCTGTTCCTAATATCTTTCTGAACCCATTTACTCCACCTTCATTTTGGAAAATTCTGGATATGGTCCTAAATAAATTCTGCAACTTTTCTTTTCTATAAGGAAAAGGTCCACAAAAAACCCCCAGCAAAACTAACCCTGAATGATTCTCCTTCTCTTTCTAAAATATGTAAAGAAATCCAACAGATACAGGATCTGGCCATTAGATATTTTTTAATATAATTTTCTTTTGAATAACATTTTCAAATTTTTTACAACTCAGACATTTCTCTTGAGTCTCCCCACTCTCTCACACGTTCTGAATTCAAAGCATTTAAATGATGAAATAAAATCCATTAAGTAAATCTGTTACCATGACATTCTCCAGACTGAACAGTTTATGTTCATATAATGAGCCTTGAGTAACTAATGGAATGAAAACAGCCACCCATAAGAAAAGTTGCCACCCATATATTTCACAGATTCTGTATGCATTACTTTCCTTATCATTAGAGTTTTGGCTTTCAGGATATGCTATAAAGTCAAATGAATGAAAATGCACTCATTCCTCAGAGGAAGAATTTCCTCACCAGAAAAAATAAAAAGAAAAAATTAGTTCCTCTAGCTTATAGGACTTCTGCGACTTCATTTGCAAGAGCCTGTGGACACATACTGTTTTATGTGGCTATTACAATTGCATAACAGTAATATACGTATTAGAGTGTAGATTCCCAGAATTGTTTACCTTCCACAAGGAATTAGTTTTTTGCCTACCAGTGCCTGCAGCTGGGGGAATGTGAAAAATGGCAGCCTTCCTGTTAAATGATGTATGGACGAATAAATGGGATGACAGTCACTAATTTTGAATGGGATTCTTGCTGCACAGAGAAATGGAAAATAGTGAGGTGAGTAGAAAGTAGACAAACCAAAATGTTCAGACCTCTCTGACAAGTTAGCATTGTCAGACTATCTCAAAGTGCTCAATTGTATGGGTATTTCAAACAGCATACCTTTCTAAAATTATTTTTTTCTACAACCTGTCTGAAAAAAAATTGTGATCTGTGGACACTCCAGAAAGGTACTCAATTTTTTTTCAGTAAGTATTTGGTGAGTCTGGCCATTCCCTTAAAAGAAGAGCACTTTTATATCTCTATAGTGGCTTGTCCCCATGTATCAGATTAATGAGCCAGAAAAGATAACTAGGATCAGATTAAGGCTAGGAAAGAAGTGTATCCCTTTGTAATCAGTGCATGAAAAAGTAAAAAGGAGGAAAGGACAATAGCAACATATTTGGATAATTTATGATGCAGGGCAATGAATTAGGAAAGAAAAAGGAAAATACACCTAGCCAAAGATGATGTGTAGGCCACCTGAGTGGAATTCACTAGTTCTATGAATAAAGAGAAAGTTATTGTAACATGTTAAAGGTGCCTAGTGATTATTTTTCCTCATTTCATTATTTTCACAATATTTACCGTAATAGAAGAAATAGAATACTTTTCATATGTTAGCAACCTGAAAATATTTAATCAATTTCTCTGTAGTATATTTTTTTTTTTTTTTTTGTGGTAAGATGCAAGAGGTAAAAAATAAAAGGAAAAGTAGTGCTTCCATAAACAACTGTTAACCTGATTGGTTTGTGCATAGCACAACAATTCAGATCAGCTTGATAGATTAAACATGTCATAAGATTAAAAAAGAAAATCAAACTGATATGAAATCAAATCATATATTGACAAACCCAAAGAGCCATATTATCATGGCATCTGGCAGGCAAGAGGAACAAGAAGCAAGGAAATAGAATGTAATTGATGCAGCAATAAATAATTATAGGATGTAATGAGACAATGAGGGCTTTTTTTCCATTTTTAGTCTTTGCTAATGATTAAAGGAAAATGCATGTGCAGAAAAGGTGAGACTAAATTGGTCAATGTGTTCTTACTCAGGTATACCAAGCTATAACAGTACATCACTCTTCAAGGTGACAAGCATGTCTTGTTGCCTTAACCCTCTGGGACTTCTTATTCTTCAGTATCAACGGCAGGGCAAATAAAAGTCCCACATAGCCATTTCTGCTGCTATTTTAGTAAGTGACATCTCTTAATGATACTGCAAAAAGTGCTATTCATTTAATGGCAGGGTTCTTTAAAAAGTTATCTTAGAACCTATGGTGATTGTGTCTCTTATATGAGTGAAGAGGTTCATTAGACTACACATATATTTAGCACGAGAAATGAAAGGATGGATACAAAGGAAACTATTACTGGCACTATCACATCCTTCTCATTTTGGTCATTAAGTATTCACAGACAAGTCTTTCAGTACTGCATTTACAGTGACAGCCCTGTATATTGCCTTCTGTTTAAGATTTATATATTGGTACCTTTAATATATACAACAGAGCTATACACTATTGGTTATTTTTGATAGCACAAAGGCCTTGTTTATGAATCAGTTTGGTTAATTAGATGGATACAATAACTTTTACAAGATTAAGAAATGTCTTAATACAACAGAGTTCGACTAGTTCCAAAACAAAAAGGTACATATTCCTAAATTTACACTTGAAACAAAGGTTTATAAATTATATTAAATAAACTTGCAGGTCACAGGAAATGAAGCAGTTTGGGATTTCTTGAAAGTCTAAATTAAGTTGTTTCCACACTTGCATGTTATTCCCACGGAAGATGATTTCTAAACCCTACATTGACTTGGCTCATAGGCTGTTAAGTTTAACAAATCACAACTCATTACAATTTGTTTTCTTACTTGAACATCCTGCAGCTACATGGATAACTTGAGAGTACTAAAAAGTACTATTCTAATTGAAAGAGCTCCATTAAAGCATGGTGACCTACTCTTTCTGAAAGTTAATCTTGTGTTGACTAGCTCTGAGAGTTTTAGCTGAGTTACTTACAAGACTTTATATTTATATATTTTGCAATTTGTTTACTTCAAAATACTGATGCTTGGGGTGATGCTAGGGGTGGCTAAACTGTTAAAATTTAAGTATAAGTATATGTAATTTGTAGTATAAGCTCTTTATTTCCCTTTACAAAGTCCAAACTCTGCCTCCTTCATGGCATTATGATACTGTGCATGAAGTTTTAGTCTGCCTATGACTCATGTTCTAATTCCTCCAGCTCTCTCATAACCCCACTTGCAAAGCCAAACACTTGCTATTCCAAACTGCAGTGTTCTTTCTGATTTCTGATTTGTTCTCTTGTGTTATTACTAATTATTTCCAGAGCAGAATGTATAAGAATATTTGTATTAGAACTGTGCAAACACAAACTAATAGGTAACCATAACAGCAGCAGTAACCTACATATAAATGCATATTATTATAATTTATAGTAAAAGATATTGGAAGTAAATTGTGGAAGAAAAAAGCTCTGCTAAAAACCAGCTATGTGTAGCTACTGTGCAAGAATTGGAATTTTTTACTAAGTTTATTTTTGGTTTGGTTTGGTTTAAAAGAAATTTTTCTCTTAAATGGATTCAATATTTTAACAAAATACCCTGTAGTTTGAGTTGATCTTTAAAATCAAGAGGCAAGCAAAGATCTCAAAGTAGTATTTAAAACAAGAAACTAGCAGAGATATTAATTACTAGATCTAGTTTCTGTTTTTTGTTTTAGAGTGGTTGTCATAGCATTTTTTTAACTTTGATGAAGTAACCTCAAAACATTTTGACACACATATACAGATAACCCACAAGCTTCAATGTGAAGAAATACGCATAACAGATAGTATTATTCCTGTGTAATATGATCCAAAGCCTACTAAGGTGAAGGAAAAATTGCTGCTGCCAGTAGACAAGATTCTGGTGTTTATCAGTCTGAAGGTCATCTTGGTATTATTACTTGTAAAGAATTTACTGCATAAAAGAGCCCGTTACACGATTTCACTGTAAAATTTGAATATTATTACAAACACTTGAAATTTAACAGGAGAATATGGAGTCAGGCTTTTGTCTTTCTATTTACAAGAAAATGTGCTTACAGTGGAGGAATCAAAAGAAAGAGACTCTATAATCATCAAAATGCCAGAAATCTGCCTGACATTATTAAGGACCTTGCCAGTGAATGGAAAACTTGACCATGTCCTTTCTTTTCACATTTTCCTTGCAGATGAACATCTAAATCAGTATGCAATACTGAAAGACTATCAGTGCTTGAGATTCTACATTTTTCTTCATGGACTCATATTATCTTGAAATATTATAACTTAAAACATTAAAAAGTGAAAGTATAATTCACTTTGAAAGTAAAATCATGTATCTATCTTGATTAAAAAAAAAAAAAAATCTGAAGTTCGAATATGTCATTGTCCAGTGAATCTTAATAGCACTCACTCAATGTCTAAGAATTTCCACTTTTTCTTGAAAAACTTTCTCCTTCTATAATATACTTTAGTATTTGTATTTTCAGCACCAAAATTACTATGATCAATATTTTCAGAGGATCATGAAACACAGTATCTTGGAAATATTTGTACTGTCACTAGATTAGGTGCTGAAATAACTTTGACGGCTCAGATCAAAGTTCAGCTGAGTTTTATTGACACTCGATGCCTAAAGCTGTGTAGAAGATAACTTTATCCATACTCAAACATGCAAACCCAACACATTTCTCATACCCTTATTGTGATTTTATTGGTGATAAATTAAATGAATTCTCCAGATTTAAGTCTGTCTTCCTGTGATGGTAATTACTGAGCGATCTCTCCCTGTCCTTATCTTGAACCATGAACCTTTTGTTATATTCTTTTTCCCAAGTTCCATTCAGGAGGGGAGACATAGAGTAATTTGGTGGACACTTGGCATCCAGTCAGCATCAGTCCACCATAGCCATAAAAACACAACTGAAGGAACAATGCCAGATGGCACTGAATTATTTTTATTCTTTCTTATTTTTGGTAGTTATAGGGGCCTTTATTTATTTATTTATTTATTTATTTATTTATTTATTTATTTTTCTGAACAGAGAATTAAGATTATTAAACAACTTAACTAAATTCAATTTGTGAGAGATATGGTAATTGAATGGAGGACCAACTTCTTAACCAGTACCTGACTTACACCAAGTGTTTTAGAATATTATCTTTTTTTTTTTTTTTAATTTGGAAATAAGTTTTAAATTTTTCATTTTTATCAAGATATAAATTTTAAAAATATTTTTAGTAATCCTTTTCATCTTCCATCTTACTTCATCACTGTAGTTTCTCTTTTTCACAGATTACATTAAAAAATAGAGAGAAATAGCAGAATATCCAAGCAATTAATTCTTTTGTTCCTATACAGCAATTTTTGTGTAGGTCATATGCTTATTCTTATAATATGGTGAATAGGAAAATATTTTTACCATGAAAATTACAATATTATTATAATTGTTCTGTTCCTCAGACTAATGTGTTACTTTACAATGAAACAAAACCTGAAGAAATAATAGGTTACTGAAGTAAATGAGTTTGACATTCAAACCGCCCACAAGATTATATTCTTCTTTTAACACCTGATAAAGATTTTTAATGTGAATAGCTCATAAGAGATTCTAACTTTTATGCCCTTATTTAGTTTTAATATTTCTTCCATTGACAATAATTAAATTTTCCACAGCTCAAAAAACCTTGGTGTTTTAGTAAGCGAACACAATGGTGGATAGATGCAGTTTCTGTCACTCTTTCAATTTTTTACTGCCAAGTACTTTGCACTAGAATTCAAACAAAAGTGTCAAAACCTCATCCTGTTTCTGTTGAATTAAAAGTAAATATATTATATGAAATTCAAATATGCCAATTTAACTTAAAATATTTAATATTGTGTTTGATGCACTGAATAAAAATATTTAAATGCCTCCCAGTCAACTATAAAATAATGTAGTATGCAGCTTAAACATCTATTAGAAACATAATCATATATTTGCATTCATTTTCACTTTGAATCCTCATGTTATACATGTATTTAGGAAACAATCTATATTGGTACATTTTTTTGTTTAGATTCTGGAGTGATGTTTGAATAGGAATACTCAGGGAGAATTAGTAGGAAAGTATTTTTAAATAAACACCTTAGAGAGAAGTAAAATAAAAATTATAAATCTGCATTAATCTTGACAAATAAAGATTTTTTAACATTAGTAAGATGTTTTACATATGTTAAATTTTGCATGTTAGTGTTTGGGAAAGGGTCTTCATTTGAGGTAAACTCTAAACCTGAATGTTTAAGAGATAAAAGACAAACCAAAAAACACACAAGTGGGTTTACATATTTCTTTGCCCCTTCTGATTAAAATGAACAGTGATCTGAAATAAAGGATCCTTAGAGAAATCTTTCAGTATTTTCCGCAGTGAATACATAATATTTTGGTTTGACAAATAAAATCTTTTCTGAATGCTGCAGTAACTATCAATGATCTGAGTTCATTTCTGTTTTGCCCATGGTAGTTATTGTACAAGTAAACAAAGCAGATTAAAATCTGCGATCTGAACCTGAGTTGCAGGAACTTACATCAGTTTGTCCAACTTTCTTCCTCTCATAAATGAGTTCATCTGTACTTTCTATGAGGGTAAGTTCTAGAATCACATCTCTACCCTCCTTGACCATTGCCTGAGAGACTGTTACTTAGCATTGGGCAAAATCATGTCCAGGAGCAGACTCACCCTGAAACATGCTAGAGGACTGTACAACAGAATTTCACTTGAGCATCACTCCTACTTAAGTAGGATTAATAATTCCAGGCTTATGGATCAGGCTGCCTGCCCAGACAAGTATCCTGTACTGTCTTCCAAGGGATAGGAAGAAAATATGCAGTGATGTATGGAGAGACCTAACCTTCTCAGACAGTCTGACATGAGAAGAAATATGAAAAAAAAATGAAGCTTGACAATTCACTATTCATTGAGCTTATCCGGAAACATATGACATCCTTCATCACACATTTTAACATATAGGAGTTTTCTATCTCCAATAGTGGTTATTATAAAAATCATTTAACACAAATGATGGGTCTCTATCATTTTAAGACTGCCATTTCTCTGGTCTTCAGTTTAGGAGGAAAAATGGGTGTTAAAGAACAATTTAATAACATAATTTTTAAAAAAAATCAGCTTTCATGATGAAAGAGTGATCTGACATATTGAAAGAACTTTGTTAGTGGCATCATTTCTTTGTCTCACTCTTTTTCTAAAATTTGGGAAAGCTCTTAAAAATATTCACCAAAAGTGCCAAAATATAGAGGTAGTGGCAGGGCATAATTTTTCTAGACCATAAATTATTTTAATGTGAAGTGGTTAAAAAACAAGCCATGATCTGTTATTCAAAAGGAAAGTTGCAAGTAGCCTCTGCAAGAAATTCTAATGCCTTAGAAAGAGAGGCATCAGGCAATTTTTCCATCCCCATCCTATGCTGCTCTTTCTGTTTAGTTCTAATATGTTCAGTTTGTTTACGGTATAATCAATTTATTTCAAATATTTAAAATAAACTTGATGATGAAAATTTTTAGATTTCACTTCTAAGCCTACTTTTTATCTCAAGTTCAGAGTAGATTAAAAAAAATTGCATATAATGAGTAGTGTCATAAAAGATTGAAGCATCTTATCAGTTGAAGCAATAAGAAGGGTTCAACCAAATATTTAGACTTTCTAAGAAAGCTCAAAGCAAATTAATATCACCAAAATTTGGATTAAAATCACAGAATCATCATAGAACCATAGAATGGCTTGGGCTGGAAGAGCCCTTAAAGATCATTTAATTTCAACCCCAGTTCCATGGTGAAGGAACTTTCCACTACACCAGGTGAATCAGAGCTCCATCCCACCTGTCCTTGAACTAAGTCTTCCAGGAATAGGACATTCACAGCTTCTCTGGGCAACCTCTTCTGGTGCCTCAGCAGCCTCACAGTGAAGAATTTTTTTCTTAATATCTAATTTAGATCTAATCTCTTTCAGTTTAAAGTCATTCCACATTGTTCTATCACTATTTATAGATCCTTGCAAAAATCGTTTTACGCTCCCTGCAAGTACTGGAAGAACCTTCTCAAACTCTCTCAGCCTTTCCTCATACAAGATGTGCTCCATCCCTCTAATTATCTTGATGGCACTCTTCTGGACTCACTCCAGGGTGTGAGGACAGGTCCATGTCCTTCCTGTGCTGGGGACACCAGAGCTCGATGCAGCACTGCAGGTGGGGCCTCATAAGAGTAGAGAGACCTTGTTATTAATTTTCTTTAATATTAGGTGCTTAATCGTTCATTGTCTAAGGCAAAGATAGTAATGCTAAGCATTTCTTATAGTTAATGGAGAGCAATAGCCACCCTCAAATGATTCATGATATCCTAAAGCAGATCTCCAAGGGAAAGACAAAGCATTCTCTAAAGGTTTTTGTTTCCCCCTACTAAGTATGCAGGAAAGCCAAATTGATTTGTTTTGATTTGGATAACTAACATTTAGAAATGTAATAATAGGTCATAAATATGCCAAAGAATAATAGAATTCACAGAATTAATATATGCTTTACACACAGCTCCAAAAAGCAGGTAATTTATTAATAGCCATGTTTTAACTTGGGGTCAGAATGAACACTGAATCCAGATCTGAGTATCGTTTCAATCCTTTCTCAGTCAGTTTACTCTAAATGTTTCCCTTCCCCAAAAAAAAAAAAAAAAAAAAAAAAAAAAAAAAAAAAAAAAAAAATGAAAAGTGCACAGCACTCTATATCTTTAAAAGAAATGAACAGTATGTACCTATCCTAAAGGTGTGCTTTTGGAACCTATGTAGAAAAGTAACGTTTTTTCTCTTGGTTTTATCCATGTACGAATTGCAGGAAAATATTTATCAAGCTTAAAAAATACTAAGGCCTTGATAGATCATCTGCAAAGGACTAATGCGTAAATAAATTCTTCAGAGGCAGAACACCCACCATTGATTACCGGCCTTGTCTGTAAGGAAAAAGTACCAACTCAATACTGCCTTCACTTAAATGAACACTGTTCTAGCTATGCATGCTTGCTTTTCAGTTGTACTAGGGCTTATTCCTATCCTCCTGCCTTAAATATTTTAGAATTACTTTTATCAGAAGGACTTAAAAAATTCAATGGCTGCTTTAGGCAAGCCAAATAAAATCAACACCACAAGTGAAACACAATTGCAGAAATCATAATAGACATCTTTTTTAACTGAAAACTAACAAAACAAGCCCAATGCATGATCAATGACACTGTCTCATGTTAAGGCATCGTGTGGGCTGGGGGTTCTCTGGGAGCTGGGAACATGGGCAGAGGGGCTAGCCAGAGCCTGTCCCACTGCCCATCAGGAGCAGGGCAGCCAGGGGGACACCAGAAGACCATTGAGAGCCTCTCCAGGGCTGTGGGTGGAATTCATGGCTGGACACAGCAGGGCTGTGAGGAGATGGAGACCAGGATCTCTGGGGCATAGACAAAGGGCACCAGGGGGCTGGAATGGCATCATGGGCTGTAGGTGGCTTGGGGGGAGCCCCAGGAAAGGGTGGTCAGGGTATGAAGTGCCTCTATTGCCCCAAGGCCCCTAACATCTTATACTTAAAGAAGAACTGCAAGGCAATTAAAAAATCATGTCTTCTTGCAACGTCATTCAAATAGCATTCAGCTGGACAAACAGTAGAAAGGTGAAAATGGCAACCTTTTATTTAAAAATGGAAAAAAAATACAGATAGGAAAAGACAAAGTTGTTGGGTTTTTTTTAAACCACAACATACCTCATAAACAGAGCTTTATCTTTAGTCTCAAAATAGATTTTTTGAAAACAATGTGGGTTTTGCACCTGTTATTTGTGTACAGTTGAACTTGTGAACAGGGTGGTATCATGAGCAGAAATTAATTTTAAGCTGACAGAAACAGTGCGGATCTTGAAAAGTGGAGAGTGCACTGCATAATTTCATGGTCTGAACTTAATCAATATTTTCGTTAAGTAAAAGTTCCAGTTGCAGAACTTTCCTTCAGTTCTACTGTTTTTGGTGTTTATCCTTCAGTTACATTTATGCAAACTGACTGAAAGTAATGGAGTTGCACAAGTGAATCCAAAGGCAATACTTGGCCTGCAAAAATCTTTATTATTGGTGATCCATGAGTCAGATAGAAGACAAACAAGCTCCCAAATCCCAGGCCTAATTTAAGAACTGGCAGTCAGAAAACCATTTCAATTGCAAACTGAATTAGTTTGATTGAGAAATTATGGTGGGGAGAAAAAAATCTGTTGAATGTGACAATACTATTTTTGTAGACAGTTTATAGAATAACCTTGCACTTTTAGAATTAATCAAATCCTGCTGCCTATTCTGTACTTGAAGACAAATGCTCCATTTTGATATTTCAATTGGTTGCCATAGAAATGAAAATCAAGATGAAAAAACATCAAAAATTATTATTTCTGGTTAGGTATAGCCTGAGGAATCCTTGCAGAACAAGGAATTTTCTTCCTTATAAGCATCAGCTATAACAAATACAAAGAGCAAGAATGTTATGTTTTTACATGCAAACACTCATTTATATAAATGAAATTAAATAGTATGTAATTTTATTTTAAGAAACACAGGTCTATTTACTTGCAAAAAAGAATTATGGGATAGCACATTCCTATTTAGGATCCTAACCAGGCAAAAAACAAATTATAGAATAAGTCTTAAAAGTTAGCTCGCATATACACAGAAAAACAACATTCCCAACTACAAACATTTATGCCAAAATATTTTTAGTAAAACAATCAAAAAAATCACAAAGAACCTCCCTAAAATGCTATAGATGTGTTTACAACATGAACCATAAATATTGTAAGGCTTTTTGCAGTGTTCATATCTTTGCCTTAAAAATAAGAATATGCAGTTTAAATTTTTCACATAATTAGATGTTTCTGGGTAAAACATTGTGAAGGAGAGGAAGAATTTATAAAGATGCTTTGGGCCATTTTATAATCTTGAATAATTGAATATTTATTTAAAATTTGTTATATTTATAATCAAAAAATAGTCTGAGTTGGGAGCGACAGACAAAGATCATTGAGTCTATCTCTGGAGTGAATGGCCCATACAGGGACCAAATCAATAGCCTTAGTGGTATTGGCACCGTGCTCTAACCAGCTGAGCTACTCTCAGGGTCAGTGATAACTGTAAATGGCTATCAAAATCAGGTTTATACACTGTATAAGGATTAAACAAGGCTTAAAAAATATTATATACCCTGTATGAAAGTCAAGCAGAAACTACACATGAAATACGACTCCATAACAAATTTCCTCTCTTGAAAGAATCATGGATTTTCTGGAGATTTTCTATACCTTTCTTTAGATTGTAAGAGCAATTTAAAAAATGGGAATAGTCTAGAAAAATATATGGGAGTCAGGACGCTCAATCACTCTTTGTAAACTCTCCAAACTTTAGGGTGAAATCCTCTCATCTGTGTTTTTTCATTGTCATGGAAGTACAGTTTTTTGGGAGAAATTGAAAAGCATTTTCATCCAGTCACACCTAGCCTAATGAAGACAGTACTTTCACAGGTAAGTTTGGTTCCTCAAATCTTGCAAATGAGGTATATACTCCTTTCTCAAATATCCAGCATAATAATGTTCATTGCTCATAGTTTTTGGTATGGGTGTACATTTCTTTTCAATACATATTCTGTTCATTGTGATGAAAATTATTATTTCTCCTTTTAATTGTATTCCTTGAAATAATCTCTCTTTATTTCACTATTGTAATAATATCTTTCTTGGGCTAGTAACACATTCTTTGTTGATTCCTGAGATGACAATGACAAGTTTCTGCAAAGCATATTTGAGATACATCCATTTTTCACTCCTATTTTCACATTCTCATTAGAGACTAGTGCTGAAAGTTATGTCACTGCTCTATTCATTTAATTATTTGCCCAACCTATCACTTGAGGGTTTGTTAAGCAGTACTCATATCTTCACTAATAATTTTCCAGAAATTCAAAAATTAAACATGTTACAGAACTGACTCTTTATAAGGGAAGACAAAAAAAGAAACAAAACAAAACAAACAAGCAAAAAAATCCCAAACAAAGCAATTATCTCTCAGTGAATAAAAAACTGCACTGTAAAATATGTCCAATTATTGTCTGTCAAAGCAGTAATGGTGATTAGCTCCATAAATTCAGGAAAAAAAAAATGCTGCTGATGGATACAGGTCATTGCACATATTAGTGTAAGAGGCAGACAGTCTCCTAGAACAAGATATTAGATGTGTAGTATATGTTCAGACAGCAGTAGTGGTGGAGCTTTTCTTAGGTGAGTAACTAATATTGGTATAAATTGAGAAAAAGCTTCACTCGAGGATTCTTTTTTCTCTTTTTAAGTGGCAAACCTGAAATATGTTTACTAATGAAATGAAAACTCATGTCAGAAGGGTAATAGCACCACTGGCATGCATGAAATTTTTTCCGGACAGTTAAAATTTCTCATCTGTGAGAATCAGAACTAAATTCTAGATATACTTTTCTTCCCTGAAAGAAAACAAAAAATTCTATTTAATTCATGATCTCTAAAATACACTTGTTAAGCAAACCCTGAATTTGTGAAACATGCATTAGATTTCAGGAATAACATATTTCTTCTTTTTCCCTATTATAACACTGTTTTCAGGACTGTATTCATACTTTGTGGTCCATCATGCTAAACTGAGAAGCCTGAGATGAGTCAGATTATTAAATTTGTACATATGCAGTCTTCTCTGTACATAGTTGTTGAAACTGAACAGACACAAGAGATATTTTTATTTTGTTTACAGTACAGCAGGTGAATTATTAAGGAACAGTGATCAAAAATATTTAATGGCCATCAATGGGATTTTGGGTTAAACAGATTCTAACTAATTCAGAAAAAACTGTTTTCTTGATTGTTGGATTTTACGTGTCCTAAATCTATGACCTTGTTCAAACTTACATTGACCTTCATGATCTGGTACACAGCTGTTACCACTAAAGATGTGAAAAGGAAATGAAGCATTGAAAGACAGAAGCTATTAAAAGATATAAATACAGGACAAGGTGTAAAAACTCTACAGTGGAAGAAGGTAAATTACATATTGGGAAGAAACTGTTCACTATGAGAGTGGTGAGGCACTGGAACAAGTTGCCCAGGGAGGATGTGTCACATCCCTGGAAGTATTCATGCCAGGCTGGATGGTGAGCTGGGCAATCCAGTTTAACAGGAGGTGTTCCTGCTAGTGGCAGGTGCATTTGAACTGCGTGGTCCTTAAGGTCCCTTCCAAGACAAAGCATTCTTTGGCTCTATCATTCTCTGAGGAGGGTTCTAAATAAAAGCAAATAAAATGTCTTCTTTTCACCAGAGAAAAGGAGAGCTAACACGTGGAGTTGCAAAAAATCATTCATTTAAACACTCATGTCAATAAAACCTTTTCAGTCACCCAAAACCTCCTTGCTTGCAACATGTGATAATAACAAGAAAAAGATATTCTTTCCTATTTGATATTTCAAGCTAAGAAAAAAAAATGGGCCTTAAGAAAACTTTAGGAAGATAAACTGTTTTCATTTGAGTCTACTTTTAAGAAAAATGGTCCTCATAAATCCTTGTAGAATACTGACTCCCCAAAATTGCAGTGAAAATATTAAACATATTTAACATTAGATGATGTAAGACAGGGATTATATGATGAAATGTATCTCTATCATATTAAGAATAACTTTATTACAACAATACTCTATTTATGTTCATCACTGTAATAACTAGACCCGGTGCTATACTTTTAAGTCTATTTAAGCAAGACCTTCCACTTATCCTGTTTTTAGGGGTTTTTTTAACTTTCATTTCCCCCTTTATTTATGTGACAGCACAAACATTTGACCCAACTTAGATGTAAGACATCTACCATAAAAGAAAAGGAACCGTCTTGGATAAATCAATATTCCTACTCAAATCAGCATCAATCTGCAAAGAGCTCTGTGGAAGGATATGTAAGTGTAGGAATGAGATGGAAGAGAGATCTTTGGTAGCAGTGTTACCTTTCATATATGTCAACCTGATACATCCTTCCCAAGACAGGCACGGTCTGCCTTTTAGATTTATCAAAATATCTTTTTACCTATTGATTGAAGCCACAGTTAGACCTTTACATGGCAGTTGAACGACATCCAGTTGAATGAATTTTGTTGGAGCTGTGTTGATTTAAGTAAAATTCACAGATTAAGATGATCCACAGAGTTTTACATCTGAAAAGTGTAGGCCCAGGTTTTAGGTAGATCTGTTTTGTTTTGCTTAGTTTTGTTTTATTTTTTTGTTGTGATAATTTGGCAGTTTATCTGGGGCTTTTCCCAACTGTTTTGTTTGCGTGTCAAAGAATCCTGTCCAACAGTTACTCAGAATCTCTACTCTAGTACTTCTAGACTAAAACTCTCATACATTGTAGAATCAATTAAATCTCTAGGAAAACAGAGATGACTTTGAAACATACTTTGATATACAGCAATTTATCAGCTCTTAAACTCTAAAAAATTCTGTTTAAAGTTGCAAACATTTTATATTAAATCTATATTCATTCTATAAGTTCTGCATCAGTACATAAAATCTATAAGATATTAAAATTTTCTACCTAAATGTTTCTACCTAAATGCATTAATAGAAGTTATTGTAACACCGTAATTTGCCTTTTGTTTTGAACTACAAATTCAACCTGTTGTACTGTGGTTCTGTATCCGAGCATGAGGTTCTTGGGCCTCTATTAGTTTTGATGGGTTGCCATGGAAACTGGAGAGTAAGAGACAGAGGAAGAATACTTTTGTGAGCTTTACCACAGAGGGTTACCTTCTCTTTCGCATTTCAGAGAAAGAAATCAGTGACTGAGTGACAAAAATGTATTTTTAGAGATAGGCCTTACTACAACACTTTTGGCTAGATGGAAGGTATTAATGATTTATGCTGGATTTGCATTAAAGGCTTCTGTTTTTATACTAAGACCATGAATGTCACTGATAATGGGAGTTGAAGCTGTCTGAAATTTTTATCAACCCACCTCCCCAGCACAAATGGGGCATGAGAGGGAAAGATGAGCCTATGAAATTGTGCTGCATGATGAGACATCAGAAAGCTGCCAGTTCTGAAATGAATCAAATATTAATCTTCTTGTTGAAATGCTCTCATCTTACAGTGACTTTTTGGCCAGATCAATGTGGATTAAAATTAAAATAAAGATGAAAAGCTTTGTACAAGGTCCAAATTTATAAGGCTATTTGACAAAACTGTGTGAAAAAATGTCCACAATTGTAAAAAAAAAAAAGAAGAATTTTCTGGATTTTAAATAGAGTTTAAAAATAAGAATTACGGATTTTTATTTTTTTTTAGTGTTTCAGGCTAACAAGTATTAAAAACAAAACAAGACAAAATAAAACAGCAAACAAAAATATGCGCACGACAAAAAAGACTCAAATATTTTTACAAATGAGCAGAAATTTGACAGTGATATTATGTGTCAACCCTTATTACTTGCATTGGACAAATTTGGTGATACTTTAAAAAGACCATAATGTGGGGTACATAAAATGCTTCAGTAGGTGAATGCTCTAACTGCCATTTTATATATGCTATATATTTATACAGTATGTTTTACATAGATGCCCTGATCTTATCTTGAACTATTGCATCATTATTAAGAAAAAGCAAGTTAATTTATATCACAGTTTTACATACTTGCTGAGACTTATTGGAACCTTTTAGTCAGTAGGTTGTACAGGAAAAATATTTTATCCATTCACTAGAAACCTTCCAAACAGAGGTACAGGTGCATTTCATTTTTCTTTTTTTTTTTTTTTTTCCCTACAGATAAGAAGAAAAGCAATTATATTGTTAAAATTAAAAGGAAAAAAACAAATCTGCAGTATCCACTGCTGTCCCATGTAAATTTAACAAATTATCATGTGATTAGAAATCACCATGTACTCACTGAATATTCAGGTTCTCTCTCTTCTGGCATAGGATTAAACTTTTTTTAAAGATCCAGGAAAAATTGCAGTGTTGAGGTGCTATATGTGATGAGTTGCCTACGACCAAAAGTGGTTGTGATTTATGGAGTGAAAATAAGTGCCAGAAAAGGGCAGTTAAAACCTGCATAGGTGCAAATTAAACAGAGAAGTCTTTTTTTTTTTTTTTTTTTTAGATTTTATTTTGGCTTTTATCTTTCACCAGGCTGCTGTGGCACTGGGAATTCAGAGACGTCCAGTGCAGTGGTTCGGCTTCTCCAATGGGTGCAGTTCCGGCCAGCCCTGCCGCCACTACATCCAGGGGGCCACTTTGCCAGAGGCGTGGGCAAACCCGACCACGGTGCGGATAGTGCGCAGAATAGAAAGGCGGGACTCTCAGGATGTGCAACCAAGGGGTGCGTGGTCCCCAAGGCAGCGCTCCGGAGAGAGATGCTGGCCTCAAGATGGCACGGCTTTTTATTGAGTGGGTTACAGGGGTGGGATTGCGTGGGACCAATCACAACCTTTTGCCAACGTATAATGAGGGAATGCACAACTTTTGGACCAATAATAGGTAACTTGGGGAGGAGGAATACATGATGAGGGGGTGGGGAAGTTATATAACTTAAAGATTGACACTTAACAGAAAAGTGGTAAACAACTATTATGGGATAGGGTTACCAGGACAACCAAGGTTTTGGCGGGAAAGTCTGGGGGAAGGAGAGAAGGGGAGAAGGAGAGGAAAGGAGAGAAGGAGAGGGAAGGAGAGGCCATCTTAAACAATAGTAATAATTACAAAATTATAAAACACAAATTATAAAACCAAACTGGAGCAGTAAAAACCCAATTGGAATTGAATTTAAGCACCACCACAGCCCAGAAAACACCGTACAGTGGTTTTTCCATTCTTCTTTGACTCCTATGATGGGAAACAGAATGAAACTGTGGTGGTAACAATATAAAGGAACCCTGTATTCTTTTTCTCATGGAAGTGCTACAGTTAAGTGACCTTCAGTATTGATCTGATAGCAGAAGCATATAAGACTCATGTCACTGACATGAAAACCATGCCCCTTCCATAAGTACAACACAGATGGGAAAGGAATCTCTCATCTTTAAAAGCTAATTTTTAAAATGAAGTTAAGTCTTTATAAACCCTTTTTTCCTTTGTTAGATTCCTGAATCTGACTTTTGCAGATTCTTTTCTGATATTTGAAACACTCAATCTTCTTTTGAGACAGAAGTCTGTTGAGGAATTCTGTATTCCTTCAACAAGCAAACATTCAGAAACAGGAACTGGAATTATCTGTGTGAAATATCTCAGTCTTACTGGGTGAATGGATATGTGTTCATATTTTACAGATTTGACTGGAGTTCTGCAGTATTATTAAGTGTTCTTAATCAAAGCTTGAGTGATTGGAATCAAAGCTCTGACTCTATTGAGATCATCACTAAAACTTTCCTTGCCTTTTACAAGTCAGGATTGTTTTTATGTAAGCATAAAGACACATCTTCAAAGTGCTTACCAGAGATAACTTGTCAGTCAATTATATGCAATGTTTAATTACTTTTCAATTACCGTGCTACTGGGATAAATTTAAATATTCATGCTGAGAGTGTGGGTTGATATTAGCAAAGAAACAAAAAGGAAAGTAAATAATTATTTACCTGTTATAATTCTGCAGGGCAAAATATGCTACACTACGTATGAGCAAGTTTCCGTGTAGGAGGAGATAAACTAAGACACTTAAGAAATATCCTATGAAAAATTTTGACTGCTTTGGCACATATCAAAGTGACAAGACAGTTGAAGTTTTAATTTAATAATGAAAACAGTCTCTGTATCCCCATTAGTTATATGTGTTATCTATCAATGTTTTCATATGAGCAACATGAATCAGGAAAAAAAAATTAAATTATGCAAAGTGGTCCTAGTGGAAACAGAGATGATGAAAAGATTATTAAGCTATTAAAAACTGTTCAAGTACTAAATTTTAAGATAAAAAAAAATATGAAAGATCATTATGCAATGATGGCTGTTGTGCAAAACAGAATATAGTGCCAAATACTGTTACTGTTGTTATCTTTTGCTTTCACATGAAGACAAAAATCTTACAATTCTAAGTTATTCAGGTAAATTACCTAGATATTTTAACATTTTTCCCTCCATTTATAAGGCAAACAATTTTTACAAATTATATTAATTAATATAACATTACCGAACTGATGTCAATTTCCATTACCAAGAAAGAGTATGGAAGTATTCAGACACTTTTGGGATTATGAAAGGACTGTACTGCCTTCACCATTCTAATCAGGAGACAATATTCTTCTGATTAGACAGCATTTATCCAGAGAAACATCTTGTAGTTTTAGTGATCAAAGCACTTATTCCTGAAGAAAAATAATACTTTGAAGAAAAGAATCTTATCCATCCATAAAATTCATGCTAAAAATAAATGCTATGTTACATCGCATAAGTTCTCCTTATACTATAGTGAAAAAAACAGAGAGTTTTCAGTAAAAGAAAGTTCCACGCATAAAAATTATTTTTCTTATGTAACTTGAATTTCTTGAAGGTGGGCTTGAAGTTATTCCATTTTTGGTAAAGATATTATTGTACCACATACACTAAGGATCTCCTGTATCTTTGGCAATACCATGGCAATCATTCTAAGATGCAATATGAGTACTTCAAATTGCAGGTTTCTAGGCGTTACAGGAAAATCTCAGATTAGGCAATTCGATCCTAAAAGAGTTAAAATTTAGCTACTTTTGAGTGTGATGTTTTCAATGAACTGTAATGTGGTATGTAAACATTTAGAGAGTGAAGAAGCTTCAGTTTAGATGGCATTATTTAGCTTACATTTGTCTCATACATCAGGTAATATCATTAATTGCACATGAAGTAAAAGGGGTAGGCAGAAGCTGTTTTGACACATATTTTTAAATTGTTGTAAAACAAAAGGTTGTGGTATAAATTTTATCCAAGGCTCTCTCCCATAAAATGTCATTAATGCCAATAGATTTTTTCCTTTATATTTACAGTATTCATTAATATTTTAGGTAAGTAACAAACATCAAAGAAATTGTTGCTTAAAAGAAAATTTCCTAGGTTGCATTTTGTCTTATATATTCATCTAGTAATCCTAAGAAAATAACTGTTTGAATAAATGGCTCAATATATGCAATTCAACCTTTTATTGTGAAAAAAAAAAAAAAAAAAAAAAAAAAAAAAAAAAAAAAAAAAAAAAAAACCAAAAACCAGCAATGCAATGTTCAACCAGGTGTGCTTGGGTTGTTTGATTTACTGAAAAATACTGAGCGAAACCCTTCCAGTAGTGACAAAAGCTAAGACACAAACTAAAATACATTTGTAGAGGAGAAAAGATTTTTCTTGTTTGTTTGGTTTTGTTTTCTTTTTAAACAGTGATTAGACTGGAAAATCCCACTTTGGGATTTTTCAACCAGTGATAGCAGATGGCTAAGTTAGTGATGAACCACTGAGAGGGCTGAAGAGTTGATAAGGGAGACTGACTGAGAGAACGGATCCTCAGACTGGCAGAATGCCTAGTAAAAGCAGTGACCCATCACTTATAGTAAGTCTTTGAAATATTAAGTGGACATATACATTCAGAACGGCGGGGGAGGAAGGAAGGGAGCAGGGAAGCTTACACAGCTAATTTTTTTGTTTTTTCATAAAGTTTTCAGCTAGAAAAAATTTCTTTTCTGTAGTTATAATATAAGCTTACTTCAATCATCTGAAAGGTAAGAGACTGGCCTTGCTGGTTTTCATTAGCCACTTTGGTGGAACATTTGAAAAAAATTATTTGTGGAAAATGTCTTCAATTTTAAGTTAAAGGTCTAGAAGAATATAAAGAAGGTTAACTTTCCACTGTAGACTAAATGCAGCCTTAGACCATAGGACTTTTAAATTATGAACTCCAATCTTTCTCTGGCACTAGATACTTCCACCATTTCTCTTGTTTTCTGTTTCCTTCAGCCACTCCACTAATACAAATAGCTGTGCTGAATAGAATCACCCAAGAAAAGCACCTTTATAAATCACCACTGCTGAGTGCCCTTGGCTAGCAATGCCTAAGCAGCACATTGTCTCAGACCTCAGTAATTTTGAGAAAGTGTTTTAGAAAAGCAATAGCTCATACCTACTACAGTTATAGAAAGTTGCATCATATTTTCCATAATGTAGTTAATAGATTGTTCCTTTGGTTATTTGGTTGGTATAATTAATGTGTTGGGTTCACATGGCAAGGTCCTTGTAGTGGGGGATCTGAAGAAATGGGTTCTGTGAGAAGACACCAGAAGTTTTTCCCTTGTCAGGCAGAGCCAGTTCTAGACAGCTCCAACAGAGACCTGTTGATCAGTGATGTTGATACTGTCTCTGTCATAACACATTCAAGAAAGGATAAAAGGCGTTGCAGAACAGCAACTGAGATAGAGAAGATAGAAAATGTGAGAGAAGCTTTTTAGAAGACCCTGAGGTCAGTGAAGAAGGAGAGGGAGAAGTTGCTCCAGCTGCTGAAGTGTACATTCCTCTGCAGCTTGTGGTGATGGCCTTAGTGAGGCAGCTGTGCCCCCAGAGGCCATGGAGAGTCAAGGAGGAACAGATTTTCACCTGCAGTCCATGGAGGACCCCATACTGGAGCAGATGAACAATGCCCTGAAGCAAGTTGCAGTCTGAGAAGGGCCCCAATGGACCAGAATCCTGCAGCCCTGTGAGGATCACCAGAGCAGTCTATTCCTAAAGGACTTGACCCTATGGAAAGGCTCCATGCTGGAGGAATTTGTGAAGTGCAGCCCATTGAGATAACTCATGGAGTTAATGAAGAAATGTCTTCCATAGGAGGATTCTCTGCTGCAACCATGTAATGGTGTGAGGAAGATGCAGCACCTAGTCTTTTATCCCATTCCTTCATGTCTTTTATGTGTCCTTGAATGTTCTGTCACCAAGTGTGTAGGGGGTTGATCTAGACCCTTACAACTTGAATTTGCACCTACTTAGCAAAAAGTTAGTACTTCTTTTTCATAAAGATTTGCAATACATTTGCAATTTTGTATACAATTATTTCCTGGCTTCTGCAGACCCAATCTCTAATGCATCAATAATTCTTGTGTTGTGGAAAGAGAAAAATCAAGTACTATATTTGGAGAGAGATTAAAAAAAATAAGATCATGATATTAGAGTAAATTATGTCAAATTTTCAGCAATTATAACAAGTACTTAAACTTTTCAAGCTAATAATTCAAATTAATTTGCTTTCCTATAATTATTCATCTGCATTGTTTAGGCACCATTTAGTAATCTTTTATGACTCTGTTTTTGAGTAGGAAACCTGAAATAATTCACTGCAGTTCAGGAAATTCATTAGAGGTTTGAGAACATTATAATATTGTTGAATTGGGTGTCTTTCCCCTAGGAATACACTTTTTAGGGATACATTCATGAAGAAATTACACTTTTTTTGATTGATTATTGGGAATATTAATGACTACTGGGCTTCTGACAAAAAATGACATGTCTGTCAAAAAGGGAATCAATGCTTAAATCCATTTGGTTTTGTTTCCAACTGCTTTTTCCTCAGTTTACGTGATCTGTCAGTCAGAGCAAAATATAAGTCAACTACTAATAAAGAAGAAATATGATTTCATGTTTCCCACAATACACTGCTTACTATAAATGTGCAAAATAACTTGGCACAGAAACCAGAGCTTTTTTTCATCATTTGACTTCTAAATTTTATAGAACATTGTTTATTCATATTCAGCTATGTAGATATTAGCATACAATTAATTAAATCAATCTAATCAATGGAATAAGTAAATATGCCATTAGAAACAAAGTAAACATCATCGATTTGCAAATATAATTGGAATCACCATAAAGACCAAAATTTTGGGGTTTAGCCTACAAGGTGTTTTTCTTTCTTTTGCTTTATGTAATCAAAAGGAATGTTTGATGAAGAAAACAATCTTTCAGTAGGAATTCAGAAGAAAGGAAAGTTTGCGTGCCCAATGTCTTGGAAAATGGTACTACCTGTAACCACATAGTTGTGTAAATAAAAGTGTATGTCTATAAATGTGTGTGGATGTAAAGTTTTTCTCAATTATACTTTTTTTCTTTCATTTCATATTCTTTATCATCATTCTCTTGTAATGAATACCTTAGAAGGACTAATTTGCTTGCAGGACTGATTATTCTACATTACTTTGCAGAAATAATTATTGATAATACCCACAGTATTACAAAGCTAAATAAAAAGTACCTAATGTCACAAAAATGCAGGTTAATTTTTTTTTGTCAAATAAGCAGATATTTTAATCATTTGGTTTAAGTTATTTGAGGAAAATACTAGTAAGAAAAACACTATATTTAACATTTTTATGGTACCATCTTTAGAGAGATCAATGATTACACTGAAAGACTAGTAGCTAAGTTTGATTCTTCATATTAGCAAGCACAGGTATGCTCTTATGTAAAAAGTGATATTGTTGCCTTTCTTTTAGAAAGAGGTAGCTGAAACATAATTTGTAATATCCACAATCTAATGGTAAAACTTGTCCTTTAGACTGGGTGGGCAAGTGAGAAATAGAAGTGTAACAGAAGTGCTTGCAGAAGAAAAGGAAAAAAACTCACCCTAATGTCTCAGTATTTGGACCTACAGAATTAATGTTACTTTTAATTTTGATTTATCAATTAATTTAATTCAACAAAATATATCTTGACTATTCTATTGATCTTTAAGACTTACACATGCAATTGCATTTTTTCTTGGGCAACTGTGAGCAGGTCTGTAAAATCCTAGTTTGTCAGATTGCATGGAATTTTAGAGTGTGGGTTTCATGTGGATTTCAAACAGCAATATCAAGAATATTTGAAAGGAATTTTATACATAAGGAATCTTAAAAAGCAATTAATATACAAGTTATTTTGTCAAACAACAGGTTAATAGTTTCAAAATTAGTTCTTAGAAGTAATAATAAATACTGACTTTGCAAGAGCAATTAAGAGATGAAGAAGCTCTTCAGTTGGTTTACCATTGCTCTTTCTACCACAATAAACGATGCGTCAGTTCCCTCCTCCTAGCATGTAGTTCCACCTTGCTGGTGTAAAAAAATATATATAAATATATACAAACTGCAGCACATGAATAATGTGAATGAGGTTAAGAGTTTATCCAATGGTTCTAAATCCAGATAACATCAATTGTTTGCACAAGTTCAAGATAAGCCTTTGTAATGTGTATGATAATATGTTCTTAGGTGCTCTAAGTAGGGAAAAGATGTATATATTTGCTTAAGCATTATATTTTTATTGAGAGTGCAATTGCTATCAGGAATTGGCAGTGTCCAAGGTATTTATAACACATATAAATAACACAAATTTCAAAGTTGTATGTATATTTGTCAAAATATAATACCATGACAGAAAAGTAAATCATATATGGTAAAAGAAGCCATGCATAAACTAGCAAAGTAATTTTTATTAACAATGGGAAAAAGAAAAGACCAAGAGAAAAAGGAAATTGTATTATAGTTCTGTGTAGCTCTACTGCCTCTCTCCCAGTTTAGTGCTCTGAAAGCAGCATTGAAGGTCAATTTAGCAATTTAAAGATACAGGTTTTTATCTTTCTGGAGGAACAGATAATGCTATATTCCTCCTTAGAAGGAGTGAAATTATTTTTTAGACTGGAAAAAAATTTTAATATTTTATAAATTAAACAAAAATTTCAAGCTTCCTTTAATGTAAGAATAAAATTTGAGTGTAAAACTTCGAAATGCTAATTGATTGATTATATATTCTAAAAGTTTGTTTTATTCAAGTCAACAGTTGAATTACTCTCCTCCCAATCTAAAAAGTTATGAAGACTAAAAAATCCACAAAAAATTAAGAAAATGTTCACTATTGAAAATAAATTAAGAATATGACCTTGATTTGTATTCCCTTTGCTGTTAATGAGTGACACAGGTGCTCAGTAAAGGAAAATTATACTTCTCTTAAATGCAAAGAGCAAAGGGAGCTACCTCAGTGTACAGGTAGTGAGTGTCCTTGGAGGATGAGATGAAGGCTCATGTTTCAGTAATTTAATAGCTGAAATAATGCTAATAACAATTAAACATCTGTTCACAGTAGAAATCAGGCAATTTATAACACAGCAATTTTCCGTGCCTGCTTCCATCTACTCCCTGACAGAGAACTGGGCACTTTTATTTTTTGGATTTTAAGGCCAACATCTGGTGTGGATGTTGGAAATTTAGCTGGCTCTTTAATTTCATCCAATTTCTGTTATATTGCTGAAATGATATATCCGAAGCAATGCAATTGATACTTTATCACATGCGTAAACCTGGTAATGAAATGTTTCCTTGGACGTGCCAGGTACGAAGACATTTTCTTCCAGTTCTTCAATTCCCAAGCACACTTTCTTATTTGAAGTAGAGGGTTCAAGAATGTGTTTGAAAAGGTCATTACTTTTGATTGAAACACAGAAAAATATAATTCCCTTTGCTCTTCATGGTTTTTTTGGAGGGCACTTAGAGAGCTCTACATTCACTCCAGTGAATCTTCACATATGGTATCACTGTGGATGACTCTTCACACTATTCATGTGTGAACTGCTTTTCTAATTCTGGATGAGCCTGTCCATCAATGGTGCTAATGGGCCTGCATCTACTGGCTCTACTATTAATCATTCTAATTTTTTAAAAGTTCTCATTAGTGCAAATTCAAATTTGTCTAACTGTAGTTTCCAGTTTTTGTTTAGGTTGTGTTTTCCTTTGTTAGAGTATGTTTCTCCTCATGCACAGAGGAGATTTGAGATAAATCAAAAATGCTTTAAACTTAACTGATTTTCTTCAGAATCCATTACAAAAACAGTACGAAAAATGCTTGAATGAAGGAGAGAAAACCTTCTAAATAGTTCTTCAGTGTATATATACCACTATGTCTATACTCATATAAGTGCAGACAGAAAAATTTGCCAGCCTCAGAAACATATCTGTTTCTGGAATGAAGAAAAAAGAAAAGTTCATAGCTTCTGGGAACAATCAGAATCAGAAATTAAGGATATGCTGAACTCCTTCGTAGCTAGCAAAGTTGAATATGAAAACACAATGTATGTTATCCACCTTTACTCAGACATAAGAACAGTGCCCCTAACCTGGCTTTGAAGAAAGTGAAATATAAGTTCTAAAGACTTTGGAAATAACAGATTGTCTTCTCTATTAATGTCTTCAGTTAGAAAAGTGATCCCAGAGAAAACAGGATAATTTCACTGCATTAATCTATATTTTTTGTACTACTCAGTTTAATTGAGCATTTTGATTTTAGAAGGATATGTGTCATTTTAAACAAGTACAGCGTTCTTCTTTTTACTGTTTAATGTCTTTGGAATTTTTCCATGTATGGATACTCCTCAATCTCTCATTTTTATATACACACGATCACACTTTTTCAGTTTGTTTGGTTTTTTTTCTGCAGTATATGCTTTCTTTTGGGTAAAGGCAAAAAAGTAGAAAAAAGAAATTAGGAAATGGAAGTTATTTAAAATTAGGGGTTCAATATAATAATCAGGAAAATAAGGATTTAATTTGTTCTGTTTGGGTTTTTTTGTTGTTGTTGATAGCCATTCTGAAAGTGGTATTTCTCTTCCCTAATGTCCAGATTATGAGGGCTCTCTAAAAGTAACAAAAAATGGATACATAAATATACATATGCATTTTAAGAGAAATAAAAATAAACTGAATATGTCCATCTAGTTAAGCTTCTTGTTTCACTTCAGTGCTTTATAAGTAGGGAAAAACTCTTTAAACAGATGATTAAATCATATTTCTTTCTATCTACTTTGTACTATGACACTGTGGGAAGAAACTGAACTGACAGTTATATAGACCAAATCCTTTTACAGGTTGTAATTATACCAAGAACATATAAAGCAAAATACTTTACACTAAAAATCAGGGAAAATTATTCATGTATGTGGATTAGAAGTCTGATAAAGATTAGAGAAACATTCTTTATAGGTTCGTTTTAAAATAAAAATGGAGCTGTGTGTCACCCAATCAAATGACAGGAAGTCTATGCAGCATAACTTATATAGCAACCTTAAGCAACATTAAACTTAAGATATACGGTCAACATGTATACATTCATTCTGCACCTTTTTCAGAAGCAATATAGGAGATGAATTTTCATTTCACATATGAGTATTCTTATCATCTAAAACTATGTAAACAAATTAGCATTTTCTTGATTTTTATATAGATCATTTTTATATCTATCATCTATATAGATTTTTATATAGATGAATTTTTTGCTGAAACAAGATCTACAGAGAAGAGATAAAAAATAGGGGCCAAAAGAAAAAGTGGTAGGAATTTTTTTTTATCATTAATTCCATACATTCTGTCATACAAGTCTTGACAGATTATTAAGACTTGTCCTCAGAGATCTTTATATTTGCACTGTATTTTTTCTTTATAAAGTGTCATTTTTCTGAGTTCATAAATAATTTAAGACAGAAGTATATGATAGTTGTGTGGGGAATAGCTATTTTATTATTTGTTCCATTACAGTATCAAGTGTGTTAATTGAGATCAGATCTCCAATGCACAGAAACTATTCAGAAGCATTATTAATTCTTTGAAAGAGTACCAAGTCTCTTAATTTGAAAGGAGACAGGGGAATGGAAGAATAATTGAAAAAAAATAAGGGATTGTCTAACATTTGCATTTAAACATTTAAATAATTTAATCACTGAGGAAGACAGACTAGTGGTAAGAAATCCATATTCCATACCTATCCCTGGCTCAGGAGATTCGTATCCACATCTCCTGTCACCCTGAAATGTGTTCTCTGTATAGATGGACTTTTTGGGAAGAAACTCCACTTAATCTTCCCAACAACCAATGCAAAAAGAGAGATATTTTGTTCTTTGTGTTTAATCACAGCCATTTGGGATTCCAGAGATTTTATCCTTTTTCTGAAGTAGTTTGTTTATTTTATTTTTGGAATGGGTAAAACTCTATTCTGTTAAAGACTAGTTTACTCAATAGCATTACAGTTGTTTCTCTCCCCAGAAATCATGTTTGAAGGAAAAATTGGATCAGATAATTTTGCAAAAAAGCCAATCGCATTAATGCATTTCAGGAACTTTGTAATGGATCAGGTCTTTAAGGGGTAAAGGGTTACCTCCTAAGAATTATAAATATTAAATAAGGCAATGACATTGAGATACTAAGTCTCAAAAACCAGGGAATTCTAAATCTAACCAGAGAGATCCAGCAAATTTAGGTGCTTTGTGAAAGCAGCAACTAAGCAGAGTAGAGGACAAACATTACTGCAAGTGTATATTTCTGTGTCTTTGAAGTTCTTTTTGAGTTCATTTAGTTGAAAGTCATCCTGTCTATATTGTTCCGGTATAATAAATGAAATCTGATGAAGAGTTGAAAATAGAATTTTCAGTGTTCATGTCCCTTTATAGTGTTTAATTCTTGAGCATGTTGTGTTTCAAGAGACAACAGTAAGACAGAGAAAGGAAATGGAAGGGAAAAAAACTGAGGATGCTAGTTATAGAAGGAGCTGGAAGAAGAGAGTCATTGTGCTTTTTAGTACAACTCACTTTTCAGAGCTTAGCTAACCATTTATGCAACAACTCTTCAGGTCATTGCATGTACAAAGAATCCTGCCCAGCATAAATAAAAGAGAATACATGTTAAACAAACAAACAAACAAAATCAAAACTATTTTAGGTATAAACTATATATCAACATTATCTCCTAATAAGACAAGTAAGAAGACAACTCATTTAGTTTGTTGTTCAGCTATATGGGAATTGGACTAGATTATCCTTGTGGCTCCCTTTCAACTCAGCATATTTTGTGATACTGTGATATTTTAACAGAAAATAAAAAGGTTGTCTGGGCCAAGTTTGTTTCATATTATAAGTTCAGAAGTCATGTAAGGTAAGTCAGCATAGTCCATGTGCAGCCAGCAGATCAAATATGGCCCACAGACTTTCTCATTCATCTAACTGCTTATTCTGTAGGAAACCGAATAGCATTTTTCATGCAAGGACCAACTGAAACAACAGATTTTATTGTGTGTGTGCTAGGACCCCAAATTAGAAAACTAGACTGTTACACATGTTGCATATGGAAATTAAAGTTATTGAGGTCTATGACACAATCATAGTCTTTCTTCCTCAGGAGAGGTCCTCCACTAATTGCTGCTATATAATGAGAGATAGTCCAAAGCTAGCCCTTAAATCTGCTTCCTCTCTCAGCAGTTTATAAGGTTGGTCTTGCTGAAATAAAAATACATCTGTGTTGTGAGCAAAATGAGGAAAATCATCTCTACAGCCCTTACAGCCTTTCTTCACTAAAGGATAGGTTTTGTGATTTAAACCCAGTAGGTAGGCAAACATCACACAGATTCTTTTTCCACTCCCCTGCAGTGCAATGCAGGGGAGATTAGAAGAATAAAAGTGAGAAAAACCATAGGTTGAGGTAATGACAGTTTGACAGGTAAAGAAAAATCTGTGCTCACAAGCAAAGCAAAATGAGGAGTTCATTCATCCCTTCCCATCTACAAGCTGGTGTTAAAACATCTCTAGAAAACCAGGAATCCATCACATGGGTTTCTTGGGATGTCAAACACCATCACTTCAAATGCCATCCTTTTCTTCTTTGCTCTCCCAGCATTTTTTGCTGAGCATGATGCCATATGGTCCAGGATATCCTTTTGTCCAGTTGGAGTCAGCAGTCCCAGCTGTGTCGACTCCCAACTTCCTTTATACCCCCAGCCAACTTGTTAGTGAAGCAGCATGACAAATAGAAAAGGCCTTGATATTGTGTTAGTGCTGTTCAGTAATAATTAAAACATTATCAGCACTGTTTTAATCAACAATAGGAAACCATATGAACTACTATGAAGAAAATTAAATCCAACCCAGTCAAATGCAGTATAAGAGGCCATGGGACCTCAGCTTTGATGAAAAAGAATGTCAAGTTGCTAGCAGTATTCAGGACATCAAAGACACCTTGCCTTTTCTCTGCTTGTCTGTGATAAAGATTTTTTTATTCTAAGGGAAGAATAGTACTTTTTAAGGTAGCAATACAATACTTAGTAAAATAGATTTAGGATCTGAGCATAAGTGTAGAACTAATGTGCATTTTACAGACACTGTTTTGAAGGTTTTTCTAAGGTAGCCACTGCAAACACGATGAAAAAGAACTCTTGTATGAACTGGAACATTTCTCAAACAGAGAGATACAAATGTGGATTACCATTAATATTTTCTATGCTGATGTTCCACAGCGAATACTGGCTCCTGTCCTTAGCTTTCTGCCTCTGTATTATAGCAGGAATCAAGCACAGAGATGACTGTCTGTTCAACTCCTTCACTGGAGCGGAATCCTGGACATCCAAAAGAGACACCTGACCAAGAAGATCAGATTACCTGAGTATGGACTTTCCACATGACTTAAAACTAGACCAAAAGAGAGAGACTTCAGATTCAGTCTACATGAGAGATGGTTTAACAGTTGTAACTGAATGCTGTTTCTGCAGGTGTGAAGTAATTGGGACAGAGGCCAAGGGAGAATTCTCCTGGTGGTCTGAACAATTAATACAGCCAGTTATTACTGATGCTGTTGTGAAAATCCAAATCAAAGTCACATATGGTCAATAATATGCAAAGTGAAAATCAGATTGCTGTCCATTTTAGCCTTCACTGTTTCCTCTTTGTGAATGTTAGCATCTAAATTGTTCTCTGAGAGGTGTTACAAGTGTCATGAGCCTAAAATTGGAAAGTCATAATTCCTTTATATTGTCCTTACTTCAATTAAAAAAAAAAAAAAAAAAAAAAAAAAAAAAAAAAAAAAAAAAAAAAAAAGAGAAAAGAAGAAAAAGAGGAAAGAGCAAAAAGAGAAAATAGAGGAAAAAAGAAGAAAAGAGAAAAGAAAGAAGATATAAAGGTAATGAATTACTTTCTGTTCAGCATAGCAACTAAGCATGCACCTCAAACTGGATGTGTGGGTCACATGGGATATAATTAAAATGCAATTACTATACAGAGGCATTATTAGATGTCAATGTAAATTGACTGTACAAAGAATTTCTAATGATCTGCTGTGTGTACCGTGGCAATAGGTCTAAGTGGACAATAACTTAACTTCAGTAATTGTTGAATATGGTAAAATACACCCCTACAGCTCTGCATTTAGAAGTGAGAACAAAAGTGCTCTCAGTCAAAAAGTCTTTTGATTATGAGATAGGAGGAGCTAAGCAGCATCCTAGTTTTGGCTGGCATAGATCCTAAAATATAGGCTAATCCTATATATATATATATACAGACTACCAAGAATCAACTTCTGATGTCCATGTTAAGCATTGAAGTGAAAGAGAATAGTTCCATAATATTTGGCCATCTCATGCTAATATTGAATCCTTCACATCACTGTAAATCATCGGCATTCGGAACTCTGTCCATGTCCTGCAAAAATGCAAAAGGAGTTGGCATCTAGAGGAATACTAAGCATTGTGCTATCAACCAAAACTAACAAAATAGTTTCAGTTATGATTTGGTCCATACTGTCACATATCTTATGTGTATCTGTATGTTGTGACATCTGGAAGATTTTAGAAAATAATTTTTATCTCAGTTTCTTCAAAAAGAACATTTGAACTTTCATTTTCAAAGACTAATTTCTACAGACATTTTCTTTAGTAAATTGTCTTGGATTTGGACTTCATTTTGATTTCTGCTAATCTGTGTGAGAATGCTTGCCAAGGGAAGCTTCACAGATGAACAGCTAAAGACATAAGATTGATGCAATTGTTAATATGTTGGCTGGAATATAAAAACTGAGAAAAAGTGTTTACTAAAATTACAGAAATAAGCACCATTCATTATTCACTTTATTTCAAGCTGCTCAGAATAAGCATCCATAATCACTTTTAATTGCAGCAGTCCATAACAGTAGAGATGCACTAAAATTTTCAAATGTCAACTTTCTGCCTCAATCTAAATAATTCCTGATTTTTTGGCAAGAATTTCTTCATTTTTGTGGAACATAATATATACGTTTATATTAAAAATAAATACATTCAGTTAAATACCAGCAATCACTTATTCACTTATTATGGACTTACAGGATGGACTCCGACTCAGAATGGAGGCTTCTTGTCAGAAGCCTTTTGTCTTCGAAAAATCTCATTTGCACAGGAAAGCATGTGTAGAGCAGATTGGCTGGAACCTGCAAACATTTTCTTCTTCACTTGAATTCACAAGTTAATATACAACACACCTCTGTAAATTGCTCTAAACATGTGCCTTAGAGAATATTTTCACATCTTACAGTTTCTGCAGGTTTCTGTTAAAATAAAGGGATGGAAAGGTTAATACGGGTATCACATGGAATATTGTGGACTAGATGGAATGTTTGACCTGGATGGAATATTTGCTCTTAGAAAATTTTATTCCACTTTCAAATCCCTGAGATTCATAATAACAAGAAAAGTGTGTTGGACTGGTCATCAGAGAGAAGCAAACCTATCTAAATGGGGGCCAAACTGACAGGAAAACTGACTATTAATATGTAGAGATTCAAGGTATGAATTCTAAACCTCTTTACTTAGCAGGTAGAACTCAAGACTCTGGAGACTGATATTTCCTTTGCTGTCATCAAGTGACAGATGACATAGTCAATATACTGTCTACAAATTCTGCTAATCCTAATGGCAGAAATCTCTGCTGTAGATCAAAAGATTTGAGGGTAGTCACATTTCACTTACGCAGTGATATTATGCAGTGCTAAGAAGTCAGAGTTTATTCAAAATTTGCATTAATCACACCAGTATCATATAATTGTATTTTCTGTGAAACCACATGCTCACCAAGGATGTGAAAAATTGTCCTTAGTGTAGTCACAGCTATGTAATCACAGTCTAGCTGAGGCTGGCAGGGTCCACCGGGAATTGCTCAGGCAACCACTGATGCTCAAAGTGCAGTCACTTGCTGCAGGCTGCTCACGGTGATGACCAATTCACTTTTGTGTACGTAGAAGGTGGAGACTCTCAAACCTCTCTGAGCTACAGTATTCAGCTGCAGTAATAGCTGCAGTATTAAATATACTTTATATTCTTTTCTTCAGCAGGAGACTTGGGAGTATTTTTTCCCTACTGTAGAACCAGAACAAAGCTGTAAGAGACAGTTAGATGTATTTTCAGCTGTATTTGCTAATAGTTCACTGCACTGTTGCCTGTGTTTCACTCTTTTTTCTTTTTTTTTTTTTTTCAAAGGTCTTGATCTATGCAGAAATGTAATAAGTGGGTAGAATACATTTCTTACTGTCATTTTAATTTAACATTACTAAAAGTGTTTATTTCTGGCTGGGGTCATACTCACCTAAATATTAATTAACCCTATGATTCATACCTGGAGAAACTTAAGAACAAGTTTATGAATGTGTTCATTTTGAAATATGTTCATTTGATGCCATGGCAGGAAATGTAAATAGAGATGATCAAATATCTAAATTGATTTTGGAGGATGTCTTAACTTTCATTTACAACAATCATTGAATGCCTGCACCTCAAATACATTTTATACTTTTTTTTTCCCCATTTGACACCCAAATCAACACACATACTGGAATATATGCTGATTATGCAATTTGTGTGATTATTGAAGCTTTCAACAAATGAGCAATGGTACATTGTTCAAAGAATATTATCAGATGTAAAATAATTATATTGTCAACCTTTTGCTGTTCAATCAAAAACATATCAAGTGGAAAGCATTGATCATTCCACTATTTCTTTTACAGTCATACACATTTTAGCTTTCTATTCTGAAAAATCATTTTATTTGACTTCATCTGATATAGAGATAGTTCCTTTGAGATTGATAATCATTCAAAAAGATAGACACATTTGCATAAATTTGTCATCACTTTAGAACTTCTATGCTGTCCCTGTTATATGAAACAGATTATGGCATTTGTCCACTAGACATCAGAGAAAATGTATGTATTTTCCAGTAAAGTATCTGTTTTTTGGATTTTACTGGTTTAGGTTTCAAATCTATATCTAAATGAAGATTATAAAGGACAATATAATCCTGTTAGTCTGCAGATCATTTCTTGATTTTCTCATGGTGGCTAAGAGGTGTATTCTATTTCTACCAAGAATATTGAGCCAACAGCTTTGAGTATCATGCAAGAATGGATTCTGAGTGAAGGCAGAAGAATTCCTATTTGTGATTTGTTAGGAACATTTTAATGTTTTGATTCCTAAGAAATTTAACCTTAAGTGTGAAAAAAATACATAATTAAAAAAAAAAAGCAAGCCAGGCAGTGAATATTTTTCTTTCCATAAATCAATTAAGGAATAAAAATTGCATTGCATTAGCAGTCTGGATTTTTTAGCTATGCTTTTGAGAGGACATAGCACAGTTATAAACAATGAGAATGATCACAGTTAATAGTCTAATTTCTTGTAAGAGAAAACAAAATAAAAAAACACTGACCAGTAAACAGTAGTTTCTTCTTTTTATTAATTCTTTCTTTTTTCTCCCCATTTACTCTTCACTATGGGGATCTCAGTAAGAACTGTGGTAATTTTTCAGTAGAAGGCACTGTATACTTTAATTCTCAAAATAAAAGGAAATCTTGGAAGAATATAATACAAGCAGGCTGTCAAATAACCATATAAGAATATAATTAGATTCTTTAATTAATGCTAGGTGCAGCTATCTAAAATATAAAGTGATCAGTCACAGGTAATCATCTAGTACCTTCTGTCAAATATCTCCAGAGTGGTATTAACTCTCTTTAGTGTCAAGGAGGTGTCTGTACAATGTTATATTAAATACCTAGCTTTATGATATTTTTGCACACTTTTGCCTGGAATAAGTCCTAGGCATCTGGACAGAATGTGTCTGCTTCTGATGTGTCCCTCTGGGTCCTCATCAGGGTCAGTGGATACACAACTAGTACAGTCCATCAAGCCACAGACTGGTCCATTTCATCCTGGAATCACCTAAACAGCAGACACACAGGCTAAACAAACCTGGATTTCACAGAGTAGCAGTAGAAACTCTACCTATGATATTTATACTGTGTCTTACTTGTAGAAGGTGCAATAAATCCAACTTCTAGGATCCTGTAGAATGAGGCCCGCTTTAATGTAAAGATTTAAAAAGATAGGTTAGGAGAATCCTACCATTAAAGGTTAATTTAGAGATTTTAGTATATAATAGATAGGAGGAACTAAACACTTGTGTATCAAGAAATAACAAAAATATGAATTTTTGCAAAATATGTTCATGTTCTTTCTTTAAAAGAGAAGGAAACCAGAAGATTATTAACAAAGTTGTTAATATCTTCAGTGAGAACAGCATTTCAACATCTACAATAATTTTTTTCAAAGAAAAAGTTTAAATATACTCACTGTGTTACAGCTTCATCAGGTCATGACATATTTCATCTATGTGAAGTTGTGAACTGGAAAGTCACTTCCTCTTGATCCTATTGTAGAAGCTTAACTTTTTTTCTGTTGTGCTTATTGCCTGCCTTTTTGTTGGCTTATGCAATTGAAGAGTGCAGTTAAATCAAGGATTGAAGAACAAAAAAAAATCTTATACAGCTCAAGTAGAAGTTTTAATGTTCTTTTCCAACACTTCATGAAGAAAACCTATATCCCTCTTTCATGCATGGCTTCGCTCAAAATTAGCTTTTATCATCCTTTCATTAGCACAATGCCATAACTAGTATTTTTTATAAGAAGTAGATATTACTATTTAGCATATTTTAATTATCTTTCTCCATGTGGAAAATTCTTACACAGCCTTCAAAGTAGGATTTACTTTTTTTTTCTTTGAACAAATATCTAAGATATTTCTTTAATTTTACCTTGATCTAATAAGACATGAATTTATCTTTTAAGTCAGTAGAATAATTTTGCATTTTGTGTACAAAGCTTTTTAGTCTCAATATATATTTAACTGAATCTACTAATCTGTTAATTTAGACTAAAGTTGATCTTAGAGTCTCCTAAAGTAGGTGATCAAAATTCCATTCCTTTTACACATCTTCTGGAGAGCATTCTTGTCTCTTTCACAGAATTACAAAGTTTCATTGCATTATTTTCTTAAAGATTGTTAGATATACATTTCCCAATAAAAATAAAAATTGTGCTAATACAATCATAGAATAATTTAGTCTGGAAAAGACCTTTAATGTCAGAGAGTCCAATAATTAAGCCAGCACTTCCAAGTCCACCACTAAACCATGTCCCTCAACACCACATCTACTTCTTTTTTAAATACCTACAGGGATTGTCATTACTGGGTAGCCTTTTCCAATGCCTGGCAGCCCTTTCCATGAAGACACGATATCCAATCCAAACACTTATCCCAGCCAAAATCCTCTCTACCCCTCTCTAAACTCTATACCTGCCAAAATCAACACATTGCCTTCAAAACAAAAAAAAATTACCTTGGACTACAGAACCTAAGTCTTCAGAGAGTGCAGTTATTACCATATTTTGCTTGATTTTACAGTTATTGCCAAAAAAGCCACAGACTACTGACATCCTTAGCTGGGGAGCACACTTTCTGGAATCCAACACATCAGTCACTCAGACCACTGTAATAAGGACTGAGACAATATTCCTTAGGGTTATACTGTCTTAGCTAAGAAAAAACCCTGGAAAATACAAGGAGAAACAATCAAAGAGTTGAAGAGAATTTAAAAAGTTTTGAAATAAAACTTAAAACAACAAAAATTGAAAATTTATGGAGAAAAAAAATCTTCTGAAAATTATATTCTTTTCAGGAAAATTCAAATGACAGCTGTCCCATAGATTTATAAGTAGCTGATTTTTCTTACTCTTAATAGAGAGAAAGTAAGAGAGAAGGACATTCCAAGATGGCAGGAAGAAAATTAAATCTAACTCTGGAAATAGAGTGAGTGGGAGTATGAGCAGAGGAAAAAAATCTATATTTTATATGGATTTGAACTAAGTTTTCAAAATGCAATATATTTAATGAGCATTCCCCCCCACCCCATTAGTCTTGCATTTCTCACAGTCAAGTTTTTCTTCTCAGCTCTCATCTATATCCCTGAAGTCTGATTCACTGTAGTATTCTTTACATATGATTCTCAGAAGAGTTTAACAAATTATTGTAATCTAGATGGATTTACAAGACACAACCAGAGTAAAATCTGGCTAATTTTACTGCACTATTAAACTCTCCATAGTAAATAACATAAAACATCTCTCTTCAAGGCACAGTTTCATGAAAAGGTCGGTTATGTGAAAACTGGCATGATTTCAAATCCAAAACTATGATAGAAAGTTTTTTATGGTATTGTCATCCTTTCAGTGAAAAATTAAAATGCTTTAACCTGTACTAAACAGCAACCAAAGATTTTGAATTTTCTATTAACTGAAATAAAGGCTCCAAAAGTCACATATCACATCCGAGTTGAACATTTTTGAATTCCAGAACCTTCTTAAGTGTTTCTCTGCCCCAAGATTTGATGTAGTGAAAAATTCAAAAAGTAAGGTCAACTAATATAGTACTGCAGAAAAATACAGACAAAATTTGACTCAGAAGCAGCCCATGACAGCTTCTTAGGATAAAGCTAGTTGGATCTACCAAAGGCCAGAGAGACATTGGAAAAACAACTTTTTTATTATTATTATTTCTTAATAGGACATCAACTTCTTTGAGTATCACTCTGAACTTTTTAAAAGTGTGAAATAATTTTTATTTGCATAACACTTATGAGCTTCTTCTTTTGGAAAACTGAAAATATAACAGCGCACCATGAAACTTCTTTTAACTATAGAATAGTAATCTATTAAAAATATTTAATCCATAATAATAGTCTACTTTCATTGATTTGCTTAAAACTTAAGGTTTTACACTTCAGTATTGTAAAAACTCACACAAATGGTTTTAAATTATTCTAATTACTTGAATAAGGACTAGATTTTAGTAAGCTTTCTTGAAAGATGAAATATTTCAAGATGAATTAGGATCTACTGTTTATTTTTCTTTTGTGATGTAAATATTATAATACATTTCTTTTTTATCAAATGGACTTTTTGCATTCTTGACTGTATGTCAAGTGAGAAATCAAGAGTTTAACTAGAATTCAAAAAGAAGTATACAGTGGTACAACACTAGTGAGCTCCAGAAAATTATTTTCTGTTTTTCTTTTTTCACCAATTATTTTTATGTCAGTTTAAGTGGTTGTTCTCTTCAAAATAATCAAAATAGATGTCCACTCCTCTACGTAACCTCTAGCAGTTTATTTATGTCTCAAACCTCTTTTATCATTTGCAGCTTTCTTCTTATATTATTTGAAGCCTGACTCATAAACAGAAGTACTAGATGTGCTTTACCATCAGTTGATTCTGGATCTAGATCTGTACATTTGATGGCAGTTTTTCTTAACTTGCTTAAAAAATCAGTGGGTGATTCGTCATAATTTTGCCTTACTTTGTAAATCTTTATAATCCTCTGTGGAAGGGAGGGAGCCCCTAGGGGCCCTGGGCTGCTCCAGTTTCCTCTCCAGGGATGTGGCACAGGGCATGGAAAAAGTGTGAAGAGTGACCAGGAGCAAGCCCAGAGCTCCCTGTGGATCTTTGGCCATGTTCATTGACATCTGGCTTCCACAGCCTTAACATGGCAGGGTTAACAGCAGAAGTTGTTTTCAAGGTAGCATCATCTTGCTCTAGTAACAATGCTTGATATTTAAGCATCTGGTTATTGGACAACCAACGCCTCCCTTTTTGTTCAAGTACAGCTGCTACTGCATGGGGTGCATACACTATAATGCGTCACTCAAGGGTGAGTTTTCAGGCTTCTTGGATTAAGATGACAGTGGCTGCTGCAGCCTTCAGGCACCTTGGCCAGCCTTGGGTAATGTTGTCTAGCTGTTTAGAAAAGCGGGCTACAGCCCTCCGTTGGTTTCTGAGGCACTGGGCTAGTACCTCCAAAGCTATATTCAGTTTCTGATATGTAAAAAGTTTAAAAGGTTAAGTCTGGCAGTCGATGCTGGAGCTGACATTAGAGAGTGTTTCAGCTGTTTGAAAGCTGCTCTGGTGTTTTCAGTCTATATGATAATTATTTTTTCAGCTGCTTTTAATGCTCTATATAGGGGTTTTACCAGCAGTTCATAATTTGCTATCTACAAATTACATGACCTTACCATTTCTAGGAAAGCTTACATCTCTCTTACAGTATGGGCTTCAAGCTCAGAGCTTGAGCTGCGAGGTTTAGTACCACTAGGAGTTGGGGGACTGAGGATTTTTTTTTCAACACTGGACAGATAATGAGAAGAATAACACCTACCTGAAGCTAATGTGGGTTGCTAAAGCTATCATGATGAGCTAGTATGAAAAAAATTGATCCAAGCTGAAATTTCCTACAGCTGAAGATAAAGTGCTTCATTACTCCAGTTTTACCTTTTCTTTTCCTCTACCAAGTTCCCAATTAACACTATCTTCACTGATAAGTGAAGAATATCCTGAAACATTTTCCAGAGAAAAGGGGTTATATGAGTTTTCTCCTCAGGAAGTGTACACACACTTGTTATTGAAGAGCATAGTTGAAAAAGAAATCACTGAGAGCAAAGGGCTCAGATTGTCTCTGTATATGTCAAGCTAGAGAATTTATCAAGTATAACAGCTATTATTGTAAACTTTCACATAATGTCAATTATTATTGGTATCTTTGCTTGTGTGTGGTAGGAAAATAGTCACATCCTTATAATAGTCTGAAGTTTAGTGAGGATATTTATTAATCAGGTGTCTGAATTGAATTTTCTGCATAGGTGTCAAAACTGAATAACACTATTACAGTGAGTAAGATAAGGAGTCAAAAATTTTTAAAAATTGAGATTAGGAGTCCTGTTTTACTGTGAGCTCATATTTGAATGTCAAAAATTATTATCAAACCTTTTGTTATGTATTTTGTTTTAGTGAGAACCCTATTTGATTTGAAAGCTACAGAATGTTGTACAAATATTACAGAATGGCCATAAATTTCCCAGACTTGCAGTTCCCAGATATTTCCACTCCTCTGCTTCCTGCTGCCTCTGATCAGAAGAGGCAAGTGTAATTCACAGCTAAGGCTAATTTGATGTTAAAATTGATGTGGGCTTTACTATACAACCTTGTCTTAAAATGTGAACACAACAGAAACATTTCTAATGATTGCGTGCTACTGCGTTGATTTCCATTTTTTATGAAGGCAAATTAACCCAAAAAATATTTTTAGTTCATCTTAAATTTTTGACTGCAAATAAAGATAAAAAATGATGGTACCGAAATTTCCACTTCTGCTCCTAAAAATCAAGTACATATTTATAAAAAGAATGTTTCTCTTGAAACATCTGCTATGATTCATATATTCAGTTTTACTGAGGTTATATAATAGCCTTAATATATTGGTATAAGAATAGCTGTGCAACAATTTACAATTTGATAATAGATGTCAGTGTGACAGTCAGCTAAAGCTCTCATTCCTGACTTTATTTGGTATACACAGGTGAAGACAGTCATCATTTGGGAAAAAAAATAACTCTAACAATTCTTAATTACATGCTTTTACCTTAACATTGCAACAATTTAGTACAATAGTGATTCAAAAAGGACAAAATAATGACTGATGTCTATTATAATACAAATTATCTTCAAAGTCCAGACTATTAGAGTTTTAGACAACCTACTTTTAACTTGATTCATTGAATAATGATAAAATATTTGGCAGGAGGTTAAAGGAAAGTCATTTTTCAGGAACCCAGGCTAACCTCTTGCTAATTGGATTTCCTGATTTCCAGAACATTTATACAAGGTATAAAAGCAACAGCATAAAAAATTGAATGTATTTTTTTTACTTAGCTAACATCACAACCATTTTCTTTCTTCTTTTTTTTTTTTTTTTTAATCCAAAAATGTTCTAGAGTCTCTTTACTTAAGTTCGTATTAATGTTTACTGAGGTAATCATATGCAATATGAATCAAGATTTCTTATTCATAAGATTGCATAAAGTACTAAATATTATTTGGAAAACAGAAAACTGTTTATAACTGTAAATACTTCCCACAGGAACAGGATAAACCCATGAAGCATAAAAAAAAAAATCTGTGGAAAAGAAATTTTTTGGTTTTTGTCTTTGAAGCACTTTCAAAAAGATCACGGCAGATACAATGGCCCTATTGCTGTTGCCACCAGCTAAAGCTGAATACCTCATGTAAATAAAGAGAAGCAGAGAAACTAAGAGACTTCTTTTGGAAGTACTTTGATACAAAAAATTTTGTGTGTTGGCAGTATGTTTTTAGCAGGAACGTCTTTAGGGCTCCTTTTCTGACAGGAATTTCTGTTTTTTATTTTGTTTTGTTTTTCTGCAAAGATGAGTTCTACCAACCATTCCATACCCAGATCAGGCACATAACACAAGTAGTTTTATGACCAAAACCCACAGATTATTTTTAATTCTATTTTTACTTTTATAAGGAAAAAAAAAAAAAAACAAAAAAACAAAAAAACAACCCAAACAAAAAACACCACCGGAATAGGTGAACAATACCAACACATCTTCATTTCCTCCAACAAAAAATGACCTAATCAAAACTTTGATTTTTCCAGACTCATAGATGTTGGAAAACCGTACACTACTAGACTGTTTCCTGGCCATAAAATGGCATATCGTAAATGGCCAAAAGACCCACAGTCATCCTAAGATAACCTTAATGGGGAATCCTCTCTTTGGGCAAACAACTCAGTTCTGCGCTTCCCAACACCAAAGTAAAGGAAGATAAACCACACCACCAACTGCACATAGTTCTGCAGATACACATTATATTTTACAGAAAAAAAAATTTAATGTCATTCATAAAAATAAAATACATCAAGACATAAGCAGGACAGTGTTATCCTATATAATTTTTGTACAATCACACAACACTGAGAAAGGCAAAACGTATTCTTATATGTATTTTATTTGTATTTTTATCCAGCATCTGGAAAATTTTCAGCCTTGCTAATTCCTGGACTATCCCAGCTATTTAGCTAACAAACAATATTTTAGTGAAGGTATTTTAAGGTATTTTTCAGTAAAGTCTAATTTGAGCAAAAAAGAAATCAACATGAATTTTACAGACATTTCTTAGAGACCACTAGAAAATAGTTGTATCTAAATCAACAACTTCAAGATCTCCAAAATAAAAATATGGGTTCAGTATTCAGCACTGAATATAATTTTGGCAATTCTGAAGACCAAGATGTCCTTGTCTATATAAGATAACTACTAAACACAACTCAGTTGAACCAGATTTGAAATACTGTGCATGAAAACATCACAGTTCCATAAAACTAGGAAGTGTGGCAAACAAAAGCTACAGAATGGATGTAATTATTTCAAATTTGAAAATCTAAGGCTGTAACAAGTTTTCACAGATTTTTATACACTAAAGATCTTCAGTATCAAATGTGAAAAATGGACATTTTCTGTAAATAGGAATTTTTGTGGAAAAAACCCTAAAACAAGCAAAAAAGAAACCAAAACCAACCAAACTCCGATGCTGTTTCTGGTCCCTTGAAGCCTAACTTGTTAGATATCTAAAAGTTGCAGGCACCATTGTACAGAACACAGAGCAATATAGTAATGCATATCATTAATATAATGCATTAAACTACAAGAGCATGTAGATGTAACTTCATAATATTAAAATGTTTTGGTTAATATGTCCACATCACCTTAAGAACCTATGAGCAAGAGGTTCTATGCACGGTATGATTCTTTATATACAAGTCACGCCTGTTGGAATTTCCAATGTTTCCACTACAACTTTTCCCACAGTTTGGGGCCTCATTCTTTATTGATTTTCTAATTTCTGCAGCAATAAGCAAGCAAAGATGAGAGTGGTGGTAAAAAGTAACCTAATTTACTATATAACCTTCAACAGTTGTGGGAGAAGCATGTCTTCTGAATGCACAAAGAGGTATAGCTCTGTGACTTCATTGTACTTACTCCTAATCCAGATCTCAGGCTAAAACAAATATTACAAGAGAAAGCTCTGTATTGTTCTTGAAACCCTAGAGAAAAAATGTCAGTCTGAGAGACAAGTGAATCTGTAAGCTGGTACAAGGTGGAGTCAGTGGAGATGAATATATAACTTTAGGGAAACTAAACAAAATATTGAATACATGTAAAATGAGCTGCCTTTTTTTTTTTTTTTTTTTTTTTTTTAATTGCTCAAAACAGTTTAGAAGTAGCAGATACTGCATATGCCAGGGAATCACAGAATGAGCATTCATGCTGTTGCCCTACCAGATACTGCATGTCTAGCAATTCTAATAATTATTTTCATTAAATATACTCTATAATTGCTTGTAGGCTTACTGCAGCTGTTAGCAACGGAGCAGTAAGATAGAAGACAACTACTAGGCTGAAGACACAAAGCATAATTTTTTCTGTAAATATACCATATTATGAATATGGTATATAATAAATATTAATAGATACCATTTTAGATAATAGATTTTTAAAAATAACAAATAAGTTTTGAATCCAGAATACTACATTTGTGGTTAAGTAATTTTAGCAGGGAATTGAAAATTAGTATTGATGATGACAAATTCAGAGATCAACTGGTTTGGAGATATTGTATGCCAACAGAATAAGAAAAGACAACCTATGACATAGACTATTCTGTCAGTACAAGTGCAGCAAAGGTACACAAGCCCTAAAACATCTGTGCATGTTTAAAAAATATGTGAGTGTGCAACTATTATCCAGAACAGTGATTTAGGTGACAGAATACGCCTGCTTTTAGAAAAAAAATATTGTAGAAAATAATAACAAGAATGCCTATTAGTGCATAGGGAATGCTAAAGCAAAAATGGCAGATTGGTTTGGATTGAAATTCCCTTCAAAGGGCATCATCTTGTCAAATTCCCCCTCCATGGGCAGGGGCACCTTGCATTAGATGAAATGGCTCAGGGCCCTATGCAACCTGACTTTGAAGACTTCCAGGGATGGAGCACCCACAGCCTTTCTGGGCACCCTCACCACAGTGCCTCATCACCCTCACAACAAAAGACGTTATTCTTATGTGTAATATAAATCTATTTCTCTTAGTGTAAAACTTTGTCCTATTACTCCAGAAAATTCTGATCTTTCTTATAAGCCCCTCCTTAGGTACTAAAAGGCTGAAATAAAACCTTTCCAAAGCCTTCTCTTCTCACAACTCCAACTAGTTCAGCCTTTCCACATAGGAGAGGTGTTTGCAACTCCCTGATGGGTTTTTGTGTGGCATTCTTCTGGACCCACTCTAACAGATCCACTTCCTTTTCTATTGGAGTGCCAGAGCCAGATGCAGCACTCTAGGTCTCGAGAGCGAAGCAGAGAGAGAATCACCTCCATCAGCCTGCTGGTCACACTTCTTTTGATGCAGACCAGGATAGAGGAAGGTTTTTGTGCTGCAAGCACACAATTCTGTCTCATACCTAATTTTTTGTCTACCAGTATCTCAAAGTCCTCCTCATGGCTGACCTCAATCCTCCAGCCTGTATTGATTTTGTGGATTGTCTCCACCGAGGAGCAGGACTTTACACTTGGACTTGTTGAACTTGAGGAGGTTCAAATGGGTCCAAGTCTCAGGCCTCACAAAGTGCCCCTTATTTCTTAGAAGAGGATGTCAGATGAGGTAAATTATGACTATTGTGGTCACTGACATGAGTATCATATTGCTGTGGAAATAGATGTATTTTTTTCAGTAAAATAAAACATATTATCACCACCATCATTCAATTGTACATTTTACACTTTATACTTACTTGTCACCCTTCTAGTGAACCTTTCTGGATTTCCTAGTTCTAGGAATTAAGGACATCTAATAATTAAAAAATGGGACAAAAACTATCAGTGCACAAAAGGAAGGCATATGACTAATATGACTTAACTTTTCTACCAAAATGGTCTAGAATTGTCCTTCTACTTTTTCTACATGTTCAATTTGAGACTAACTTCATTGTTATACTCATTAATCTGAGTTCAAAATACTCAAAGAAACACGTTTCCTGCTGTGGGTTTTACATAAAATTCTACAGATTCCAGCACTACTTTAAGACATATGGAATTCTTACATACAAGGATTTATAGGTTTTTTGCCTTTCTATTTTCCCATTTCTGTCTGCTTGCGTATGGATCTAACATGTTTAATAATACTTTTTCTCTGCTATCCAAATTCATTGTATTTTCTGTTTTGGGAAGGTTTCCAAAAGATCCCGATTTATTAAATGATCAGCCATTTACCATACCATAACTTTGGCAGAACATGGAACAGCCTGACTTTTCATTGCCAAGTGGTGCTGTTTGTAACCATGTGAGGTTTTTTTAGGTTACAAAACACCTTGATTTGTCTGAGGGGATAAATTCCATCAGTTTCTTACTTAATGGTTGTCTTGATACATGTCCTTTTAAATATATTTATTTATGACAGTCAGTAAAATATTACCTTTTTATTTTTGTAAATAAGGAAAAACAGTATAGTGCTACAATCTACCTTAAATCAGGCCAACATCAAGCAAGTGATTATATCAGCTTGAAATCATTGCAGGCATGCTGAGGTACCTGAAAATCATCAATTTGTTTTTTATTTTTTCTTCTACCAGTAAGGCCTTAATTTTCCAATTAAAAGAAAAAGAAAAGAAAATCTTACGCAGCCAAGCAGGCTGTTGGAATTAAAGTATCCCCTTTATTATAGTCATACTAAAGACATAATGCACAGGTGTCAGGTCAGAGATGAATTCATTCAGGTGCTTAACCTGTCATATTTCCCTCTGAGCAGACACATTCATATAGAAACATTCGCAGAGAAATCCACAAACACATCTACAAGCATACATATGTATAAAACACATATTTCCTTAGCAAAACCACAGTCATTTTAGCATTTGATATCAATTAAGCTTGTTTTACTCCAGTCTCCTGATGTGCCTCAAGCGCTGCTGAACGTGATCTACAGGTTGTGATTTTGGTAACATTAGGTAAAATGACAGAGCTTTTTGCAGGCTATCCACCACCTGTGCTGCACTGTCCTTTTTCTTGCATTCCAGTCTGCTCAGACTAATATTATAAAATTTCCTAACTACTTTAACCCCTAGAGCCCTGCCAGCAGGATTTCTCCATCCAATGGTATACATAATTTTTTTATTTCTGATATATATCTTAGCACATTTCAAAGTGAGCCCAGCTGACATACTCAAAGCTATGTTAAGTAATTGGTAGTTTGCTGAATTGTTTTTCTGTTTCTTAACAGTGAAATATTAAATCTGGCCAAGTTATAGGTTGTCTAATTTTTCTTTTAAGAAAAGTGTTAATTTTTTCATAATGAGTAACTTGAGCTGAAATATGCATGAAGATAGTTAAATATCCATTATAAGAATTTGGGCGGGGTCTGGCTGTTTACTTACAACTTTAAAATCCTGTCAATGATAAAAACAGAGATTACTAATCTTGGCTTATCTAAACCTTTCCATCACATCTTAATACATATTTTTCTGCATTATTTCAGTTAGCTTGCTGTTACTACCCTCTGTCAGCCTACAATCAGCTTAAATCTATGAACAGTAATTTATAATCACTGTATCACTTTTTTATTATTATTGTTTTTAGCTTCTAAAAAAGAAAAATGAGGGAAAAAGGAAAATAGATACTGAGCTGTAATGGAGAAATTATTTTAGACATAATTCACAGTTAGCATTAAAGCCATCATGCAGTTTCATTCTAGCTGATCTTGTCCAAGTGTGTCTCAAAATAAGGGAATTACCTGGATTTAACATTTCTACATATACTGGGGACTTTTTAGTTATATTTGCATAACAGTAATAAAAGTAATTGATTATTGTATTCTTCATCATAACTCATTTTGTCACCAGAAGAATTCATGATCCAGTGAGTTGTCTAGGTTTATACAATGTCTCTCAAATGCAAACTTAATGGAAAAAAAAAATTAAAATAAACAGTACTGTCTAGAAGGAACATCTCTGGACCCCAAGGAAGTTTAAGCTCAGTTAAGGTCTGTGGTGTGCAAACTGAAAACACATTCCTGGATGAAGCAAAAATCTCTTGCTGTAAAAGGAGTTAGATTTTTTTTTTTTTCACAGTAAACTAAATAAAGTAGGTTTTTCTTTGGAAAAACTCACTGATTTTCTAGAATAAATATATTTATTATGTTTACATAAACCACTTTTTCTGTATTTGGGTAGCTATTTCCAGAATCACAAATCAGATGTATTCTTTTTTTTTTTCTGATAATATGGGTGTGTTGTATGTTGCCAAGAAGTTTTATCTTCATTTATCTGTCCTAACTATAATATTTCAGAAAGGTGATTTTTTATTATTGTAGATTTTTTTCTTATTCTAAATACATTCAGCCTACTTGTCTCTTTTGTTTAATCAAACTCTAGGTTCTCCATTTATTTCAGAATTGTGCAATCATAATTAAAAGAATTCAGCTTGGTTTTTACTATTTCCCTCTGCATGTGACAACTTCAAGACTGAGAACTAGCACGTAGTTTTTATTTTATTTCTCTGTATAAACTCAAATTAAAGCCTACTGCTTTGGGGGAATCAATTTTGCCCAAAGATCAATTAATAGTTTTCCTTCTTTCACCCACATCTATAACAGAGGTGACATTGTGTATGTCATTTGCATTTACAGCTGAGAAAATCCAAAATAAAGTGATTAAAAGTAAATTAAGTAAACAGTCCACTTTGGACTCCTGGGTAATTAGAAAACATTGGTTTTGATAGTTATGTATTATGCTTGTGCATGTCCTGAATTTAAATACAAATATAAATTATAATTTCTTCACTGTTTAATATTTATTTTATGTTGCTCACATATTTATTCAAAAATATGAGAATACATATTGGTGAGCACAACACTGCTCAACTATATTTAAAAAACAATCCTTTATATATAATGTATATATATATATAATCATTGTTCAAGATGTAAGTAATTTCAAATTGCTTACATTGCTGCAATCTTTATAGAGGTATCAAATGACTCCGCTATTTCCACAAGCAGCATGGTAGCAGGTAAACAATCAAAGAAAGTATTATTGGTGATCAGTTTTAAAAGAGCCTTTTGGAAATTCTAGAAGTTACATATCACTCCTTAATCTCCTGTTTTGTTTTTTCAAAGTTCTCTCATGATTTAAATCTACAGCTAAGTAACTGTCTATCAGCTAGCTGCTCTATCAAATAGGTTAAAGCAATTTATGGTTTAGTTCACCATATTAAGCAAAAGTGAAATTAAACCAAACCAAAATAAAAATCTTGAAAATAGTCAATAAATCTCGCTCCAAAAATGTTCCTTTTGCCTAAAGAAAGATTTCTTTTCCAGACTAGTACTAATCAGTGTAGATAATCTACAATGCCTGAGCCATCATGTTCTTTACTGAACAGACTGTGTCTACTTTTAACACTTCTTCCTGAGCACTCCCTGTCTTTCAGGAAATCATAGGACCTTTGATGTGTGAAATCTCTGAAAGTTTTTAAGTACTGTAAAAATATTAATGTAAGTCTTCTGAAGAATTCATAAACAATTAATTTATATAGGCCAATTCTCTGCTCTGTAAGAAGTGGGTCACCTGAAACAGAATTAAAAGAGCTGAGCAGAAGTTCATGCTTTAAATGTCAGCTTTTGTTTAGATTTCCTTTAATGGAAATGAATTGCAGTTTTCAGAGAGCTGTTGATTCTGTGGTAAGATAGGTACCTAATATCTTTGGGATAAATCATCGGTTTTTTTCTCTCCATTCATGATAGCAATAACGTGGAGGAGTAGCTCAGACAACTTCCTTAGCTTCTTTGGAAACCTGAACCTAGCTGATATGTATCCTGGTCTTTATCTCTAATATCTAAAATTCAGATCTACAATATCTAAGTGAATACAGGTATACAGTTTACCTAATCAATGTAATACAGTGATCTAGTCATTGTCCAGTGATCAAAATGTTTTTGCATAAGAAGAAATTCTCCAACATTCTTCTATTGTGCATAAATATGAATTTTCTTAAATATATGTAGTGACAAAAGTATTAAAGCTCATGGCTTTGGTTTGTGCCTATTCTGAACACCTATAATTAACAATGACAAGTGATCTCAAGAATTGTTGCACAAATCACATCTCAATTGAGTACAATGAAATGTGCTACAATATTTGGAGAACAAACTGAACAACTAAAAATTCAGCAAGTAATAGCTTCACATCATAAGAAAAAGGCTGCATGCAGAAAGAGAAAACAGAATACTGAATTCAGCAGTGAACTATTCACTTTGAATTTTCTGCTCATTGCTCCCCACAAATCATTTCTTGACAACATTTTTTGGAAGGAAACTCAGCCTTAAGCTTTCTATTCCTTTTTGTGTTTGCTCCTCTCTCCTCTCCAGTTCCCAGGCAGGTCTTGAATATCTTAGGTGAAATGCCATAAATAGATTCTCCAGTGCCTGCATGAATGGGCTAAATGGGCTTCCCATAACTGCCTTATATAGAACAGACTGATGAGTGATCAGTGGTGCTTCTCCTCCCATCTGCCTTTAGCCTTATGCAGTAAAGTCAAGAGATACAACATAGCTTTTGTTGAGAGCCCAGGTGCCCTACTAAGCCTGTTTCAAAAGCAGAAAAAACTTACAGTATGAGAATGAAAGAAACAAGTAAGCAGTGGTAGGTCTGGGATCACCAAAAATAGGTCAGTTGGAAAAAGGGATATAAACACATGATGGAAGCAGTCCTGTGTTCTGTGAAAATAAAGTAGAAAACATAGGGAAAAAAAAGGCATGTGCATTGAGGCGGGAGGGGGGATTTCTTGTGAAAATGCTGAGATGTTATTTCACACTACAAATACAGCACTAACTACTTCCAGTCCTTCATTTAAATTGGGTGTGCAGCTAGAGAATATACAATACAAGGGTGCAAATGCAAATGATTGCAAATTGTCAAGACTTTTTGTTACCAACTTGGATAACTTGAAAGAACTGGAGAAACCACCATAACAAAGTAAGAAATGCAAAAGTAACAGAGTAACAAGATAAAAAAATGTCTGATTACCCCAATTATTTTTCCTCAGTGCCTTAGTAGGAAGTGACCTAAAGTAACTGTTGGGAGGATTTAAGTCTGAGGCAAAAAAATATAATGAAGTTGGATGTGAACTGTATCGATGTATTGAAACATTTTGTTAGAGAATAGCAAAATAAAAAAATAATTATGATAGAAAGGAGATAGAATGGGATACTTTTTAATCTCTTCTCTAAATATATCAAGTAATTTTAGTGTACTTTTTAGATGATCTGTCTTTTAATGTATAACTTCTGTCTGAAATTTTTCCCACATGTTGTCATATACACTGATAAAGATATCAAGAGATGAGCTCAAAGTCTTGATAAGGCTCACAAAGTCTTCCCTTCCCCTTCATAAACTACAGAAATTACCCTTAAGGTATAATGAAGGCTGAACAATCAAGACAGACACTCCCTAGCTATGGGACTCGTAAGAATGCTGACTGGTGGAAATTAGTTAGTTTTGTAACTGTTGGACAGCAAAATTGAATTCCCCTTGCTCTAATCTGAAGTCTGTGTTATTGTCCTACCTCACACAGGTATTGGTCTTCTTATGCCTGAAAAGAGTTATAATAATTTCTGATTTCACCTCTGAACTATAAGAATGGAACAGCCATATATCAAAAAATGTCCCTAGATCTCATTGTAAAGTTATCTGATTTGGGCATTTTATCTCTTCCACAGTAAAAGAACTAGAACACTACATTTAAAAAACTCTCAGACCCCTGCATATAACAAAGTCATTTTCCATTTGTTAATGTAATAGTCAATTTTGTCTCAGAAGCCAGAAAGCCTGATGAAAGGCATTTTTTTTGTGTTACAAAGAAAAAGAAGTGTGAATCCTTATATCCACGACGGAAGAGAAAAAGTTGCTCTTGGTTTACTCATGAAGTCTTTCATTGGTGTTTTGTCTTCCATGTATGCAAATCAATTGAATACATGTTTCATAATATAAATGAATAGTTATGGAAATGTGTTTCTTTTTTGAGGCATTGGAAAATCTGTGACACGTATCACATTAATAAAGACATACTTGTGATAGAAATCAGTCTATATAATAATAAATGTAATGACAAAGATAAGTTTTTTAAACTTAATGTAAGAATTTGGAAAATAAATATCCTAAATTATTCTTTAAATTTGGAACACCAGAGGCCAATAACGTGTTTGTTGCATTTTTTAAAATAAAACAATAGTACAAACAAAATAATGACTTAAATATTCAGGAAACAAAACAAAGTGGAACTGGAAGGGAAAAAATTAATATAGGGAAATAAACATTTAAATCAAGATAGTACCTCCAGATGACCTAGTTTTAGTCAATCATTCCTAGCAAATAATGATAGGAATTGTAGAATCTCTACTAACATATATGTCAAAATACATCTATGGAATAGTAATTTTGTTATTCAAGTAATCTGACCATCTTACTTTTTTCTTAATTTTTATTACAGCTAATAATTTGACGAATTAAATACTTAATTTTTGACAGAAAATTATTCTTTAACTGTATATTATTTCATATTAGCTTATGCTGACTTCCTCTTTTCTAAAACCTTGTTTCCCAATGTCTATCATTCCATTTTTTTCTTATTTATCAGAGTTTAGAGAGAAAGTTTCTGGAAGATATTTAGGGCAGAGAAACCTACTTTATGGTAGAAAGACACTAAAAAACCCCAAAACCCCAAAACCAAACCAAACAAAACAGCAACAAAAACCACATACACCACCCCTTCCCGAATTTAAACAATAACAGTAATCTTTAAAAGCTCTAAGTCTTCACAAAAATTAAGAAACTTTAAAGACCATATTAGTACCTTTTATATAAATCTGGCTAATTACAGTATCAATCAAAAAATAAAACATAAGTATGTCCTGATTTATAAATCAAAAGTAAAAAATATCACCGTCAGAAAGTGGTCTCTGGAATCACAGAATGTTGCTGTATGTTTTGTTGGCTTTTGAAGAATATTAGACAACGTTTTCAATATGTTTCTTATATTGCTTACAATTCACTATGATCACAAATACTGACTTCCGTGTTCTACTGGAGCATTTTCAGCAGGAAGCTTGAAATCAGTCTGTCATGAGCTAAATAAAAACATTTCTTGTAATTCTAAACACTGGTCTTTTTTCTGTACCTTGATATTTTTTGCAGTTCTTTTTTTTTAATGGAACTCAAATGCACTTTCTCTAGAATTCATATTTGTTTACTAGCCAAAACATTTTTAGTACCTCTGGTATCATCCTTAAGAATGTCTGCTCATTGCTGGCTTTGCACAGACTAATTCAAACTGAACTGACAAGCAAGTGTCTCATATTACTCACAGGCTTTCATTATTTATGTTGAAGGTATGTCACTTGTTCTCTGAAGGAAGTATTAATAGGTCTCTATTCTTCATATTTTTCAGATACCCTGACAGTGTTTACAGATTAGTCCTACATCTTACTCAGTTTCAAAGCTAATTAATTGTGGAGAACACAGAAGACAGCAGCAAATTCTTCCCCAAATCCATCAGCGTTACAATTAACACTCATATTTTTCAACAGACTGGGGGTGGACAAGTCTTATCCAAAAGAACAAACAATCCACCTCAAAAGGCTTTCATGATTTATATGTAGGTGAATCTACTTGCATCTTAAGCAACTACCCATAGCCAAGCTGTGGAGTGCCAAGTGGCACAGTGCTGATAACCCCAGACTGTGGGTTCTAATCACCCTAATGAGCCATTCACTTGAGAGTTGGACTTGATGATCCCTGTGGCTCGTTTTCTGTAGAGGTGTCTTGTCTCTGCCTCAGTCAGCCCTGACACCTCGACAGGGCACAGCTCGGTAGCAGGATGAACCTCACCGATCCCTGTGAGTTCTTGTTTGCCCAAAGGAGTGAAGCAACGACAGCAGGAAAGAAAGAGGGAGGCTGTTCAGGGTTAACTGCTGGCTTTATTCATCAGGGTATCTGCCCCAGCAGATACTCCTCAGCAGAAGCAGTGGGGGAGAAAGGCGTGGGAAAAAAGCGGGAAACCCCCCAATGAAACATCTTTTACTGGGGGGAGGAACTCAGGGATGGGTTTAACTGAGGACAAATCAGGGATCATGTGGGTATGGCTCTGCAGGTAAATGACATACATAGTAACAAATCAATAACTCGGGTGGGGAGACAGCTGAAGTCTTGTCCAATCACTTGGGGTCCTTACTGGAACTTTCCAGACTTTTGGGAGAGACCTCAAAGTGACAGACAAAACCCAGGGACTATATAACTTATGATTGACACATAACTAGGGTTGGGGTAAAACCAAAAAGGGTTAAACATGGATGACATGGGGCAAGCCATTACAACCTATAAAAGCAATACAAAACAAGGAACAAACACATACATAAAACTGATAAAACCAAAACCACACTACTACACTTTTCAACTGAGAATATTCTGTTATCTGTAATAGCCATTGGATGTTGCACTCTGGAGCTCCCCCTGAGAGCTGCCCTTACACACTATCCACACCTTGATATCTTTCCCAGTATGTCCCAGTATGCTAAGTAAGGAGGATGTTCAGTAGTTGTGATAATAGCATGTAGATAGAAACAGATGGGACTCAGGATCTAAACAGATAAAATTCTTGATCAAAGAAACTAATTTTTTTCACACTATCAGCCTGTTCTTACAAAGCTGTATCACAGCATGCCCACCAGCATTTACTTACTGACCAACAAACAAGTAGAAAAAGGAAAAATATTTGTATCACTGACAGGAAAATCAGATGACATTACAGATTTTCTCTTTTCAATAAAGAACAACAGTGAAGGATTCTTCATAATTAAACCAACTGTAGCATTATTTAGAACAAACAAATCCTAAGAAGTACTGCAACTGTGAAGAAATGTGTTACTGAATAGTAATTGTATTTGTTTGCAAAAGTTAATGACTGGCAGCCTGTTAAACTGAAAATGCACAAAATCAATACTGATATAAAACTCGAGAGCTGGCTGTCACAAAATACTTTGATTAGTCTGAAATAACAGGATTGTTTAGTGTGGTTATATGTATGTCACTATCCCCAGAATGCCCATGAACTTGAACCTAAGGATAGTGAAAAGTCTCAGAACTCAGGCAAGGAGCTGCCAGGGACAGAAAAATATGCATATCGAGTCCAAATACAACTGATGATGGAGGTGGAAAACTTCACAGCTGTCTCACACGATTTTTATCACTGCAACCACTTGTAATTCAGAAAAAGATATTCAAAGCATAAACCTAGTGGTAACAGGTGCAAATTAAGGGAAAGTTAATTCCAGAATGCTAAAATGCTTCTTTTAAGCTAAGTGTTGCTATATGTTAAGAAAGCAGGAGTGGTTGTTAAGAGTTATTGACCTGGGAAAAAAAAAATCCCAAATATGCCAGGCCTTGACACCATTAAGCCTAAATCAGTTTCCAGAAAAGTCGTCAAATGGATTTTGCTTAGCAGCTGCTGAAGAGAACATATACAACTGGTGCCCTCAAATGATTTTCTGTTAATAGTGTTGAATCTTCAATGAGAAAACAACTAAAAAATATTTTTATATAAAATAAGATCCTCTGAATTTTATTATGAAGAGGAGAGATCATATCTTCTACTGAATGGTACAGAAAAAATCCCCAGTGATATACACTTAGGTAAATCACATTTTCTCAGATACATTGAACATTCCTCTAAGTCAAACAAAACTCCTAGAGATATAATGCTCAACAGTTTTAGTGGTTTTTTTATAGAGGTTTAACAGCAGGATGTTTTTGAAAATAATAAAAATAATGAGAGAATTTCTGACTATTTTTTGTGGAAGAGAATACTACTTTTCATTTGAATTTCCAGAGGAAAAAAACTCTAGCCTTTATTTTTGAAAAACAAAATCAAATTATCATGGCAAAAGATTAAGAGTTAGTATTTTCCTTTATGCATTTCTAGACATCTAAGTAATTTTCAGGTAATGGTCTCCTCTAGTGAATAACTGGACAGAAAAATGAATGTGTATTTTTCCACTTAACTATCCTCTTACCTAGTCTATGAGTTATTTCTCTGTTACTCTTACTTCCTTTTCTAGAAAAGACCATGATGATTTGATCAGTCAGAATAGTTTACATTACAAAAATATTCAAGAGTGAAAAATATATAGCAAATCTCTATATAATCATAAAGGAACATGTTTTATCTAAAATAATGCAACTCCCACAAAGTGCTGGACATTCTTACAATGCTTTCAGTTATGGTCTTTTCTCCCTTGTTGTGATGATGATAGGCAGTAAACTTCCTCTTTAAATTTTCTGTTATTTTCAGAACCCAAATACAAGCCCAAGATCATTTCTATGCCTGGGATATTCATGGATCTCCTGAATACGTATGAAAATATACTAGTAAGTGCTCTAAAAATGCTGTGAAAATGCAATGATTTCACAAGCTCAGCACAGGGGAGATATCACTACCCACAGTTCTCACTTTTGTGTGAAAGGAAAACAAGCAGGTGGTGTGCTCCTCAGAGGTGTTTTGCAGCTAAGATTCATTTCACTATTGAACGACACCAAGGATAGTTAAGACCAGAGGGGACCTCCACAGATTATCTGCTCAACTGTCCGCTCACACCAGGGTCAGCTGTGAGGTTCAGTGCTGTCTCATACCAGCTCACTGTTTGACACAAAGCCCAGTGCTTTTTTATTTTTTTTTTTTTTTTTTTTTTTTTTTTTTTTCTCCCAGAGCAACGCTCCAGCTGCACAGACTTTCCGTAGCCCATGTATTTCTGGGATTTGGCATCTGTCCTACTTGATTTTCAGAAGGCTCCTTTTGGCCCATTCCCTCAGTTTGTCTCTGTCCCTTCAGTTGATAATCTCCTTTTGAGCATACCAACTATTCCCTTCGCTTTGGTGTTGTCTGCGAGGTTGATGAGAGTGTCCTCTGTTGCCACTTCCAGGTTATTGATAAAATTATCATGTGAGACTGATCACAGGATCTGCTCCTGCAGTGCTCTGCTTCCTTCTTTCCAGCCTCCAGGCAGAGCACAAGCCATTAACCACAGCTCCCTGATCCAACCATACAAATTGTTTTTATTTATCCAGATCACGCATACAAACTGCAGTATCCTTACTTGGATGCAATATTGTGACACCTAGTATCAAAAGCCTTGCTCCAGTCAAGGTACTGTAGGAGTTTATCATAGATGGGAATTTAAAAGTTTGTTAGTTCTGAGTTGCTGAAGTCCAGAATGCTAATTCAATTTTCATTCTTACTAAAATCTCACTCCTCCAAAAATATACATTGGAAAAACAGTCCAGCTGGAGTATTTCATTTTGAAGCAAGTCTATCAGTCTGACTTGTCATCTGTGTGTGTCAGATTTGATTATTTACTGTCCAAATATTGAAGTGAAATCTCTCTCTAAATACTGTAAATAATGTAAAGTTATAATCTTGGCATTTCATCTAGCTTTTGCATTAAAAAATATTTACATTATAATAGAATTCTAACTACAGAGTGTTCAAAGAACCTGGGACAACTACATAAGGAAGTCCAAGGAAAAGAGATTTATTCAAAATGTCTTTTACAGTTGAAGAACAATAGAAAACAAGAAGTGAACAAAGTAATCTTCAAATGAAACAGATGCAAACATTTAATCCAGTTTAATCATTTATTTTCCATAGAAGTCCAGTGCACAACTGTGTTAAGAGGATTGCAAAGTTCAAGGAATATTGTGTTGATTTTAACAAATACTTTAGGTTTTTATTAATTTGAATAATTATATGTTTGTTTGTGTTGCACATGAAAATTTTTGATTTTTTTTAAATTGTAAGTTTATATTGCCCTGTTTTTCTGGATGCAAACTAATTACAAGATAACTACCAACAGATATTACCAACCTGAATTAAAAATACTTGAAATATCTGTATAAAAATCACAGCAAATACATTCAAGAATTCAAGGTTGGAGCAAAAAAACCCCTAAGGAGTCAAGAATTAAGAAACATATGTTCTCAACAAGTGGAAATTGTATCACCTAATACAGAATTCTCAAGATTCGGCTTTGAGAAAACTAATTACAAGCAAAATTACATTTTTCTCCAACACAAGATATTTCAATTGCATATTTATTCCTACTCTGTGCCAGTGTTTACACACAAACTGTGTCCTGGGGTGCATCAAACACAGCATTGCCAGCTGGTCAAAGGAGGGGATTGTCCCACTCTGCTCTGAGCTGGGGTGGCCTCACCTCCAGTCCTGGGGGCAGTTTTGGGCACTGCAATGTAAGAAAGACATTAAACTATTAGAGAGTGTCCAAAGGAGGGTACAAAGATGGTGAAGGGCCTTGAGGGGAAGCTGTATGAGGAGTGGCTGAGGGCACTTGGCTTGTTCAGTCTGGAGGAGGCTGAGGGGAGACCTCATTGCAGTCTACAATTACTGTCTTTCATGTACTCATTTGTAGTGTTAATTAAGAACCTATTATCTGGGGGGTTTTGGGTTTCTTTTTTTTTTTTTTTGTTTTTTTTTTTTTGTTTTGTTTTGTTTTGGTTTGGTTTGTTTTGGTTTGGTTTTGGTTTTGTTTTTGTTTTTCCCAGAAATTACAGCTTTGCTTCTTCACTATGACAATTAGTATACTAAATGTCCAATTAATTGTTCCATGCTTTGGCCAGATATCATGTATTTAATGCTGTAGTAGACATTTAACACAGGAAAGAAAGGGAGGAATCTCAGTTGTTTGCACTGTGTGTTGTCACACACTCTTACATCAAGTAACTTAGTGACAGCTATTTATCAGGACTGCATCTGGCTTTCATTTGTAGTTACAGTGAATTCTACTTAAAGAATTATATCATGGCCATTCGTTTCCTCCCAGACTGGCCTGCAATAACAAATATTGACCTTTAATCTGTCTTCTCCAAGCCATGCAGTCCACAGAAATGCAGATGACATATGTAAGATCTTTTCAAGCAAAGCTACACATTCAGCTCTTGAAAAAGTGAAACTTTTTCTGAAAAAGGTTCAGTGACACAGGCAGGAAATTCTTCCTCACAAGGAAACTGGTTCTCTGAGGATAAAAGTGTCAGTGTCTTTACACTTTGATAAAATCACACCTATCCCCTTGAAACACAGGAACTGAGGTGTTTTTCAGGGCTTTTTAAGGGGATTCTGTGGGGGTTGTAAAAATTTTTACACTAAGACTCATGAGCTTTCCCTGTCACTACTTTGGTCAGAAACCTGCTTTTGTCTGTTTGATACTTTCATCTGATTAATTTTTCCCCTAATCACAAGGGATTATGACTTCCTATTAAGCTCAGTACCAGACCAACTGCATTTTCTATTCTTCTTGTCTTTTGTGTTATGCTGGAGGGCACTTTAGGCTGTCTGAAAGTAACAGCATGGGTTTGTGATTGGAGCATCTGACGGCACAAAGTACAAACTATACTTATTTATTATTTTCTCACCACAACATGGAAGATTTTAGATGGAATGTCCCTTTCATATTTAAAATTGTTTATGTGTATTTTAAGGTGTACCAAAAACTTGTTTCAGATATCGAAGATGTTAAGGAACTCACCACAATTTTTCCCATTTTATCTAGGAGATATAAATAATGAACAACAAAAAAAAAATCAGATTTTTTTGAGTATGTCCTGGACTTTAGGCTTTTGCTTATGAACAGAGTTAGCTTAACCTCTATATATTCAAGTGAGAGAGGAGAGTTCGCCTGAGGCTGAATCAGTGCACACCACAGCTCAGACAAGGGTTGTGGCAGCCCAGTCCTGTGGGAAGGTGAATGGGACAGACTGCAGAGTCCACTGGCACACTCAGAGTCCCGTCAATATCAAAGGAAATGCATTACAATATGCCTTTGCCATATAAAATATCATAAGAAAATAGAGAGGACTGGGAAAAAATGAACTTCTAAATTAGATGGCAACCTGCTTCTTAGTATATCTTGAGATTTGGGAGGACAAAAAATAAACAATTATTCTTCATGAGATTTAGAAGTGAAAAAATTATCATGGGCTTGACTACTGAGTTTACTTGAAATGCTCCATCTCCAAAAAAGAAATAACCAACCAACCCAAACAAAAGGAAGCTCAAGATGAAACAAGAAAACCCCAGAAAACAGGAGGAGAAAAAAGTGTGAATCCCAAAACCAAGGACAACAAAATGAAGATAGGTTATTAATAGATTCCTAGTTGTATGGTAAAAATTTTTGACAGGTTAAGCTCAATTTACAAATTATCCTTTGTGTTGCAGCTCTGATTAGAAAATCTTAAGGCACTAAATTGCTCAATAATGTACACAGAAATTTAGTTTCATTGCATCAGAAAGCAGCAGAATAAAAACAAGGTAAAAGACACTTGTCTACACAGCACTGATATATGTGCGATGTGAGTAGAAAGTGTATTGTTCTTACTAGTGTATAGATAGATTCAAAGTAAAAGCAGTGGTAATTAAAGTTCACTGTACTAAGCTGCTGGTACAAACATTGTCAGAAGATGAATGTCAATTGACTGAAAACTGTCCTTCCATCTGATACTGCACAGAAATGAGCACATACTGCACCAAGTCAAGGATATTTCACATTATTCTTGAAACATTTATTTTAGATGTCAAAATGTGTAAAAAGATTAAAATAAACTGATTTGTTAAAGGTAGATGAAAATGCTCTGTTTGTATGAGGTTGAGCAGAACACTATCAGTATAATGAATACTGGCATCAGGTTTAGCTTTTAGCTATTTAGCTGTAGCACAATAGCTTTTTAGCTATTGTGCCTATTTACTAGATATCATTTTTTTGAATGGATTAGAATATTTTCAGCTGTAGGAGTGGTTATGTTGATCAGAAATTATGGCTTGGACTCCACTTCCTGTTTCCTACTTTGTTGATAGATATTCTCAATATACAATTGCTTTCTACCTATCTACATGTTAAGGGTGGAATACACCTTTCAAATAAATTTAATATAGAATTGGAACTTTTCATTTTACACAAGAAGCATGGTGTTTGCAGGGAGAGGTAGAAGGCAATAGATTTTATCCTCTCTGTACTTTTATTTGTGGGAAAAAGCAGGGAAGCATTAAAAAGTTTGAAAAAAAGTAGAATATAATTTGGATCCCTATCCATCACAATAATAAAGAAAATTACGGGAATAGAAATTGCAGTTCCTTCAAGATATACAAGCATTTAAGTATGCCAAAACAACCTAGGAAGACAATACTTTTTAGTTTGCTCTTTCAATAGGAGATGTTGTCGATCTCCTATTGAAATATCCCATATAAAACATAAGCCAGAATAGTCCCTTTGCTTCAGAAACACAATAAAAAAAGATCACCCAGAACATGCACTGGAGAACTGGAAGAGGAAATCTTGCTGTCAAAATCAATTTTTACAATGAGTTTTTTGAACCTAAATTATAAATGGAAATGCTCTATATAAAGACTGATACAGACAAATCATCAGTTCCAACAACATTCCCTGTATTTAGATCATTTGCTTTTTCAGAATCAAAGGATAAATCATAAGTAAAAAATCCACAGTTACTCTATTTTATTACTAAGATCTCTGGAAAAATATTGCTATTTACAAAATAAACCACCAATCATTTTTTTGCCTTAAAGAACTGTTAACAACCAAATACTTCTGATGCAGCATTTCCCTTTCTATGTGTCATAATATCAGGTATCAATATAATCACATTATCCAGAGCTTCCAGCATATTTTGAAGTGTCAGATAAGACTTTGAGCAAAAAGTTCTGAATTGCAAGTAATGAACCTTAAAGTTCTAATTTCTTTTTCTTGTAAGTTTCTTGTGTTAATACTTAAAGAAAGAGATAGGGTTTTCTGGTTTGAAAAAGTTATCCATCTTATTTTGTTAATCTAGTAGGAAACAGAGAGGAGGAAAGAAGCCTTAATTATTGTGTACTATCTTCCTTTCCAGTTCTCAATTTGTGAAATATCTATGTTATTTGGGTTATGTGTACCTGGGGAACTATGATAGCATACAAAAATCTCACTACTTCCATAATATATACTTAGAGTGAACACAAATAATTTTAAGAAAAGTTTGCAGTGGCCTTCTTTAATGACAATACCAAGTGATGAAGGATAATTAAAAATTAAAAGTATAGGTAGATTTGTGAATGAGGGAACTTTTAAGATTCAAGTCTAAAATACTATATGGATGCTTCCTTGCACAAGGGCATATAACTGAGTCTTAGAAACTAAATATTAAATAGCATCTTACTCTATGAAATGGATTCCATTTTTCTGGAGACTGCACATGTTCTAGATATACCCCTAACATGGATTTTCATTGATACAACAATGTAGTTTGATCTACTTTTGCTCTAATTTTTTGCTCTTTTTGCTCTAATTTTCAGCAACATTGCCATTACTAACTGCATTCCCTATAAAAATCACATTTCTGGGTTTTACATTAAAATTGTATATTTAAATGTCTTCACAAAAAGTGAGGTAGAACAAGAATGCCTTGAGGAGACAAGCTGTGTTTGCTCACGATTAGCAGCCCCTTCTTCTCAGAATAATTTGGTTTCAGGACTGAAATAAATTATTTGTGTCTTAATGACACTGAAGTAATTAAATGTCTATTTGCTTATCATTTATGTTTATTCTTAGATAATAGCTTACACTAGTTTTCAGTTTGCATCTTTTTCTCTATGTTAACATTTCTTACCTCAAGGGAAGGAAGCTTAGAAAAGTTTAGAAAAAATAATATTCTTAAGGTAAATTATGTCTTTACTTACCTGCTATTCTCATACATTTTTGCTTCTTCACTGCAGAACAACAAAGTTGCTCCGCCCAAAAAACAGACATTTGAAGAACTGCAACAATTGTCTTTCACAAGATTTGTATACTCAGCTCAGTTTTATCCTCAGACATAAAGCTTTGCTCTAATAGGCTAATAAAATGTCCAAGTTAAAAATGAATATATAAAAATATGTATTTTAATCACTAAACCAGCTGATTCTTATTGAACATAGGGAAATAACATTTTGGAAATCTGGAATCATATCTAGTGTTCTCTGTCTGCTGTTCTTTCCTCTACAGAACTGTGTTTCTCAGGTGAAGTTATTATTTTTGTAATTATTTTTGATCCTACACATAACTTCCTGCCCAAGAATGTTCTCATGGTATCATTATATAAGTTTTTTAGGGTCAACAGAAGACACAGTTTCTTTCACATGTTTTAATTTTAAAAGTTGAGGAAGATTTAATTCAACAGCAAAACAATTCTTATGCTGGTAGCTATACACAAACATTCTGAGTCAGAGCTACAGAATATAGTCAAGGTAACAACGCCACATCATGCTTTCTGACCTATACACTTGCAAATGCTTGCAGTGTCTACTGACAGCACATAAAGGAAAAATTCTCTAATTACTGAAATTACTCACCAGCCACAATTCCATATTACTTTTTCCAAGACAGTTATCTCATTAAAAAAATCCCAAAAGCATATTGGATCATGTTTCCAAGCCAGATAAAATAACAGGAGTATATTTCTTCTCATCTGGACTCCTATCATGTAGTTATCTCAATGTCATATACTTATAGAAACAATGCTCATAGACAATAAAATAGATATATCTAGAACGTTAATCATCTCAACACAATTTAGCTGTCTAAAATATGTCTAATGCATAACAAAAAAGTTCCCATGGATACCTGGTTATACTGTAACTATTAAAGGAGTTGAAACAGTTAGCTCCCATCCAAGTTTTTACAATGCTGATACAGTTGTTAACAAGCAAGATTAGAGGAGTTCCTTGGAGTTACCTCTGTATTTCTGTAAAGAATTGAAAACAATACTAATGTCCTTTTGTGATACTGTGAAAAAAAATTAAATTGGAAAGATCAAGCAGGATTCTTTATGTTGTTTTTTCTAATTAGAAGTTTAATAATGAGAGCTCATTTAAGACATAGAAAAAATGCATATTGGCAGGACTGTCATCTCTCAGATAAATAAAATCACTCTAAAGAGTCAGAATTTTCTTTCTGGTACATAGAGCAATTTCCTGTGGAAAAGGCACTGTGATATGAAGTTCTTCAGACTGCAGTTTGGGGTTGAGAAGCTTAAATGCCACTGAAGTCTTCTAATTGATTTAGCCCCAAGGAAACAGTGCACTGCTGACAAGGCAAGCAGGGTGCTTTGATGGGAAAAGCAATACATATTTTCTTGTCAGTCTAGAATATTGTGGGCAGATGGGAGCTCACTCTGCACCAACTAAAAGCCAGGCAGAAGCCAGAATTTATTAGTTTGTATGAAGTGATAAACTGCTTTCAGCTGTCTCTGAATGTGTAGAGACAGCTTTATATACACTCCTTGTTGTCCCACTATAACTGTCATGCAAAACCCATGCTTGCTCACAATTAAGACTATACATCTGTGTTCATCCAGAAACAAAACCAATACATATACAAAGTGTTTATGGTTAACTTCTCACTTCTCTATATCTGAGATGAACAACAGCTACAGAAATCAAGCTTCTGGAACTGGAAATTGTACTTACGGATATTTGCTTTATGGAAAAACTCTGTGCACCCTTGACAGATGAAAAAAAAAAAAAAAAAAGGAGAAGAAGAAAAAGGAAAAGCAAGGAGAAAAATCATCAAAATCAGGTTAATAAAAGAGTAGTTCGTAACTGTTTCTCTGGTTTTAGTAAGTTATCCCTGCATCAGGGATTTTCTCTCTCTCTGTGAGGACACATCTTGTCTCTGCTGCTGATAGATCTGTTCTAACAAGAGGTTGATCATCAATGATTAATTCCCAGCATATAAACATATAATAAACATATGTTGGAAACATGCTGCAAGGAGTAAGAACAGATTCTGTTTTTCTACATTAATTTCTACAGGATAGATGTTATGGACTAAATTACTTTTTCAAGCATGTTTCCTCATTCCAGATGCTGGGATACAGTTGTTACTACATTTGCATTAGCAAATGCAACCTGTCTGCTTACTCATCCTTTTAAAATTCTCAGAAATTAGAAACTGCAGTAGAATCATGACACAAGAAACTAGTAATTCAGTATATGAATTTTTTCTGTAATTGCTATCATAACTGAGGCTAATGGCAGAAAAGGAAATCATTTAATACTGTAATTAAAATGTTCTTGTAAATTGGACCCAGAACCTGAAGTCATAATTCTCTAGAGATGATCCAAGATACAATCATAGCAAGAAAGAAATAAGAATTAAAAGAAAGTGAAGTAATTGTAGCTCTATTCCACGAGACTTTCTGTACAACACTATGAATATTTTAAAATGTTATTGTGGTGTTAAAATAACAGATGTTTGGGGGGAAAACCCCCAAAAATCCAAAGGAAATAGAGCCATAGAATCACAGAATGGTTTGGATCAGAAGGGACTAAATGCTTCCTGAAAGCTGACAGGCTTTTTGAGACCATGACCAGGGAAACTTGTTCCTCTAGTTGACCAGGCTCTTGAGTGAAGATTTTCCTGCCATCCAACCTGAACTGCCAACACAGCTTTAAGGCATCACCTTATGTCCTATCACCAGACATGAAAGAGAAATTATCACCTCTGTCTCCACTTCCTCTCATGAGGTCACCCCTCACTCTCCTTTACTCAAAGGTTAATTAGTGTAGTGGTGTGTTGTTGGGTTCATCAGTTTTATGTGTGTATTTGTTCCTTGCTTTTATACTGTGTTTTGTGTAAGTTATAATGGTTTGTCCCTTGTACCTCCATTTTTACCCCTTTGTGGTTTACCCCGGTTACTGTCATTTGTCCATCATCATGTTTTGTAAACCTCGAGTCTGGTCAGTCACTTTGGGGCCTCTCCCTGAGTCATAGAAAATTCCAGTGAGGGTGTTGAGTGATTGGGCAGGATCCTGGATGTTCCCTCCTTTGCCTTTTTGATTTGTTCCACTGTCTGTCCTTTATGTACAGAGCCATTCCCTCCTTCCCCCTGATTGATCCCACACTGTGCCCTTCCCTTTGCCTCTCCCCTGCATTTAAGGTGTTACACGAGGGAGATCTGCGCTCTCATGGGCAGACTTTCTAGTGGACACGACGTGGTCCCATGTGGGCCTCAATAAACTCCAGCTGAAGTTCCTCATAAGAGTCCTTCCTTCATTCTTTGTCATTGTTCACGCTGCAGTCGCTGCAAAGACTCCACAGGATCGGGAAGGTATTCCCGGGTAGTGGACCACACCTTGCATTGCAGCCGGTGTCAGAGCTAGCCAGGCAAAGGGAGACGACGGTCCCGAGACACCATGACCACTGCAAATTAGCCTAATATCCTCTGCTGCTGCTCTTATGTCATGGTCTCTAGTCCCTACACCATCTCTCTTGATCTCTTTTGAATGTATTCTAATATATTTCTATCCTTCTTGTATTGCAGAGCCCAAAACAACACACAGTACATGAAGTAATGTCACACCAATGCTTGAATCAATTCAGCTTTCTCATATTTGAAACTACTCTGTTTTTCTTAAAATCTTTGATACTTTCAGTGATTGCTCTCCTCAAAACTATTTCGGCTTTTAACTATGGTTTTTCATATTTAACTCACTAGTTTAAAATTACCTTTTTTTTTCTTTAATTTTTCTTTCCCAATGACACTATTGACTTAAAATAGTGAACATACTTGAAAATTTTGTAAACCTGCATTTTATTTTCTGCCCCAAATTGGGTTATCCTAGTGTTGAAGTGCTCATGACTATTACTGTTTTTGATTTTACTTTAGATGGTAAAAGCTTTCTAAAATTAGTTATGTCACAGATGAGCAGATTATTTTAAAGTAAGTTTCTTAGATAGTAGCATATTTGTGTGTGTTTGTTTTTCATTGAAAGCAATGAAGATGGTTTAGTGTAATTGTGCTTTCGTAATGTGATTAATTGGGTAGTATCCATCTGTACTAAAGTTTTTTTTGAATGCAGAGTGATTATTTTATATTCTTTTTTCTTGACATTAGAATCTAACATAAGAATTTATTGAGAACTAATGTAGAAGTCAAAAGGGCTTTTTATTTCTTTCAGTTTGTTTAATATACCTTGCTTTATGTGCTTATGAGAGATGATGGAGGAAAAAAAAGAAACATTTAATTAGGGGGAAAAAAAGAGAAATTATTTTAATTTACAAATGTAAATAACAGCAATTTTGTTGTATGCTTCACAATTGTTGTAAACTAAGCACGTCTCACTAAATTAATGAATAAATTATAAAAAACCACGTAATGTATATAAGAGGTCATCTACTACATTAAATGGAGGAAATTAAAAAACAAACAATCAACCAAACAAACCTTCATCAACAACTGGAAATTATTTAGTTGTCTAAGTCTATGAGGTGTATAATCCAAAAGAGGTCAGAAAAGAAAGGATAATATCATAGCCATTGTGCCTTTTGGATTCTATATTTTAAAGTTTATAGCTGTTTTGGTGATTTCAAAAAGAAATTAAAGGAAAAAAGAGAAAAATATTGGAATATACAAACCAAAGACACTTTATTAAACTAGGTTTTATTATTAAAGATTCATGAGTAAAATATTATTATAAAAATTAATTTAAAATACATTATAATTTCTAATTAGTCTCATTTGACTTTTAGACCCTATTTTTCAGTATAATTTTGTCATACTAAATAGAATGAAGTGAAAGTAATGACTGTTGTAATTGTGTTTCTAACATGTTTTATGTGGATGAAATCCAATTTTTAAGTTTGAGATTTTTCAAAAGTTTACTGTACCTCAATATCTTCTATGTACATATGCATGGTCATAGTTTTTATGTATTTATAGAGAAATAATAATAAAAGAGACATATTGTCTCTTCGTACCTTATTTTCAATATGAATTGACATTTGCTGGGTTTCAGATTACTAAACACTATCTGAGAGTTCCTGTGTTCCAAGCAGCTTACAGGGATTTTTCTTGTCATTGAAAATCATCAAAATTATCACGAACAAGAAGCCAAGTTCTCTTTTGAGTTAACCATGTGGAAAAACTGAAAGTCGACAGTTAGCAACCACATATGAAAATTATATTTTGTAAAATGAAGTCACAGAAGAGAAGTCTTATGAACCCAAATTATCTCCACTAATGCATTTGTCCTGAGCAGCTATATATCTTTTGCCTTCATGGCTCTTCTTTAAGATGCTTTATTTCCACCTTTTTATTGTCATATCTTCATCCAAATTCTGACACAGCTCTTTGCATTCAAAGGACAATCTCAGGGTAAACTGTGACAGAATTGTGGAAGCTCAAATCTTTTCAGAAAATTTGGTTATTAGGAACATTCAAATATGAAATATTTTTACATGTTCCCAAAGTTAGGCATGCCCTTAAATGCAATCAGGAAGCAGTGTCCCTGGTGCTGTCATTGTTGTACATAAGCAGTAGTCCAGATGTAATACTGAATCTCCTTTGCCCCTCATCTCCTCTTTCATCTTTGCCCCTCTTTCATCTTTCATCTGTGATTCTTTTAAGAATCTGAATTTACAGATCTTACAGATGATATTATAGAATGAGTGTCTTGTTAATAACTCTTGTGGAAAATGTGTCAGCATGTCTGGTTCCATTCATGCATCTCTTCTCATTAAGCATAGACCTCTCTTGAGATTAAGAGACTAGAGAACACTGCACAAGGAACTTCAGGTAGATGTACCCATATCTGCTATGAGTGATATTGAGCATAAGCCAGTAAGTTGGCTTTGGCTTGAACTGCTTCTGTGGCTCAAATATCCTGTTTTGCTGAGGTCATAATTATAATTAGACTGACAGAGGTGTGCATAGGAATTGTTTAGGCACATTTTAAGTCCTCAGTTCTCTACCTGCAAGATGGGTAAATTTCAATAATGGCTTAGATAAACATTAGGCCAGCTAAATTCTTGCAATGTAAATAGCAAATGGTACTTCATACCTTTAAATAGCCTTTATCATACCTGCAGGAATTCATTGTCATTCAGATAGTGTAGACAAATCCCAGAAAAAAAAATCTATTCAGAAAAGACTACAAAGGAAGAATTGATGAAGAAATTATTCTTTTATAAGTGTGTTGCTCATCTTGAACATAATTTATTGATAATACAAGTTACAAGATTAAAGTTTTGAAGACTATTACACTTAGAAAGAAATGCAAAGTGGGATTTTGCTATTAATGGTGGGTGTGACAAATTTTCTGATCAGATGGAAATGAGCTTTGCACACATAGCAAGACTCATGAAGAGTAACAGTTGGGATAGAAGGACATAAAGGAAAAAATAATGGAAAAGATTGTAGTTTATTGTCACTAACAAAAAGCCATGATACCTAGAAATAGAATGAGAAAACAGATTCCTCTAAAGCTGCATGTGAAATCTCACTATTTTTCTTGGCTGTAGCTTAGTTATATGTTGTATTTACAGAAATAATTTTACTTATTCTGTGGCTGTTGACAGTAAAGTTATACTTCAAATGCTGTAGCATGTTGTCACTATATCACAGAATCACAGAATGGCTGAGGTTGGAAAAGTTCTCTGGGAGTCATCCAGTTCAACCCCCACGATCAAGCAGGCCAGCTAGAGCTGGTTGCCCAGGATCATATAGACAGTGTTTGAACATCTCCAAATGTGAGACACAATGTCTCTGAACAACTTGTGCCCAGAGATCAAACACCCTTTCAAGGAAAAAAGTGGTTCTGGATGTTCAGGGGAACCCTCCTGTACTTCAGTTTGTGCTCACTAACTCATTGTGCACCACTAAAAGGAGCCTGGCTCTGATCTGATAAGACTCTGAGCCTTCTCTTCTCCTAAATAGCTAAATCGTCCTGGATCTCTCAGCCTTCTCCTGTATGAGAGGTGTTCCAATCTTAGTGGCCCTCCACTGGACTGTCTCCAGAATGTTGATATATCTCCTGTACTGGGGGGATCAGCACTTCACCAGTGTTCCTGGAGTGGCCTCAGCAGTACTGAGCAGAAGGGAAGGATCACCTCCCCTGGCATAATGACAGTCAATTGTCTAATGCAGCAAGGACACGCTGTCAGCTTGTGTAGAGCCTTATATCCAGTGGTATTCCCTAGGGATCCTTGCAGAGTCCAGTCTTATCACGGTTCCCAGAGAGCCCTCCAGCTAGCTGGGCTCTGTCGTCATAAGGTGAAGTTTTAGGCAGGTCCAGGTCCCAGGCAGAAGTGTGCTTATTTAGGAGAAAGGAGCTACTCACACTCGGTGGTAAAGAAGGTGTTTATTCGGGGCAGATGCCCAGGAGTTCAAGGCTTGAGTGTGTGTGTGAGAGTGAACACAGACAGAGATTTTGGGTCTCCCCTGCTCTTAGGAACAGGAGTGGAACTTATGCAAATGAAGGGGAGTGACCAAATCAGAGGGGATGTGACATTGCCCTTTAGGGGTGAAAGGGGCGGAGAGAAACTCGAAGCTTTGGCTGGGCCATCTGGCCTGCCTGGGCTGTCAAGAACCTTGGGCGTGTTCACAGATAAGATATAATAGATTCTTAACGACTGGAGGCAGGGCTATCAGCAGAGAAAAAGCACTGGCCTTGGATATTGATAACATACAATGGACTGGGTCTGGGCCATTAAGGGACATACTGTGGAAAGGGGGAACCCTTTATGTGACTTAACTACAGTTATCTGGGAAGGGGATGGGGGTGGATGAACATTTACAGAAACTAGGATACAAAGTTATACAAAAATTAAAAAACCCAATTCCGCACCACTACACAGCATTAGTGTATCAATGACCTGGACAAAGGGATAGAAGGCACCCTCAGCAAGTTTTCTGGGATATAAAAGTGGGGACAGTGACTGATACACCTGAAGGCTATGCTGCCATTCCGTGAGACCTTAGGCAGGAGAGTTGGGTGGAGAAAAACTAATGGGATTCAACAAGGACAAGTGTAGGCTACTGCAACTGGGAAGGAAAAACCTCAAATACCAGTACAGGTTGGGGGCTGGCCTGCTAGAGAGTAGTTGTGCAGAGAAGGATCTGGCCTCTTTTAACACTTTTTAAACCCCAAGAACCCTTTTTAATGTCAAAAAAAAATGTTGTGTGAACTTCAAAAACCAATTTCATTTCTATTGGCTCAATATATTTTGTCAGCACATACAGCCCACTATGACTAAAATTTGCAGTTTTAAGATTACTGAATGGTGCTGGTATATATTAAACATTTAAACTGGATATTATTAAAAAACCCAAAAATATTATCACCTGTCGGATTTCAAGATCACTTTCTTATTCAGTCAAGAAATTGACACAGAAATCAAGAAAAATAAAATGCTTTCTGGGTCAAATACAAAATTATTTCTATTCCATTCTTTTCTATATCAAAGAGTGAAGGCTATAACTTCCTAGGGCTTTAAAAATATTTTTAAAATAGTTTGAAGAAATTTGTGCAATCTGTATAAAGAAGCCATGGTTGTTGTAAATAAAAAAAAAAATTGTCTTAAAGAGTCTCTGTAGTCATGTTTGTGAAAGTGGACAATTTTTTTGATTTTACATTGCATTATCTTTGTCCCAGTGTGGTGAATTACAGCAAAGCCAGATTGTTTAGACCCATGACACAAAGATACCATATGAGACAATGGGGGTACACTAAGAAGAGAGATAGAGGTATATTAAGGTGTTCAGCAAGAAATAGTTTCTGAAAGAAAAATATTTGTTAAATTATTTGCACTGTAAAGCCCGGATTATATCTGTGTCTCTGTGAAACAGTATCCTTCAACCAGATCAATTTTCCTGTATATTCAGCCATATCATGTTCGATTCCTTCCTTTAAAGGTGTGTAGCCAAGATTCTACTTAATTTCTGCCACATTTTTTAATATTGTATCTCATATAGACTATTTTTATTTTTCCATCTCAGACCTTTTTCTTTCTAGTGAATCCTTTTTTTTTTTTTTGTACCTTTTGACAACCTTCATATCCAGCTCTGACTTTGACCCTCTTCACTCACCCACATTCTTCCTGCTGGTTTGATTTCTCTCCTTTTCCTCCCCTGCTGGGTCATTGCTCATTATCCAATCTTAATGCACACTTTCAAACCGCTCTAGCTCACAATCTGAATTTTTCCTCTTTTCCCTCTTCCAGATCCTGGATATTTATCATTCTACTTTTGACATATAATCTCTTCATGAACTTTGCTTTATTCTACTATAGAGTCATAGTTTCTTGCCTTTGGCAGCTTCCGTCTATCTACAGGTACTGACATACATAGTTATGCACATTCTGAAATCTTCCCTGAAATGTTACCCTTTCCTTCTCTCATTACTATCTTACTTCCTCTTTCTCAAAATTCAGATGCTCTAAATTCATTCCAAAGTGATTCTGTTCTACTAAAATATTTATTTTACAAAATGAGAAAATGAACTGGCATTCAGCATAATCCTTCTTTAGTTTTGCATAAATTGAAAAAAAGTGCAGAGATCTATGCTACTAATTTATTTCTAATGGCATCCCTTTACTACCTACAAGCAGTTTGTATAATCCATAACCAGCAGATTATTATCGTATTCTTCAAGACACTGTATCTGCTTTTTCTCCATTTATTTAAAATATTCAGGTAAAATACAACATGAAAGCAATTTCATTTCAGCTGAAGATGTTTCTAAGTGTCTATGTATTTTAAACTGCAGAATACATGTTTATATACTTCATCTTCAATGTGAAGAAAAGACAGTGTCTTTAGAAAAATATGGAGCTATGAAATGGCTGAGCAGCACACCATGTAGACTTAAATTGAATGGTTATAGTTTCATATATTTTCAATAACATTATGGTATGGGTGAGTGGTTTCTGCATCCTTTTTCTATGCAAATTACTCATTTATTTCCAATCACTGGGCCAGCAAAAAGTGTGTAGGAAACAGAATTATTTTTTCTCTATTTGGTGCTAATATCTATTTTGAACATCCTATGAAAACTTGCACACTGTTAGAAATTCAACTAAAAGATCATTTTAAAAAGCAAAGCTTGAGTCACAGGGGACCATTTGTTACTTTTTGCCCTTTTTTTGTGAGAAAAACATCACAAATACACATTTTTTGCTAGTTTATCGCATCAAGAGCAATGAGAAATAATGAAGTTGCTAAGGATTAAAAAAAAAAGAAAGAAAAAAGGGAACATCACAAAAATATTTGCTGCTTTATGTAACAGGTTATTTTTTGTAGATTGTAGGCTTCTCAGATGAGGGTATATATTTTTTTTCATTTTATTTTTTTTAAACTGCTTTTTAGATGCTACAACTCACAATAATGATCAGTTGGATATAGATGATACCCACTAGGCTTAATAATTTCTCTTTTATGCTCCTTATTCTGGAAACAACTCCAAGTAAACACCCATTAAGGGCTAATCTTTCTGCATTTCTTATTCATTCTTCAGAAGTAAACTGCTTGCTTTCATTCTTTCTTTCTTTCCTCACTAGATCGCACATTTTCAGAATTTACAATGTTTATGTGCTCACTGAGCTCTGGAAAACTGGTGTTAACATACACATTGATTTCCTGTTCTACCGGAGGAGATACTGTTAGTTAGGTTTGTCTCTGTAACTCTGATGTAAAGTAGCATTACACAGCACGTACTTCATTCATGGACTAGGTTCTCACAAATGCAAATGCTTGTGTTTTAAGTAATCTTAATGCAGTTTCTGGATTTAGTACCACATCAGCTCAGATGCCAAGAGGGCAACAAAAGGCCTTTTGGCACATATACAAATCCTACTTTGGATTGAATTGAACTGCCCAATGTCTGAGAGAATTTCTTATGGCCTGATGACTTTTCTGTCATAGAAAAGCTAAAAATAGAAAAATGTCTCAAAGACAATGGACACAGCTCACAAACTGTGTATTTCTGGCAATTTCTGAACAAAATGAGATACTTTAACCCACAAGTCATTGCAAAAATTTACACAAATGTGTATCTCAAATTTGCCTGTGGTACTTTTCACAGAAAATGAGCCTATGATAACCTTATCTAACTACCTAAAAAACAAAAGTCTGTACCATTCAGGCAATTTAAAATAAATAGATCATGACAGACTTTTAATAGCATTGTACAAAAAATTCAGTCACTAGAAATTGAAGGTTTTATGATAAAGTACATCTAATCCACTGTCAGGATCATGCTTTTTGAGGGAACCAAGGATATACTATTTAATGTTTAATTGCAGCTGTTCATATTGTCTAGAAAAGGCAAAGATAGTGATGTTGACAAAGGTAGTCAGGAACTTATAAGAAGCAATTTTACCATATACTAAATACCCCTACTTATGTGCCTTTTTTTTTCCTTTTAATCATGTGTCGTGGATTGAAAGCAAAACGAGTGAGAGGCTCCAAGTCAGAAATACAATTTAATAAGAAGAAAGGTAAAAAGGTTAAAATAAAATAAAATAAATGCAATAACACAAAGGACCACTGACAGAGTCAGAATACAACCTGAGCAGGATGGTGGAAGCAGTCCAGATGAGGTGGTCTTCCTGAAGCAGTGATCCTGTAGAAAGGTCTGGTAGCTCTGGTCCTCTGGGAATCCAGTGGGTAAGGGCTGCTTGTATTATCCCAAATCCCAGATTATATCCAGGTGAGAATGCTTGACTCCTTCCCTCTGGGCAGAGCATCTCACAATGGGATGATGAGTTGTGAAGTGGGTCCTTGATGGCCCATTAAACAGAGATAACTCCTGGAGGGAGTTACCTGTGAGTCATGGGCAAGGCATTGATGGGCCATTAGCAGAAGACACCCCAAAGGCAGGGGGCTTGAAAAGAACACTGCCCCACCTGGTTTCAACAGTTCATGAAGATGGTGATAGAATAAATACTTTGTGTACATCCTACACTGCAACCCAGGACATCATACCAGCTTTCATAAATTTTTAGAAACAATTTAAGATTAATTTAGTGTGGCCCAAGCTTAGGCGTATTCATGTGAACAATGATAACATGGGCTCATTGTTGTCACCATCATGCATTTTCCATGACTGGTATGAAAAATTCCTCTCTAAACCAAAGTAAGATGATATTTTAGAGATTTTTTTTTTTTATTGACTGAGAATCTTTTTTCCACTCTAAGATGGGAATAGGCTTTTAACTCATGTTACTTATTTATTTTCGTGTTTCGTGAGCCTAAACCAGGTTATTTTGGTCAAATTTTAAGACTGGAGAATTTTATGTCCTTAGAATTTACCTGATCTCTAACAGTTTTTCTACCAGTAAGGGTAGACTTCTATTAAAAGTAACTTGCACTGTCAGTAAATACTTGAAAGACTGCCAGCACAAAAATTTTCAGACTTTCTCTACCTTGCTTTCTTTAAATGATTGTGATAGGCTGTGCAAGTGTAAAAACCTATGTCTCTCTGAATTTTTATTACTTTCAGCTCAGAATTTAGCTCAGTTTTCAAAATTCAACACTTTATTCAACAGATGAATGAACAAAAACTAGCAAAAAATCTGTCTGTCAGGAAATGGGTAATGTTTCAAAAATTATGTATTAATATTAAAAAGAAACCTTACAGCTTCTATGTCTGAAACAGACATATTTTTATAAGGCAGTATTTGTGATATGAATTTTAAAAACAGGCCATTGTATCACAAAAAAGAGTTTAGTTTCCTGTTCCCCATCTTTAGGATTAATTGCAGCACACCTAGTACCTCTACTAACTATTACTTAAAACAACAGGTATGGAAAAGAAATTGCCCATTTCTTATGAACAGAGGTTCGGAAAGCACCTTGTATAGAAATAGTGTTCTAGAGTTATTTAGCGCTCTAGTAGCCAAGCAAAAACTTAGCTTAATCATTTGAAAAACAGTATATGAAAATCTTATTGAAAGTGCTATCATAAATTCTTTTCAAGATACACATAGTTGAAGAAAAATTAAGTTTGTTTTTGAATAAATGCAAACTGAAAGATCTAAGAGCAAAATCTATTTATTTTATGCTGTTATTTATAGCTATTGCCTAAATACCTCTTCCATAATGTTTTTGCAGTCACTCATTCTTTGTGTGCTAGTCTGCCATAATCTGCACTAGCAAGGGGAGCAGAAATTTCTGTATTTCTGTCCGTATTTGCTAATTGCTCTTTCAGTCTTCTCAGAATTCAAATGTTCCCATTATACTGACAATATTATAATGTCTTTCTGATTTAGCCCCCACCTAGGACAATCTTTTAGTGTCTGTTCTGAGGATCCTTCTCCTCCTATTCAACCTTTTCTCACAAAAACTTGCTTACTGTACTCTCCTGTTTTCTTTCCTTGAGAAATACTGCTTTTTGTTCTCCTGTAATTTGTCTAGTCCTTCCTGCTCTCTACTTCTTCCCTTTTCTTCTAACATCTTTGTGGAGACCCGAATAGCTGCTTACATTTTGATAACCTAACTGAGATAACACAATTTTTTTTTCCAGTTGTTCTCAATGTCTTTAGTTGAAATTAGAACAGCAAACATCTGTTGTTTTAGGAAATATCATTCAAATGTTGCTCCTGAATGGAATCATGTAGCTATCTCACAAACCTCACCAGTCTGGCGTCATACCAAGCTCTTCAAATTGAAAATTGATCTTCTTGATCTAGACACATTTATCATGTCATTAATGAAGTTTTGAATGTTATTCTTTTTGGTCCCTTAGTCCACACATCCAAGTTTTGATGGTGCTCATTTACAGTAATTGATCTCTAAATAATTAAAATTTATATTCCTTATCAAACATGCAAAGCATTGTTGTTTGTTTTTTTTTACTCTAACGCTATTCTATCATGTAATCATACATCAAAAAATCAAACATTAATGACGGTGATATTCCCATTTCTTTTTCTGTATTATTTTCCCAGTTGTTTTTCCCAAGAAAAACTATAGATCTCTGCAAAAAAATATTGTGGTTTCTTATTCTTAATTTACACGTCTTCAAAAATCTTTCCTTTTTGTTCATCTACTGGTAGGATTTACAGGAATATCTACAATTTTCATTCTCTTCCTATGACATGGTAAGACCCATTTCCATAATAATTCTATATTCACTTGTCTCCTTCATCCTCTTAGGCACTTATATACTATCCTTCAGTTGCACAACACTGTCTTCTAGCAATTTTAGGAAAAATCCCTCTTCACAAACTCCTAAGCAGGCTCTTCATTATGGTGTCTTTAGAAAACTAATATGCCATTCTGAATAAATAAGTACTCAACAGAGAGAATTATTTATAATGAATAATCTCTGATCATGTGTAAATGTCAAATTTCAGACAGGCAATCCAAGTAATAACATACTTACTAATGTTCCACACCTGACATCCTTTTATTATTCATTATAGGTATTGACTTAAGACTTTGAACTAGATAACCTCTTAAGTGTTTGAATACTCTTGATTTTATCTGCAATTTCAAGGTATTACCATAGCACTGAGACTGTTTTCACCATAATTTTTAAATCCCTTTCTGATTTTTCATTGGAGTAGGAAAAATGTGTTTCTTTAAAAGACATATAAAACAAATCACCTCTTCAAATCAAAGAACAAAACAAAAAGCTGAACCCAACTATAATAGGTTTCCTTCTAGTATTTCCATGAAATTTAAATTTGAATAGTGAGAAGTCCACAGCACTGTTTATTTATGTCTGGGCAATTCAGATGGAAGAATTCAACAAGCTCTAGTACAGTTCTTAATTTCTGCAAATACCTCAAACAGCTGAAGTTTATACTATGAAGCTAAAAGTTAAAAACTAATACTGCTTAGTTTTAAGTTTTCTAGATAGAAGCTAGAAATATGCAAGAACTATTAAAAAGTAATTAATAATTATGTTCTCTATAATTTTATAGCACTATTTTACCTGTTACATGAAGTCATATAAAATTATTTCAAATTTAATTTCATTATTTAAATGTTAACTCTTGTTAAAAGCACCATGCTAATCAAACCTGGGGGTTTATAAACTATAAAATTATTTAAAAATGAGAATAATCTTTTACAATCTGATAAGAAAATTATTGTATTTTCATAAAGGTAAAGTCACTAATTTATTATCATCTCAGAGCATAACAACATATCTGATTTTAAGCAATGGTTCTTAATAAAACACAGTGCTATTCCTTATTTTATGAGTTTGCATCAACTATAGCTATCTGTAGAAACAAGATAATATAAAATACAAATTCTAACATGTATAGCCATTATTGACATTGGAATCTATACTACTAGAAGAAAAGTACTGTTTTCTTCACAGTGGATTAACAAGTTTTCTTGTAAGCACTGATGCTGGAACATATCCAGTATCAATATCTGTTACAGTGCCAGGAGTCACACTAAGAAGATCAAACGACCAGTGAAAAGGAGCAAGAGTTAAAGCTCTTGTTGGTACTTTAAAAGTTTAGGTAGAAATGGAAACACATACATCCTCCAAAGTAGGGGATGGCTTTACATATATTGACACTAGGCAAGTGTTGCTTTCTCAACAAGAAATTATTATTATTGAATTGTGGTAGCCTTCCCGTTAAAAAGCAATAAAATAGTTGCAGGTATTGGATGATAAATTTGAGTGAACACATCAGATGTACAGGATAACAAAGTCTGACAGATGATCAAATATGATTTTTTTTTGGAAACTTCTTGTATATAAAAGAAGTAAAGTCAGCTCATAGCAAAGAACAGAGAAGGAAGCATATGCATTCACATAATAAGCAATTATCATGATCCAATAAGTATAATGCAAAATTAATTATGCAGTGAAGTATTAGGACTCTAATTGCCTCTGCTTGAGAGCTGACACATGGCAGGTACCTCAGGATTTTGGGTGATTTGAGGGCAATAAATTCAGTGTTTATATTTCAATGGGAAGGAAAAAAGAAGCAGAAGTAAGAAGACATTGGGAACATGTTTGACATCCATACATTTAATACCCTTCTATGGAAGAACTGAAGAGCTGAAATTGGAGAAATGAATGAAAATTAGAATGATATCCAACAGCAAGATGAAACAAAATCTGTACTTTAGATGGAGAATTATTGTTAGATGTCCCTGCCCATGAGAGGGGGATTGGAACTCAATGATCTTTAAAGTCCCTTCCAACCAGTCTATGATTCTATAATAATCTGCATACATACGGTGCACACAGTAGTAACTGACCAGGGAGAAGAAAAGCAGGAAATGTATCCAGGGGAAGAATCCTCAAAATACTTTTCTAAATTTGCCTCTGCTCAGTACCACTAATGCTGAATCTGAACATCTCCTAGGCTTTGAATTCCACAAAAGTTGTGAACAGTGTGAAGAGTGTCCAGAAAAAAAAATAAAAGGCAACCAAAATGAAACATGAGAATGACCAGTAGTATCAAAACCAAATAAGGAAATAGGCATTGCTTTTCTAAAAAGGAAGAAAACTCGAAACTGTACATTTCAGGAAAGGAATTAGATCTGTTCTGTCCCCTAGGACTAAAAAAAAACCCAAGTCATTTAAAAAGTTAGCAGGTTTCATCAATAGAAGAGCCTTTCTTTTAGAAGGAGATTGATATGTAGGTTAGGAAGGAAAGTAGAAATCCTGCGTGAGTATTCAGAAAGAGTTGTAAGGCAAGTGCAGTGATTCTGACTGGAAAAGGATTGTAACTCATTGAGTTGCTGATCTACATGTCAGTTGACTGGAGTACGCCCAGGTCTGTGCTGTCCAGAGTGGCCTTCAGGCTGCATTGTGCTACACAACTTGAGCCAGAAATGCAGCAATAAATTCTGGTGTGAATATTATTTCTCGTTGACTGTAGAAATGCTGGATGACGTTTTTTCCTTGTAAGAAAATCTCATAGCTGCTCAAATGACTGAAATTGGAGACTTCTGTGGACAGGGTGTTCACAGCACACTGCACACAGATGAGAGGCTCACTCAAGGCTATATTTTCCAGCGTTCCCAAATCCAAAGGGGACGTACGATTATCTGTAGCATTTTCTCTTTATAGTGTTAGATCTAATAAATAACATTTTAAAAGCATCTTACAGGTGTGTTTCTTGCTGACGTCAAAAAGGACCAGCAGCTCCTGGTGTAAATCAAGTAAACAACAAACAAAGAAGAAACAAAAAACTCAGAAGACTAGAACCCATCTTACATTAAAAAGGTGCGGGTTTTTTGAGGGTTTTGCTTGTTTGTTTTCTGGGGTTTTTTGTTATTGTTTTTTTCTCACCTGTACACTCTCTTTGCTGTCTGCTCTAATTGATGAAAATAAAAATATATATTTGCATTTATCATAATTTGATTGAGGCTAAGGTTTTTTTCAAAATTGATGTGTTTTACCCTCAAGGTTATAGTAAATTTATGAAGTGGAGAACTAAAATCCTTTTAAAGATTCTTCAAGTCCCCAGTGCATTCCCTAGAACATCCAGGAAAATGTCATCCATCAGATAGTCGGCCTTCACAGGTTTGATAACTAGCAAAATCAGTTGGTAGGGGAGGAAGAAATGCCAATCAGCGAATAGAAATTATCCAATGCAATCTTTGGTTGAATCCAAGGTACCAAGGATCTCACCAGAACTGCATGGTTAGCTGGAGTCTTTGTCATATCCTTCTCTGTGGATATACTTCCTCACAAACTTGACAAACAGTAGTCTGAAAGACTTCCTAAAGTCTGTTTCCAGCCTCAGGATTAATTGATCTTTTAGGTATCTTATTTAAATCATAGCTAGGGAAAAAAGACAACGTTTTTGTTTTTCTTCTGTTTCTCTACAGTGAATCTATAGTTACTTTAATTGCATTGCCTACGACTGAATTGTCAAAAATCCATTCTTTAGCTTTTTCTCTGATGCTAAGGATAAGAAGTTGAGAGTGACAGCTGAAAAATAAGCTGTGTGATCTTTCTGACAGTGAATATTCTAATAATTCTGAGTAATTTTAGGAGTAATTAGTAATCCAGAATAATTTCCTGAAGAGCAGCAGGGTATTGCTCAACTAAACTGTATAAGCAGCATAATCTTACAGTTCTCACAATAGGGTCAGTGAAGAAAAATATATCTTCTAATGACGATCAATAAATACCTTATAAAACAGAAAAATAGGGAATGAAACCTCTAAGAAGTTTTTCCCATTGTGGTTTCTTTTTTATTTTTTAATCATGGATTATAAATATTAATTACAAAAACTATCTACATGCTTGGGACAAGGTGTTTCATTTTTAGCCTGCTTTTATATATAAAGCTGACAATCTTAAAAAAGAAAGAAAACATAAAGCTAACCTCAAAACCCCACAAACATCCTATCATTAGTTTGTATGGAAAACCGTTTTCTATTTTCTTTCATGTATTTGGTTTATATGAGGAATTACTCTCATTTCTCTTTTGCAAAACATTCTTTCCCCTCCTATGGGAAATCTAATGGAATCTAGTTAAGAAGTTATTTTCCCTTTGGATGTTCTCAATTTGTTTTTAATGCAGCAGGAAGAGAATGGAATATTTCCCTGTTGTTATACGTTAACAAGAATTTGTTTCCTTATATATGCAGACATTGTTATCATTTTGCCTTTAAAGAGGCTGCTGTTTGGAGAACACCTACACTCTGCAAACACTCCACATATGCTGTACCCAAATATACAACACTTTTGTGATAAAAAATGCCCTTCCCTTTGTCCTTGCTAAACCTTGTGTTTCTGCAGTAGGCCTTACTGACAGAGTAGTCAGGTCAGAGTAGTCAGGTAGTAGGTCTTACTGACATGGAGTAGTCTCTCAGTTCCTTAGTTTACCATGCCTTAAAATTATAAAATATATTTATATTTATGGAATTGTGGAAAACTGACTGTGGAAGCATTTTCAATAATTTCTGTTCTGTTGATCCTGATTTCTGCTAAAGATTCTAGGATAATAGGATTTTTTTTTCAGATTTTTTTTTAGATTTTTTGTCTCCAGTATCATTTCAGTATTTGAGAAGGTATTTGTCTGATGACTTGACTGTATACTGAAATGTTAGCCTTGATCTGTAGCTTCTCTCTTTTATGTCTTGTATATTTAATTTTATTTCCTTTGATCCCTGTTTCTTCATCTTTGCTGATATTTTCTTTGTTCTTTTGCTCCCCCCAACCATGTACTTTGCTCTCCTAAGACTCAATCACCTCCATTTTAATTTAATCCCTGACTATGCCACTATCTGTTTCTTTGTTGTCATAGTTCTGATGTCTACTGGTTATCTTTTCATCTGGCTATTTGATTTTGTTTAGATTTTAGTATTTTAAGTTCTCTGCATTGATTGAGTCTCTTTTAATCTTCCCTCAGTAATGCTTCTTGTTATAGCTCTTGATCTTTCAGGGAGGAGTGACAAAACTGACAGGGACCATTGCTTATTAAACCTAAATTTAAAACATCAATAAGTAGTCACTCATTGCTGCTGAGATATATAAAGTGTGTGACCAGAATGAGAGATGCACAGCACAGTAAAGCCTTATTTCTGCACCTGGTGCATTCAGAGATTGCAATGGAACCCAGAATCAGGGGTAAACTTTTTAATAGTGTATGACCTCACTTTTGCTTACCAATTAATCCAAGAGTTTTTATGCATGTTTGAGTGATTCATACATTTCTGATGGAGGATTTGAGTACAGGGGCACTAGCCTGGAAGATTTGGTGCATCATTAATACCCTATGGAAAAGACAGGCTTCTAACTGAGCTATGACTTTCCTAAATCACTTCATAAATACCCTTTTCTCTAAGTGGATGAATCAAACATAAATGGAAATTTCGTACCTGAAGAAATGACAAAGAAATTAAACATGCATTAGAAGTGATATTTCACTTTTGATGTAGATGCAAGAATATAAACTAGGTAGAACCATGAAAACAGATTTTTAGAATACCTGAAATCCTACTTAAACTTCCTCAGTGTTTCTGCTTATGTACAAAGATTAAATTTCTTCCTGATGTAGGGATATAAAGTTTCACATCAGAAATCTTGTCTGCTGATGTTTTTTTCTATATTTTTAAATGTGTATGTGTGCATATGTACAAAAAATTTCTTTCCATGCTTGAATTAGGACTATAAATAATATTCATACACATAAAAAAGCCAAGATATATATATTGTTTTATCTGTTTAAGTTGAAGTTCCTCTTTAAATTTTCCTTTTAAATTTCAAAAGGGTAAGACAGAAAACTATTCAGCAGATTGATTAAGGTCAAGTTACTTTTGGCATTATATGAATCATTTCTCATCCTTTTATCAGATGGCATCCACACCTCCCCAAGGGATTTCTGAAATTAAAATCATGAATGTATTTTTTAGGTTTGCAAGTGTATGGAACTAATGTGCAAGTACATGAAATTACAGATGGATGGAAAAAAAAGATGCAGTTAAACTTCCATTTCCTGAAAATCAGAAATGTTTTAGAAACTTGCTTTTAAAGTTTATTAGATGTGGAAAGATGGCTGGGCGTAAAATCAGCGGAAACTGAAAAGTTATATTCTCATTTTAACAAAAGTTAGGATGGCACAGAAATCACAAGATGAAATAGAACTGCTGCTCCCTGGATGTATTGCAGTTGGCTTGCTCAAAACCTATTCCACGATGAGTCTCCACACACGCAGTCTGCAGCCCTAAGCACCTGCTAAGATGAAATGGATGGAACAGAGGGTGAAGCAGAAAGGAGACATCACAGCCAGGCTCTGCTGAAATCCTTGTGGGGAGGAACTTGGTGGGACTTTGCAGCTGAAAAACCTCACAGCACCTGTCAACCAGGGGAGATGGGATAAGATGTCTTGCTGCTGAGCCAACCGCTTTGGTGACATTGCTCTCCTCAGATGAACTTGGTTCACTATAGCCTAATTGTAATATTAATGCACAGCTGTTGGGTAAGAACTACACTGTATTGACACTAGATATTGTTACTGGGATTAGAGCTTGATTGTGTATTGTTTTGAATATGTTTTTCCAGTCAGATACTGTCACTGGCAATCCTTGAACCTTAACCTGTCACACTTTTATATTATGAAGAGGATTTTTCAACAAGTTGTTAGTGTGAGTACTTCAGAGGTGCTGGCAGGAACCAGCAGCAGGCAACATACTCAAATAAAGTGGAAGGCCCACTGAGGGCTCTCCCTTATGCTGTTAAGTCAGTCAAGCTACCCTCCAGTACAGCAGGACAGTTCAGTGAAGGGTTCCCATAAAAGGATGCTGACAGACTGGTCAAGAACACTGACAGAAAAATCCAATAGCAAGGTCCAAAGAAATCTCCCCTTTCCATGTGACAGATGTCATTGTGAAAAAATTTCTGACAATATAATTTTTGCTAAAAAAATTTTGTGTCAATACTGATATTTGGTGTCCTTTCTGCTCTTTACCATTCATATTCTTCCGAAAACAAAATCTTTAATTTATTTTCAGGTTATATCATAATTTCAATCATCTCAGACATACACTAATCCCATGAAAAACAACGTGCCAATCTTCAGTCTTTTCTAATGGGCCAAGTTTATCAACAGAAATCTATTAAGTCAGAAAATGCTGTAATGTTGAATAAAAAATATTCCTGCTTTTTACTACAACTGTTAGCAACACTAGTCCTTTATTGAAAATCATCATGGACCACCATTCACAGAGCATTCCATCATTGCACCATGAACTTCATGGTTCAATCCATGGTGATCAAGAAAATAAACAAATTTTAAAAATCAAGCATAGTTTCACTCTTGCTCCCTCTTTATTGTTCTTATCTGAGTAGGTGAAGAACTTAAAACTTTTTCCAATGTTTTGTTTCAAGTGGATATTCTTTGGTTGGAAGAGAGATATATCTCTTTTTTTCTTAATTCTGTATGATACACTCTTGCCAAGAACTTTTTATAAATTCTGATTAAATCCAGCTATTCACAGTTATCAATGATCTGCTTTGGTTCCTAGGGTACTTCTTCCCTTGGTCTCAGCCTTTCTTTGCAGGGATCCTGAGCCAATCCAGTCTGTTTAATTGCTGTTTCTCTGCACACCTATGGATAGCACTGCAGGAAAACAGTAGGTGGACAGCTCAGCGCTGACTCATAGTCTCGGTGCAGGTGATGACGTGAAGGATTAAAGCATTACTGTGTGCTACAATGATAGACAAAGAGACAGTTGAGAGTGAGAAAAATCCCCATCTACTTCATTGTATTCTGAAATCTGTTTCATATGAAGAGTGGGTAGATATATGATCTCAGCTCTCCACCTTTTCTGGAATTTATAAAATTTTTGGAAATTAAACTTGTTCTGAAATTATAACTTCTAATTTACAAGAAAGTGCAGTTTTGAGAAAACTTGGACCATTAAACATTTAAGTCAAATCTCTAATTGCTTTTCTCATATTAATAATCTAGTGGGGTATAACTTGTCATTGAAGTAATAATATATTCTCCTCACCTAAATATTTCAAGATGTGGCTTACACCTAATCAAATAACAAGATGTGGGTTTTAGACTTAGGCATAGCCTTGCATCTCTCAAATCTTACTTGTGTAAGAACTCTGTCTTTTACAGCTACAATGGTACAGTTGTGCTGCCAGCAATTACATTAAAGAAATCCTCATAGGCACTTTGCAGAGTTATTAAAAAGTAAATGAAATTGATATCTCAAAACCAAATTTAAACACTAGTTGTATAAAACCATGTAATGTCAAAGGAAAAACAAAAAAAATATTTACTGACTGTATCTGAAACAAAAGGAGCCTTCACATGGTTCTGATTTTCTATGATTGAGTTGTTCTAATGAAACCACGAATTTTGACTATGCAAAGCCATTGTTGTATTAAGGCTGAAAATCTTGTGGTAGTGTAAGTATGTCAGTATGCAGGGAGGTATCAGCCAGTGACTTAGCTGGTACTTAGGAAGGAAGGTAATGCAAATGTGTGCATTTGGGTTTAAAAGTAAAAAAAAAAAAAAAAAAAAAAAAAGAAAAAAAAAGTTTAGAAAAATTTCAGATTTGAAATCTGAAAGTACAAGTACATAATACTACAGAAGTATGTTTCTTATGTGATTTTTTAGGTTAAAAGTAAGTTTTTCACACAGTAGGTGTTCTTATAATATCGTGTTGCAAATGAAAGCCCTATTCACAACACATCTTCTTTGCAGACAAATTAATTGCTATCTGTTTTATCATTGGGATAATTATGATGAATGCATAGGTGATGTTCCTCTTTCCACCCATTCTTGCAAAACAGTAATTAAGATAGTTGAGAATTCAGTCTAAACTTAAAAAGAATATAAAACAAGTGTAATATACTTAACAGTAAGGATATCTCAGATATAAAGATAATAAATCTTTATAACTTAATCATATTCAGCATTAAAAACCCTTCAAAATATATAACACACAGGAAAGAGAAGCTAATATTCTCATTAGTGACAGTTGGAATGGAGCAATTTATTATTTGATGGCATTTCCTTGAGGAGATTGTTACATCAAGAAAGTATATTTAATTGAAACTGCTAAAATCAATACAAGAAAAAAACCAAAACTATAGTGTTCTTTGAGTTTAAGTAAAGCTAGAGAAAACACTTAAAGATACAGGTCTAAGGTCTTTACAGTAAATATGGTACAGCAAAACAATAATGTGGTACTCCAGAAGTTATAGACAAAGCTTGCTTGAATTACTAAATATGGAAACATAAAATATAGCAGGAAAATTTCCATTTCTCACTAGACAGACTAGAAGCAGGCCTGTAAGGAAATGTATGAATTAATTATGCACACACATACACACACATATACATATATATAGAGAGAGAGAGAGAGAGAGAGAATTTATATTTAAACAGATGCAAAAAAAATTTAATCTTTTAAGGAATAACACATCAATAAATTTAAGAAAAAAATTACTTTAAGGACAGGAATCTAGTCCCTAAACAAACATAAAATTGTTTCAGGGCACTTTTGTTGGTGTATATTATCTGAATAATAGATTCATTAAGTTTAAATTGAAGTTCCATTAGTGTGGATGAAGAAAAATCTGCACTATGTCCTCACTAAATTGTTACTCTTAGTTACCTAAATTCTTACTAGACCCACATTTAGTGTTGTTTAGTTGTGGAGTTACGGGACACATAACTTGAATTTTGTTCTCAGTAAATCTTTCCTGAGAACGTCTCTCTGGAAGACTCCTTTGTAGCACCCTTGGGTCCATGTGCTGAGTAGGAAAGCTGAGCTGAGAACTGCTGAACCACCTGTTCACCATCATAGATTATTCTGATAGGTTTCTTTTGGAAGCAGGGACCAAGACTTTCCAGAACTGGTCTGCTTTGTAGATATGAACATTTCTCCAGCCTAGGTGGACTAGAGAGTGGACTGTTATTCTGCTCATAGCACTGCTGGCTATTATTCTGCTGGTAACACTAGTTTTTAAGGTTTTGCCATGCAAGAGTTAGCCCTTGATTCTCAATGCCTGAAAGCATGTCAGGCTCTATGGTGAGTTCAGCAGGGCTTGCACTGCAGGGACTTAGCAGAAAACCTTTGTCCTGAGAAATGACTTCTGAAGACCCAGCCACATGGCTGAAGTAACAGAGCACTGTTCAAGCTAATTTGGGCCACCCTTTGTCACCTAAGCATCACAGATTCACACCTCTGGCTGTAAGAACCAGTTGCTTCAGCATTTCAGAGACGTCTCAAGGAAAGTTATATCTCTACATATCCGTAACACTGAGGCCAAGTTGAGGAGATACAGATGGTAAAATACTAAGACCAAATCCACTGCATCCAGTTCTTGTCCAGCTTTGCAAATAGCAGTGTGCATGTTCCTTTGTCCCTAAGCATCATGTTTGAAAACAACGTAGCCCAAAAAAAAGCAGAACATGAAGTAAATTTTGGGTTAACAAGTAGTCTATCTGCATCTGTCAGCACTAAGAAAATGGGAGCTCTAAGGCTGTAAGGCAGAGGCAAATGCTGATCTTGAGAGCATTCTGCTTAGTGGTAGAATCTGTGAGATTTCTGGGAATAAGTTCTACAAAGTGTTTCCAGATCCCAGAAATCTCATCTCCCCTGGGAAATCTTGTAATTTTGTTATATAGCAGTTTCTCACTTTGGGATTGTCTATATTTTTGTATTAAAAAATTCCAAACTACTTAAAGCATTTTAAAGACAAACAACCATGATCTCTTTTCAGCCCAGTCTCATTTTGAAAAATACTTTCATTACCATTTTTCTTTTCAGCAAAATCAAATTGATGGACAAAGAAATGTGTAATAATAATGTATGTACAAATCACACTTGCTACTAGCTGATTATATGAAGCATCTAATCAAGCAAAATTCAAGTCTAAAAGTCTGACATCAAAAACAGTCAGAGAAAGGCCAGCTGTGTAAATACTCAGTATAAATATACATTTCTGAGTTCACTTCAAACTAGAAATTCTGATCTTGGATATTATAATGCTATTGCTATTGATTGAAATTTTAAGCAGAATCTCATAAAGCCCCACAAACAAACAAACAAACAAACAAAACAACACACACAATTCTGGAAACTAATTCTAACTAATTTATGACATACATTTACATTTGGCAATAGTGGAAACTTTATTTCAAGCCCCTGGATTTGTTATAATGACAATTACATAAAAGATAACCCAAGCTGACACTCCTCCAGGTGTCTGACAAGCTGACATTGACAGTATTGTAAGCTGCAATATTGCAACTGTCTACAGGAAGGCAGCTCAATATCTACAAAGCTGGCTCTACTCTAATTTTCAGTGTCAGATCTACGCATCCTTCTAGTCTAAACAAATGCATATATTAAACCTATCAGAAGACAAATACTATTTCTAGCTCTTCACATACAAAACCAAATCACCCAAAAGGACATTAATTTAACATCTGTGCACAGACCGAGCCCTCATTAAATCTGTCCTGTTAAGTAGACCACTGTCTCATGAAAATGGTATTTACTTGGCAGTGCAATCTTCCAGCTTATGCATCACCATATTGCATTGCTATAGGTATTTTTTAGTTTGGAACTAATATTAAAATATTGCAATTATCCAAGAAAAAAAGTGTTACAAAAGCAGATATTCCAGAGATCAGGTTAAGCACAATAGAAATCTCATCAGTAATAGAGATAGGTGTACAGTAAGGACACCTAGGACTTAAGATTTTCTTTTAATGTGTTCTATCTACCATGCAGATATGCTGAGAGGATATAAGTATTTATAGGTCTGAATAGGATGAAGAACATTTTAAGAACCTGTTAAAATTTTTTGGCTTTGATTTTGTTGTTTCACAGATTTCACAGGACATTCTGAATTGGAAGTGACCCACAAGGATCATCAAGTCCAACTCTTAAGGGAATGGCCCACAGAGGGATCAAACCTTTAATCTTGCTATTATTAACACCATGCTCTGACCAATGAAGCTGAACTCAGTAATTTTTATTTACTTAATTTGTTTGCAACATATTTTAAAGAATGGAATTAATGATAACTTTAATTAATTAATTTAATGAGGCAGTTATAATTTTAGGAAAACAACCTCCTCAAAGAAAAATATTAATCAGTTTAGCTAGAGTTTCAATCTTTCATATAAAGTGTAAAATTAATACTCTCATAAGCCATAGTAATCAAGGCACTTGTGGTACGTCTAATAAGTACAGAATTGTTAATTCCAGTGTGTTGGTTAAATTATATTTTGAGTAAATCAGTTTACTCTCCAGTTCCAGTTAGACAGTTGCAGTCTTCATAACTTCTGCTACATTACCATAAATCAGCACATTCCAACTGGTTACACTTCAGTGGAAAGGATTAAATTTTCATGTGTTTGGTTTGCAAATTGCTTTAGGATTCTCTGAAAAAAAAAATAGTAGTAAATATTGTGAAGTCAAGGAATAAAATTCCACCATAGGGCAAAATTTGTTCGTTGAACTAAAATAATTGCAGGATTGTTCTGCATTTGGTTTGTTTTTTGGGTTTTTTTTGTTTTATATATGTATGCATGTATATATATCAGAAAAGAATTCAGCCAATGCAGGGTGGAATTTTCATGTCTAAAACATGTTTTAAATAAAAGGATTTGGATTTTTAATTCCAGGAAAGATACTATTCTTTCCCAAAGTATTTGCCTTCCTCTACTAAAAATCATTAGCTGTGAAGCTGTCCTGTGAAGAAAAGTATGATTCAGATTCCTTCAGTCTCTCCCGAACTAACCTTGACTGCTCAGTCTAAAATATAAAAGGAGGTGAACCGTATTTCATGACTGCATGGTGTGACATGATGTGTCAAATTGAAATAATAATAAAAAAGATTTGGACTTGTCAGAATCCTCTCTGTTGTTGTTCATTGAAATTATTTTTACCTATTTGGTCCAACACTTTTTATCTCTATGCTTGAGTAAAAATAGTGGAAAAATCACAGATGTTCAGGGCATGAATTAATTATATATGGATTATTTCTCTGGAGTTAAAATATAATTCATTCCTTATGCAGTGAAAGCAAAAACAAACATGGAAATTCCATGAAGAATATTTCATCAAAATTAATATATTTTCATTAATTGTATATAGTAGGCCATTAATGCTAAGAAAATCAAGAAGGAATATGTTCCCTACATCACATCCAAATATTACACATTTGTTTTCTTCTTAAGGAACTAAAATGTCTTTTTATTTTTTTGTTTCTCACAGACAGTCAGAAAATAATATTATTGTATACTCATTTATCAAGGTAGTGATTTTTTTTTGTGTTTAGTAGACAATGGGGAGGTCTAAGATCCATATTTTGATTCTAAAACTACCCAATAACTTTGAATTTGGTTTCTTTATTAGGTTTGCATTGCTCATTAATAATTAATTCTACTGTATTAGTCACAATTTTCTCACAGGCAAAGCAAAAAATCCCACACCCCAACAATCAATGAGTCAATCAATCAAACAGACAAATAACCCAAAAGTTATGTTCTACCCCATATTCCTTTAAATTACTTATCCCTTTATATCTTCTGTGATCCTCAGATTTAAAGCTGTTTGAGAGCTAAAGAAGTTCCTAATTTGGAAAGATATGTTGTCTTGCTCTCTCTTTTGCTCTATAGGTGTATAAAATCTTTTTTTTTTCTGAAGTTTTTAGACCATGAACCATTAAAGAGCATTTCCATATTTCCATGCTTTACAAATGCATCCAGTGCAACGGAGTACCTAATCTCCCAGAAATTAGAACTTCGAGGTGAAAAAACTTTGATAAAAATCTTGAAAGAGCCCTCAGGTTTATTGCTTTGTTTTTACAGCAAGTAACTTGTTTTCACAACAAGTAACCTTGCTATTGCAAATTGATAGCTATCAAACCATTTTCTATTTCAGCCATAGGTTGCGAGGCATCTGACAGATGATCACAAACACTTGTATCAGTTATAGTACAATAAAATTCATTAACCAGAATGTGCTTCATGTCAGGAGATATATATAGACATGCATATATAACTATATCTATATAATTAGATAGATAGATAGATAGATAGATAGATAGATAGATAGATATCTCATAACACTGCTTAATCATGGGCTTTAACAGCTCCCTCTGAATGTTAAAATCTGCAGCTCTTCTTTTTCAATGGCTTGGGTTTTTTCCCTTGATCTTCTGAAACATCCTCTGCAGACAAAATAAGGGAAGGGGCCAGCCACCATATCATCTTTATGGCTGCATCTGAAGATCTCCCTAAAATGTGAACATAGGTTTTCTGCTCTTTGCTCCCTGCTGTGTTGATTTCTACTGCTGCCTTCCTCTTCTCACCTGTCTTCAATCTTCTTCATTTTACTTGCCATCAAGTAAAGAGTCTGACTTAGCAAAGCAGCTGGTATAACATAGTTGGGGCCAAATTGGCACATGGAAAGCAATACTATGTTCACTGTTTTTTTTTTCAAGAACTTAACTGCAGAAAAGTGAAAAAGTGACTAGGTTTTTTCTCCTTTTTTCTTCCTTTTTTCTTTTTCTTTTTTTTTTTTTTCCTTTTCTTTTTATTTTATTTGGGTGTTGTGTGTAGTATGCAACTATTAATATACTTTGTCTTGTCTCAAAAGAAACTGGTTAAGCCAGATGTAAGAACTTGAAGGAAATTAATTAAATTAATTTATTTTACTCTCATATAATTATTTTTTTCTATAGAATTTAGAAATAATAGTTCTTGTTTTCTTTTCCCTCATTCATAAAGAGACTTTATAATTCACAAAATAATAAGGCATTTTTTTAAAACAATATATTTTCAATTTTTCAGTTTCTATGTGGATAGAAATATCTTGTATTTCACTCTTTGTGTAATTAATATTAAGAGAAAATTATTGCTTGATGGTATGCAATTAGTGTAAGAGTATCCTGTAACAGAAAAAAACCCTGAAATTACAGACAACAATATAGAAAGGGAAAAGAGCTCAAATATATTTAAATCAATTTAATTCTTCCATGCAGAACTGTACACTCTAGCAGTTTTTATTCTTTAGCAGCATGGAAAATTTTCTTCCTTTTTGACATCCCTAGCAACAAATACAGCAGCCTTCACAAAACAGCTCTTTTCCAGCAACCTCATCCAGAATATGACATAAAAACTTTGCCAGAAGGTGGTGGCTCTGAATAGAAGAGTCAAGTGGAAACAAACAGAAACAACTAATTTGTCATTCTAGGAAACAGAGCTGAGATTGATTCAAAGTAAAGGTCTACTTCATGTAGATCTGTGATCTATGTGAGGTAAGCAAAAAAAAGAGGATGTGTTTTTCACAGCAAGAGAATGAAATTAATTTTTGAAATAATTCAGTTATTGAGTAGATCCTAAAATATTTAAGACAATTACATTGAAGTTATATGCTCAATTTCATTTTATATGGCAGGTTTATCTGGAGGCCTTAAAAACTATGGTTCATCAGGACCAGTTATATTTTTCCCCCTCAGAAATATTCAAATCTTGGCTAATACAATGCTTTAAATGATCTTAAAATTACATTCATTTATTACTGAAGTAATAATGATCCTTATGAACAGCTCCTTAACTAAATGAAGTCAAAGAACACAATCTACCTGGGAATTGTGCTTATGTAAGCTTCCTATCTATAATGTCAGTTTGAATAACAAGGAAAGGTGGCACCTAGGCTCTGAAAGGCAAAATGCTGCTCTGAGAAAGAAGTGACCACGTCTTTTGTCATGGCCACAAAAGGTCCTTCAGACTCTGAAATGCTGATTTCTGACATTATGTTCTTAGACAAAATGGGGTAGAGTGAAACATGCACATTTTTATGAAGAAGTTGGAGAAAGAAATCTTTTTGATTGCATTTTTCTGCACTATTTGCGCAACAGGATTCTGCCACTTGACAGTAGCCTCCAGATAAACCTGCTATATAAAATGACAGCAGTAACCATTAGGAAAAGTGGCAGCAGAGGTTTACACTTTGAGGTTTATTCCACCCTGTACTCAGGGAAAAGCTTTCTATTCTGTCATTCATGCTGTGCACAAAAAGATTGGTGTTCATCAGTGTTGACTCTTAATGATATAGCTGGTGGAGGATGTGGCCATTCCTGGGATATGGCTGTTGCTATTATCATCCTGGGTTTTTTGCCACGCCTTTTTCTCACCAAAAAGATGTATTTTTTCTCGGATTTTTTCCCCTCCTGTTCAAATAGACAATAAAACAGCTATTTAAACCTGATGATCATGTACTCACTCTTTGGGCTATCTTATTACAACAGAATCTTTTTAAAGGCATGCCTTGAGGATGACATTAAATAGACTCTCTAAAGCAGTAAGTTGTCTCTCTTAGAGGTTTTACTGTCAAATAAGAGAGATTACACCCAGATGCTGTGTTCCCTTTCATTCTTCATCCTGGTTTCTCTCTGTTGAAGGCAGAGATCATAATATTTTGGTGTGGCTTAGTAAGTGTTGCATAACAATTGTAGTTTTTATGGTCAAGGTAATTCTCTACCTTTACTTTAAAAACAAATCCAACCAAACTAGACTGAGAAGAAATACACTCAGCCACTCCCACTGTCTCAAACAATGTTTTCAAGCCTTAGAACAAAAATTGAGTAATTTCAATAAACCATTTCTACGTCCTCTATTGCAGTTTCTGCTATTCATTACCTGGAGTGTATCATGAAAATCCTGACTTACAGAGGGAGGTATGTCTGTCACAACTCCTCATTGCACCAGCAGCTGAGTTTCATGGTGTTTTATTTGTAGATTAGAGGGCTTAAGCTGAAATCAAGATATGACAAAGAAAGCGTGCAGATCAGTGAATTAAAGCAAGCTGACTAATCAAATAATATCTAGCGATCCCCTTGTACTGATTAGAATTGACTTCTTTTTTATGTGAAACTTTCTTTTCACCAGGGAAGTAGAAGAAAAAATGGCTGGCATAGAGAAAAATTGAAGAGTTGGGGCAGAGATTACGATAAAAGGAAGCTGTAGGTGTTTTGAGAAGGAAGCAAAAAGCTTAGGTACATGACTAGAACCCATATGGAATTTGCCCAGGTAATGGTCAAGTTCTATGTAAGAGAGAGGGTACAAGCAAAATCAGAGGGAAAAAGTATTGCTTAGATGACCAAAAGCTGTATTTTTATACAGGACAGAAAATTATTAAAATTAGGATAGCAGACAGGATTAGAACGTAGATGATAATTAGAACAGGCTGTTCATTTCTCCCATTGACTTACATACCAGCACTGTCCTGATTTGCAAGTTTATGAATTTTTACACTTTAACCTGGATTCTTCATAGCCAATTTGCTCCCATTTCATCTAGAATCCATTAGTAAACTCCACAGGTAGAAGTGCTTTGTGCTACTTATATGATACTGCTTTCATGTATCTGAAAAGGATCCAGCTTTTCATCATTTTCAGTTCATGACATCACTGGGTTACAGTTATAATACAGAGGTGAATTTATCTAAATAATGAAAAGCTGAATTCCTGCTGACAATGAAATTAGTATTCATTTATTGTAGCTGAAAAAGCTATGGTAGGTTTCCCAGGTGAAAGCAAATAAAGAATTTTTTGAAGAATTTGTTTTCACTCTCTCGTACCTCAAAACAATGCAGCTCTGTATAATACCTTTATGGAAGATTTAGGAGGGAGTGGTGTTGAAACAGTTGTAACTAGTTAATCCAGACTAAAATTTTTGGAAGGAATATTATATATTCATAATGGTGCATTATGTGTTCAGCAGCTCAGATTAATAGTTTCGGGGGAGGAAAGAGAGGAATAAAATAAAACAGGCTTTTATATTTTATTATTAATCCTGTAAAAATACTGCCATTTATTTCAGCATTCATCCTTTTCTTAAGATGTTAAAATCTTCAAGTGGCTGACTGGAATTGTCATCCATCCTGAATCAATCACTGCAATAAAAACATTAAATTTGAAGAGAAACAAAAAACCCAGCTAAACAAATCAATAAAACCAAAGCAGTATTTCTTTTGAATTTTGGTTCTTCTGGTTACCAAAAAAATCAATGGTTAATAGTCCTGATTGTGTGTTCTGTCAAGGAGGTGAGGAAGGGATGTTGGGTTACACTCTCCAGGTTCTCCTGTCCAATCTAGAAAAAGAATTCAAAGTATTCATTCACCAGTGCTAAGGAGATCATGCCAGGTCCTTCCCGATGACAGGAACAATTCAGAAAAATGCAGAAAAAAAAGTTCAAATCACCATTGTTAAACACAGAACTACTTTGCAAGAACTCTTGACCTACACCAATAACATGATTTGTTTCACTTTATGTATCATTTACTCCTGCTTTCTTCTTCTAGTCTCTTCACCAGTTATGAACCTCAGCCAAAATAAATTTAAATAAAAACCAAACCCACCTTCTTCTGGTCGTTCTTACCCTATTGGCTTAATTCTTCTTTCATGGTATTCCTATCTTGATATTTGTTGTAGGATTATCACAGTAATTCCTCTTGAGTTAGGGATCCAAAAAGTCACAAGTTTATTTTTCCTATCTAAGAAATATTTTTCCTACCATTGTCTTGCTACAGCAGCCATAAATCAGGGTTAGCCATCTGCTTAGACTTTAGTTTCTCTTTGATTTAAGAAACATTCAGCAGTTTCTCATGTTGTTGTCTTACTAATTTAACTATATGGCTAAAGTAAGTTATTTATCTGCAGAGCTCAGCAATATCAACTTCCATTTCCAATTATATATCTTAGCCCTTAGAACAGAAAAGGCCTTTTGCATACATCCTTTCCAAGGTGTGGGATTCATTATAAGTACTTTCACTAGTGTATAAAGTGAGCACAAGTTTGGTTAATTGATCTACTAAATGAATGTGCAGGTGTCTGGAGCAACTTCTGCTAAATAAAATGGAAGAAATGGCTTTACTCTTTTGACCTCAGTATTTTGCTGATGACCTGAACTCACTCAGTTCACAGAACCAGATTTTGTGTGCGTGCACGTATTCATGTGTGTGGGCATAAAAGCCTAATTCAAGTCATTCTTTCATCTACACTTGTAGGGCTGATTCCTAGGTTTAAAATATTCAAAACCTAAATAATATTCAAGGATCTCATGAAGATAATCCTTGAATCTTCTAACTTCTACCAGAGAGCAATATGTAAAAGGAGCTGAGTTTTTCTCAGCAGACAGAAAACTGCTTAAATTATAAAAAATTCAACATGGCTACAAGATTGTATGAAATTCTTCCTTGGACAAAATTTTTCTTAAACTAGATCAGTTGAATCAGAACATAGTCACTTAGTATACAAAATGCTTTCACAAGGATGCAGTAATAAATACTGAAGACAATCAGTTGGATGTTTTGGTTTTGTTGGGGGCTTTTTTTACAAAATTACCATTTGGTCCTACTAAAATTTTTACTTTGTACCACTATGCAATGGTAGTATGGAGACAATACATTTTTTTGTTTCTTCTCTCATTTTTCCACCTTTTCCTCCCCACTGTTTAACCTTTTTCATATTTTTTTCCTTACATTTCTCTCTCTTTTAATAATTTATTCATTTCTATAGTGGTATTTTCCCTTAATTTTTTCAGTTCTAGGAGCATGGATTCCTTTATTTGTTCTTAAGATACAAATTTTGTCTCTTTTTCAATGGAGACAAATAAATAGGTTTTTCAACAAAACAACAACAAATTGTAAACTCATTTAATCTTCTCTATATTGCCAACATACTACACAAAAAGGCAATAATAAACTTTATGAAAAGTCAAAAGATATTTACTTACTTGAGAGATTTCCTTATCTGTCTGTAAATTAATATAAGCATGCTGCAAACAAAGAAATAAAGAATTAATGTAAGTTGTGCATAATAAATTGTACAGAGTCCTATGCCTATTCCATGGTTTAATCTATGCACTAAATCTGTTTTGATCAAACAGTAAGGAATAAAAAGGTGTGAAAAGGGAAGGTGTAAGAAGAGACTTCATAAACTTTTAATAAAACACACATTGATCAAAATTTTCAAATTCACCCTGATATCATGTATTTCTCATTTTATTAAAATTACACTTGAAAGCACATTTTCTATCCACTAAAAGTTCACGGTGCCAGAGAGAGAACCTGTACACAGTATTTCTTGTGGCTTTATAAAGTAACACTGCAATTTACTGCAAAAAAGTGGTAGCTTATAACTAAAATCTAGGTTTGCTCCAGTATGCACGTAATAAGGCAATCAGTAAATTAGAAGGGAATGTTACTTTAAACAAAACAAAACAAAAAACAAACAAACAAACAAACAAAAAAAAACAAGCAAAGTAAACAAAAGGATAGTCACAGTTTGAACTGTTTCTGGGAAAACCCTTTTAAACTCTTTGAGTTTTCTATCATAAAATAAAAAAATAGAAAGAAATTGTAATGATCCTCAAAATACTACAATTTTTTTTTCTTGAATGTTTTATGATTACTATGAAATCTACAGTTAGTAAATCATTCACCACAGTCTAGAAAGGAAAAATAGAAATACTCCCAGTCTTAATTTTTAAGATATTTACTTTCTCATGGGTTTATTTTCTTCCTAGAAGAAAAACTATTTCCCCTTCATTATATTATTCCAGAGCTTTAGAGCGTATTCAGCATATAAAACCACCAGTAAATTCCTATTTTGTAATGTGTTGAAAATGTACCTACACAAGGAACCTTTTAACAGATGCTAATTTCTTGGGTACATGTGATTGACACCTACAGAGAGGCACAGGAATGCTGGCACCTTTTAGGCATTAAGTACTAGATTTCCTGTTTGCTTGCATTGAAGGACAAAAACCTGTATGCTCTGCTTGCCTGATTTTACAAGAGTAGCCAGAGTAGCCATAGAAAACAGCTTTTGTCTTGCTTTTATCACAGTGAGCTGCCAGACTCCAGTCACTACGGGAGCTATGCCATCCACCTGCTTAATTCAGGAATCATGCTGGTTATTGCAACCCAGGTCAAGGAACTGATAAACAGTTCAGACCATACATTATCTTCAGCTGACAAAATCTTTTACCCTTTGTGCCTATAAAGAAGAGTGGTGCAGTAACTAGATTGGACACCATGCATCAGACTTCACTTTATCTTGCTTTAACTGTCTAAAATCAGGTGACTAATCCATATCATCATCTGGTATTCCTTTAGGTACTTAAAGAAGGTGATTCACCCCATCCTACTATACATGTCCGAGATAGCAAGGGTGAATTGTCAGTTGGAGTGCCTATCTCTCTCCACTGACAGTCCTGGAAATCTGCCTAATTTTAGATGGCACTAAAAAAGCACCTCATTTTAGATGGAACTAATAGAGCAAGACAAATCCAGTCACACAGCAAAAAATACTAGCATAGCCCTTTGAATGTAAATAGAATTCCCTAAAATTCCTGGACTCTTGATTTCAGGCTAACCAATTTATTATGATAATGTATATTCTTTACATTTTTAATAGATTATCTGTACTACTCAACATCATGCATTGTCAAGCAGCCATTCAAAAAGCCAATATCATTGTGCTGGAAAACTTAGGAATTTTAGCATTAAGTAAAGGACTTTGTTGAGGCCAAAGAAACTGAAGTTTACAAAAAATGTGAAAGCAGAAACTTAGAATCAGACAATGAAACCCACCTGTCTTAGAAATCTGACTTTAAAATGTGAATGAAAGGAACATAATTGTACTGCTGAGACTAATCTCCTGTTTGCATACTTGATTATTTCAACTATAATAGGTATCCAGTCAATTAGTAAACAAGTTATCTCAATATGAAACCATACCAACAAAACATAAACTACTCAAATAGAGTTAAAACTCTTGAAGACCTTGAAGACGTCAGCCTAAATTATTCTTTATATTCCTGAAAGACAAAAAGATTGCTGTATAATACATTAAAAAAAATTAAGAAAAACACTGTAAAAGAGTGAAAAACACCAAAAGATGACATGCCTACTGACAAGATGGAATCAGAATATGCTAAGCAAATATATTGCCAGAATATTAACTATTTAATAGCAGTATAAAAAGCTTTAAATAATGACTGAAAGAAATAGGTTACTGACAGAGTAGAAGGCAAAACTTTCTACTAAAGAAAAACATAGTAGAATTTATCTTTCTCAGGGTAAAAAATAACATATTCCATATATATCCTTCTATTTAGTAGTGTAGTTCTGCCATTCTAAGCCAACAAATTCACTTAATGATTGTCCTTCAGAACGGTAAAATAATATTAGTTTAAATTTAATTTAATACATTTTCATGCAAATAATTTTACATTACTGAGGGTTTCCATTATGCAGCATTTTAGAATACTGGTCACTCAAATGATAGTGTATGAATTCCCTATCATTTCAGAGAAAAATAGGTAAAGTGGTATTTTGATGAATTTTAACTTTTCTGATTTTCCTTCTATTGTTCATAGCTTCCCACATTTCTTGTCCTTACTTTGCTATTTTCTAGCACAAATCTAGCTGTAAATTTATTAAAATTATTATTAAAATAATATTTCTTTTCTACATAAAAAAATAGAAATTAATGTGACACATACATGTTGTTTTCTCAGCTAAATACTTGATGTCATACAGGTGCTTTAGCAATAGATGGGATTTAATAATTTAGCCAAACAGAATATCAATCCAGACTGCTACAGGTTCAGGTCAATTAGAATGCCTAGTTCATTTATTAGGTGATAACCAACTATTCTCTTTTTTGTTTGTTTTTATTTTATCTCATATATAAACACAAAATATACCCTTTCTTGAAACACTGCTCTAATCACGTGTAAGTAGAGTAATGTTGCACAAAAACCTCTTAGAACTACTGGAAGCGTGGGACAAACAAAAACAATGTGGGGAAAAAAGTGAATAATAAGTTAGAAATATTAGAGATGTAAGTTGAAAACAGTTTTGAAGAGCTAGAAAAGTTCCCAGAAAACAGAAAAGAAAATCAGTGTGGCACTGTAAATCTCTGCTGGGATACATTGCCTCTGGTCACTGTAACTGCTTTATTTTTCAGATAAGTGTATTCAGCAGTGCTTTACAGCCTGCATACCCTGCAGCCTCCTGACAGTGGAAATTAAGCGCATATTGCTGTATTTTTTCACAAGAGTTGACATGCAGCAAAACTTATTCAGGCTGCATATTGTTGGTGTAAAATAGTGCATAGTGTAGGTGTACAATACTGCAATCAAACACACTCACTATGACTGAAGTTTAAAAAAGGCAAACATGTACCTTAGCAGAGAATTTTTCAGTCTGGAACTGTTCTGAACAAGGATTGGAGACACACCAGCTAGTAACTAAGCCAGTTTCCTTTCAGGGCTCATACCTCATACTCCATTTGTACTCATGAGAAAACACATTCTATTCTAGAAACCTAAAATCGGGACCTATTGACTAAACAAAACCTTTCTTTGAAGGGGTTAAAGACATCCAGGGTATCTATCAGTTAGGAGTTTCATTTTGCCAAACAGCATCAAAAATGCACCTGGTGTGAGCCACCAGGAAAGGTGCTTATGTGCTGTTGGCTTGGTGAATACAAGCCCACTAAATAAAGGCTTTATATAAATTTAGTTGTAAGGAACTCAGATAAAGCACAAGATTTGCAAATAGGAGAAAAGAGTTCCTCCTGAAGTGATGTGGAATTCTCTTTGCGTCCACTGGTTCAAGGATTTAGGTGCTTTGGTGTGTTATTAGATTTTTAAAGTAACATGTTAACCTCTATAAGCTAGAACTATGCCTGGTTCTGTGTCATCATTTTCTTTTAACAATCTGTTTCTATAGACATTTTATCTGATTAAGTCAAATACACAATTCCATCTTTCTTCTTTTTTTGTGTGTTTGAAACAATGTTTGGTTTAAGATCTAAGAACTTTCCAATGTATTTTAAGTAGCTTAATCAATATCAGCAGTTCTTTGTGTAGTTCTCATTTCATGTTAACTTTTAAATGACCTTGTAAGGGCTAAAGCAACAGCTGTATCTAGAAAGAGGAGACACTGTTACCTTCTGACTTTTTTTTTTCTTTATATCTTGCTATATTTAAATAGAGAAATTTATGTTGTTTTTATAGCTGCTAGAAATATATGCAGAATGCACCATTTCCTGTGGTGCATCAGACATGGCACTGCCAGCCAAGCAAGGGAAGTGATTGTCCTGCTCTGCTCTTCATTGGGGCAGCCTCACCTCCACCGCTAGGGGCAGTTTTGGGTGCCACAACATAAAAAAGACATTAAACTATTAGTATCCAGAGGGCCATGAGAATGGCAAGGGATCTGGAGGGGAAGCTAGGGTCACTTAATCTGCTCAGCCTGGAGAAGAGATTGAGGGGAGAGCTCATCGCGGTCTTCAACATCCTCATGAGGGAAGCAGAGAGGGAAGCAGATCTCTTCTGTCTCATGACCAAAGTCAGGACTCAAGGAAGCAGCACGAAGCTGAGTTGGGAGAGGTTTAGGTTTGGTACTAGGAAAAAGTTCTTCACCCAGAGGGTGGTTGGGCACTGGAACAGGCTCCCCAGGCAAGAAGTCATAGCACCAAGCTTGTCTGAGTACAAGAAGCGCTTGGAGAGTGCTGCCAGTCACATAATAGGGTTCTTGGGGTGTCTGCTGGGCTCAATGATCCCTGTGGGTCCCTTCCAACCCAACATATCCTGTGATTCTGTGATTATATGATCACAGAATAAATCAAACACTGAGACTGACAATTATCTTTTGTAAGCCATGTCAGAACAAAGTCCTTATGTTTCACATTTTCTGTTATGACATCATAAAAAAAAGTTGATTATGAAGCTTGAGGAAAGACAAAGCATACAATGCCAGTGTTTAAAATTCTTTGACAGTAAAATATAAGTACAATGTCACCTTTAGAACCATGAACAATGTGATATTGAACCTAAATTTAAAAAGAAATCCAGACTTTTAGAATTTATAAAATTATTTTTGTTACTCTTTCGGGGAAATAATATTTTTTTGCTATTTTGCTAATGAAATATTTTATGTATGTTTGAACAGGGCTGTAAAGAAAATAGTTTGGAGTTGACAAAGCTGTCTCATCTCTGTTAGCTGGGGCAGATTCCAGCTTTTTAGTTATCCATTAGTCTAGACAAGTCTCTCCCCAAACATCCAGAATTAAGCTATAATCACCTGGCCTATGGCAACAGGTGTGAACCCACACATATCCAATGTCATTATAGCTTATTCATCTTTTGTTTTAAAGAACAAGCCTGTAAAGCTGCACTGCCAGCTCTGAAGTCTGATAACATGAGAATTCCTAACCAGCAATCATAGTGACATTTGAATCCAGCTCTGTTTTGTGTGGACCAATTCCAGGCAAACATTACAAGTTGGAGAATCATTCCAAGCAACTAATGGCAAAAAGCTCACAAGTGCAAAGCTAGCTTCATTATAGAGTGAGACCATTCATTTAGCTAACTGTTTCCTATCACTAATCATGTTAATTAGGAGAATTAGGCATGAAACAGCAATAAGCTAGAGATGCTGCCAATGCATTTTGTGTCTACGCATGGGTATATGTGAGTCTGGGTGGAAGCCTATTTAAGATGGTTATTGCAGCATTCTGCTGTACTTTCTCCTAGTTTAAAAAAGAGTCCTGGTTTGGGAAGAGAAGAGGCGTGCACTTTTTCTACTGTTCTCCACCACCCTCATATCAGGTCTTGAAGAGTATCTTATGTGAAATTTTAATTGATTAAATGTGAAACCTCGAACATATTTTCCCTCTAAGAGCTGTCTTACCACCAGACTTTAGAGTGAATTGACTTGTGGTCTTTGTACAGTTAATTACACACCAAATAGACAGCAGCAATGTAGCAATAAAAAAAGGAAAGAAAAATCCATGGGGAAGAATTCTGGACCATTGTTCTTGTGTAGCTGTAGATTGTAAGGATAAAGTAGGATCTAACTGCAACTCTTTGTGTAGACAAGTGTTGGTAAGACTCTAGTGCCCACCCCGTGGACTCTAAAGAGCCCTGGGCACTCAGTTTCTAAATATCTCTTCTGGGAGAAATTGTTGCCTAAAAATTGAACTTTGCATTACCGGCTTTCAAGTCTGAGTTCATCATGGGGTTCTCTGATCCTCAGCATAGGAAAAAACAGCACCCTGGTTCTCATGTCTGCTGCTGAGCTGTAACATAAATACAGAAAAGCACAAGGATACTCCTCATATCTGCTGTTTTTCTTTTCCCTACTTAGAACAAACCAGGAAGGAAGGTATTCCTTTGATGTTTAGGTGCCAGGTAATAATAACTTTTGTTGTATTTTGGTGCACTCATTTAACTCGTCTCCTATAGTCAGTGAAAAGTGGCAGCAAAGGAAACAGGGTCTAACTAACACCACATAGCTGTCTCTCCAGTTCCCTGGAGTAAGTTCTAGTCTTTTAGATCAGAAGATTTCAAGCAGAAAGCCTTTTTTTTGCTGCAAAGGCAAGTTAGCAGAAAAGCAGGCCACCAGAGAGACCCTTTAGTACATCTATTACCACCATTCTGCACTACAAGGAAGAATTTAGGTATCAAAAAGAAGCATGAAATTAAAAGGCACTGATATATTTTTGAAGATTTTAAATGCTCGCAATTAATCACTCTTTCTAAGACAGTGAATTCTGTCAGTACTCTAAAAGTATACTTTCAAAGCATTGTCTGGGGCTTTGAGTTTAATTTCATGGCTTCAGTGACAAATGTGAGCAAAAGTATATTTAAAGACAACCCTCTGGGTTCGCTAAAATAAAACAAAAGCAAAACTAAAAGCAAACAAAAGCAAACCAAACAAAAAGACAAGGCAAAACAAAACACACACACAAAAAACCCCCAAAACAAACAGAGAAACACTGATGAATACCTCCATATGGTTGCCAGTCCATAGCATTTATAATTTTAAAGGCTAGTGAATTCTGGCTCTTGCTCTCAATACTGTGATATAGCAGCAGCTTTCTTTTGATGAGATTGAGTCATGGGCATCAGGACCTATTTTTGACTGCTACTGTAGATTATCTCATTAAAAACACAATGAATTGTTAATTTCTTGAATTTGGAATCAAGTCTTCACAAAAAGTTCTTGGCTACTTTCATTGTCATTGTACTCCAGGGTAAAATGAGGAAACCAAAGATGATATTTTTAAAGTTCTTTGAGCCACAAGGTTCAAAAGTGCTATGTATAAGCTCATTTTACTATGACAATTTATTCAGAATTAGTATTTTTAAGGTAGGCAGAAAAAACATGGCCTGTCTTTGGAACCAGAAACTCATTTTAAGTATATAAGAAAACAATTTAGAAGGAAACTGTGAACGAAATATATGTTCACAGAATTCACAGGGCTTGAATCAGAGTTGGAGTGTCTGGAAGAATTCATATCCAAAGTATACCTATTTTCAGCATTATCTTTTTAGGAAACCACATGATAGTCCTTCCAAATATATTCTATTGGAAAATTATATCTGTTTGTGTGGTTAAAATTCAGGTGATAGGAGAAAAAAACCTGAAAATTACACGCAGAACAGATTGTAAACACAGAAAAATATATTTATAAACTCTTGAATTGAGAAATAACATAGAAATTGTAACCACAAAATTTGATCTGGATGAAAACTGTGCTAAAAATATCATTACATGTTCATAACTTTGGTAGTGGTGGTGTTGGGTGGGGTTTTTTGGTTTTTAGGGGGGGTTGATTAAATTAAAGCAGAAGTTGGTTTTGGCAATAATTTCTTTGTTTTAAATTGGAACATCCATTAACACAGCTCAAGAGAATTTAACAATTTATTGCAGTAGTATTTAATTTAAATATTTTCAAAAGTTTTCAGACACAATGTTAAAAAAGAGGTAAATTTAAGGTTTTTAAATTTTGTCTTTTCCATTTTCATTTTCTAATATAAATTTTAAAATAAAATTTTATTTTTAATGACTATTTCTAAAGTATTCAAACTTAAATATTCCCTTTCATGTTAATAGTAAAATCATGGGCATTTTAGAACATGCAGGCTGAAAATTCATTCTCAGAACTTGCTCCTTTAATTTCACAGCTAAGTAAAATATTGCTCTCACCTACCCCTTCCTAAACAAAAAGCACATTTTTGAACAGCTTTTGAATGCTTTAAAATATTTCTTTAAAAAAATCAAGTAGGTATTGGAGTTAATATTTCTGTTTTCCTTATTTCGAAAATCTGACTTTTTGCCTTTTCCGAGAACAAATAAATACACAAAAGACTTTTGGCATTTATCAGATATTTATAGGAATAAAATAATTATTCAAATATGCAAAGTTTCTCATTCAAGCTACCACCAAAGTCAAAAAAGTCGATACATTCTGAAGTCACTTAAATATCTACTACCTTTTCAATCTGCCTATAGTCAACTGGTCCATGAAACTGCACTGACACTTTTAAAGATATCCAAGATTGTAAGGTTAAAGATAGACCTGGAAATACAATTCAGTCTGATAAAGTAGTTGAGAGGAAATCTACTCTGAAGAAAAAGCTATAGCTAGCTCCTCAGTCACTATGCCATTCCTTTTATATCTTCTTAAGGCTTCTGTTCTCTCCTGTGGTCTTCATAGAAAATCCCACTGCCTAACCTAGAGCTTAAATAGATCATTCAGGAGTCTCACTACGAAATTAAATCATGTTTGAGTATATCTGAGATGATGAATCTGGAACTGCTCCTCAGCACCAAAACCCAGCTATGCAGGTCATTTAGTATTGAACGAAGTCAAATACATCTCAGCATCTTTTCTCCAGTCTGCTCTCCTTCCATCTGCTTACTGGGCACATGGACCAGAAATAAGCTGGGGGATGTAATCACCCAGTTTGGTTGTGATGTGAAGTCATCCTATGATCCCTTCAAGCATGATCCTCTATCTCTGAATCCAGTAGATAAAACTAATGACTTTCCTTAGTGCACAGTGAGAAAATCAGCAAGTTCCATACAGCAGCTATGGATGTTTCCCTCTTTGCAACCAGAAGTGCTGTCAATTTTTCTTCTTAATGTATGAATAGTGCACAAAATTATTCTAAAGATGTATCTGCAACTAAAGTTAACAAGTTAGGCATTAATAAGAATTATGGAATGTGTTCTCTGAAACAGCTCGCAGGCCATCATCTGCCAGAACGCCAACATATTTTTAATATTTTATTGCAATGCCTATACGACAGAGGGCATTTAGAAAGGCCTAGGTTACTAAGCTTACATAAGAACTTGTGTTGCTGTTTGGAACCCAAAGGAAATAACCTTTCCACTACTGCTAATCAAAACAAACTTGATCATATGCAATTATAACATCCTGACCTTTTTAAACTCTATATTAAGTATTTGAGAGCATGTGATATTAGTGTGTGTTGTGGGGTATTTTTACCATTAACCTCCTGCACTCGCATGAATACAAATTGACTATTAGAAGCAACTCCAGGAAAATTAATACTTTTTTCCTCAATCTTCAGGCAAAGTAATGTCTTCCTTCTTTAAACTTTTGGAATTAGTATTTAGTGTTGTACCCTGCTATTTAGACTTCATATATATGTTTTCATATACATACATACATACACATATACATAGATACATAAATACATATTTTTATATCATAGTTACCACTGAATATGGATATACACATGCACATATATGCACAGGCACACATAGGCCAGTAATATGGTCAAGAAAGACATCTTTATCATAAAATCTTTATGTTGTATGTGAATACCAGCAGCTTCAGCAAACACTCATTAACAGCACTGTGAGAGGTGACTGCTGTGCAACAGAAACACTCACACCCCATACAGAAAGGAAATTAGATGGACTTTTTAAAAATTCATATCTCAAAGTAGCTCCCAGGTTTAGAGTTTTTGATGCCTGTTTGCAAACAATTACATTGAGATGTTTTAAAAACAAATTACTCTCTTTTCCAGTATATGTAGGCACATAAAGCTGAGATAGGATGATGCAGTCTCTATGTATTTCAGTGTATTTTTCAGTCTAATGTAGTAGTCCACAGTTATCAGCAATTTAAAGGAATTTATTTACCCACCAGACAGAAATTCTGCTGTTGACTATAACCTGCAGCTGAGGTGCATGCTGCTTATTTGGATTGATAATATAATTTCTGCCCCAGAAGGACTAAAGCTGCTACATTAGCCTCTAGAATTGAGCTTGGTTCAGATTCCTAAAATAGCACAACATACCTGGAACAAATGCTTTGTCCTCTACCCCTTTCTTGTCAGCATTTGCAAAAGCACCTATGATAGATAGCCCAAGGCAATTTAAAAGAAAGAAAAATTTCTAAATCACCACAGTTGGTTTGAAAATTACTTTTGACAGAACATGGATTTTTTGGTGCCTGAACACTTTTTAAAAATCTGACTTCAGGCAGCTTCTCAAAAACACAGAGGTGAGAAATCAGTGGTTTTTTGCGTTTCAGTACCATGCTTGTAACTTTTGTATGCTTTCAGTCTTGTATTTATTCAAGATGGGGAGATTTTTGAAAAAAATAAAGTCAATAGAAAAAACACATCTGAATTCTAACTACATTTGTAATGAGGTGGTCATGCAAAGGTGTCCTTCTAAATAAATATGAATGTTAACTTTGAAGCAATCTTTAAAAAATGCAGTATTGCAGCAAAACAAATATTTTATGTTTGAATCATCCTAGCTTTCCAGATTTCATCTTTTTATCAATTAGACAAAGGTCAAAAATATTAAAGTTATTGTCACAGCTGGGAAGTTTCCTATGCTTAGCATAAGCAGTATAAAAAGGTCAATTTTAAAAAAATATTATTTATGTTGAGCATATGATTCAGGACTTTTGATTTGTTCTTACATGCAGATAACAGATCAGTTCACCATGTGAGCTAAATCTCATTTCTCCAGCATTTTTAAAATTCTTATTCTGAGTCTCCCACTTACACAAGTCAGTTTCGCCAGTATACTGACAATTTTTGGCCAGTTTCTAATTTGTGAAAATTATCTAGTTGATACAGTATCTCAAGGCACTCTTTCAAAACTATTTGTGCTTTCGAGATACCAAGCGTCAAAAAATTACATTTAAGTAATATAATTACATTCTGAAAGATGCAGAAGAATAGACATGCAAAAATAGCATTGTCTAAAAGCCAGGAAAATGGGATGCTATGCTTTTACTAATATAATTTGCAACCTGGGATTATCTGTTTTCCTTGCCATATTCTTGAAATATTTCTTCCACTAATAGCAAAAAAGAAATATTAACTAGGTTTCGTGGATCTAGTTCGGGGATATCTTTCTCAAGATTGTCTCCATTTTTCTTCCTATTTGTGTTTGATGTGCATTGATGTGATTTTTGTTCTTTGTTTACAATACTGTATATTTTACCCTGTATCTCTGTTTTCCTGTACGTCTAGGTAAGCAGGACAACCTTTCCTGGAACTCACCCTTTGTTTTAAATTTGCACCTTCATTCAAAGTATAGTAGAAAAAAAAGACTCACCATGGCCTAGTCAAAATTTTAAAAGCTTTTCCCTTTCTATTTAAGGTAGTGACCACACACACTTGCTCTCTATAGGACAAAAAAGCAAACAAACAAAAAACCCAAAACAAAAACTCAACATTCAAATGACTCTGAATCAAAGGGGAAAAAAAGGTGTATGTTTTATTGTAGTGAATGCTCATTAGCAGTTACAGTGTTTTAGACATGTTCCTGGAGTGCATCTTCCAGCTTAATTTAATCAGAAAGAAATTGCTTTGCACTCTCCAAGAGAGTTTGGCAGCATGAACCAAATTGTAGTATACAGGGACAATTAGAAAGTTCAGAAGTGTGCATCTGATCCAAGCATAATCTCCAATAAAGATATAACAATTGAGACAACCACAGAACTATAAAATGTGTTGATTTCTGTTTCTTTCTTCCACACCCTTTACAGCTCAATTATGTCTTCAAAAGCTAATATTAACATTAAGAAATTTCAGAGCATTCATCATTTTGCCATGAAAAATCTCAATATTTTCAGTCAGTTTTCTGCATAATTTTAAAACGACAGTAGTCATACTTTGTCTCAATGTTATTTCTTTTTTTTCCTTTGTTTTTTTTTGTCCTGCTGTTAGGCTTTCTGCTATAAACATGTACAAAGTTAGCTTAACCTTGTAATCCTATTTATTCTGTTAAAATGGTTGCCACCTAGGTCAAAAAAGTTCTATCCTCTTCCTCATATGGGACACAACAGGCACAGTCTTTACTGCGTGCCTGATGGCTTACAGCACAGAGAGAGAGACTTAAAAGACTTAGTGAAAATGGATTGTCAGCTTCACACATTCACCCAACTGTTTTACCTAAAAGAGCAGTGGTGGTGCATTTCTCATTTCCAAAACCACTGAATTTTGCTGCTTTAGCAAGCAGATGTTAACCACTTTGTCAAAAGCTTTCACAGAATGTAGCAAGACATACACATAAAAAAAGGAATTATCCAAAAAGAATAGTTACATATGCCCTCAGTTGGACATTTGGCCATCTAGTGACAGAAATGTAAGTTGGGAGTTGAGAAGATGTCAGAAAACAAGGTCATAGTATGAAGAAAGACCTGGATTTGATAAGTTAAGGGAGAAAACTGGAGGTATTCTTAAGGCAATGGCAGTAGGTTAGTGCTTGGCACTAAGACAAAAAGGGCTAAGTACCATTGTAATAATTCTTGGCATGCAAGAATCTCATGAATATCCTAAGAATCACAGGCAGCACCAAATTATTTCACACAATGCTAGAAAATAGGTGTTACCGAGCTGGCAATTTTCAGGCATTACAGATAAAAGCCAGGGTTTTTTATATAAATATTCTGTGTGTTCCTGAGGATGGAACTCTTAGTGTGATGCTTTATATGTTTATTTATTGCTGGAAATTCTGCCATTGCTGGTTTATTGAATTTATTGGATTATTCTCTGCATGGCTTTATTGTTTAATCTGTGTGTTTTCTTTTGCTTCCAAAGAAATGAAATATCTTCATAGGAAATACAGTTAATTGAATTTCTGTTCTGGACTTACTATAAGCTTTAAATGTCCAAGCATCATCTCCAAATAGCACAGATTTTTTAGCAGTCTCTTGAATTAGACACCTTTGTAGAACTGCTCATATGATTCTGGTGGGCAAAGCAGGTAAATGAATATAAGTACCTACATATGTTCCAAAAGCATAGCAGATAATTAAATTATATAAATTCCTCTTAAAACAATAGGAAAAAAAACCCAAATTCAATCCATAATCTCTGCTCTTAATGTTCACCAAAAAATTGTTCTACTGAATTTAATTAGCTTTACTGAAAGATAGAGACAAGTATTTCTTAGTCAGCTAATTAGTTAATAAGAAAGGATTTACAGAATCATGAGACAATTTTATTTTATGTGATTCACAATTTCCATAGCTGTCCCTGTGTAAAATTTCCCAAAAGAATAAGTGAAAGAAATTCATTATCATGGATCAGCCTGATAGCATATCAGAGAGGTAACTGTTGAATGTGGAAGCTAAAAGGAGGATGGCATAGGCGAATATCAGAGTAAGTAACACTCAAAAATGAATAAATCTTGAAATCTTGCAGAGAAAACACGTAGAGAAATAGATGAAAATCATAGATCAAATAAGAGCACTTCTAATCCTTTCTACACATATAGCCAGCATGGCTGTGACAAAACCTTACTGTTAATATATATAAGTATGTTTCTTCAGCTGCTGCATATAAATACATATAAAGCGTACATCATGGAGTCTAATAGGCTTTATATCTCTATCCATGTTTCTTGATGCCTACATTACATTCATCCTGGTTTAGTTATGTCAAAATTCCAGTAAATTTAAAATACTTCTGTAAAACCTATCAACTTTTCAAAGTGATTGTCAAATTTCATTTTGTATATGGTAAGCATTCCAGGGTTGACAGTATTTGAGATAGGATTTTCCAGTGCACTATGTTTTGAAAGAAATCCAATAATAAAATTAAAAAAAAAACAACCCCACAACACCAATCCCACCTCTCAAAATTCATCGCAGGTTGTCACATTGTTTTCATTTTTCAACATATATCCAGGCTTTAAAATATATCCAGACACCCCTCACACTGTCTCAAATGGTTTGACTTCAGCTAAATGAAACTGTGCTAATACAAAATCAAACTTCTGAAGGAGCTTGCACCTCAACAAATGTCTATAGAAGGGTGGAAAGCACTGTCCAACTACGGTAAATTCTAAGACAGAAGTCTGAAAAGTTTCACTAAGTCTATTGTGTGCTGGATAAAAAAACCTAGTAGTTCATTATAAAAAATAAATTATCCTTCAGTTCAGTATTCCTACAATTTTCCCTTCCAAAAATCTTTCATTTAATGATAGGAACAGCTAAAATCAAATTATTTCTAGACATGTAGAAGTGATGAAAAAATACATGGCAGTAGATATTATGCAAAAGCCTATGCAGATAAAACTTGAACTGTTTCATGTCAAATTCCGTTCACAGACGCCTTATTTTCCATCAGTCTATTGGCATCAAGTGCCACTGTGAAAAAGGTTTTTTAAAAAAATCAGGTCATTTACATGCTGTAATAGTCATCTTGGAGACTTATGAGAATATTTTTAAAATCACAGCAAGACCTTACTCAAGGAAGCTTTCAAGGAAACTGTGAATGTCTATGAAAAATCAAAACCCAGTCAAATAAAATACACACTCAATGGTTTGAAACATGGAGAAGGACCTTACCAGGTTTAGGGAAAAGATGGCATATAACAATTTGCCTGAATCCTTTTTAAACATTGAAAAAACAGTTTCTCTGTTTTCAGAATACTATAAATGTGAAGAAAATTGCAAAAATTTAGCCTTTTTTACAAATATTTCACAAAATGAGTACATTATTTAATGCTCCTAATTCATATTCCTTATTTACACTATTACTATGTGTAGGATATCGTATTGCATTTTTTAGAGATGATCTTACTAAATTTTTTCTCTTTTTTCTCACTTCTTTGCCATAAAATTTTCTATACTTTTTAATTTTCATAAGCTAAGAAAAAATTTTCATAGACAGGAAGCAGGCTGCTGAAACTTTCAGTGCATATAAATATGAGATGCACATTTAGCAAAAAATAATAATTTTGTTCAATTTTTTTTCCCCCTAAAAATATTGGTCTGTCTTATTTTTATTTGTCACATAAATAATTTAATAAAACATATTTTTCTCGTGGTGTTCTAGATATAAATGATGGTATATCCTAAGATAAGCAATTAGAAAGAATTATTTTAAATAACATTATAAATTGTTTTAGTCTCTTAAGTTATTAATACATTGGCTTTAATTTTCATCATAGAGCTGGGAAAAAGTGTATATAATAATCAGCATCGAACTAATGAATATCCATAGAGGGTTCTTCTACTCTCCTTTGAACTTTTATTAAAGAATAGAATATATCAATTAACAAACAGCTGGGAAGACCATTTCTGCCTGTGGCTGGTTGAAATCCATCTCTTGGATGGATTTCATCCTACAAAATGCAGATGTGTATGGCACAGAGCTAGTCACTTTAAAAAATGCCTTTTATGTGAAAGTAAGGAACACTTTTAGGTTTTAGGTCTTCTCATCCTAAAAAAAACACCTGAAACTGTCTGTCTTTTCAAAGAGTCTATTTTCTCCATTACTTCTAAAGGAAGCTTTTCTGAGCCCCCACTCTTAAAACTTGAAAAACCAAATGGCAATTATGATCCGTCAAAAACTCAACACACAGCAAGAGTGCACAGAAAGTTTTTATCCCTTTAGCTAAGTTTCCTGCCAGAGAAATCAGTATATTTTTCTTATGGAAAGCTGTTACTAATAATCTAATATTATTATAATTAATAATCTACTTTTCTAGGTGGTGGCTTGTGTGATGGTTTAAGAGAAAAAAAAAGAAGCAACTGCTTTAACTTTCTGTGGCTCAAGAAATCGCCAACTACAAAATTCCCAAAAGCACGAAGCTGGCTTTCACTACTGAAGAATATCAACATGCTCTTTTGGAAATGGTATTTTGAACTGTTCTTTGGGTTTCCAGAACTGCAAGTGCTGGTACTGAGCAGGACAGAAGATTGCTGGCATTTCGAGATTTTTTTCATTGTGAAAAATCTGTTCATACCTTAAATTCAGTGTGTTCATTTTGTTCTCTTCTCATAGAAAATTGTGTGTCTGAGAACAACGCAATTAAAATAAGGTAATTAAAATGCAATGAAAGAATGTCACTTTTTCAAGTTTTTTGATGAATTATATTATTAGTCTACTAAGAGATGAAGAGGAAGAATCATCATTTGGATTCTGAGTTGCTGCTAGTAGTAACAGAACTTTTTAGTCCAAACTTTTTTGCTTTGGGTGTCACAAATATAAACCATCTGGTATGCCAGCTGCCTATGTTTCTTTTTACATATACAGCAAGAGAAGGTGAAAAAATTCCAGAATTGCAGACATTATCCTTTTTCTGCTTATCATCATCATCCTCATCATTATAACCTTTCTATCATTTTAATATATGACTTTCCTGCTTCTTGTCTCTTCGATTTCTTGACATTCTGGAGGGTAGAGTTTTGTTCTGCTTCCAGAGAGTGCTCTGTATGATTTAAGGGAGTCAAAAATCTGGAATATAGCTCATTGCCGTTTTACTGTTCACTAGTTGCAATTTTGTTTCACAATTTAACATAAATTTTATTATTCAGTTTCTCTACCTGTCTGTTTTTAGAAAAGGTTAATTTCTCAATGCAATGAGATTGCATTGAGATATCATGATGATTTTAAATAGAGTTGAAGAGCATATTAAGTTTAACCTGAGGTTGAGATTTGTTCTCTGCATTTCATTTCATTTCATTTCATTTCATTTCATTTCATTTCATTTACAAATTTTTACCTGAACTACTCAAAATTGTGTGTTCTGCTTAAGTTTTAAGAGCTAGCACCCTAATTGAATTACACCTTAGGTCCAGTTTATCACCTTTCTGCCTGAGAAAACCAAAAAATGTAATTAAGAGTCAAAAGTTTGTTATATCAGTAAGCTGGTCCGGGCACAGTTTCACCCAGTTTAAGCAGAATCCTAGGATGCTGGTCCATCATTCTCAATAATTGTCCTGAATGTTATTCAAAGCCTTTTCCAGGCAATTCTGGAGAAATCAGCTTTTCTATAGGAAACATAAAACTATTATTTACAACAAAAAATCTTGTTTATACATCAGAGAAAAAAAATAAAAAATGGAGACAGACTTGTTTTTTTGCGTTAGAATCTTCCCTATGGGTAGATATGGTCCTTGTCTTAAATGGGGTCTGTTTTAAAACTATGTGAGCAGCATGCTTGTCCTTCTGTCAGGAAATCCACACCTTCAGCTGAGGTAATCAAGGGAACTTTATATCACTGTACATGAAAAGCGAGCTACAGGATAATCTTCCTTATCAGTAAAAATCAGAGCAATGGTACTCACAACCCAAAACCTGCTACGATTTTGTTCTGTGCTTGCAAATTCCCAGTGTTAATCTTCTCTGCTTAGTAGAACAAGATACTTAAATTCTAAAGGATTTTGGAAAAAAAGTTGATCTAAAACACTTTGTCATGGCTCATTGTTGATACTATCAAGTAGGAGAACAACTGTTCTGAATCAATGTCAGAAAAGGCCCTATAAAGGCAGAAATATACAATGTGAAAGGGATGTACATATTTAATCACGTAAGTTAGAATTTAAATAAAAAAATAAATATTCACAATTTCTTGTAGGGAGAATTTTTAATTAAGTAAGAACAATAATTGATGAAAAGTCATATGGCTTTCTGTGTAAGATCTGGGAAAAAACCAACATGAAACTTCAGAACACAAGTTAACATTTACCCAGCTACTGGTTAATGGTTAGAAAATAGTATTTAATTCTATTGCTACAGTGCAATCAGGAAGTCCATCTTTGCTGCTTATCTACCTTAAATTACATAAAAATTATGTCTGTTGCTATAATATTACCATGAATTAACACTGCAAGTGCATTATTTAAATGTACAATATGAAAACTCTTCTGTACTAACTATTTACTCTTTCATCCCATCAATCCTTTTAATCTACTTGAATAAATACAATGATAATTTTTTCTCTTCTGGGACATAAGCAAGGTAATGTAGGTATTGTCTACACATAACCAAATCCCTTACACCAAGTATATTATATATCAAAGCCTTTAAATTAATCTCCTATCTAATGGCCTGAATGTATTTTACCTTTATTTTTTAAAATAAATATTTAATGTAATCATAATTCAGGAAGGCACTAAGGTAATTGAAGAAAAAAGACTAGAAAAATTAGTATTTTTCACTCATGATAACACAAGAATAACTCTATTTTTGGAATGTTGGGCATTAAATTTTTCATCAAATTGATTTAGTCTGTACATCATTTTAGTTGAGGTTTAGGTTTTTCACCCAGAGGGTGCTTGAACATAGGAACAGGGTCCCCTGGGAAGTGGTCACAGCACCAGCCTGTCAGATCTCAAGAAGCATTTGGACAACACTCTCAAGTACATGGTGTGATTCTTTGTGTGCCTTATTCAGGGCCAGGAGCTGGATTTGATGATCCAGATGAGGCTGTTCCAAATCAGGATATCCTATTCTACTATCTTGTCTTGCTGTAGATGTCAGATCCCTCTTTCTTGGCTTTCTAGGAAATGCCAGAAATTGCACTGAATGATTCTACAAAAGTCAGGATTAAAACCACTTCTTCCAGGGAAGGAAAACACAGTTAACTATTCTGTTCAACAAAAGAGCTACCTCCAGTTGCCTCTTGAAGCTGAAAGGTAACTGCTTGCCCAGTTAGGCATCTAAATCTGTCAGTTCTAGTTGTCAGGGCCACTGCTGCTGTAGGAGCAGTCACATAATAACGTGTTCTTCTACAAGACAGTGACTCTGGTGATTGCAGAAACTCAATAAATTGCTGTGAATTATAAAGAGGCAAGATACACTGATAATCTGTGGTCCCTAGATTCGCTCTAATAAAGAAATTTTAGCTATCACTGTAGAGTAATAAGAGGTTAGATGGTTGGCAAAAAAACCCTTACCTGATTTTGATTCCTCATCATCACTCTTTAATTCTCCTACAAGTATCTTAGCACCAGCACCAAATGTATGTTGCACCTCTCTTAAGGAACAGCAGGATTGGAGAGAATTGAGAATTTGGCAAAGTGATAATTGCCAGATGAATCTCACAGAAAGTGATAGATAAAACATTCTGAAATGTTAACATGAAGAACTAATGTGTTATGCAAAAGAAGAAAAAGAAAAAGCATCCTTTAATATGTATAACAAATAAAACTTTGTAGATATGATGACGTATCATTTTGCAGTGACTAGCTATGATCTTTCAGTTAAACTGTGCTATAAAATGAAGCAATGAGAGCCTGTTACAGCTACCTGTTGAAAAATGAGTAACCTTGTTAGTGATGGAATGAAAACGACTAGAATTCTGCAAGAAAATAATTGTTTAATAAATATTATGTGATTTTGCATAAAGTCCACCACACAATCATGTGCCTTTAATGACAACAACCAGAGCTTATCTTTTGGACTTTAAACTCATGAAAATATTTTTTCTCTCCAGTGAAAAAATAGCAGCTACGAGTCTTAGATTAACTTGGCTCTTGCAAGAGAGAGGGGAAAGGATGGATACAGATGATGACAATGTTGGCAGGTTTCTAGCTTACTCTATGACTCACTATTGAAAATCGCTCACATGCTGTTATTAACATAGAAATTTGGGACCAGCACTATGAAGCTGAAACCTTGCTATACCAAGAAGTGTTCTAAGGAGATTATTAGTAGTGATAAAATGCCATCACTTCTGACTGTGTGAGAAAAGGTGTGTAGTCAGCTCAAGAATCATGTGTCATTTTATCCTATATCTATAAGCTGACCTGCCTTGGGAGATCCTAAAAGTTTATTTTTCTAATGAGAGTGGGTTTTTTCTTTAAAAATGAATGGCAGCAGTTTTCACAATGGTTGCAGAACCCCTGAAGCTAACAGTGAAAATGTAGCTATGAGTGGGAACAAAAAAACAATTGAAAGCTTTGCTAAAATAAGTATTTCTCCTCATTTATACTGACAGAAATTGCTAGAATTTGGTTTTCCAGTGCTTTAATAAAAAGTTGTTTTTCATGAAAGACCAGGGCTATGACATAATAGATTTCTATTTTCTTTAGATGTATGTCCAAAAGCTTTTAGATTCTCAAATCAATTTACTGCTAAAATGGGAAATTGTTCTATATCACCTGCACCCAAGAAAAAGAGGTAGAGCTTTTGTTCTGAGTCTGATAGAAGATCAGCCCTAAAGAATAGCTTAATGGAAAACTTAACACAAATGCCAGAGTTACAAACACCATAACACTTAATAATTCTGAAGCAGCCACCATCACTGTGATGTAACGTTGAATCTTGTAGCCATTTACCACAGACAAGGCTGGGAATAATATTGTTCGAGTTTTTAAACACCTGATCTTCCTAATGTGAAATACTTCTTCCCATTACCTGTAGTTTTAGCAAAGATTCTAGAATTTTTCTTTATTAAGCTGGAGAAGAAATGTTTGGTTGAATTAAGCTAATGAATCTGACAGACTACCTCTCAGATCAATGGAAATACTTTAGTTCATTTGAATACTTATGTCTATTTATAAAATAAAATAATACTGTCTCCAGCTGTAGGCTGCTAAGCTACTTCATTGTATGTTCCACAGAAAATTATGTGAGGATACAGTTGCCCTATATTGAAGATATTTTTTAAATTTTTTTTAAAATATATTTTATTTTGTCCATATTGGTCACTGGCTGAAAGCAAAGTTCACAAAGATTAGCATAGAATGTCATAATTACACAACTTTGTTCGCTAGTAACAACTTAAAATTACTTAGATTTATTGCTTAAACTAATTCCAGTATTTTATATTTTCCAGGAGCTTGGTCTTACAATCTCAAAAATACTATATTCACTGTCTAGCATATTTTAATTCTCAATATATTTTATCTTTTCGTTGATAGATTGGTCTTTGAATTTAATGGAAGTTTTCTTAGTATTTTTCAAATTTGGGCTTTCCTTTCACAAATTTAAATTAAAGCCTACTTAGATGTTTGCCAACTAAACTTGTACATATTCTGATTTAATTGATGAATTATTGTCTGTGTAGTGGAAAGATGAAAAGAACGTATTAGAGAATATTGTAGATTATCATCTTATTTAATCTTTACTGTTGACTGGTTCTTGTGCAAGTAGCACCCTGTTATTTCAATATTATTCCATTGACAAACACTGCTCTAGCAAAGATTTAAATTTCAAGGTGTTTGACAACACTTCAAATTGCTGATTGGTTATTTTCTGCCCTGTTTATATTTGTGCTTCATCTCCCTTTGCAGAGTCACACAGAGTCAAACATATTAAAGGAAAACATCCCAGCAGTTTTGATGCCATGTTTGATAGTATGTTTGATAGGTAAATATAATATTACTGGGGTCTGCCTTCATTAGAAAAGTGATGTTTGTTAAACCTGTAAAGTTGTATAATTTATATGATCACAGTGGGAAGTCAAGGTTTTTGTCTCTGTACTCCTCTGTACTCCTCTCTCTACAGACCTTTACAGTCAAAAATTGAAATAGTAGTCATTAAAACATAATGCAGAAAACTGTTTTTGCTTGGCTTTAACACAAAGAAAATTAGTAAATAAAATGAGATAAGTCAGACTCTTCTTCTTCATATATGCATAATGAATATGACTTTTTCTCATATTATTTCACGTCTCAGGCCTTGATTCAATCTGTTATTCATAAGAAGTGAAGTACTAAAGAGAGAAATAGAGTTCACAGCTAAAAAAACCCAGCAGGAAATCTTTTTGGTCATTGACACTTTCCCTCATAACTGCAGAAATCTACTTTATGATAAAGGAAATCTCCCAGGTAGAGAGCAAAGCATTTATTTATTGATGGCATCCTCACTTCATCTACCTGTTAGATCACTCATTTAGAAGAACTGTCTCTCTGGAATAAAGATAGGTGCTTTATTAGCTTTACTAATAACCAGATTCTAATGATTCCCAGAAATAAGGAGAATAGAGGAAAAAATTATTGAATAAAACAAAAACAATTTAAACCGTGTCTTGAGGCAAATCACCAAATGAATCAGTAAATGACTCAGCAATTCATCCTTAAAAAATAATAATAGTTTTTTAATAGTCCAGTCCTTTGAATGAAATCACTAAAGATAAATAAATATAAATAAAAATAACGGGGGGGAGGGGGAAATCCACTAACTACATTCTTGCAACAGCTTTTTCTGTCATTCCTGTTAGCAAAGATAGTTAAAATGGATTTTTGGATTAAGGATAGAAACCAATGCAACCATGCTTAGAACTTAAGTGGACATTGCTGGATAAGGCTAGCAATGGAAGCTGAAGCAAACAGGACTATGCTTTTTTGGAGATGTTTAAATCTGAGATGGGAGAGGGGACAGCCTACCTTTGAACAATTAAGCTTTGGATCTGAATTAAGAAACTCATTGTCATATAACAGTGTGAATGAGGGAGATACTCTAACTTCTCTGCTGGAAGACCATGGTGATCCTATGTTGATCTAGCATCAACCTGCTTTGCTTCACTCCTCCGTTCCCCCAAATTTTTTCATGTGCACTGACATCTGTCTGCTGCTTGGTGAGCTGGGGCAGAGCAGAGAACTCATCCAGCAAACAAGTGAGTTGTTTTACACCACTTTAGCTCCTCAACAAGATCACTGATGAGGGTCAGACAAATGTCAGGGCTGACATGGGAAAGACAAGGAAGAGGACGAAAACACTCCTTTGGGGAGATTTGATGAGGTTAGCTGCATCCTCTAGTTTCACTGATAAATTCTGTCTCTACATCAATCTTTAATGGAGCTTTTTGCTCTCTTTTCTTTTAGAATTCTGTATCCTAGGTAAACCATAAGGAGGACACTATGGAAATTAATATGTTAGTTTAAGTATCCAATTTTAGGCCTAAAATTAGACAATGTTGTGGCTTTAGAGGTTCAGCATTTAAGACATAGCTTGCACAGAGATAAATTTGCCATCTTGTACTTAGCTGCAATGGTCCCATGTCACCCTGTTTCAATTCACCTGCTAAGTTAAATCAGCCATTAAGCAATAAATCTTTAAAGCCATGGAAGGGACATGTGTGCACAAATCAAATTATTTATTAACAATATACCTCAGCAAAATGTCAGTAAGTACCGAGGACCTCCTGCACACCACTTTAAAAATAAGCTCCCCGGAGCACAACTCAAAGAAATTGATTGAGTGCACTAATGTATTCTCATGTATTTCTCTTGATGCTGAATTTGTCTCATGCATGAAAGATTTTGCAGGGCAATACATAAGGTTTTTTTATTCTTTGTTCTCGAAGGTGTTAAGCTAAGAGTTTCCAAGTATACCTAAGCATGTGCAAAAAGCAGCTTTTTGCAAATACCTCTGAAAAAAAGCCAGTGTAAGGATTGAACTTTTGCCACTCTTCTATTATTTGCTTGAACGAGTGAGAACTGTTAAGTTCATTCGCAAAAGAACATATTGCACCATGACAAACAAGTATACCTGAGGTGAAGACAAAAGTGAGGACTGTACATGGCTAACAAAAAGATGTGTTTTTTTCTCATTTCACTTTAATGCATCTTCCAGTGTAGTTTGTTATTTTTATCTGATTTTTATTCAAAGTGATTTCCCTGGATTTTCTCCATTTATTTCTGGATCCCTTATCTTGTTCTTTTCTCCATTTTAACCACTTCTATTTTCTCCAGTCCTCATTTTCTATACTATCTTCCCCTTCATGTTTTGTGACAAGGAAATGACAGATGCAGTCTAGTTTCTAGTTAAGAAAAAATATTCCAAATTAAACTTGAATAAACACTTAACAACTGGGGAGTTTTATTTAGTAAATTACAGGGGTTTAAGAGTGGTATATCTTTACAGTATGTGCTTCTATGATGTATGTTTATATAAGCCTTAATATAGCTTGGTAGCACACTACAGAAATGAGTAGATTTAGAGAATATATGTTAAAATTTCCCCAAACAATGCCTGCAAGCAGGCACTGAGGCAAGTATTAATTATGCAGCTCCTGAACTGTTCAGCTTTGCCAAATACTGTGACTGAATTTCACAAGGCAAGACATATGGTAAATGACATTGTGTCTGTCCTAATATAACAAATGTGATTTAATTTTCGTGTAAAGCTATTCTGACAATTTCCTTATGTGATTTACATATGCATTTTATATTAAGCTCTTCCCCCTGAGGCGAATGTTGTGGATTGTATACTATAATTCTATTAGCAAGGGAACACAAATATCTTCAAACTTATCAGTTTCATGCTTATATTAGAATGTTCCTTTAAGCATAACTTTAAGAGACTAGTTAATACTTTGTTTATATTATGAACTTTATGATGATGTATTTTTTAAACTTTGCTACAATATAATTTCTTCTCTTTCTGTGAATTTTTCAGGCAATGTAGTAGAAAGCTTTTGTCTTTTTTTTTTTTTTTCCTTTATGAAAGTGAAATAATAAAAGAAAAAAAATATGGTTTTTTCATTAAAAATAGTAAATTTGAGGGTGGTGGTATTCTCCTGAAGAGACAGAATACTCCATTTTCCCACTCTCCATCACCCTGAATTCCTTTTTTCTTTTCTCATTCTAATGTAGCAAAATTTCCTCTCAAAATGTCAGTCAAACAACTAGTGAAACCCCCAAAACTCAGATGGTTCTTCAGTGTTCCTGGAGTATTGAGAAGTTTTTTTTAAGGAAAATAGAAAAAGAAAACTGTAATTACTGTGGATCTGCTGCACACAGCTTCCTCCTGCAGAAACCAGGGAAGTATTTGCATAATCCTTCAAAGGAAGCAGAAGCCTGGGGTGAGGCAGCTTCCTCCCTCTGCAAGGGTTCCTGATCATCAGTGTGAACATCTTGTGGTGTCCAGGTTCAGCTCAAGCATCTGGATTTCCTCATAATGCACATGAAATTCCAACCTCAGTGTTTCACATTTAAGAGGTGTTTTTCTAACTCTTTTTTATTCATAGTAAATTTAAACCCAAGGCAAGAGTGCATTTCTATAAGTTTAGAGTCTGCTAATCATATGACTCAAGTTCACATTCCTTTCAATGCTTTCAGCATTTTACAACAGCATCTGTAACAATATTTCAAAACCCACTATGCAGATTTGTAGAAATGTGTAGAAATCTAGATCATAAATGGTTCAAAAAATAAAAATATCAATAAACCAATATTTTAATAACTAATTAGAAGTTAAAAAGTGCACTCACAAACACTGTCCTTTTTCCAGATGAAATTCTGCAAGAGCTCTTTATATTTTTCAAAGGCTTTACTAAAACCCTATTGAAGACTGAAGAAAATCAGTGTGTCTTGGATTCTACTCTAGAAACCTGTTTCATAGAACACTGATGAGCTTCATTATACATGTGTTTAAGAATCCATGACTCTTCTGGGAATTAGATGATTAAATTTTTCACATATATGTTCACACTTTTTTTGTCGTTAAACTATGTATGAATTAAACAGTGCTTGATGGTTATGTACAAACAGAACTATCTAACCCAAAAGTGTCTTTCAGGTATAATTCTTTTATGTTTGTTATTGAATTAGCAGGGAGAGTAGTTTTGATTCCTTTTTTATTTTCAAATACCTGGCAGAAATATCTCCTAAGAAATATTTAGAAATGTTTTTATCCACTCCTTCATTCCTCATCATAACCTTATTGTCATCAACCTGAATAGGAGCAGAGTGAACATTAAGAATCAAGCTATCAACCTTTGTAGTAGTTGCTACAGAGCAAAAGACCTGTCTAAACAGAGTGTATAATCATCAAGCTAAGACATGATTATTGCCTGAAAACCACCTGAAACTGTGGCTCTTAAAAGAATCAAACTTTGAATGATTTCCTAGAATTAATTAGGAAAATCGTTGCATTAAATGGATGAAATGAATTTAATGTAGGTAGCTCAAAAAAGATGGGTTTCAGACATTAGTTTTTTTCCCGGTATTTTACTGGAGTCTACTCTGCACAAAAAGCAGGTTCAAAGATCATCCTATTTATGTTAGCATGAAGCCAGAATATGAAGTGTTGATCAGAATGGTCTTTTGGATTGTTTGAGCACATTATGTTTTTAATATGATTTCTGTTTAATGGTAAAAATTAAAAAATCAGAAGCTTAATAACCAAAAGTGAGAAAATGCAGAAGGCTTATATATGCAGCTGCCTGATTTGACCTTTGGAGTTTAAAGAAATAACTCTATACAACCTTAAGTAATGATTATTCCTTAAAAAATTGAAAGCTTCCCCATGTAATTCTTCTATGAGACTATCAGTGGGGTTTTCAACCTTAATTGTAATGTGTTTCTTGACACTAAATTTATCTTATTATATCTTACTGTGTCTTAATGATTCCAACTGCCAGTACAACTTTTCATAAGAACATAAACCACTGTATTATTAAAGTCTGTTTTATTTTTTTCTTTTTTAAATACCTTTCAGTTGTAATTAATCTTTCTAGTTTTAAAACATATTAATTTATTACTATGAATATTGTGCAACAAATCGGGAATTGAAATAATTTACATAAAGTCATAGAGAAAAAGAGATAAAGCTTACTGGACCCTGACCACATTGGGAACAACTATGCTGTCCAGCTTGCAGAGAGAATTCCTGCTGGATCATAGCAAACAATTTGAAAATTTAATTCTACTATATATGGAGTGCAAATCATTACAGCTTTGTCTACATAAATAGCTATACTTACTTAATTACACATTACAGGAAAACTTAAGAAAAGTAATTTGAATACCTAAAGTAAAGCAAGCACATATATATTTGTGAAATATCCCAAACTACACTTAAGATAGGCAATTTGAAGCACCCAGTGGCTGAAAATACTTGAAGAGAAGGATATTGTATTGCACTTGCAGCACTTATCTACAGCCACGATCTTCTAAAGAGGAGTGGGTGTGAAGCTGTGAAGAAAAGCAATTCCATTCTCAGTAGGCTACCACAGTACATTTTCAAAAGTTTCTAATTGAAGATATGCTTCATTTGCCTTAGCTATAAAAGAAGTCACATTTACTCATGATTATGTCTGTAAATGACCTCATAAAAAGTAGTCTTGAAAAAAAACCTAACCACAAAATCAATCCAAACAAAAGTAACATTTAGAATGCATTTTTAATTATGTGAAATTGTACATTTATTTGATCTTATCTATCCAATATCAAAAGAGTTAAACTCCATTAAACTCAATAATTCAAAGCTGTTTTGATTGCAGGTATATTATCTTTATTAGGAAAATGCTTCATCCTAAAATGAAAAGGCCGTATATTAAGGGTCTCAAAAACAACACATGAAAAAAATGACAGTATTGGGACTAATGTGTTATTCATAATCATAATCTGATTCTTCAGAAAGTTATGATGAAAGTGTTTAATAAACTAGCATGAATATATCACAAAATATGAAAGAAAACCCAAGAATTTTGATACACACTTTTTATTGATTTCACTGACAATTCATTCTACTTGAATATTAGGACTAGAGGCCTTTTAACGCCATAGCCTAAGCATGCCTAGTCTCATATTTAAGACTCTCAGCTATACTTAAATGTACAGACATTTATGGTTCATTTTGTTAAAGGTGCTTTAATTTGCAGAATTTTAGATTACTTAGGGTTTGGTGGAAATTGTTTTGCTGGGTTGGCTTGATTTTTATTTTTCTGGAGGTGAGTTCTTTTAAATAGGTGGTAGAACATAGGAGTCAATATGTTTTAAATAGAAACTTTATGTCATAGAATAAAAACCAACAAAGCAACAAGATGTATTAAAAACCTTATAAATAATTTGCATAATTTGGCTTCTAGGTAAGTATGGGAAAAGAAAAGGGAACTGGCAATTTATACAAATGTCTGCTTTCATTTTGTGCACTAATAAAATGCGTCTGGGACATCCTTCCAGTCACACCTCTAGTATAGTTACCCTGACAGTGAGACAAATTTTGCCTTATTTTATATTTCCATCACCTCAACTGATCAGGTGAGCTTTAGTTTTTTCTGAGGTGCTCCTTGTTTATTTAAAGATAGATAAACAGAAATATAGAGGTGCTTCTTTGTATAAAATACGCATTTCTTCCTACTATTTAAGAAGTCTACGTCGAGGCCAAGCAGGAATGTGATATGAGCAAGAAGAATACTCTGCTATTTGCCCACTCAAGAGGTATCCATGTTTCCTTGCCTGCTGCTAAACAAAGCCCTTGGTGAAAGCTTTAGCTCATCTTTAAGGCCACATCTTTGCCTTCTACATAGAATTTTCTTGCTTCAAATTAAGGAAACAGAGTACCTGCGAATTTCATGACATTTCACTGATAAAATTTTTCAGATTTCATGTTGGGAAAAAATAACTTATTTTCCTGATTTGAAACAGGAATGAATAATGAAATATCGGCAATTTGAATACCAAATCCAATCACATTCATTTATAATTTCTTTCAAGCTTCTAATTTCCAATTTCTCTATGGAAAGTCTCCAGCAACACTGCAGTAATGCTGCACAGAAGTTCTCAGAGCCCAAATTTTGCTGATCATAAAGCAGTATGGTTCAGTGCTGATGGCTCTGTCCTTCATGCCACTTTCCCCTATCTGTCCCAGCACTCCAAATGGAACACTGCTATGGATGGAACCTGCTGGACCAGCTGTAGCTGTTTGCTACTTCACCAAACATGTACATATGAGCGAAATAAGTACCTCTCTACAACTGTATTTTAGAGGTCAATTTATGGTCTCCTTTCTCTGGCCTCAGAAAAAGAAGAAAAATACACACAAGTTCCAGTATTTTCTCTGCTCTTGTTCAAATAAAAGCAAATATACTGTATCTAATTTTGTATCAGGGAATGGTTCATACAACAACACTAAAATGCTTTTTCCTACAGATTTTAAATTTTGTTGTTTCTTTATGAGTTTTGAACAATCTAGATATTTTAAAAAATTAACTTTTTAAGGAGATACATGAGCAAATCTGTAATTATCATGATTTAACTCCAACTAACAACAAACCATCACTCACTCACCCTCTCACTCATCCACTAACTCCCCTGCCCCTTCACAGGGACTCAGGGGAAAATCGGAAAAAGGTAAAACTTATTGCTTGAGAGAAAAACAGATTAATAATTGGAAAGAAAAGTAAATTATAACAATAATAAAAAACCAACAATATTAATATAATTGTAATGAGAAGGAGAGGGAGATTGAGGAACAAAACCCAACAAGTGATGCTCAATACAGGTGTTTACCATATGCTGGCTGATGCCCCCTCTGTCCCCAAGCAGTGACTGGCCCCTCACTGACAACTGTCCCCAGTTTATTCAATGAGCAGGTTGCTCTGTGTAATGGAATGTTCCTTTAGCTAGTTCAGGTCAGCTGTCCCAATCACACTCCCTCCTGGCTTCTTGTGGAGCTGTTTTCTGGGAGAACACAGGAAACTTTAAACACCTTGATTTAGAGTAAGCACTATTTAGGAACAACTAAAACATCAGTGTGATATCAATGCTATTCTCTTATAAAATTCAAAATACAGCACTGTATCAAGAAGAAAATAAACTCTATGCTGGCTGAAACTAAGACAATAATGTACTAATTTTCCCCCATTTTTATTACTTGTTCCATTTTTTCTTCTCCTGAGGAAATCTACCTTCTCTCTTCAACAATTATTTGAAATTACTGTGTTAGTTTTGAGCTCATGTTTGAAGAAGAAACTATATAGACTAAATGGAATTTGTGTGTTTGTTATATGCAGTGTGCACTTGTGTCATTAAATATAATTGGCATGATAAACTGCTTCTGCATAGCTTACCAGTTTTTTGAGCTGGTTGAACTGAGACAAAAAAAAAAAAAAAAAAAAAAAAAAAAAAAAAAAAAAAAAAAAAAAAAGCTCTTTTACTTCACAGGAAATTTTAGTAAGATAGACGGTTCTTGAAGTTTTTGCGTTCTTTTCCTTATTTATTTAATTAGGGGCACCCAACAGGCCAACATATGCAATTTAATGGTGCAATTTGCAGAAGTTACAAAAAGCAGAATCCCTGCTGAAAATTTAAAGAGGGAGTGTACCTATTTTCTGCTTCTATTACTTCATATAATGGCTTCCCAGATGATACAGAATGGCAAGCAAGCAAAATGCTGATGATGCATGACTTACACCAACTGCTCGTGAATTGAAAGCAGATGTGGACAGTGGGAGGCTGACCATTTCTAATACAAGTTACAATATAAGTAACTCAGAAAAAAAAACTTAACAAAGTCTACCAGTGGTGTTCAAGAATATGTGTCATAGTTGAAATGTCTCCTTTTAAGAGGGCAGAAAAAGTAACAGCTACCACAATAGCAAAAAGGAGGCTGTATCAAACATACAGTGCAAGGAAATAGAAACTATAAATGTAATGGAAAGAGCTAAAGCACAATGACATTGCTGTGATCATATATGTTGCTATTATATATCTAATTTATTTTGATTTCCTGCTTCAATAAAAACACCAATAGTATTTAAACCTAAATACCTATGGTAAGAACCATTGTCATTGCACTGATATAAATCTACTATTCTGTACAGAAGAAAAATCTTTGTTAAAAAAGAACCACATGCTGCATACACACATTGCTTTTAACTATACCCTCAATTACACTTATGTGCTCTGAAAAAGGAAAAGACAACCAGATTTGATTCCACTAGCACAAATACTTGAATCAGTACACTACTCATTACCTATATTTTCATTACAAGTTTCTTCATTTTCAACTACTACTTATTGTAGTACTCTCAATATTTGCAATTCTTTACCTTCCCAGGTACACTGTATTTCACTCTTATCGACTCTTTCACAGATCAACATTATTTATGGGTCTTTGGGGTTTTATCATAGCAAAACTTTCTCTAAAAGGAAGATACTCTAAGGGATATTCATAGCTTTTATCTCCCTAGTTCTTTTTGGTATCTAAAGAAAATAACCTCTTCTCCACTCTCATTTTACTAAACTTCTTTATTAAAGATCAGTGTTAAATACCCTTATTTAATGTCAGGGCTCTCTTGGGGTTTTCAGGCTGTACCTGATCCAAGTTTGTATTCAGTGTACTGCAGTGAAGGTTATTAGTCATCTGAGACTATTTTACTAGAGCCATGTTAAATCACTTTCTACAAACTGTGACAGCATTTAACTTTCTCTGCTCACATTATTTTTCCAGCTCTCAAGAAGTTTTTGGATATACTTCTAAGAGTTGCCTATTTTTTTTCCTGTTCACTTCAGATTAAAGTTCCATTTGGCTTGGGCATTTTGGCAGCTTTCAAAGAGTGAGACAATTCATCCTGGTCTGATCTTCATTCCAACTCCATGCTTTTTTTCTTTTTTACTGTGAAATTTATGTCTTTTGCTGGAATATTAAACTTTTCTTCCTTTTCTAATACTGCAGTTAAAAATTTATATGACCTTCTTGCATCAGCAGATTCACGTTTCAATAAATTACTTCTTACCAACTCTTGAAATCAATCTTGCCCTATCACTGTTATTCATTGGGATCTTTGCCAGAAACTTCAGTGAAGAAATGGTATCAATAAAATTCATGAATTTTCAGTATTACTTAAAAGCATCAACCATTTTGTAGAGGGGGAAAAAAATCTATTTTCAAAGTTAGGAAAAGACTGGAGAGCAAATGCATAAGTTGTTCTTGAAATATGCAAAGAAAAATATATTTGAGGAGAAGACTGTTGTCTTTTGGGATTAAAACCTTGGTAAAAATGCAACTGGTTTTCAGTTTTCCTGATTTTATATTTAGATTATTAATGCAGGATCAGATTACAGTTCTGGTTACTTCATCCTTAGATTATAGAACCAGTATGTATCATTTTTGCTCTCTCAGTTGCTTTACTTTACAAATTGCTTTACTTGTTTTTCTTTCTGATTTGGTTCATCAAGTCTGAGTGAACTAGTCAATGAATCGATCTACTCAGAAAACTTAGAATAAATAAAATGTTCTCTCTGCACCTGGAGAAGGAGCAGATGCTGTCAGGAGTGGTTTAGCACTTCAACAGACTGCTTCTGTCTGCATACCCAGTGACTTTTGCTAGTTCACTTGTCTGATTTCCTTAAAGTATTGGCAGCAAATATGTTCTACTTCATACTTTTATCTTTTAAATTAAATATAATACACTCTAAGGAGTTTAGGCCTAACTTTTATAGTAATATTATCTCAAACTAAAGGCTTTAATGTGTGAAATAATTACAACCAGTAATTTAAATAAACAAGTCTGGATCCATTTTGTTATATCATTGCATTTAAAAAAACTTAACATTTGGTAGTTTTTTGAGTTTCCTTAAGAAGTTTTGTTTTTTTCAGATAATGAGCTATGTGTGACACACAGTCTCTTTCTCTGCTAATCAAGGTCCTTCTTGTCCTTATTTGTCTTCCACATAAAGTATTGCTTCCCAGCAATGGAAAGGTAGGCTACACTCACATTCTAGATCACAGGAGGGATGAATGACAGAATGAGCAGTCATCTCTAACTTCTTCCCCAGAAGAGGCAGGGCTATTTAGTCTCACAAAATACATTGCTTTGCATTTCTTTGTTGATTTTTCTTTTGCTTCTTTTCAAAGTTTGCCTCTGTTCAATCCTATAGACTGCAGGATGAACTTTCTAATTTTTATTCACTACCATGATAGTTCAGATAGATGAGCCTACACATCTGCCTAGTGCTCTGTATTGTAACTCAAAGCTTTGTACCATACTCCTTTGCCCCAAATAGACATGATCTGAATCCTTACAACACCTCGCAGAAGGTACTTAGATATCTAATCCTCATTAGTCTCACTAAGATTTATGGTTTATGGCCTCAACAGAATGCAAACATTTCCAATCCCTGATCCTGCAGCAGCAAGGTTAAGGAGTTCTTCATCAGTGAACTGAGGGTAGAACTTGAACAAAATATGACTGTAATTAATTATTAGGAAAACATTACTATAGGCTTACCATAACATATTCACACAAGGTTTCAGGAAATGGAAAATTTGTACCTAGCCCTCTTAATTCCAAAATTTCAGCATTTTTTCCCTGAGTTATTGTCTATCATGAATACATTAATTGCCTTTGTTAATTCAAAGTAATTAGCAATCCTAAATTTTGCTCATGTTATGAAAACAAGTTAGTTAATCAAAATGTTGTCTAAATAAGGGGAAGTGTTATGCAGTACAGAAGTACTCATCACTTGTGAAATAAGATCTTCAGTTTGAAAAGTTCTTCAGAATTCAGATAAGCAATAAATTGCATCAAGCTTGGGGTTATTTTTTTGCTTTTTTATCTAATTATGGTTTATCTTTCAACAAACTGCTTCTCAATACCCTTTTTGTTCTGAAAAAAGCCCTCCAGAAATCAAAGCTGCTTATCTCCATCACTCTGCCTTATTTACTTACCTTCACCTTACAGAAATGTGTGACAGACTTCCTGTCCCACTGATGCCTCTGTGAATGACAACTAGATGTTTATATTTCCAGTCCATAACTGATGGATTAAATGCATCTGAAATTTCTTCTGTCTCTGGTATTTGAGGTGTGTACATTAATACATGTGTGACCATACTAACTCACATAAATGTTAATTACTAACACTATCCATTTGTATTCATAAGTATTGATCATTCTTATTGGCTTGGTTTCCTACAGTCTTTCTATTTTTCAGTTTGAACTCTTTAAAATGTCCTAAATATGCATTTTTATATTTACAGTCCATGTCATGAAGTCAATCTCTTTCATGCAAATTTACTCCTTTATAGATTCTGCTTGATGTACCATTTCAAGAATGAAGTTATATTTTTGAATATATATATTGCTGCTTTGTAAATGGATGATGTATGTGGTCAGCAGGTCTTTGCTCTGTAACCTGGTGTGCAAGGCCCAACTTTGAAGTAGCCACCTTGAAAAAAATTGCTTTTCTGCATTGTAGTGAGGTTTTATAGACATTAATATACTAGAAGATGATTTTTAAACTTAATCCCATGCAGTGGTCTGTGATATATCTATTTAAATCTGCATTTCCAATATAGTAGAAGTACCTATTGTTGTTTGCTTTTAGAGATGAAACTACATTCACACAGACACAACAGAATTTCAGTTTTTAGGAGAGACTTGCTTTCACACTTCTTTCTGTTTTACAATCTGAACAGAAGAAAGCAAGGGAGAGTGTAACCACAGAGTCACAAAATGGTTTGGGTTGGACAAGGCCTTAAAGACCATCTAGTTCCAGCCCTTCCCCTGCCAGAGGAAGTCATACCATCCACTGGGTCAGATAGCTCAGGGTTTCATCCATCTTGGCCTTGAATTGTCATGGTTGCTACTACTTATACAGGAAGATTTCCCTTCCCAAATATTACTGCTGAGAAGCTATTAAAAAAGGGAAAGTTCAAAACATCAAATAGTTAATAGTGTATTTTTTATGCCAGGTGCAATCAAGTTAGTTGAATAACATTGCATACTACAACTGAGACCCTTTTTAATAAACCACAAAAATAATATAAGAATGAATACTGTAGTTGTAAAGAAGAGAGGATTTCTGACTAGCATAGGTCCTGCAGGTGGTATGTGGAAGTATACAGTCCATTGCAAAGTGTCTGAAAAATACATTAATTAGTAAGAAATGTCTTCAGAAAGACTTGCATATTTTATGGTTTTTTTCTGAATTTTACTACTAAGATGGTTGAACTGACGTGACTTGAAATTTTTTCAAGCCAAGTATATTAATTTGACACAAAGAAAACCATATAGATAAAGCTTTGCACTTAGTATAATAATATTGTCTCAGAGCCCTGAATGAAATAACACTGTGAGGAACAGCTTCAAAAAAAATTGATCTTTCTTTTCAGTTTCCTCCTACCCCCTCCCCTACACCCCATATATTATTGCCTACAGACAAAAAATTGAAAACACTTGTGTATGAAGGAATTATTTGATCTATTGTTGGATAAAGATGGGTCATTAATTATTTATATTGTATGAGAAAAACTTTTTTCGTTTCTATTTTCTGCTTTTAAAGAGCTGCAGTTCCGCAGACGTGAGTCCATAGGTAATTCTCAATTAAACATTTCACAGTATTAAATTAATTTTAAATGAGAGCAGATGGGATGTGTTAGATTCCTTGGGAAGTCATGAAATGTGCTGATTTTTTCATAGTTTCTATGGTGCTTGAGAGATTTGGCTGTGTCTGGGTTTTTGTGTCATTATGACAGATTTTTTTCTTGGAGGGGGTGGGTTGTTTGGGTTTAGTTGCTGTTGACATATATCACATCAATGATAATAATGCTATAATTTACATGACAGCTCCTAGACTAGTAATATTTTGAAAAAAAAAAAAAAACCCAACAAAAAAACAAACAAACAAACAAAGGAAAAAAAAAAAAACCAAAAAAAAAAAAACCAAATCAAAACAAAATCCACCACCTTTGCTGATTAATTTTGCCTGAATTTTTAGAACAACAATTCAGCGATATTTTGTAGTGTTCCAGAAGACTCATTGTGAACATGGGCAGGCTTATGTAGAATGATAACTGCTGCACAAGTTCCTGTTATTCATTTAGGTTAATAATGGACAGAAAATATTTATGATCTTTCTTTTAAAGTTTTGAGGTTGGGAGTCTTTTGGGGGCTTTTTTAAGTTAAAAAATTAAGGAATATTTGCTGCTTTCATTACTCTTTAGAAATCCTCATGTATATTAAAAATGATTGCAAACACATTCCTAGATTACAGTTGATTCAGTATGTGAATTTATATAAATTTGAATATATAATTAATTTTAAAGGAAAAAATTATACTGTACTTCAAGATATCATTGTAAATATTTTGCAAAAGTATTCTTTTCTTCATTTTTTTGTGTTTTAATGTTGGGTAATTGGTATAATTTCATGTGTTGAAGTGGGTGGACCAAGTAGACCAGTAATTCTAGTATCCCTCAGCTTCAGATTCCTTAATTTAAAATCCCCTTGCCATTCTTATTAAGGTCTCGTATCAAGCTAGGAATATATAAACATAAGATTAAACATCAGAAATGTTCTGACTCTCATACATAGTTTTGTAGGAGATTACTGATTAACAGGAACTAATTGATATGAAGTAGCTGTGGATTTAGGAAGAAAAAGATAAGTACTCATTGCATACTGAAAAAACAAACAAACTACAAAACAAAACAAACAAAAAACCAAAAAACACATTTTGAATAATATTCTAGATACTGAAAATTCAAATTCTTGATAACTAACTCACTCTTGATAAGATCTAAAGCCCATTCATCTGTATTTTTAATGCTGTAGTAGCTAGGACTCCTATCACACTAAAAATAGAGGTGATGCATCATTTTAATTACAGCAAAGATTTTTATTAACCCATTATCTTAAGTGGGAAATAGTTATGACATTAAGTGACATTAAACTGAGATTTCAAGTGTTCTCATGTTGTTTTAGAAGGAGTAAAAAAGAAACAAACCAAAAACTTTTGTATTTTTCTGCCAGAAATAATGGAAGAAAAAAATGAAAAGTTCAATATTACAAATATCACATAGGTAGGTATACCACCAGAATGTGAGGGGCAGATTGCCAGAAGTGGAGCTGGAAGTTTTCTCCTGAGCTTGTTTAATTCCTTTCCTCTAAACAAGGTTTTACTATACCTTCCTCATAGGGAAATGGCCTAAACTGTGTCCAAATTGTTGATAAAGAAATGACACTTCTGCAGGCTCATTGCAGTGTTTAAATAGTGCCCCTGCTTCTTTATTTCTTTTCCCCCAAAGAATCATAAATGAATTTTTCTGCAGACTGTATTTCTTCTTCCAGGGATGAGAAGAATAATTATTTCCATGTCCATTGCATCAGCTTATTATATATTTGGTTATTATGTTTTTCCCTGAACTATGTAATAACTTGCATTGTGTTCCTGTAAAAAATTGAAATTATTTATTGAATTTAAATTCATTATTCATTTGAACAAATTATATTTATTTTAATGATTTTTTTAATAGTTTTAAATAGTCCAGGCAAAACTACAAAACAATTCAGTTAGTGATACTTATCACTCAAGAATCTTAGGAAAAAAATGAGCTTTACTGCCAGTGTTTTCATAAACACTGGTTTAAAATTGTGGTCATCTTCAGGAATAAAACACTAACTCCTGACTCTACACATATGTATGTGCTTAATCCAATGTAAAGAAATTAATTTTTTTTGATCCATTAGAGAAAATAGAATTTCAGCTAACTATGAACTGGCCTGGTAAAAATCCTTTTCTCTGAATTTTTTTTATTATTCAATAAGGATACAAAACTATCAAAATCAATAAACATCATCATTAAGAGACTATATCATTCATCCCTAAAGATATAATCTCCTTTGGTAGAATGCAGGACGTTGAGATTTGCCTTATTCCCAGTTCTGCCCTCTGTATTTTCCTTTTCCCCTATCCCTAACTCATTTATTCCACACCACTCACCAGACTCTCCTCAAGCGTTTTGTCTGTGTTTCCACTTTGATTCTGCTTTAGCCTAAGTAAGTGTGAAGGTCAGGAGCTGGGGAACTGGCATATTTCATGGGCAGGAGGTCTCTTAGACTCGACCTGGTCGGGTCATATGGACTGACTGCCCATCTTTTGTTGGAATATTTTACCTGTGTTCCTGGAGCACATCTTATTCAGCTACACACACAAATGCAAACACATATATATCTAGATAGATGGATAGATATAAGCTAGAGGTTCTGTTAAGTAGCTTTTATACTCTTTACAAAAATGGCTACCTTTCTCCATCTTTCCATTACCATTAGGCATTTTTTATGCTTCACTTTTTATGCTTTCAGCAATTGTTAAATGTATTTTTTCTAGCTATATGTTTATATTCCTTAAAAGAGGTTAAATCTTCTGGGTGTACAAGAGTTACGGAAGAGTGACGAGAAAATGTCAATCTCCTTGTTATTTATAGCAGCTAAGGTAGAAAAACATGGGTTTTTTTCCCTGAAGTAAAAGTTGAATGTGTCTGAAAAGCCTTCCATCAAACACTTTCCATCAAACACTTTTCACAACTCCATTAATAATAGCGAAAATTCAAAAGTAGGTAAGTCTGACTAATTAAGCCTTGCAGTAAAGGGAAGAAATACAGCAACTATGAAATGCTTATTGCATTTAATAACTCCATCAGTGTTGGAAGGCTATCATAATAGCTTGCAGATAGGTCACAAATGTGCCAGCAGTCCTGGCAATACAGCCCCTTCTGAGAAGGGTAAATTTGACCTCAGGAGGAATATATCGTTGCGCAACTAACAATTGAATGTGAACGCACAAGAGTTCCAGGGAGGAAAAAATCCTCAGAAATATTTGCATTCAAGAAGACTTCAGAGGGTTCACTGGATCCTGAAAATGTATAAGGAGAATAGAAAATTCCAGCTTAAAACAGTGTTTCCTCAGGAGTACTTCAAAAAGAAAACAGTTCTGCCAATCTTGCTTGTCTAGTGACATGTATCTCGAGAATGTGTTAATATCCAGTACACAGCAATTATGACTGGTTGGATTTTCTCCTATTATAACAATATAAAGCCTTCACTGAAATTGCTTTGTTTTATATCTTCTATTCTGCCATGAGGAAAATATTTTTTTAATTCTTAAGAGCTGGTTTGATGCTTTAGTTTTCAATATTCTAATCTTCAAAAGAAACTTAATTTTTGGTAGCATTCATGGTCATGGTTTGTTCCTTGGAATTTTCAGTTATTGCCTTTGCAGGTTGACTGCTTTTATGAGAATTTCTCCACAGCAGTAGCATGCTGTCAAGTGCTTAAAATCTGTCACTGTGTTCTTGATTCAGCTGTTTAATCTGTGAGAGCTAAATTCTGCTTCAAAATTTGCAAGTGTGAAAGCATTCAAAAAAATGTCTGCACAAGTCTGCATAAGTGAAAAATGTAACCTCATCTATCTTAGATGTGCAATGTTGTGATCAAAACTTTAATCGTGACTGACTCCCAGTCAAAGCAGACAGACCATGACTGGTTGTATCTTTGTGGTCTTTGATACCTATTTCTTCATTTCAGCTAGAGCAGACGCTGAAATTCTCCTTTGAAAGCGGTTTGCTTCTAGATGACCCTGTACTTATTCATTATGCATTTATTCATTATATATTTATTTGTCTATATATATATTTATATATTTGATCACTTGCTGGAATCAAGAGCATAAATATTCACAGAACTGGCAAAAATTACACCAATTTAAAGGAGTCCAAAAAGTAAACTTCCAGAATCGCAAATGGTTTGTTCATGTCTTAATACTCTCTATATATATCATCTTCTCAATTCACTAAATTATTGTAAAATATCTAGAAAAATCACAGAACTTTTCCACACAACAATAATCGATTGTTATCTTTTTAGCTGCTTTTACCAAAATAATTCTTAGAGTGTACAATCACCTGATATTTAAAACCCAATTTTTTTTTACACCTTCTGATTCATAGGAAATTTATTTTATACTTTTTGATTCATATTGTGAGAGAAATACTCTTTTGCTACTGCTTTCTGTATGCTGAGGATTTTCAAGTATGCTATTACCTGCTTTTAATTTTTTGCCATAAAATTAATTTCTACAAATTCAGAAAGAAAAGAATTGTCAATAATTATTTTAAAAAATCGGGTTTGGACATTGCTCTCTGGTTTGATTCCTGAATACCTTTTGTCATAAGGTTTCTACTTTTCATTGGAAGAAGGTTAGGCTGACTACTTCAGCAGACCTGAATTTAGGCAGCTATTGTATTTCAATTGTGTGTAGTAGATGTTAATTTTCAGGTTTGAGTGCAGCTGTCACACTTTATAATTCTAATCTCCATTAAATATTTTATAATTCTGCATTTGGGTTGGTTTGTTTTGTTTTGTTTTGCTTTGTTTTTACCAGTCATGTGCTTAATCAATGGCTCTACTCATATCTCTTAAAAGGTTTCTGGAAAGATTTTCTGTAACTAACTGTTTTTTCTGTTGTTGCCTATCTCCGAAGTCAGAATACTGGTCTGACACCCTCAGTAAATTTGCTGATAACACCAAGCTGTGCATTGGAGTTAACACACTGCAGCAAAGGGATGCCATCCACAGGCATTCTTAATAAGGATATCATTGCTCTTTTCTTGGAACTAGATGTTCCATAGGGACCTTGACAGGCTTAAAAGGTGGTCCTGTGTGAAGCTCAGTGTTTAACAAAGCAAAGTGCAAGGTCCTACACCTGAGTCATGGCAATCTCAGACACACCTACAGGATGGGAAGAGACATGACTGTGAGCCACCCTGCAGAGAAGGACCTGGGGATGATGGTTGAAGAAAAACGCAACGTGAACTGGCTGTGTGCACTCACAACCCAGAAAGTCAATGGTGTCCTGGGCTGCAGCAAAAGGAGCATGGCCAGTCAGTCAAGGCAGGTGATTCTCCCCACTCTATTATGCTCTCTTGAGAAAGGAGAATACCTTTCTCAGAGAGGAGAATACCCTATCTGGAGTACCAGAGAGGAGAATACCCTATCTGGAGTACTGTGTACATTTCTGGTGTCCCCAACCCAAGGACATGGAACAAGCCCAGAAGGCCAGAAAGTTGACAAGAGGACTGGAGCACCTCCTCTACAAAGAGAGTCTGAAAGAGTTGAGGCTGTTCAGTCTGGAGAAGGTTGTGTCTAGATCTCATGGCAAACTTCCAGTATCTGTAGGGAGCCTATTATGAAGATAGAGAGGGGCTCTACTTCAGGAACTGTACAAATAGTAGAATGCTTTGAAATAGGGGAAATTTAAGCTAGATAGTAGGAAGGAATTTTTCACTGTGAGGGTGGTAAGACACTGGAACAGGTTGCCCAGCAGGTTGTAGATGCCTGAAACCTGGCAATGTTCAAAGCTGAGTTTGAACAAAGCCTCGAGCAACCTGGTTTAGTGGGAGGTGTTCCTGCCCATGTCAGGCATGGTTGAAACTCAAAATTTTTTAGCTTACATTCCAATCCCTTAACATTTTATGACTCTGTTATTCTTCTTTTATTTTACTGAAATCTGTCTCTTTATATCAATAAATTTTATTTTCCTGTCATAACTTCCCATTCAATTTTATGATAGAAGCTATGATGAATTTAGGTAAATCTAAGGCAATTTTTTTTTTGTCTGTGAAGAGTCTTCGCTATAGTCAAGTCTTCAGTGTACTGTTGCTCTTGAGATTCTGAAGGGGGTTATTTTTGGTTAGGTTTTCTTGTATCTTCAGGAGTTAGACATTCAGGCTATGCAAGAAACCTCAGTGAGACATTACAAATCACAGTAGTGTTATGACAAAGGATTACTCAAGGTAATTTTGTAGTTTTTTTCATGAAAAGGAGGATGACAATAATACCTATTCCTTTATGGACAATGTCTGATTCATGCACAATCCCCTGAAAATAATTTATAATAAGGATTATTACCCCATATAAACTTCCTCTTACATGCTCCAAACCCATTTCAATTCATCCGGCTGGTCAATATGTTCCGCTATACCATCTGGGAACTTGTCATTTCAGATCATGACTTGTTTTCTAAATGTTGCATGCAGAAGTTGCAAATAGCATTGTATAATAAATTTAATTATTTGTAACATATCCTCTAAAATAGATATGAAGTTAGTGATGCACAGTTCATGGTGTTGGGTTGTTGTTTTTTCTAATTGTTTCTCTATTTTATTATTACATATGTTACAGAAATGAGTTTGTGAGAATTCAGTCATTACTTACTGACATTTTCAACATGGCCATATCAAGCTCTTTTTAAGAGCATAGCCGTGCATTTTTAAACTTCAGAAATAGAGTTACTTTTTAATGTTGTGTCTTAAACATGAAAGACTGAACCTAACCTTAAAATATTATTTTTTTTACATTCCATGAAAGCCTTTTCAGAATAAACTTTATAACCAACATTACTTATAATTGGTGAGAAAACCGAAATTATTTTTAGGATTTTAGAAGTATTATCAGCAGTAAAAGCTGCAAGTCTTAAATGTCATTATGGTATATGATGTCTCTGGTATATGATGTGATTGATAATGAAAAGTCACCAAGAAAGATGTTTCACTGATTTACACAATTATAAAGTTTAAGGTGTATGAAGCCATTATCAATTAATGATGTATCAATGGTGTACTATTTATTAGAATTCTATTCTTCACGCATTTTTTACCCTGTCTTTTCAACAATTTTGGAAGACTGGAGAGCTTTGAGCTAGAAATGCTGTGGAAGCTTAACTTTCCTCTTTATCTTGCTAACCTAAAGCAAAAATATCAACATGTGTTTAAAAATGGATATGGAGGATTGAAAACTGATGAAAATAAACAATGTAGAGTTCATAAGACATAATCCTTACTTTTTTGACAGATCACATTGCTTTTTTTGATGGCCAAAAATAATGCCTTGAGGAGTCTAATCAGTAAGGTTTGTAGTAAATAGTTTTTGAAGAAGCTGAAAAAAAAAGAAAACACAAAAGCAAGTTCTCATAAGATATATCAGCTGCCAAAATTAAAGTGGATACATTATTCAGTACTGAAAATATGGTTCTGTTTTGCTTTGCTTTGCTTTTTCAGCTTAGCTACTTGTGGAAAGTTTAACATGTTGCCTGACTAAGAACAGAAAAGAAACTCTGTAGCTAAGATTGGCAAAACTGAAATGATGTTTCATTATCAAATAGTAGCAATGAATTCTGAGAAAAGCAGATCTGCTTTGCTGGTAGTGAAATTAAAATAACCTAGTTCCCTTGTTTAGATTCCCTGAGGGACTTTGAATCTGTGCTTGGGGCTGGATGCACTCCTAACATCTATGGTACAAGAAGTGTTTAGGCTTTTCCTGTGATTTCAATGTCTGTAATGATACCCTACCCTGCTGGTGTTCGGTGTGGTTTGACATAATGCTTAGCCTTTATTTCTGTGAATAGAGTGAAAAAGATCACTTTACTTTACTTACTCAACCCTTTTGTGATATCATAAAATATAACATATTTTCAATTTCCTATATTTCTGTAAAATTTGATCAAAATTCACCATGTTAAAAATTTATTAGAAGAAATAAAGCTTATTTTCTTATAAAAACACCTGAAAGTGAGTGCAGCAACAAATGAAAAGGAACAAGGTGCAAGAGGTAAGGGAAAAATTTATTGCAAGCATGTGGCATAATAAGGAAACATGGATGAATTATTATGTAAAGTGCTAAAATGTAAAGAAGAGCATAATTTTGTTATACTCTTTTAGTTACTCTTTTCTGGACATTTTTTAGTCTCCAACTCACAAAAATGAAAATGTCTAGCAATAAGTTATCACTTTGTATTGAGTGCGAAACAATATAATAAATGTTGAATTATTTTGTGATAATATAGAAAAAATTATCTCCCAATGTTCAAGAAAATGCTTCTTTATTTATGGAGTAGCTGGCCAGTACATAATGACTACCCTATAAAATATTTTATTATTTTTAAAACGCTGCCTGGCGGAGAAAATAAAGACAAACAATGAAGCAAACAAAACAAAGCAAAAACCAGGAAATAGTTGTAAAAACGTCACAAAAAATGGAAGTGTACCCCTTTTCCAAGGAAAGTGTATGTGTCAAGCATGTATTAATATTTTTATTGCATTTCACAATTATTTATATTTCAGTATAACTTAAAACATAGAAATTATGCTTATCATTAAACAGAAACCAATTTTTTTTCTTTCTGCCAAACCCAATAAGTTTAAGGAATTTATATTAAAGACTCAACTACTGTCAAATCTAAATAATTTTTCAGAAATAAAACAATTTTTAAGAGAAATAAAACATTTTATTCTGCCAAGATGTAGTTTCAACATAGACTTGTTGCCATAAGTGATTTTATACCAGTGTATGGGAATTTTTTATAGAACTCCTATTTACAATTACCAGAATATAACAAAAGAGTCTTGGGAATATTTTAGGACAATTTTTTGGTTTTCTCTCATGCTACCATCACTTTATACTGTTAGATTGTTTTTTAATCAATGCTCCAAGTTTAGATATTGCTTTGTCACACTTAGTAATTTCTTATCTTTGCTTGAAATATTGAGGTTTTCATAGGATCTCACAGAATCACAGCTTGGAAGAGACCTCTGGTGGTCATCTGGTCTATCCCCTCATTATGCAGGTCTGCCTAGAGCCAGCTCTTACCCAGGACCACATGCAAGTAAAATTTGAATAACTCTAGTTATTGATGAAGACTCCATAATCCCCCTGGGCAAGCTGTGCTGTCACTCACAGTGAATGTTTCCTGATATTTATATGGGACATTTGTGCCTGTTGCCTCCTGTTCTGTCACAAAGCAGCACTGAAATGAACCTAGCCTTGTTCTCTTTCACCCTCTCTTCAGGTATTTATACATATTGATGGGTTCCCCCCTAAGCCTTCTCTAGGCTAAACTGTCCCAGATCAAGGTTTGTCTGCCTTTCACACTGGGCTACATGGACACTTGTGACAACAGATGTTCAAAAAAACCCTGTTGTAAACCCTTATGTGCCTGAGTTCAGCTGGCTGTAGTGACTCCATCCATAATATGCTCAGCATTATTAAATTTTCACAAGTAATACAAAGAAAGTTAAAACCATATGGAAGCTCACTATATGTAATTTTGATCCAATACAAGGAGAATTCTTCATAACCTTTTATCTAAATTAGCCAATGACTTTGCAATGTCATGTACCAAGCAGTACTTGCATATAAAATTGTTAAAATCAATAAGTGCAATGTAACATAATCCCACATCTGTTAGAAACAAATTGAGATCTGATAAGAGCTTCAAACTTAAGACTAGGGATATAAAGGTAGCTGCTTTCTGCAGTTGATATTGTTGGGTTTTCTTTCTTTTAATTCTTATAAGTAGAAAAGAAAAAAATCATTCCAGAAAAAGAAGGTAAGCATTAATTGCAAAATATAAATATTGAATTGCTACTTTCACAAAGAAAGTAAAGGATGCAATACTTCTATTTTAGTCCTCTTAGGAGATGTAAGGAATTTAGTGAGTAAGAAAATTAGTCTTTGTGATGCAATCTGAATAGACATTTCACCTTCTCATAATGGTGTATGGAAAAGAAAATGCATTTTCATCAGAAATAGTGGTATGTTTTGATAGAGACTTCAGGTATGAAGTGTCATCCAGCAAAACCCTCAAATCCTTCTCTTCAGAGCTGCTTCTCAGCTTGTTCACTCCCAGCCTCTACCAATACTGCCCTGACCCAGGGGCAGCACCTTACACTTGTTGAACCACATGAGGTTCCCTTGGGCCTACTTCTTGAACTTGTCCAGATCTCTCTGGATGGTATTCCACCCTTCAGGTGTGTCAGCTGAATCACTCAGCTTGATGCCATCTGTGATTTTGCTAAGGGTGAACTCAATCCCTTCATTTGTGCTGTTAATTAAGAGATTAGGTAACACTGGTCCCTATCTGGAGTGATGAGAGAAAAGGATGCTGTGGGGGACTGCTTCAGAGGCTTTACAGAAGCCCAGATAAGTTATGTCTGTCCCCTTCCCTTGTTCACTGACATTGTCACTCCATCATCAAGGTTGTTTCTAAAAAAAGGGAGTGAGAGTTGAAGTGGGTATGTTAGTTTAGGCTGTGCACTGGATCTGTCTGGGATAGAGGACACTGTGTGGGACTGAGCTGCCTGCCATGGTTAAACAGCAGCAAGTTATTAAAACTATAGGGATAGCAAGAAATAATTTAGTATGTGGCTTAAAAACTCAAGGCTAATTTGTACTTTTGGGGCTTCAGGTGAATAGTGAAGTCAAAACACCCGTTTCCTCCTTGTTGGGCACTGCTCAAATTGCGTCTTTTTAACTTCAAAATTCAAGTATAAATCCAAAGGACCTGCTTTTCAAGGCCCAGAATAGTATTGCGGGCTGTAGCATGAGATACAGGGTAGGTTTCCAACTTGTTCCCCATACTTGTACTTAGACCACCGCCCTCCATACCAGAGGGGCTTCATCCGCTTGGCTTGTTTAATGGCAGCGCACGTCTCACAGTCATGGATAACCTGAGAAATGCTGTCCATGGTTAGATCCACCCCTTGGTCTCGTGCCCACTTATAGTTGGCATCTCTACCTTGGCGACCTGAGGCATCATGGGCCCATCGTGCTAGGAACAACTCTCCCTTGTGCTCCCAGTCAAGGTCTATCTTCAGCTCCCCTATTTTTGCAGCTTGATCTACTTGCTGATTGTTTTGCTGCTCCTCATTAGCTTAGGTACTCTGGGAAGATTTTGACCTTTAGTATTGTGTGATAACGCACACTTAGCCACTGCAACTCCAAGTTTAAAATTGCATTTAATATTTACCATCCTCACAGCATCAAAATTAAGTAGGTTTATTTGATAATATATAAATGATTACATTTCTATTGTGCGCATCTTTGGGAAATGGTGTTTATACAAAGATATTGGATAGATTAATAAATCCTCACATGTTTGAATTAAAAATGGTCGGGTTGCTAGCCAATACAGCAGAGTTTATAAAACAGCTGAAATTAATGGCAAAAAAGACCTACATGGTCATCTAGTACAGTCTATTCTCTGAGTTCTGTGTAGTGTCATTACAATGAGGGTCAAATGATGGTCAGGTATTTCCCTTGGGTGGCTTTTTCACATTCTAATCAATTTAATCGTTCAGAATCTGGGTTTGAAATCTAATTTTCAAATGTAAAACTTCTCCCAACATGGGATAGCTTTGATCAGTTAAGAAAAAAACATTTCAATACTTTTCACCTAGTAGTTTGGCTTCAACAAGAACTGAAGCACTTAAGGGCTGATTTGTAGTGTGTTTTCCATGCCCTGCAGCCAAACTAAACTCCTCAGAGTTTCAGGGTTTTTTTTCCTCTTAAATTTCCACAGATACCTTTTCCTTAATCTATTAACACCAAAAAATTAACATAGAGAGCAGCTTTGGTGAACTTACCACAAGTAATAAATTTCCCAAGACCATTCTCTCTATTGACATTTTTAAGCAGTATTATTCAAATTTATTTTTGAGAGAAGGACATAAAGATTTTAAAAATCTTTAGAATAATATATGTTAAAATAATTTCAAAACTTTAAAATAATGCATTTTATATTGACTTATCTTCAAAAGTGTGTATTTTAAAAACAAGTATATGTTTTCCCATTGCCATTTAGTACACTACATAAGAACTTTCCACTTTCAGCCTGCAAATATGTAATATATGCACATCTGAAAATTAAGAACTGGAGTGTTAGGTATGGCTTTCTCTCCTCACAAAAAATACACGTTAGGTAAGTAATTGTTCTCTATAATAGGTAGCAATGGACTGAATGCCTGCAAAGAAATGAACTCCACTTCTATGGACTTGGAGAATATTACTTCAAAGCAGCTTCTAGCGGAGAGCATCATGCTACCAGTCATTAAAAATTGATTTCAAGGGACTCACAGGTGCTATGTATAAATGAATTTTATTTTATATAATTAAATTGATTCATATTCCATAGAGGAAAAATGTAGAACATGAACAAGTCATTACCAATCCTAACATTTCACTACACTGCATTCATGGCTGCAATCTACCTCCTTCTTCTCTACTTATGCATCATTTATATGTTATTTATTTCAATCAGTTGGGGAGTTATAGTTTTATTAATGGATTCCTACTCTACATCTGAGAAATACCATGTGCCTTAATTTGAGAAAAAGCCCATTAGTATATAGTTTTTATTTTGTGCTCCATACCTTTGTTATTCACAGTAAGGAATTACTCACTGAAGCAGACAAGTAAAGCAATCTGGATTTGTTTTATAATAAATTGTATCATATTATGCCCAGAGGCCAGAGTAGAAAGAGTTTGTTCAATAATAAAGTCGGTTCATTAAACATTAGAGTATTGTGTTTTCTCCCAGAGTTACATGCTGATTTCATATAGAGTAATAGTGTTTGCTTCTGTAAGTACATGTTCCTACAGGCATGGATTTAGCATTTTATATATCATCATCAATACTAAAAATGGGGGGAAAACACTTCTTTAAAAAATAAATCAATCTGTGTGACTATAAGTACCTGTGAATTACTAAATTCTGAATTTCAGAGGAGGGAGGAAGAGGGAAAAAGGTTGGTGTTGTTTATATCTGTCCTGTGACAGAGTATGAGCACAATGTAGAGAACTTACATTGTCATTTTACTCTCAAATTGCATAGCTTAAAAGTGCAACTGTAAAACAGTTCACTGGTTTTGAAGCCCTGCTTCAGTTGGACTTTTTTACACCTTTCTGTTATTTACAATTTTTTTTTTTATTCTCTTTGAAACAAATTATGGTCATTGCATACACATAGATAACCAGCAGCATTTCAGCTCCCTAGAGTTAATCTGAGCCAACAAAGTTATTTTCTCCTGTATCAGAGAAGTGCCAAGCTTGATATATGAGCTGGACATACAAGCTGTTGAAATCTAGTGTTCTGTTCCTAGCTCACTGCTGAATACCTCTAAAAATCAAATGTTCTTCTCAACTCTTATTGAACAGCATATCACACAAGTTTCAGCTTCTTCTGGTCTGACACATACTAGTCTGACTACTTTTTTTCTGTGAAGAACTGTTTTCATTATGCTCTTTGCAAAGTGCTTTGAAAAAAACATACAGTATATTTTAATTGTTAAATTTGCTGTATAGCAGTTGCCAGATACGTCACAACAGCTTTTTAGAATGACTGTACTAAATGAATGAGGCTCATAACAGCCAGCTATGCTAATTACACTATTTAGGAAAGGGAAAATACTAACACATATTTACTTGGTGATGACTAAAGACATTCAAAATTGCAAAGCAAGGGAACTGTTATCTTCAAATTTTGTTGGAACTCAAGAACTTTTTTAAAAAGTCTGTGAAATTATGTTTCAGAAATGCTAGTCCATATGCTGTTTCAAAACCAAAATACATAACTCATGTCAGGCAGCCTGGAGCATTTTCTGTCTCCTTCCTCTGCAGAAACAAGCCAAAAGTTCTCATCTCATGGATTGAGCTCAGATTCTGAAGTTTCTAGGCTAAGGGCAGAAGATTAAAAACAAACTTTCATGTACAGTTAGTCTTACTATTCTGAATGTCATATAGTCATTACTTATTCCAAGTTTTACAGACTGTGACTAAATATGGACAGAGACAGCCAGAGCCTGCATGAGCCTGCTTTGCTAGGAGAACATTTAGAATATAACAAAATTCAAGTATAAATCACTTACACTGACACAGAGAGAAATGAGAAAGTTACACTAGTGTCTGATATGAAGAGCTTATAAGACCAGTTTACCCCCTTGGCCTACTTCAACTTAGAAAGAATATTCTAAGGATATTCTATGATTCTAGGATGTATTTTCTGGGGTTATAATCTTCTTTCTTATATACAAAAACCTTTTCACTCAGACCACATGACAGAAGAAATAACACCATGATGGGGCTAATGACACAGTTCAGTGAATTAATTGCAAAAAAAAAAGAATGACCAGAAAAGGTTGTGCATTGCCCTGTCTTGGAGAAGTAAATTGGCCTTGACTGTGGGAATGTAAAAGTATTTCCTCTACAACCAGCTGGAGGTGTCATAAAGGAAATGGTAGATTACATAAATTAATCTGTGTTTCGTTTGATGGTAACAGCAACAGTGTGAGATTTTTTTTCTTTTTTATTGCCGTGAAGGAAATATGCAAAGAGAAGCTGAAGGTGGTGGGGAGAGGAAGGTGGAAATGAGATGTCTCAAAGATTAAGGCATATGCACGGCAGATATATCACTGCATCTGTGGGAGGATCGTGCCTTTTTGGAGTGGCATTGGGAAGAAATGGAGATATTCTACAGCTACTGAAATAGCACTAGAAATGGATGTAGGGAAATTACTCAAATTCAATGCATATAATCATTAAAAAAAAGTGCAGCAGCTATAGAGTGAGAGTATTAAGCAGAATCTATGTTTTAATTGACATTTTCAGTGGCTAACCAATCAAATACATTGCAACTAGACCGCCAAGACTTTTTTCATTTCTGTAATTTATGACAAAGTTGCCAAAAATCAACCTAAAGAGAAGGAACACAAGTAATGGAAGATTCAAATTATGTCAGGTTCCAACCTGACATAATCTATCTTGAGTTACAAATTTGTAAAACCAGCTTAAAAAATTTCCAGAAATCTCGAGGACAATTTTGTTGCCTATAAATTTCAGCCATGGGCAAAATCAGAACAACTCACTTTTCAAACAAGGTATTTTGGCAGAGATACCATTGAAAAAAATTATTCACATAATGAAGAAGAAATTTTTTTTTTTTTTTAATTACACTTTGGGGAAAAAAGAGCAATTAGGGAGCATCAGAAGAGAAAAGAAGGAACCAGCCTGTTAGATGCCTCTCTAAATGCAAGAAGTATTCAGGTAGTCCTAAACTGAAAAATAATGATAACACAAAATTACTGGCAAATACTTGTTCCTCTCAGCACTAACCTGCAAACAAGGTAATAGCAGAATGTTTGGGTAATGTGTTTTTGATTCCCATTGCAAATGAATTTGCAAAACATGAAATAAATTATCTGCAACTTTTAGTTAGGGGGCCAATTAAGCACACTTTATGCACTAAGATCTGAAATGAGGTTGAACAGAATCTCTCAGAAGGACCTGTGAGAGTGACAGCATAATTAAAAAAATATGTATTCAGATGGGAAAAAAGATCAAGGTCCATAACACTGCAGTATAGGCAAGGAAAAGTTGTAAATACTAGGAAAATAAAGTTTAAAACCTTAAGAGTGACATAATCCAGGTGGAAAATATAAACTTTTTGAAAGTATATATTAACTAAAAAAAGTTTTCCAGAATGCAGCCTAAGGTATTATGCTAACTAGGACCAGAATAATTGAATCTAGGTATCATTTATTGCAGAAAAGACCCTTAAGATCACCAAGTCCAGACATAAACATACCATTTCCAAGTCCACCACTAAAGCATGTCCTGAAGAGCCTCATCCACACATTTTTTAAATACCTCCAGGAATAACGTGTGGGCAGCCTCCTCATTACTTCAATGCCACCAGCTTTGGTGACCTTCTTTGGATACACTCCAGGACCTCAGTGTCTTTCTTCTAGTGAGGGGTTCAAATTTGAACATAGGATTCAAGGTCTGGCTTCAGGAGTGCCAAGTACAGAAGAGAATCAGAAAGAAGCATATCCTACTGCAATTTATCATCATATTAATATATTCATTTAGAGAATACTATATTGCTTATTGATTTCTCTAATGTCATTTTACATTCAAAATTTAGCATTGTAAATTTGTGTTTCTAACCTTAACAATATTCATTAAATGAATAATCTCTGCATCAGTAAGTTTCTATATCATACTGCTTATTTACACTTGTGGCTTGTCTTATTCAAGTGCAAATAATGAACAGAATCCAATCAGAATGGATTCTGATATGTCTATATCATAAAGTCATGGAAGACAAAATTTTGGTGAAAGGTGAACTTTCCTAACTGAAAAGTTCCAACAAGATATTGAAACCAAGGGAATAGTTTTACAGCTCATAGACATCAAGAGTTCCTTGCAAATGAGCATAAAATATTACTCTACGCATTTACAGGTTTTGGGGGGCAAACACTTTAAGTCTAATCAGAAACAAGTAGAACTTGCAATGATCATGTTATTGTGTATCTAACTAGATGATACCTAGGAGTATCTCAAATAAAGTTTTTATGCTGCAGTTTTTAAACAAATTCTTGAACTGCGCCCACAAGTACAGTTGTAAATAAATACACGTACACAGTGTCCAAGAAAGCCCCAATTTTTTTTTTTTTGTAAGTAAAGGTTTCAATATGTTAAAGTAGGACATCAGTGTTAAGAAATTAATATAAGTGTAAAAAACAGTATTACTGGATTGTGGTGTTAGTATTTGCTGCCTGTAACCCTGTTTTGGTAGTTGCTAAATTCAAACTTACACAAAAAAATTGGAAAAGTTATTACAAAAACATACAAAATACACACAGGGATATTTTTAAACTGAAAGAATATGATTTTTATTTTACAAATAAGGAATTTACTTTTCTATTAAATATCTGGCCAAAACTTTTTGCCTGTTTCATGGAATGAGTCTTCTCGACCTGTTAAGCCATTAATTTATATTCCAGACATTCAAGATTTTATATCAGAATAATGACCCTGTTCTCTCTCCCTTCAAATCCTAGATTGAAGCATAAATTTATTGTGATTGAATATACTTTCTCTGAATAACATGTGCTAGCTCTGCAGAACCTATTGTTGGAATTTGGTATAATCTTTCACATAATTCTGGAATAATCATGGAGAGGCATAAACTGCTGTTGCAGTGTGCATTTTGGGTTTTCTAAAGTTCTATATGATTTTATTATTGAATTTCTGTAATGGCTCATTCCTACCCACACCCCTGTCCCTAATCCCTGTCCTTATCTTCCCAATAGGCCTCTCCCTCCCCATTGTACCCCCTCAATAGCCTCTCCCAGTCTACTGTATCTTCTATTGTACCTTATCAATAGACACACCCTGGTACTTGAGTACCCTGGCAAAGCCAGATGGATCAGCCAAAGCTTCAGGTATCCCCCCACCCCTTTTGCCCCAAAATGGCACTGTCAATGCCCCCTTTACCTAAGTCTCTCCCCCTCATTTCCATCAGTAACGCCCCTGTACTTAAGGGGAAGTAAGCTCAAATACTCACTCACACTCACACTCAAACACCTTCCTTACCACCCAGTGTAAGTCCACTCCTTCCAAGCAAAGTCACGTCTCGGTCTGAAATCTGGACCCAAAGGGTAACTCATTTATCTGGTATCTGAAGAGCAGAGCTAGTCAGGAGACAAGCTTGGAAGAACCATAGACTGCTACATTAAAATAAAATCAAAGGAAGCCACAGTGGTTGCAATATTAAGATGACTAACTGCTAGAAAAACAGAAAGAGACAGTTTTTTGAGGCTTTTTTAATACTGCAAATAGTATTTTCCTCTTAGCATTTCCAGAATGGAGGAAGCCACAGAGTTTGTAAAGCATCTCTGGTTTGATTTTGTTTAAAAAAAAAAATACTAGAATAACAAAAATCTGCTGCTGGTATTGTCAAGAAATATTTTTTCTGTGCTTCTTCATATACCTAATATTTTTTGAGGAGACTTTTTCGTCCATTGTGGCGTACTGTTGTGTATTTTTGTGATATCTTTATTAATAAGTATTTATTCTCATTCAGAGAGCACACCTTTCCTTTATAGTGATCAAAACTTATTTAATGATGATGACATCTAAAAATGAACATTCCAGCAAGTGCACTTATCACTTATGTCAACTCAATTCAAGTGGTTTTTCATCCCTTATCTCTGTCATGACTTAAACTGCCCTTGCCCATAGCAGAAATAAGGTTGTCAAACTAAATTTTCAAATTTATCAGTTTAAAGTCTGTTTTTAGGGCACTCAAAGTTATCTATGCTGAATTAATTACACGAATGTGGAGATCTCTGCTTTATCTATGTGCCTGGCTGTAAAATCATCAGCTGGGTTTCAACTCATTGTTAAGTCTGACAAGGAAAAAACCAGGATTAACAAATATTTCAAAAAAGTTAAAAATGCAGTGTGGTGAGTTGACCTTGGCCAGATCCTAGGTGCTCACCAAGCTGCTCTGTCACTCTCCTCCCATCAGGATGGAGGAGAGGAGAGAAAATAAAATGGAAAGAAACTCATGGGTCAAGATAAAGGTAGTTTAATAAAGCAAAAGCAAAGGCTGCTTGCAGAAGCAAATGAAAATGAGATTTATTCTCTAATTCCCATCAGCAGGTGATGTCCAGACACTTCCCAGAAAGCAGAACTTCAGTATGCATAGCATATACTGTCAGACAGATATCAAAATAATGAATGCCATTATTCCTCCTCCTTTCTCTGAGTTTTTATTGCTGAGCAGTCATCTCATGGCATGGAAATCCCTTCAGTCAGTTTGGGTCAGATGTCCTGGTTGTGTGCCTTCCCAAGATTTTTCCCACCCCCAAACTACTGGTGATGGGCAATGTCAGAGAGCTGTGCTAGGACTGCGCAGCAGTAGACAAAATACTGGTGTGTTAAAAAACCATTCTAGCCACCTGTAAAAAACACAGTGGTATGGGGACTGCTATGGAAAATTAATTCCATCTCAACTAGACCCAATACATGAAGTTTCATCATGAGAAGGCATTTTTTGATAGGAAAAGAAGAAGAAATATCACCTAAGATTCACTGGACTTGAATAACAAATAACAAATTCTGAAATATTTTTCCATTATTTTTTAATGTAATTAAGGTTTATTTGAGAATAAGGGGGTTTTGATATTCCAGCTCTACTATAAGAGATCCCTGGAGGTTAGAGATGGTTAACTCCCACCTTATATTTCAGTCCATAAAAAAATTCAATCACTACCCTCCATGGGAATCAGTTCCCTTGAAAACAATCTTCAGCCAGCTGTTCAAAGGTAGCCTTTAAAATGAACATTATGGAATTTCACACTTCAGCAGCTAAATGTAGTGATACTAGTGACAACATGACAGAGGATTTGGTACTTTCCTTGTGGATATATCAACTTTTTATTAATTCGACTTCTTGTTCTTTATTGTTGATCACCACCCCCTCCCCTAGTAACATCAATGGGTATCAAATAAAATGTTTTAAAATATTCACAATACATTGTTTTAGTAGATTGAATAAAACCACTACAAGTAACAAAGTTGTTTGTGCTCTGCTTTGGTTTTTGATGAATGGCAACAGAAATTAGCAATAAGATAGAATCATGAGAAAAAGCGGAAGGGAATAACTTCATATCCATTTCCTATTTTCAGTCTCATTCTTGTCTTGGGATTGCACAAATTTTGTGCCCAGTTCTGCTCTTATTATAGCATAGCCTTTCAATTGTCATGAGGCTACATAATCTCTTTGCCATTTTTCTTTTCATTTTAGAGAGGGATCATTTATTAAGGAAATGAAGCAAAACACTGTGGAAAAAATTATGTATTACAATTGCAGGCAAAAAAGATTTAAACACTTGTAGAAAACCAGGGAAAATTGATTGGCTTAAGACTGTGAAATTTTTAGTTGTTGTGATTCATTAGACATGAACGAAATTTAGCAGGGGTGAAATGGTGGTGTGGTGGCACCTTTGCCAATAAGCAGATTCTTACCCAGATTTTCTCACTCCCCATCCTCAGCAGGACAGAGGAACAAAATAGGATGAAAAAGCTTGTTGCCTGGAGCACCTGCTACCAAAACTTTGCCACCTACAGCCAGCGCAGGTGTGAATAATGCTCATTTGTTTGATCTCTGCTATAATGTGTCTGGACACTGTTCTCAGAACTCATACTGACATCTTGGGTTTTGCACCATTCCCAGGGGGTTCCCACATTTGTCCACCATGAGTTAGAATGAGGAAAAGGAACCAGATACTTTGCCCTAGTTAGGGCAATGTTGAACATATTTCATAGCATTTACTACTACTCTTTTTTTTGTTGGTTTGCTTTAGGTTTGGGGTTTTTTTTTACACAGTCTAGTCTTATTACATTGGTAACATTGAATATGACTTTGGAAAACATAAACTCATTAGGCTTAAAGTGACCACACTATCTCATCATAAGTAAGGGAGGTAGAGAGTGCTTACACATTAGCACTCAGTGCATTAGTCTCAGAAGAACATGGATAGCATTTTGGATGACTGCATGTTTTCACTAATGAAACTAGTTCTCTGTGTGATATTGAATGTACACCTACAGCTAAGGGCTTACCTGACCTTAAAGAAGGACTCAGTTTTCCAAACTTCAAAAACTACCTCTGGATTAATTTGGTGCACAAATGCAGCTAGACTGAGTGGGAAGTTTAATTGGTTTGTTTTCTGGGAATGAAAATAATTTACTGCCCTGTTTTGCCAAAATGGATGAACATTACAGTGACTATATGATCATCCCAAAATAAGGCAGATGCCATAACTGGGTGCCATTAGTTGCCCATTAATGCTATGACTTTAGACTGTTCCAACTATAGGAGCTGAATGGAAAATGGAGTAGCATGCCTAGTTTGGGGCTATGCTCTGAAGTAGGCAAAAATAACAATTACCTATTTACTTTTAAACATTTAGCCCATTATAAGAAAAAATTGTAATAAAATAGGCATAAAAATTAGGAATAATGGAGCGTTTTAGCATTCTAATCTAAGACAAACTAGTTTGATTTTTATGATGTATTTTCAACATAATGATAGTTTTGAATGTTTACATGTGTTTTTACACGCAGAAAAGATCCATGTATTAAAAGCTCTTAATATGAGAGGAGAATGACCAACATAAAATGGCAAGTGTTCTGCTCTGGAATTCATCAGCATTTCCTAAAGTTTTTCAGAGGTTCCTATTCATGCAGAACCTCAGGTGAGCATTTGTGGTATCTGATTATTTTTTTCTAAGTGATCTCTTGACAATAGGATTTATGCCTTTAAGATGATAAAGTGAAAGGTTATTTGACACTTGAATTGTGTAAGAACATTCTTATGGCAATTTACAATAGAAATCAATAATACAAAAGTAAAGACATCTTATCTCCTATACTGAAATTCCTTCAGTATTTCTGCCTGAATAATGTTTTATGGTCAGAACTTCTGTGTGGGTAATGTTTTCTGATCATCTGCTAATTTTAAGTCCTCTTTTCCAGACTCTGCCAGTGGATTGCATTCTCCAAATATGGTGCCCAAAACTCAGTGAAGACCATTTGTGCAGGATATACCAGTACCTAATGGAACAGGAAGATTTCACACATTACAAACCCACTTCAACTTCCTAGCTTGGTGTTTATCTTTCTTATGATTTTATGACAATGCTGATCAGTGTTCTTGCTTTTGTTGATTTTAACCTGTTTCTGAAGGATTGCATCTGACCAACCATTTCTTATCTCAGCTTTATGTAGCTGATTTTTTGCACCTAAATACAAATTTTTTCATTTTACTTTCTTAGATTGTGGCCTACTTTTTCAACCATGTCTCCAAATTTTCTAGATCATTTTACATTTTAATTTCAATATCCAATATAGAGGAAGTCCATCACAGATTGGATTGTCTGAAAATTAACAAGAATACTTCCTATGCCTTTATCCTAGTTGCTAATTAAAACATCAGATAGTACCAGACCTAGAAAAAAATCTCTGGATCCCATTAAGTACATCTTTTTGTTTGACAATTGACAGTGACAGCCTAATAATAAATATTCTAGTTTTCTTCTCCCATCTGAAACAATTTGATTTTCTCATGTGTCTTTCTGAGACATCTCCTACTTCATAGGTAACAAAGTTTTATAAGGATGGATACTCTTTAGTTTAGATTTAAAATTATAGCAAAAAATACTTTGATCTTATAAATTTCTGAAAATAAACTAAACTGGTTATTATTTTTCTTGATATCTAACTGCTTGAAAATTATTTCACTGAATAATGACAACTGCCTGCATTCCTTACATACTTCCCTCTAGTATAGGCACAAAGCTTCTTTTGTTCTAGTCTTGTAGAACAGTTTCCCATCCTCCATAGTTTTTGAAAGAAAATGGATGTATTTGTTAGGAATTCCATTGTGAATTTCACAGTTCAGAACTAATTTGAAAACATATAACTTATTTAAGATCTCTCTAAACTTCTTTTTTTCTTGTTTTACTACTATGTCCTTGGTACTGTTAGTTAGCTAATCAAAACTGACCTATTTTGTGAAGACAGAATTTAAAAGACAATAAACATGCTGTCTCCTCAGCACTAGCTTTTCACTCCTGCTCTTTGGCAAATCACCATCTGCCTTTTCCAGAAATATTTGTAAATAAACCATTTCTATATTACCAAGTCATGGGATTTTTCAAAATACATCTTCATAATCATCTATTATATGACTTAACAAGGTTTATTTTATAATAGTCATCTCCAGAGCTCAGATTTTCAGTACTTTTTCATTTTGCAGGATTTCTCAATATATCTCAGCTGATCTCTCATGACCATGCTAGCTTTATGCTGGTTAAAATAGTTGCAATTATGCCCTTGGTTTTGTTTAAAGAACTCCAAACTGCCCTAATTTTTTTTTTCCCATGTGTTTTCCACAGAAATATCTTTGCTGTTTTTCTTCTTTCAAAAATTTTAGTCTTCTGAAGCATTTGTTTTTTCTTTTCCCCCTGTCTGACTCTATATGATCCTTGCCATCTCAGTTGAGTTCTGCTTTCACATTCTCAGCAATAGCATGACGCCAGAAAGGAAAATTTTCTGGGACTGGGTCCACACATTACCTGAAATGAACTATCCTCAGTGGGCAGCTCTTTCAGGGCCAGGATCCGAGATCTCTTTTTACAGCTAGAATACCAGTCTAAAGTGATCCTTCTGGCATCTGTATCTAGGTGATCTTCATAGAAGCATTCTCTATGCAGCTCATTTTAAGAACACAAATTTAAGTTGGTTTCTCAAGGTTATCTACATCTCTAGGTTTTTTCTCCATATTCTATACAGATCATATTTTGCTTTGCAATTGACAAGAAACTTTTTCTAGCAAAATGAAAATACTTTCTTCAAAGCGTGACCACGTCTTTTCCCCTGGAATTTGGACTACTATGAATATAAACATTTTTAAAGATTTGAAAAGCTAAGGGTTTTGTGTTTGAAATTATATCATAAGCAGAAATCATGTTATCAACACCATTTCAGTTTTTAAAATGGTAACAGAATAATGGGAAAAGGGTTGCATATTGTTGGAAGTTGAGATTCTGCTAAATTACATGAGAGTTTTCTCCACGGTTTTACAATTCCCAATTGTATTGTAAAAGTATTCACTAGAGACAAAATATAAATGGTAAAGAACACCTCTTTATCTGAAGAGAAAAATAAGTTCTTATACACATCCTTTCACTCTAACAGAAAAGATTTTTCTCTTACTTTCCCACTTCCTTCTCCAAAAATAATGAATAAGCCTAAACAGTAATGGTTTGGGTTTTTTTTTACAGCTCAATCACACAAAGCACCTTTTCATTACATTTTCAGAAAAAACATGAATTTGTATCTAAGTGGGTGAAAATCTTATCCTAGTAAAGATACTGGAAATGTCTTTGAACTACGTCCAAATTTAGGAGATGTACACAAGGTAGACAAAGACAGCAAAGATCATCCTTGAGGACATTTAGAAGAAAATCTGTCATCTGTAAAACTGAAATGATAACAACCATTAACTACTAGGGATGTGTTTCTTGTCAATTTCTTGAAAAAAGAAAGTGCATTTACTAAAAAGATAAAACGTGACTGTCAGGCTGAACCAACAAAGAACAAAGAAAACCCAAGTACAGTATGATAAAAACAGCCAAGAAACCAACCAATAAAACCCTACAGATAAAAGAAAAAAGAAACCTACATACACACACACCCACCCACACACAAAGATGTTTTTATCTATATAGTGAAGTCCCATCTAATGCTAATATGGGTTTAATTCTTTCTTCTATTGTAGTGTAGAATTCAGAGACAACATCAAACATTGAAAGAAATAATGGCCACCTCTATTCAAAGCAATTACCTTAAAACATATAATTAAGCAAATAAATTATATATGTGTGTATGTCTATACTTTAATGTAATTTATATTATGGAAATAAAGCTCAGTGCAGCATTCCTTATACATGCCTGAAGTTTTATTTAAATTACATAAGGCAGAAATTCCAGCCGTCTCCATGAGATATTGCACACACAAAAAAAGGAACATTGTCCCTTTCCCAAATTGCTTAGAGTATGCAAATATTTACTGGCAGGTCTCCAAATATCTTAAAGTATAAGACAGGTAGGAGGTATTTACAGATATTTTGATAAGCAGAAGTCACAGAGCATCAGCAAGATTGTTTAAAACATGGATTGATTGACAAAGAAAGCTCCAGGGATTGTGAGAATTCTAAAGAATAACAACATAGTGACAGTTCTTTTGAAAAAAAAAAAACACTAGAAATTGTAATGGAAATAAGTTTTGCTCATAAGAGAGATTCCTTTGGGGAGGCAGGGGAGGGAAGTCCTATGTTAGTGCCTGCATTAAACCTCCTTTCACATTTAATTTCCTTTCTCTGAAAAGTAACTGAAGCAAAACATGCTTCAAAGACCGTTTTTGGCTAGAAAAGGGTAAAGTGAACATCTCGAAAAACTTTCAATGAGGCTGATACGAAAGCCACAGACACATGAGCATTGCAAGTTTTTATTTCTTCAAAAGGTTTTCACAAGTTATGGGAGAGAATAGAATGCTGTAGGTGTATGTACCGTCAAGCAAGTTTTAAAAAATTGGTTCAGCATGTACTACCAAACTCAAACCAAGAGGCTATTATGATCAGTGACTGCTCCTTTATTGTTTTTAGCTGATGGGATTCACAACAGAAGGTATTTTAGCAAATGAGCACCTACCTGAGTATGTAGGTGGGTGAGTGTGTGCACTTAAATAGCACAAGAGAATTTACAGTAAAAATATGATAGAAAATAAAAAAAAATGTTGTTCATTATAAAAATAAAAATTATAAGATAAGTATATTTAGTTGCCATGTGTTGGAAAAATTAAGTTCTGAAAAAATGCATAAATTTTCAAGAAGCCTTGTAAGTATTTCATATTTACTCATGCCTAGGTTGCTACATAAATATTTTTACAAGCTTAGAAAAATCCAACAAAATCCCCAATAATAGCAAACACACAGGTGCACAAATGCAAACAAATTCTTCATTTGAACACCAGTTCAAGCAAGGAATCTTGGTGCATGTTATTAAATGCTGCTTTTTTTTTTTTTTTTTTTTTTTTTTTTTTTTTTTTTTTTTTTTTTTTTTATCTGCACTATATATGGAACAACAAAGATTTACTTTAATGAGGCATATAAATGTTTGGTATAGCTAGATTCCACTATGCACAAGGTATGAGCCATTTCTGAATATGAGAACTAAACAAGACTGGTTCAGTTTTTCCTGCTGGTAAAAAAGAGCCATCCACTGAGCCAAATATCCTCAGCCCCTAAGAGGAAAATCAGCAGGGGTAAGGAATGTGTTGGCTGAAAATGCTTTTAACAGTTAGTCTGGCAATTGGCTGTGCTGTAAATGTTTGGCTGGAACAAGCTGGCCTAACCTATTGCCAGCATAGCTCAACATGAGAATTACAACAGCAGTGTAGAATGCAAATAAGTTTCACAGGAGAAAAAGAAATGCACGTAAAAGAGGAAACCTAAACATCTGGGCATATGTGCTTCAAAAATATGATTCATTTAACTCTGGACCTAGAAGTTTGTGTCAGAAAATACAGTTCAATGGATATGTTTATATGAACACTCAGAGATGCTTAAAATAGCAGAAAATCTTTAGGGTTGGTCAATATTTTGATGACACTGACCCAGATAGACTACTGTAGATATATGTGTTCTAAAGAACACTTATTGCCTCTTACTAACCTGAATAACTTGGAGTGTCTTTTGCGTGCATTGACAGTCAGTTTGCAAAGAATCCAAAATGGAATTTATGTTTATATACTTCATTAATATAAAGGAATTTCTAAGTTCCAGTGTTCTGCTGAAGTTTATCCTCTCAGCTAAAACACCTAAGAGTTGTGGAACTTACAGACACCATCAGATTAGTGCTCAATTCAAATGTTTGGAATTGTACTATACTTTATTAAATAGTATATTTTATAAATGTAAATTCCATTCACTACCAAGTGAAGAGTTCAGAAAGAAACTCAGTGTTTGGGAAGTTCTAAGTTTTCTTGTTGGGTTATTTTTTTTATTTTTGTTTTAATTTCTCAGCCACTGCCTGTGAATATTTTGATATATGCTGCAAATTAGAGTTTTTCAAATCAACACTATTATCAGTGAGACAGTATTTGAATGGTTATCATCCTTCTCAACTAGATTTGACAACAAGTAAACCTCAAAAAAGACAAGCTTAACTGTAAGAATGACTGTGAATGTTGAATGTAGTATTGGTTCTGCAGGTCTAAAGACCATAACATAAAATTAAATTAATTCACTTGAATATTGAAATAAAATTCTAATTGGTTTCACATTTTAAGTTTTTACTGTGCCACAGGTTTTTTTTTACACTATTAGAGCTATGTGTATAATGGGGGAAAAAATATATGTTATCTGTTGCCAAAACATATCCTTTATTAATCCATGGTGCTTAATTATTTATGTGAAAAGAAATTTTCTAAGTCAAAATACTGGGTTTTCATTTTGAATTCTATCTTTAATCAGGCTAAATAAAACAGAGCTCAAATCTGAAGCTAAGAAATCTGTTTAATTTAATGGCATTTCAGGTTTTTTTGTAATTGCCCACTAAGAGAAAAAATTATTATTTATGCAGTTTTGTTGGAAATATTATGTGCAAACTAGAATTTTAATTTTTTTAAATGGGTTGACAGAATAAAACTATGATATTAAGCAGAAAGGGAACAAAAATTTTTCTATGTGTGTAAAAAGAGAATAAACTGACCAAAATTATCAGAAAAAAATAAGTATTTTACAATGTAATTTAAAGCATCATTAATATATTCAAAAGTGATCAATTTCATGAGTTACAATCAATTGAATTCCTAGTCATATTAAATCAGACATGGGAAGAATATCATAAAGAAAATATAATCCAACTTTTCCTGTCTCTTTAGATGTTGGGAGAACAAGGCCATACTATTCACCTCTCACATTAGTACACAGGTTGCTCACATTGCGTGGAGTTTCAGTTTGCTATTTTTTATTTCCTTTCAGGTTAAATGTATAATATTAATTAGAGTGTATTATAGCAAAAAAGGGAGATAACTCACCAAATTCCATTACTACAAAGACACACAACTCTGTTCTTAAAGCACCTGTTGAAATTTGAACTTCACTTGATAGCCTCTGAAGACCAGTGGCCTGAAAAAATTTAGTAAAGCAAAATTTTGCGCAGTCAATTTACTTCCCATGGGCAAAAGTTCAAGTGCAAAAGTTCAAGTGCATTTCCTGCTTGATGTTAACCAATGAAAGAACAACAAAAACCTCTTACTTACAACACATGAGAAATTAATTTTAACAAATGTTCGATATAGGTTTTATCTGAGTCTTTATCATATATGGCAACTTGCACTATAAGGGGATTTTGAGGATATGAACTTAGCATTAAGATTTTTATGCTATTTTAAAATTCTGTAGACCTGTGGATTATGAAAGCATTATTTCATATTATAATTTCATTCACATGTCACTCAAAGCAATGTCTTGTGTCAGGATAAAATAATTTCTGGGATTTGAGGAATGCATTGTTTTATGAGGAATACAGTGTTTTATTCAGAAATCATATCTAAAGGTTCAAATAACTTAAAACTTTGTACTCAATTTCTCATGCTGAATGTTATCTCAGTCATGAAAATTATGTACAAAGACAAAATTCCCCTTTATTTGTTGACTATCAGGTAGGTGTGGAAGCATGAAGTAATCATCTTATTGTACTGTATTTAACATTTAATTATGCTATGCTTGTTTTATCACAGTAACATTTCACGTTACAGAAAATAATGACAAAAGGTTTACAATTATTATAACAATTTCCTTATATTTCAGAGTGCGGTCATAAGAGACCTGATTTGTAGGGAAGAGGGGATTCATTTTTTAAACCTTCAAGACAAGGGCTCACATGGTCATTTATGTAGCTAATTGTATAAACAGAATTTTCTTCTCTCTCCTAAACACTGGGATGAATGAAAGAAACAGTACTAAAAATGGCTAATTTATATTAATGAACAGTCAATAATGCCATGGAACAAAAGAGAAGAAAAAAAACAGGGTAAAAAAAGGTGAATGACAAAGCAGTAATAAAGTTTTAAAAACCAAACAAATAAGTGCCTATTGGTGATTTAACTGAAATTAAGCAAGGAAAATGCATTTTCTTGCATCAGCTCTTCCAGGTGGAATATCATGAAGCTTCTAAAATCAAGTAGGAATGCATCATGCCTAAGTCCCTGAAGTTGTGATTCATGCTCACACAGCAAGCTGTCGTAAGCTGTGATCTCTTTCATGTGGTATTTTATACAATACAGCTTTATTTATTTTTGTAAATACCTGAAGCTATGTCTAGAGGGTGCCTTAAGCAATGGTGGGGCTGGGGCGTGGCTGCTCAGCTAAACAAATGGCTGAACATTTGTTCAGGTGTAAGGACAGAATTCCTGCATGCTTTTGGGCAGTGCCAGCTGTCACCGTCCCAGACAAATCACAGGCAATTTTAGGGGGTTAATGCAGGTCAGGGATCATTCATAAAAGGTTGAATGCAGCTATTTCAGAGTCTGGGAAGGCTTAATCCCATAGTCAGAGCCAGACTCTGACAGTTGGCATAAGAGAGAGAGATACTTACATACTAGAGAAGAGGCTCTTTTCTATATTGTTTAGTATTATACATGTAATTTACTTACCCTGCCTGCAGCATAGATCTTCCAAAAGCTGAGGTCACTTGGTCTGTTCAGCCTGGAGAAGAGGAGACTGAGGGCTGACCTCATTGCAGTTACAACTTCCCCGTGAGGGGAAGAGGAGAGGCAGGCACTGATCTCTCTGGTGACCAGAGACAGGACCTGAGGGAATGGCTGTGTCAGGGTAGGTTTAGGTTGGACACTGGGTAAAGATTCTTCATACAGAGGGTTGTTGGGCACGGGAACAGGGTCCCCAGGGAAGTCGTCACAGCATCAAGCCTGACTGAGTTCAAGAAGTGTTTGGACAATGCTCTCAGGCACAGGGTGTGACTACTGGGGATGGTCCTGTGCAGGGCTGGGATTGGACTTGATAATCCTTGTGGTCCGTTCCAACCCAGTTTATTTTGGGATTCATTTACAATGATGAAATCTTAACAAGTTCACCCTGAGTGTTCTCTGTGCTTAGGGGAAAATTGTCTCACAGAGTACCATGAATGTGATGTATAATTCATGCAGGTTCCATGTTTCCATAAGAAAAAATTAACTGGGGCTGTATTCCTGATTTCAACATCTCTTCTCAAAAAAAAAAAAAAAAATCTTAATTTAGCTACAAGGTGATCATTGTTCCTGGAGAATGGGAAATGTCAGCTGGGAATAGGAATGTCGTTAAGGAACAGGGAATGGCCATGAGGAACAGAGAAGCAGCAAAAAATTAAAGTGATGCAGAACTACCATCTCTTCTTTCACTGAAAATCAAAAAAGGCTGAATCCCCAAGTACACAAAGTGAAGATTTTCAGCATTTACATATTAGCAATGCATTATTCCAAATAATGCTCAAATTGAGAAGTATTCACTATTTAAATTATGCATAATTTAAAACTGTAAATAGCTTCAAGCTTTTGGCAACCTAATAAACCACAGGTCATGGTAAAAAGAGGTAGTTAGCTAGCTGTCAGAGCTCTAACCTACCCATATATTTAAGACTTTCATAATAACTGGGATGTTAGATCTTCTTTTGAGCTGTTTAACTAAGACTCTGAAATTTATTCTTAATTTCTCTTAGTTTACATGAGAAGACATTTTGAACTGTTTCCAACTTCTGTAGAGCAACCCTTACAGTAAAGTCCTTATTCTATGAATTAGGAGCACTTTTCACACAGCGTCAACTCAGGCTGAGGGTCTTTTAAAGGTATAGAAAAGACTGTGATATCATGTGATATCCAGTGAAAATTAGTTTTAACTTAGACTTGCACCACCTTTTACTTAGCTTCTAAATATATCAGTAAGCTTCCATGCAATTTTTCCTCGTACCTCCTGTTTCAAATTTTTCTGTGCATATTTTTGTTTGAGTGTGTATTATATATATATATACACACACTAACATAAATTGAGAAAAAGTCTATTGCAGAAAAATATGAAACATACTTTTTCACTGTAATACTATATTTAAAGTATTGACATAAAACTTCATTATTATTTGTAAATGCTTCTATTATTTTATAGCAAGATATATAAAGAAAGTGTGTCATGAAGATATTTGACTCAAAGAATGTTAAGTGCCTCCTGACTTTGCTGAAGTTTAGAGAAAAAAGACAATGAAGCTCTGCTGAGATAACACATATTATTCAAAGACGTAATAGGTTCTAAAGAAAAAAAAATCTTTTTATTTTAGAAGATAACAAGAAAAGTAGCTTTATATGTACTCCAGCTAAATTTGTCACAATATAAAAAATCTGATCTACTGAGAATTTTCTATCCAAATAGGGGACTTCAATTATCACTGTGGAAAAGAGGTGACATTCAAAGTTGATACATGAAAAACCCACATCTGTCAGTCTACATTTGAATGTCAATAATACACATTATTCCAACAAGAGAAGACCTTGCCCGAGGAAGAAAAATTCTAAGCCTGTGAGAAGACAATTTCTTTTACAGCAAATGAAGAATCATTTACCCATGTTTAAGATTTTCTACTTGTGGTGTTTCAGTTATAACAGCTGAGTTTAGCAGAGCGTGTTTTTAATATGCCTTTGCTAAAGGAGTATAGAAGTGATAAGGACAGATCATGCAAAAGGAAGGAGGAACAAAAAAATAAGGAATCATTACCGTAGTAGTTCATATCGCTTCATTTGTAACTGAATCTGATTCAAAAATCTCCACATAGGGAGGAGAAAGGATCCTCAAGAAATCTTTTAAGTTTGCAGAACTTAACTATTGGCTTTAAAGCAAATGCCAAGTTAACACAGTTCTAAATGTTAAGCAGCCTGCATGTAGGGTTTGTGATTTTTTACTTTTTATCTAAAAGACTAAATAATATTCCCTTCCTAGATCTTGGTATTTCTGAAATATTTTGTGATTATGACTAAGGTAAATTCTGAAGCTAGTAATAGTGTTTCCCTGGCATCTTTTGCAAAGAAAAGCTAATCCTGACACTCATTGATGTAGTAGGCCCAAGAAAGACCAAGGTTAAGTTATTCAGAGTCCCACTCCTCAGGCAGGGAAAAAAATCAACCTCTCATTCGTTTTTTCTTTGCCTTTCCTCTATTTAACATTATAAGTATTTATTCTTGCAAGTGTAGTCAGCAAGCATATTTAAAAAATACTAAAGTTCTCATCAGAATCATGGAATCATGAAATCATTAACTTTGGAAAAGACCTCTCAGATCATCAAGTCTGACCTTTGGTTGACACCATCATGTCAAATAAATCATAGCACTACATGCCACATCCAGTTGTTTCTTGAACTTTCCAGAGACACTGAATCCACCACTTCCCTGAGCAGCCCAATCAAATACTTAACCCTCTTTCAGTGAAAAGCTTCTTCCTCGTGTCCCATCAGAACCTCCCATGGTGCAGCCTGACATTGTAGGGTGAGAGAGAGAGACTGACCCCCAACTGGCTACAACCTTCTTTCAGGTGGTTGTAGGTGGGGACAAAGTCATCGCTCAGTCTTCTTATCCATGTTAAACCATCACAACTCCTTTGGCTGCTCCTTTCAGGAATTGTGCTTCAAACCCTTTTCCACCTTCATAGCCTTTCTCTGGACTTGCTGCAGTGTGGAGGTGCACGCGTGACCCCAGTTCTGTTTTACAGTTGTTATTCTTAGTTGTTATTCTCTTGTTAAAGTTTACAGTTGTTTAAATTCATATTTATTACATTTGTTCAAGATGGCCTCCTTTCTCCTCAGGTTTTCCCGCCAAACCCTCAATTGCTAAGTTACCCCCATCCCATAATAGTTGTTTACCACTTTTGCTCATCTGTCAATCTTTAAGTTATATAATTTCTCCTCCTCCTGGTTATGTGATCCCCCTCCCCTTGTTATATGTCATTGGTTGAAGTTTTGATAGATTGCTGTTATGCCACACCCCACCCATTTTCCATTGGTCCTTGATGATCCTTCCTTCTGTTACCCACCCCTCAATAAAAAGCCGTGCACACCAAGGATTGGTGTCTCTCCGGAGCACCACCTCGGGAAGCACGCTCCTGTTGTTGGAAGCTCCTGAGAGTCCTGTCTCTTTTCTTCTACCTGCGCTGTAGCTGGGCTGCGCCACTCCTCTGGCTAAGTAGCCCCCGGGTTGTGGTGGCGGCAGGGCTGGCCGGAGCGCCGCACCCCTTGGGTGAAGGAAGCCGACCACTGCAGAATGGTGCCCAACGTGGGGCAGCCACGAGTGGTGTGACAGCTTGACAGCCTCAGCAGCGAGGCCTCCGACGCAGCGCCCTCACTGAGAGCGCTGTGGGGAATCGAGTCCATCCGGACTTTTGTGGATTTATCGTTGGTTTCGCACCTACTGGTGGAAGCAGCCTTCGGGTGCGCTCCCGGGAGGACGAAGAGGGCAGCTCTGGTGCACCCCCAGGAGTCCTCTTCCAGCGCAGGTTCCCGGCAACACCACTGTAACATCGCAGGAACCAGGGAAAGGGTAAGGAGTGAGTCCCCTAAACCCTCACCCTACCCTCAAAGGGGGCTCAGCTCAGGAGCACTCTACCGAAGAGTTGCCGTCCTGAGGGGGCCAGCCGCGTGGCGCCCGGGGGGGGGAGCTTGTTTTTTCCATCCTCGGGTTTTGGTTTGTGGTTCCTGGGTTTTTGTTGGTTTTCGTTTGTTGTACCTTGGATTTGGTTGCCGTCAGCGGTCTGCGTTCGGGTTGCAGCCGTGTTCGGTGAAGGATTTTTGAGTTGGTGTGAGGCACCTCCGGGGCGGGAGCAGCGGTTGGGGAGTCTGCTCGACCGGAGTTTAGTTTGCCGTTTCGAGTTTCAGTTTGGTCTTTCGTTTGTGGTGGTGGCCGAAGGCACAGTGGTGTGGAAGGATGGGTGCTAAATTGTCCACTGTGCAGCGAGACGTCTATCGTTGTTTTGTTGGGGTTTTGAGCGTTAATAAAGTTAAATTCTCTAGTGGGGATTTGAAGGGGTTTGTCCGTAAGCTGTTCCTGCACTTTCCGAAAACCACCCCAGAAGCTGTGACCGAGCCGCAATTTTGGGAGCCGGTCATCTCTAAATTTACTGATTTGGCCGCCTCTGGGGATCAAAAGGCTGCAAAATATTTATTCTGGTCCCAACAGATTAGGACCGCTGTCAGAAACTTGAAGGGAGTGCAGAAAGGGCAGCCCCGCAGAGAAAGTTTTGTTTCCCTCTGTTCTCCCAGTTCAGTGTCCCGTTCCCCTTCTCCCCGTAGAGGCATCCTCAGGGGCGCAGCGGGCAAACCCCAGCCCGCCAGCCCTGGCCCCCTCAGGACGCCGGTCCCCTGCTCGAGGCAGACATGGCCGTCTGCTCGGGATATCCGAAGGAGCCCTGGCCAGGCTTCGGAGGACCTTTCCCTTTCCCAGTCAAGGCGCCGCACCCCTTGGGTGAGGGAAGCCGACCACTGCACTGCAGCATCTCAATGTCCTTCTTAAAGTGAGGGGCTCAGAAGTGTAAACAGGACTTGAGATGTGGCCTCACCAGTGCAGGAGGATTCCTTGTTGTATCACGAAATTGTATGGGTAAACGGCAAACACTGAGCAAGACTTTCACCTTACTCAAAGAAATAGAGTCAGTTTGAAAAAAATTCAAAATTTTAAAATAATATATGCAGAGAAAACAACCATAAAGTTCCATGCTTGCAAAACTGGAGGGATTCTGAAGGTGATTTTATGTTGCTACTGGATGACAAAGATTAGTTTCAAATTTCTATTACCAACTTTTGTACCCCCTTCTCAAAGATAAGATAAATTTCTTCTGTTAAGTTGTTCCATGACTAAATACATTCAAGAAGCTGTGAAAGAAAGCGCTTGAAATGCATCTGTAATGCTGGGTTTAGAACAACCTCATGCAAAGTTACTCTTCTTTTGCTTTTGTTTGTTTGTTTTTTGGTTTCTTGGTGGTTTTTCTTTCTGTTTTTTGTTTTTTTTTTTTTTTTTTTTTTTTTTTCGTTTTGATTTCTGGAGGGTTTTGTTGTTGTTATTTTGATTTTGGGTTTTTTTTCCTTTTTTGTCCTCTCTTTTTGGAAGGAAAGAAAATCATCTTCCATTAAAAAACTTGTCTTACTCACTTATTGCTAACTCTCCATGGAACTTTCATATCAAAGACACCACAAAAAATCTGGAGGGAGCAGCAGTGATTGTAGCTTCACAACCAGAAAAGCAATTTTTAAAATATAGAAACATGACAGGCTAAATATGAAACAAAGCAAAGGAGATTGCAGCAGTATGTGAACATAGTTTGCCAAATATGGCAAAAGTCGACAGAATATTGGTGTTTATTAAATGATTCTTGTAGAAAGCCTCATAGATAGATAACTACAAGTGATGGGGAGATACTGGTCCATTGGATGAAGAATATAGAAAGGAATTGGGGCATATGAAAAACTATTGCCTTATATATGGTTTGAATACATTAAGGTGTAAGAATTTTTTTACCTCAAGTGCTGAACTTTTCAACAGCTTGGGATCTCATTAGAAAGCTCTCTCAGATTTTTTTTTTTCCACTAAAGCCATCCAAGTAATGAAAGGTAATAAACAAATTTGGTTTCAAGTTAGCTGCTTTCCAGGTTTCAGACTTGTTTTTCAGTGATGGTGGATTAGTACTAGGTAGAATATAGGAATCTTCTTTCCAAAGTCTTGTAAACAACAACTTTGCTAGATAAGGCACTTTTTAAAACAGTTCTGGATATCAGTAGAATAGAACCTGAGTTGATTCTTGGGTATCCTTTCCCAAGGATTCTCTGTGTACAGTTATGGCTGGTTTTGGTAACACTATTTTTCTTCACACTGGACATTACTTACCAGGATCTAGTTAGGAGGTGTTTGAGGACTCTGTAGCATATATATCTCCGATGGTTTTAATACCTATAGAAAAGCATTTTAATGTGGAAAATCTTAAGGACTCCATTAATTTCAATGGGGCAAATTGATTTTGTGCATGCAAAACATATATTGTGTTTTAAAAATGTTAAAGCCTTGAATGAAAAGCATATTGATTGCTTTAGGTATGAAAAAGTTTGTGTTGACAGGTTTATGATGCAATATGCAATGTACACACGTATAACAAATTCATTTGTGCCTAAACTGTGTTGAAAAAATAGGAGTTGCAGTAATTAATTATCTGTTTCAGTTCAATTTGCTTTCTATTGAGTACATCTCATGCTGTTTTATAGTACTTAATAAAATCTAATCCATTAGACAATGTGATAGAATCTTGTAATATATACTGACTGCAGGCCCCCTTTGGTTCTAAAACCAATTTATATGTAGATGATACTCATTTTAATTCTCCTCCAAAATAATTTAGTTTACAGTTTCAAATAGGGCAAACTAAATACTTCTTGAAGGCCAACAAAAATTCACAAAATCTTCTCATTGTGCTGTTCATATAAGAAAAATATAATGAAGCTGAAAAGAAAAAGGATTCCTTTTTTCCAAGGTACAAGGTAAAACAGCACCATGTACATTCAAACAAGAAATGAGACAACTAGAATGTAAGTTTAGGAGAGGTTCTAAAAGTACATTGCTAGTATTTGGGGATATAAAAATATATAAATAAAGCAATTGAGACATTTTCTGCAAAATAAAATAGAAAAAAACTCAAACACCTTTGTTTACCTCACCAAAGATGTATTTGTCTAAACCAGACTTTATTCCAAAAGGAACATTTGCTTAAAAAGAAATTTGCTATCATTAAAACAATGCTTCATTGCCTTTATACCCAACTGTTTTAATGGTATATGTGAAAATCTGTTCCACACACAACCATGTGAGAAAATCACACCCCATTAATTTGATTAATATGAATTTTACTTATGACAAGTAGAAAAAAAATAAAAAAAATTAATCCTATGTCTCGACATTAAATTTTATTTTTCTCTTTACAATTAACTTGCTGTATTTTAACTTATAAAAATAGGCTGTGTTCTAGAGATCCTATATGAATAATCACTATATATCAAAATACTGACCATTAATAGTTTTTGCAGTTGAATCCATTAGCAGAGAAAAGATCATATATTACAATCCCCTAACACAAGGAAGTTATTTAAAGTATTCTCTATTCTTCTACATTTGCAGAAGGTGTTTCTGCATGCTATGCTATGCACATGGCCCTCAAATTCCTTTTTTATGACCAGCCCAAAACAGAGAAAAAGCAGGGATTTGGTGCTAAAAACTGCGAGATAAAACTTGGGAACTATTCTTCTACTGAGAGGCCTGTAGGGCAAAAGAAAACATTTTGACTTCAGTTTCCAGTTTTACACACAAAATGCTTCCAGAAATTGTATTTAGAGATAAATTACTTACATAATTGAAACAGGAAATGTATTCTGTGCAATTATTGTTTATTTATGTCTAAACTATAATTATTATGCATTCAGAACTTTTCTGAATCTAAGAACACAATTCTCAGAATGAAATATTTTGTTTAACTCATGTTTAACATAATGCCTCACCCTTGGGGATGTTGCCTTATAAATATGTATATAGGAATCAAGTTGGCAACATTTTAAGAAATATATTTAAAACTAAAGATTCCTATACTGGTGCCTAAGTGTCAGAAGGCAGTCATGGTATTAGCTCTGTTCATTCTGAGGGGTTCATCTCATGTTTTGACATTTCAAAATTTGACAACTGGGCTTATCTTAGTTATCCTAAGCTCCTCTGTAGCCAAGAGGGAGAGAGAACAGCCTGGAGAGTAAGAACTTTTCTGTAAAGATAGAGTTTCTAGGATAAAAATATAGCAAGTCTGCCAGCTACCAGGTAAAACTTCCCTTGACTGGAAAGCACAGCAGAAATTTATCTAATGTTTGATAATGGCAATTTAAGTAAGGGAAGGGAAACTTACAGCACCTGTGAGAGAAGAGCTAGATTTTTTTCTAGATGCTGATGGTACAAGCTATTTCTCTCTCTTCATCTCCCCTGATTCATTTAGAAATTCTTAAACAGGTTTGGGTTTTTTTAATGTATCTTTTTTATTTGTAGTTCTTCATTGGACCTTCTACAATTATCCCAAAGATATTCTAAAGCATGTGCCTGTGAAGTGAAAGAGAAATGGGTCAAAAAACTTTTCTCAGAGCTTATTTATGAACAGGCATAGACAGATTAATTGCATTACTGCTTAATGGAACACATATTCAATTAGTTTTGCAATGGCCTTTCAATTAAATAAACTTTCTGCAGCCAATTTAAATGTCAGAAGAATGGGATTGAAACCAGACATTTTTAACTACAAATTAAAGTCCATAGATCTTTTTTTCTCCACTCCTATTTAAAAAGTAGGATACTGAATTTTCATTTTTGTGAAAGAGTTATTAAGTAGGTCATCTACAAACTTGTTTTAGGAATTGTGGTGTAATTCAAGGGCTTCTCTCCACGGAGAAATAGTTACAGTAATACCTACAGATCACTACACAACACCTTTATCATGTTAGTCCGTTCAGCATACACAAATTCCTACATATATTCTATCACTTCTAAATAGTAAAATTGAATGAAATTATGAAAGTGGAAATATATTATGAATTTCTATATTATGAAAAGATAAATAATTTCTTGTAGAAAATACTTGAACTATTGTTAAAAAATCATTGTGGGCTCTTTCTCTGTTTTTCATGTATTGCTTAAATTTTCCAGGACTCTTAACTATTTAAAATTTCTTACAAGACTATGAAATTAATTAAAAAAAAAACCCAAATTAAGTTCATGAAGCTGGTTCAGCTTCAAGTCAGTACTAAGTGGCAATGGTTTGTAAGGCCAGATTCACTTCCATTAGAATAACTCAGATGATGACAGTCAATATGCGGTTCAAATTCCACAGATAAGATTTTAGGTCTCATTAGCTCTTTAAAAAACACCTCCAGCACCAAGATAACTTTGTCTTCTTGTCTGCTTTCTTTGTTAAACAAATTGTACCAGGGCATCTCTTTTGACTTCTGTTTGTGAGCCTGAGTGATTTCATTTCTATTGAACATAACAGAGCTACTTGCATGACAACAAGGAAGATTTGTAATATTTCCAAGGAATAAGAATGCTAATTTATTACTAAAAAGATAGAACAGCATCTCAGTTTTTTTTATATAGCTGTCTAAAAACGATTTTAAAAAGAGGTTCACATTACATATGTCTGTACACACACATATAAGTTTAACATAATATATTGGGTTTTAGCTGTACTGAATAATTCAGAGCTGCTGTAGCTTCATCATTGTAACTACATTGGGGTTTTTTTCTCACATTACAAGACCATTAGACTTAATAGTTCAGGATAAGGGGCCAGGTCTTGGTCCAAGCTAAACAGTCTCAAATATTGACCCAAAGTTTATTTTGAAAGAAGAGCAAGAACATGGCACTGAATTCTGAGCCCAGTCATTACACTCCCATGTCCTGGCTACTTCTTCCTCTTGGGATTTTCTAAGTTGTCACAGTTTGCCAAATTGCTAATCTTCAGCAGGATTCTCTTTCTTTCTCTTCCAAGCTTCCCTTGCACTGTTTACATTTAAAGGATAAAATAAAAATAAAATTCCTTTAGCTTTACAATTCTACCACTGTTGTGCATGAAGCCTTCTTCTTTTGTTTCTTTTTAACCTGACAGCTGGTAAATGTTAATGTTGCCTAGTGCTTACATCAGAAGACAGTGAACGGTTACTGCTACTAATCCTACATCACACATAATTTTGTAGTGTCATGTTCACCCTCTCACCCAAAAACTGTCTCTTCACCATGAAGTTCGTATTTTGATATATAAATGGGTTTTCTACCTTCAGTCAATCCTTTTTTTGTGCATCAGTTAAATTCAAAGAGAGGTTCTCACATAAATGATACCGTTTCACACACTAGGCAAGAAATATTACTATTGCATTAATAAAGTTTACCTTAATTTTTTCCTTTCAAATTTATTCCATTTCCAGTTTCCGGTAACTGCAGTGGTGAAGTTACCATTTACACCCCTGGTTGTTTATTTCAAGGAGTAACATGAATTTCAGTTCTATTTATGGATTAGGCACTCAATTAGCTAAGAGGAGCAGAACAAAGGAAACAATACATTTTTCTCCTATTAAGAGGATAAAAGTATGAACTTCTTTAGTTTATGACAAAATGTAGGACAAATCATGACAGATTAAATTCAAAAATGAGGAAAAAACCCCACAGACATTAAACACTATTAGAACTTTTACTGACAGGTGATACAAAAATGGTCCTTCAACAATGTTATATACTTTTTTAATATGCAGCAAAAACATGAGAAACTCTTATGTTGTAGAGGCAACAAAAATATTTGTATACCCAAGGCATTATTTGAATAGCCTAAGGAATGCTTTTACTAGCATACTTCCCATGGAATTATTAATGACTCAGATTTAAGGTCTGGTTCACCTCAACTTGTTTCTGACACTCTTTCTCCTGTTCTGAAGAAAGGTTCTCACATTTGGTAAATAACTTTTACTTCTTCTGTTAGATTACCTTCATTCTTATTGCCCTGTTTCCAGTTCTGGCTAATATTTACATTACATTACAAATTACATTAATTTACATAATTACTTATCATTTTTATAGCTGCTTTTAATAAGGCAGATTTTTTTGTGTGAGTCTAGAAATTTTCACATCATACCCCAGGCATTTTTTTTTTTTTAATTAAATCAAAAATTAGGCATCCCATATATGTCATTTAACAGTCTTTTCCTATGGTCAGAGGACAAAGACATGAAGACAATATATTTTGACTTCTCTGGGCAAACATTGAAGGGTAGATGTTTTGTTTCTGTTTAGTGAAGATAAGATCCTATCTTGGAGTAGATTGAATGCCTGAGGCTAAAAGTACATGGATCCTTCTTCATATGCTTTGTTCAATCTAAACAATGAACATTCTGTTTCTAGCTACTGATACCATCGTTACATGCTAGCTGTATAAATATCACTACAAATGCAGAATTCGAGATACAAAAAAAGTTAAATTTTCTGACACAGGATACTGCACCCTGCTCCTCTTATGGATGGTTCCACAGATCTGTCACAGAATGGAGAGGGATGAGCACTGATATATTACCAGTGAGCAGTTTCTTTACAGATGCAACACACAATTCTTTAAGGTGCCACAAATGTCGAGTAACCAAATCATAAGATTCAGTAGACTAAATTTTTACCTGTACATTCTTACAGAAAGGTAAGTTCAATAGTCCCTCAGATGAAGAAAAGGAAAGAAAACTGCCCGCCCCCCTCACCCCTCCCAAAAAACAAACAAACAAACAAACAAACAAACAAACAAATCTACGGTCCACATGGGTTATAAAGGTGATGTCTTATTACCCCAGTGTCTCACTTTTAGCTTCCTTTCATTGTTCAATATTTGAGATGTCCAGACTCTAGACTTTTACAATAATTCTTTAAGACATCGCAGCTCAATTAAATTTATAATCTACTTTGGCAGAAGAAATTTCTTTTTTATATATCTGTGGTGAGTATATTTTCACCCCAACTGAAGTCTGAAGTCTGAAGGCAACACTCATTAAAGGAGTCATTAGTAGTTCTCATAAATGGGCCTCTTCTCCAGCCAGTGGCTCTGATTGTGGCTTTTTCCCATGGATGGCCAGCTCCAGGCAGGACAACGCAGCTCTAGGCTGGCTAGCAAAACTTCCACATAAGCAAACAAACATACGGTTTGCTTCTTAGCAAAAAATTGAGGAAAATTTAGGAAAAAAAATTTAGGAACACAGCTCTTATAAAGTCTTGCCATATAATTATGCTGACGAGAAAGCCACTTATACCTGATCAGACCCTTTGTTCCCCATTTCCACTCACTTACTTCCCACATGTTTCTCCATGGTCTCTCAATTGCCTTAATTGCTCTGTAGTAAGTTTCGCTGATACACTTAACCCCCTTAAAACATACCACAGAAAGCTTTTAAAATTCACATAAAGCCCCCCAAATATCCCATAAGTTTGCTATTTCCAATAGGCCCCACAATTACCCTGGCCAGCTGCTTTGTTATCTTATCAGTTACACAAAGTTTTTTGAGGTGACCCTTTCAATGTCCCATTAATCAGGGACCTCAGCATTCTGCTCTTTGTTAGGGTCACTGATATATATATGGGTCGACAGGACTTGTAGGTGTTGACTTTTCATGTTTAATTACTATCAACCAGATTATTATTAACCAGGTGTCAAAAACCAGTCCTTTCACACAAGTCATCAAATTTGAGGAGCAATATCAACATAACCACAGTACATTTTACTCCAGTGCTACGTGCATGCTTCAGGATAGAAATTCTAACTCACCATCCAAAACTTATTGAGAAGCCTAAGCAAGTAGAAAGAGTAGCTGTTTGGGATATGCCCTGCTCACACAAAGCTGCTGTAAAACACTCAGTTGCTGGAGGATGTTGGAGCTTCCACACCTTCACCATAGCAACAGACTCTCACTGCCAGAGAACTTTTCATTGCCAAATGCAACATATGAAATTAAATCTAGCACAGTTCTTGCCACTTTATAAATCTAAACCTTATCCATGAGAAATCCACTGCAGTGATGTTCTTTATTAAAGTCCTCCAAATCTCCATTTTTCAGGTTAGGATTTCTTATTGCAGGGCATGAGCTTTTGTCATTTATTAAAACTGTATTTTCTGAAGGTCGATTTGTTTGGGTTTGGTTCAATATGATTTATTTGGTAAAGGTTGACATTTTGTGAATGTCATGACCACCTCAGCGAATACCACTCATCTAGATCTATTGAGTTAGTATTATACCAAGTAGCATTGGTCTTGCAAGCCATGGAAATATGGTTTCTGTGGAAGAATGGAATTTCCTGTGTCCACTAAAATTGCACTCATAGCTGATCTGCCCAGAGCTTCTGTGAGCAGCTCCTGAAAACTTCTGAGCAACTTGGAGTTTGCTGAATACAGCACAGAACATGACTAAGTACCCGAGAGGATTTCTATTTATAAGCTTACTCAATATAATAAGATCGAGCATTATAGCATATTGCAATGAAAATACTGCACTCAGAAACATGATCTGTAAGAGAAACTATGTTTAATAAAGAATATTAAAAAGAATATTAAAAATTATTAAAAAAGTTCCTAATTTTTTGCAGATGTTTATTATGCAGTCTACATTTTAGTTTACAATCTACACCACGTCTTTTATTTACTTAGCAAATGCAGTTCTGTCCAAAAAATACAGAACCTTAAATACTCACAAAAAGAATAGTACCAGAATGCTTCCAAAGAGGTTATTTGAAATGGGTAGGTTTTGTACCAATGGGTCCTTTTTCACATGCAGAGTTTGATCTCAAAAGCAGTTGAAAGCAATTTTTGCTTTCAAAGAGTGTCATGAGTGGCTTTGGGTAGATATATAAACAATTAAGTGTGATATAATCTCTTTATTTTAAAAAAACAATTTTTATGCGAGGAAAAAAAAGTTCCATCTTCAAATCCCCCTGATTAGAGCTGAAATTTTCATTTAGAGTACAGATAATGAAGTCTCTAAGCTATGAAACCACAAATGCAAACTTTGAGGTGATTAAAGCCTTAGGCCTATTACTGTAGAAAATTACCTTATTTAGGAAACAAGAACAATTTGATGCTAACAGACTTGGAAAAAGAATAGACGAAAAAGCCTTTTGAAACAAGCTTTTGTTTACAAGTATTGTTCTCATTACGTAGTCTAAATAGTAATGTGTGCATTTGATTTAATTACATTTAATTAAATTGCACTTAATTCCATTTAATTGCAGTTAATTAGCATAGTAGTTTGCTATGTATTCCTACATAGTTCTAGTCTGATGCTTAGGTCCAGACCCACAAACTAATCAAAATTCACAAATTCTTATCTAGACCAATTTTAGAGTAGTCTTCTAGAGTATTTTTATTAAAAGCTCACTGTGAATGTTGACTAGAAGCTTCAGTGTTTGTTGTGAAGTCCCTTAACTCACAAAAATGCCTGCTTTCTTAAGGCTTGGAGCTATTGCCATGCTTGCAATGCTGATATCTTTAGCCTTTTTTGCAACTCAGCCTGGCTAGAAAGTAAATGATATTCTGGTTAAGGTCCAATGATCCTTAGAAGCCCTGTCATAGAATGTCCAGTGCATGCTAATAAAAACAAGTCCTACACAGAATGGAGAAGCTTTAGATGTTTCTATTCAAAAATAGAGGAGAAGTATATTCTATGCCTTTCTTAATGAAAACTGAAGGTACAATGCACAGGCATTTGTACACTATACAGAGTTTGAATCTACACACTCCTCAGGTGTGTAGAATTACATGCTTAAAAAATTACTTACTTTTACAAAGTTGTACAGGAATAATAAGTGAAAGCCAGAATTAGGCTTTTGTGAGCAAATTGTAATTTCTCACTTTTTTACTTCTAGGAAAAAAAAAATAGCAATCAGTAGTGATTAGCTGTCTCTATTGTCCATAGAAGAATGTACAATGTTGCCTGAAATTTTCTCCTTTCTCCTTTTCATCTCACAATCCAAAAATACCAGGAATTCAGTATTATACTGGCTACCAGTTAGTTATTATAAGTTACCAGTTAGTCTAGTATTTAGGTGCCTCTGACAAGTTACTGTTTCAATTATTGATATAAAAAATAGAGCCGTCAATATATGCATAATAAATCAAATTAATATTAAGATGTTTATATTACTATACAATTTTTTTTTTCCTAAGCTTTCTGATGACACAATTTATGCACATTTTAACATCTGAATGCTATTCAAGCATAGGGGATAAGTATAAGCATCATAACATCAAAATAAATTGTGGAACAAAGAGTAACAAAGAGAAAATGCATAAGAATCAAATGACAGCAGAACAGCTTCATAGATTAATTATAGACTTAAAAAAAGACCATTTAGATTTATGTTTTACTTTAAAAATAGGAAATAAAACCATTTAAAATTTAAGTTTTTTATTTGCAGATCTAGCAGTGACTGTACAATACTAAACAGAGAGACCTTGAAAAGGGCCTTTTAGTGGGGAAGTGTAATAAAACCTGTGTCCTGCACTATTTTGGTTATGTAGATAATCACTCTGCAATCAGCTATATTAAATTAAATGAACTCAAACAAGTGACAGGAGATTTTATTTAGCAGCAGCAACAGCATTGGAATAAGGAGTTTTGAATCCAAACCAATTTTGAATATTGGTACTAAATGCCTTTATATGCTTCAACAGCCTTTTTCAGACCACTTTTATTTTAAAGAGTTTGAAAACCTCAATAGCATTTGAATGGACTTCTCTTTTAGAATCTCTTCAAAATGCAAATTAATGTTATGTTGCTGCAAATATTCTGTATTTTTTACATTCTAATGAGGCACAGCAGCTAACAAAGCTATGCTGGAGTGTAGAACCCCATACACAAGCAGCTTTCTTATTGCAGTATTTTATTCACTACAATATCCCACAAAGTTTTTTCACTTCACAAGGATATCCATTATTAATTAGCTTATAGCAATTTTCTTTGACAGCAGAATGTGTTGTGGAGCAAGTTGGCTTTAAATTAAATTATGTTTCCTCTAACAACTTTTAGTATAGCTTAAAAAAATCCAATTTTATAGGAAGTGAATGTGCAAGAAAACAGAAATGAAAATGAATCAGAATTAATTTTGCCTCTTTTTATATGATGCATGTAGAGAGCTTCCAAAACGTTTGTGAACAATCTGAACTCTACTGCTAGAGAGTGCAGCAAGACAACTATGAAACTGTCTTATGTAAAAATATCACAGCTTGTTCCTGTCAGATGAGTATGAATCTATAGCTTTCTAGTTACCATTTCTACATTTCTAAATTTTCTCTTTACTGGTATGATTTTTATTTATTTTTTTAAATTTATTTATTTTGGAGAACGTCTAAAGATAGAACCGTAATGTTTAAGCAGTCTTTATATTTCAAAATTTACTAAAGAAGTATGTATTAGTTTTAATTCACTCATTTATTGCTCTTCCATTGGAGGTTTACCAAAAGAGCTACAAATGTGGATATGTTTATACTGCAATTGTTGCCTTTTATCATTCAAAACCAGAAACATGGAACATTTTTAGTCAATTAATTAGAATTTCAAGAAAACCCTGGGTATAGGATTGCAGCTATCTGAACACAGCTGGTGCAACACAGCTGTGCAATGTTAATTCAGTTTTCTGGAGAAAATCATTGTGAAGGTGTGAAAAATTATGAGATAAAAGAGTGAGAAATCATAAATTTAAAAACACAGGAGTATATTAATCATAAAATAGCAGTTATTAGGAGTCAAAGACACAGGAAGAATACTATCTGAAATCTGTAAAATAGACAAGAAATAAACAAATAATTGGAACTTGGAAACATTAAACATCAGCCTTCTTTGAGAAATACTTGACCATTCTTCATTGATGAAGATTATCCAACCAGAAGAAACTTCATGTCTCCTTTGGGCTGGGAAGCACATTATTAGATCATGTAAATGTGTAGGCTACTTGCTTGCAAGTGACTTGATATCTATTATGTACAGTAGAAAACAAATAATTGCACTGTACACTGCAGAACTGCACAAATATAGCCTGAAGCCTCTTTGTATGCCATAAAACTTACAAGGGCAAGTGATTCAGAGAATATTTGTTAAAATTGCTGCTGAAACTGTGCTGAAATAATATGACTTCTCAAACAGGAGAGCACATCACCTTTGCTTCCTAGCAGTCATATTTTGACAAAAGACTAAAGAACATGGACATCAGTAAAGCAAGGTCTGACATTTAGGGCTTACCCACTCAGAATAAGTGTCACTCTTTCTTTTAAGCAAGCCAACTGATAGAAAGGATATACAATATATTCAGACAAGTACTAAACCACCGCAAAAACCTTTGGTAAAGGCAGACAAAGTAAACAAAACATTGACTCATCCACTAGGCCTGGCATGTTATAGAGTATTAAAAAAAAAATCAAGATATATATATTTCTAATATACATGTTTGCTGTTTTTAACTTTGAAAGAGTGTCAATTTTTGCTTAAGTGACCCCCTCATATTCTGCTTAAAATAATCTCACAAGCAGAGAGCTGAATAGGATTTCTCTCTTCAGCTGTAAGTCCCAGAATAAGAAAACCCACTGCCAAAGGAGACTAAGAGACAGATTCTGATCCACACCACATTGTGCCACTGTTACATCAGCTTTAGTAAGAGAATGTAGACTCTACCAACTCAGAATTCTTTTGATTTGAGAGAAATTTTTTTATAGGAATTGAAGTTGCCCAGCTAACCTTGCACAAGTATTTAAGTTACATTTGTCAACACAATGGGGTATCAGTGCTCCAACTGTTCTGAAACATGCAAATATCACTTGGGAGTTGCTATGAGGTCTCAAGAAGCCTTTTTTTCAACACAAGTTAGAAAAGGCTGAAGTTTCACCAGCTCCATGAGAACTGGATGTGCACAACATGCAGCATAAAGACTTTTACCCTTTTTTACTTTGAATTCTGAAATAATTAATGTAGCCAAGTGAGGGCTGGTAATCAGAATGCATATATGCTCGTGAGACAAAAAAGAGAACAGAGCAGCAGGCTCTGGTATGAATTTAGCAAGTAAAATAAGCCTGGGTGAATCTTTCCTACCAAACTCTCTTGAAACAAAACCAGATTTTCAGTAAAATGATCCCTCTCATCGATATCCTCCATATAAAGTTAACTAGCTTTTACAGAAAAATAGGACAAATTTTCAGGATGTCAGGGAGGAGGGATGAAGCCAAAGAGGTGTGAAAGTGCAAAAGTTTGGTTGGTTTGTTTTGGTTTTTTTTAATTTAACAATATTAATTTGATGGAAAAGTTTTGACATCCATGCTGCCTAAAAATTTGGGCTTCGTCTTTCTTTTTCTAATGAAATAATTCAGAAAATGTTGCACAATATTTAAAGATTAGCTAAATATTTCCTATCTCCTGTTCCCTGTTGCTTTAGAACTCCTAGTTGCCAAGTTGTTCTTTATAACATCAAAAGACTGAGGATAAATAATGCCATGCTACTTCATGATTCTTAGCACACAACTGGTACCAGCTGCAAATAGCAATATCTGCTTTGTTAAACTCACAATATATTAACAATTAAAAATTAATAAATAAAATCTCAGAAATACCAATGTTCAGAAGAAGTCCAACTGAATATAATGGAAGTTTGCAAAAAGAAAGAATGAAAAATTAGTAAATAAGATATTTACGGATAGGAAGCCACTTAAGAAATTAAGCTTTTTAAATCCAGGGCAAATATGTGAAATGATGACATTCAAGTCATATTTTTTTCTTTCCAGCATCCACAATTTAAAGACTGAAATATCAACGCTGAGATATTTCCTGTAGACACCTAACCCTACCCACAGCAAGAGTTGTTAGATATATCAGCCATTACACCAAAGAAGTGCAATTAGCCAACCTTATCAGTAATATTCATCAGAATTTCTAAACATGTGAGCATCTTGTGGTTAACAGAACAAAAATAGTGATCAGTGTCATAGAGCTGTCTTAACTGTGAGACCCAGCAACCATTGGAAAAGAGAGAACAAATCACAGAGTGATGCTGAATCATCCTTGCATTCAAAACAGGCCCTTCAGCAAGCTTTTCATAAGTCACATTTACACTCCATCAACTGGAAGTATAGCCTGAAAAAGGGTTTTACAACAAGTCTCCAATAGATATTGTCATGTGTATGGAGAAAAAAACCAGCCCATTTCAAGTAATGTTTCCTTTAAATTGTGCCATTTAAGAATTGTCCGATTTGCAGCTGCAGATTTAAAGCATATGACCCGGTTTTCTCAGGGATTGTTCAGAGCTTTAATTCAATCCTTTTATGAAATGTTTTTTCTTTAGTTATATTCACTGTCAAAAATACTTAATTTTTTTCTTGATTAGCTAATTACTTCTTTCCATTGCCTAGTAGCTATTTTGGAATGTGCTGTTATCTGTTTGTTTGCATATGTTTAATTTTTACTTTTCAATAATCTTTTTGACATTTAGTTCTTTATCTTCCCCCTTCTTACATGAAATTGTTTGGAACATTTTCAGTCAGCTTATCAAAGCACTTGCTTACAGAGATTTACTCTTTGTGTCTGCTTTTCTGTGTTGCCTTAATAATTCATGCTAAAAATGTTATTTAAGGAGCCTTGCAATTCTTCATTCTGAGTTTCTGAAGTGCTTCATAATAACTTTGTGTATCAAAGCTGCAAAGTGCAGTCTGTTTAACTTCAGTCTACTCATTGTTCTTGAGGTTCTGAAGAGCTGTGTATTATACTTTCATCTGAAAAAAAACCTGTCTTCATGCACTGAATATTCAGGTTTTTTGCTGTTTGATATAACTTTTTCACTGTTAAACTTCTGCAATACAGCTTTGTCTTGTGTAATAGCTTCCATACACACCCTACACAAAGTGTTGAACAGAATCATAGGAACACAAAAATTATACAAAAGCAGAAAGGAGAGAACCAGAAGTATTTTATTTAAAGTCCTTCACTTTTAAAGCTGATGAGAGTGAGAAATAGCAGACGAAGATAAACAGAAAAATAAATTTACTAGAAAAAGGGGAATGTGAAGTATACAGGAATGTGTGCAGACTACTACAGAGAATAAAGTCTTAATTCCAGAAGTATCAAAATAGAAAAAAAAAAAAAAAAAAAAAAAAGGCCAAACCAAACCAAACCAAAAAAAAAAAAAAAACCCACAAAACCAAACAAAGCCAAAACCAAACCAAAACAACAACAACAAAAAAAACTCATCCCAAAAAAGACCACAGGAAAAAAAAAAAAAAAAAAAAAAAAAAAAAAAAAAAAAAAAAAAAAAAACAAAAAAAACACCAACCAACCAACCAACCAAGCAATCAAGCCCTAAAATAATTTTGTGCTAAATTTAGAAATATTCAGAATATAAATTAAGGAGCTTCATGAAATGTGTATTGCACTTGATGTTGAAAAAGTTGTGAAGTGTGTGTTAATCATGATTTTTGATGATTCAAGAAGACGACATAGAAGAGTTGAGTTATAAAAGCTAGAATTCTGAACTAGAATTACCTGAAAGGATGTTACCATGGTGGAAAACAAAGCGTAAATGAACATTTGAAACATAAACTGCACAAATTTAAGCCCAAGATCAGCAGTTTACTCATCAGCATGCCACATGAACATTTTCCAATATACTTCAAAATCCTAATAAGAAATTATTTCATTCATTACTCTTCAGTGTGGATGATGAGGAATAACAAAAAGGTTTATTACAAACAGGCCTAATATGGAGCACCAGCAGATGATACCTATAAAAAAGGCTTAAGAATGAGAATTCTACCAATCATCTTAAATAAGATATAATTCAAGTGCTAGATATCCTTTCTGAAGATAAAAAATTAGGGTTTTTTTGTTTCTGCCTTTCCTGGGGACAAGAAATAACAGCTTTACATTTATTCAAAGTGAAATGCATTAAATTTATGCTTGAATTTTTGGTAATTTTGATAGTTTATTTTATTCTTCCTATAAGCATTATTTAAAAGATGCTATGGTCAAGAGAGATTATGGACAGAATGAGGAAAATACTTTTATCCTTATGGCATGATGATTATGATCAAGTGGATAAAATGAGTGAAAGGATTAAGGGAGATAAGCAGGAAGAGAAATCTGAAAGATATTTTTCTTATACACAGTTTTCAAAGTATTTTTAAAGGAACTAGAACTAGAGCGAATGTTCTCATAGCTGTGCAGTTGCACACTTTTTCATTCTGGAAGTGGCATTTTCTGAATATACAAATCACAGAGTATTGTAAGAGAATACTTTTGGCTACAGTGTATTTGAAAAACATTTATGACAGTTGTTCAATAATATCTACCAATCAGGAATAATATTAATTTACATTGCTGTTTGTAGCAGTGAGTGTAACAATCATCTAACTTTAACAAATTGATTGAGTTCCCATTACCTGTGAGAATAACCATGAAATTCAGAGGTGTCAAAGTGGATTAAAGCACTATTTGTAGATACAAGTTCTGTCACTTGGAAGAAGTCTTTGGATGCTAATATATTCTCTTTTCTGTGAGAAGTTGGAATATGCTGTTATTTTGACCCTTTCCAAAGTGTGCATTAAAATCTGGCAGCCATTTCAATATTCCCTATGTACTGATTCTGTATCCTGTGAAGAACAGACAAAACATCATGTACTAAAAAATGAGTCTTCATTGTGTTCTGTCTTTACATGAAACATTCTGTTCTCTCCAATTTTACTACATTTAACATTCAGATATAAATTATTTATTTCCTGCTATAATTTTATTTTCATTGCTCATTCTTTTTCATCCCCCACAGTAATATATTACAATAAGAAAATATTAAAATATACAAATTTCCCAGTGACATTAATAAGTCATGAAAGGGCAAGTCCACAGGCAATATAACAGGGCTAATATCTTTTAAGGTATCATAGAATTCTTCAGTTTAATTGGTTAAAATATTACTGTCAAGACTTTGATTGTATTACCATAGATTCTGCGAGATACCAAGGACAACTAATTGCTACTAAGAAATTAAGACTGTGGCAGGACTTTTTTTTTTGTTATGAGTGCAAAATATGCCCTTTACATTTTAGTGCATCTAGTGACATCTGCATCCATATTCTCTTTTGCATTAAAACATTTGGATGAGAGATTAACTCTACAGTCAATGGAGAAACCATGGAAGCAGATGGAAAACAAAGAGTAGGGCGATCCAAACAAGAGAAGTAAGGGATATCCAAGGAACAAAAGAGAAGTCAGAATGATCAGAAAGGTTGAAAGGAAACCTACTTCAAACATCTGTATGCAGCCTGGGAAACATACAGGAAGAACTAGAACTCCTCAGGTGACAGAAGTGTGAAATTGCTAGTGGGACAGCTCACAAGATTTGGGTGGAAGGAGAGACTAGAACAAAGAATGATGAGCAAGGAAAATGAGCAATGAGTGTTCCCTTCATATGAGAGAGTAGCTTGGGTGTACGAAGATTTCTTGTGGGACAAATGACATATTGGCTGAGAGTATGTGAGTCTGGATCAGAGGAGAGGCTAATAAAGGTTGGCATTGTGGTGAAATCTTGATTATGATACTGCAACCCATTTGAGGGTACCAAGTAGAAGAAACACATTACTATTCCCAAGACATATGTCTATTAATAGTCAGAAGCTGGAGCATTTATCTTGTGAAGATAGGCTTGTCAAGTTCAGCCTGGAGATCATTCTGAGGGGACCTAAAAACTCAACAGTACCTGCAGAGAATCTACCAAGATCAAACAAGGTTCTTCAATGGCACACAGACCTCATGGAATTTAAGAGACAACAGACATAAACTGAAACAGAAAATGCTCAAAATAGATAAAAGAAATAACTTTTTTGCTGTGAGGGGTGGAGTGGACTATCCAGCAAGGCTGTGTAATCTCTGTCCTTGAAGGTAGTCCAGGCTTAATGGATAAAGCCTGAACAACCTGATATCTGACCTCAGAGCCAAATTTATTTTGATCAAGAAGTCAGAATAAAGATTTCCTGAGGTCCCTTCTACCCTGAATTACTCAGTGATTGTATGATTTTACCGAGACGTTGTCGTTTGATTAGCTATGGCATTCAAGAAGTCAAGATCTGAAGCCACCATCTTTATTATAATCAAAAGTTTACTTAGTAAAGTCTTAAAGCTGTAGATATGGCCATTGAGAAAAAAAAAATTACTGTCAGAAAATCAAGGTAGGTGTTTCAAATGGCCAGAATATAAGTCCTCCTGTCAAACCACAAAAAGTTTTCACTTATTTGCACACCTATGTGATCATATTGAATAACTGCCTAAGCAGAAAGAGAAAACATGTAGCCTCACTGTCACTACCTTCTCCAGCTAAGAATAGCATGATCCTCTTAAAACAGCACAGCAAAAGGAACTCTTCATACATACATGAATTGCATTTGCTCTCCTAGAGGCTGCTTATGGACTGGTGTGTTGATAAGAACAGATTTACATAGCAAATCTTGTAGTTCATCTTAATAGCTGACATTTTCTGCTATATCAAAATACTCTCAGGGAGTAGCATGAGAGGAAGATACAGTAAGTGTAATGTTTCTTTGACCTATTTTGTGACAAAATGTGAGTCTTAGATGAGACACCCTGTCGCATACTGTGTTTGCAAAATCATTGTTCCTGAAGAGCCCATATCACCACAAAGAAAACCACAGTGGATTAGAAAGGACCTTAACTTATTTAAACACACTAGATATTTTACTGGGAGAACATAACATCAGCTGAATATGGAATAAAATTATGATACCTGGACCACCGAGATTTAAAGTTATTCTAAGACTGTATATCAATTTTCAATACTACTTTGCTAATCCTTATCTTGATTTTCTTGAAGATTTATGCCAAACAAGTGTTTAGAACAGTCATTTTCAGATACAAGTCACAGAGCTATTTATCAAGGACATGCTCTCCCTATCTTTTTCTTAAAAAGTGAAGGTTTATCTAAATCTCTCTCATCATGTCAAATTGAAAATCTAAAGGGTGTATTGAAAAATTCAAGCACATTTCAGCTTGGTACTGATTAAACAACTGCATTAGACACATCATACATAAGACACTGAAATCAGCAAAACTAGTCATATAACACAGTAAGAAAACTTATTAGTTCTACGGAAATTTAACCTGGCTAGTTAAAATGCTAAACAGGTCAAAGAAATGTGGAAATGTGTGAAGCAACCCCTTTTTCAGTGTATTTTCCTTTTTAAAAATTATGGATAGAGTTCAAGAAAGGGGGCACAATGGGTGCAACATAAAAACTCCAAAGAATTTCCCAAAAGAATCATTGAAGATATTTCTTTATTTGCCCTAAGCTAAAATTTATGGAATATCAGCAGTACTTTTGAGTGTTCTGTAGAGAGTTTCTTTCATAAAGTTCTGAAGTAATATTATGGTGGAATATTTTAGGACATTAAATATAAATGTAAACATAAAACACAATATCTACTGCTTGTTTCCATTTAAATCAGATCTTGAGGAGCTCTATAGCAGAGCTGAAGACCAGATCCAATCAATCTTTTTGAAATTCTCATAGACGCACATTGAAAGCCATACTCCCTCTACTTTAGATAAGAGGAATATTTTTAAGGAGTATTAAACTTTCAAGATTTTATAATCACACAGTAACCTTGAAATGTTTTTCCCTCTAGGGTCCCTGACTGAAATACAGATTTCTCTGAAAGTCATGTGTGAGTTAATTAATACATTAACCTGCAATACTTTTTAAAAGTAGGTACACAGATTTCTAAGATAATCTAGCTTCATTTTTATTTTTCTTAAAGCTAGACTAGACAACAGTTCAGTTAGTGATCTGTCCTTATTTCAAATGTAACAAAGAAAGCCATAAAGTATTTTTAAAATCTCTTATCATTTAAGAAATTCCTTTTATGCAATCAATACTTTTATAATGAGGAGAGGAGAGGAGAGGAGAGGAGAGGAGAGGAGAGGAGAGGAGAGGAGAGGAGAGGAGAGGAGAGGAGAGGAGAGGATTTTGGAATTTGACTTTTGCCACATTTGACTCTCCTATCAAAACAGAAAATAAAGACTCACAACAGGAAAGAAACCAATCCAGTTTTCTACTAATCTAGTCTGGTTCCATGCTTCAGACTGAAAAGTACTCCCTGTATAATCATTTGCACATTTTTCATGCTATTCACTCCACAGGACCAAGCCCTCTTTCAGCAGCCTGTATAAATAGTATGCAATTAAGTGGCAGCTGTTCAGATTTCACATTGTCCTTTTATTAAGTGTACAGGTTCACAGCAAAAATATTCTCCAGTCACGGACTCTCTTATATTATCTGATCTGTGATATTGTTTCTGCTACTACATTTGAGAATTTCACAATAATAGCAAGTGTGTGAGGTGGTTTTTATTATTTTCATATTCTGTTTAGAGAACGAATCTACTCTATGTCATCATCTATATTCAGATCACAGTTTTCATTTATTTCAGTTTTATATTTGAATGCTGAATATTTATGTTAGGGTATAAGCAGACATTTTAGGCACACTTTAAGGCACTGCCCCTTTCTTTTCCTTGATCTGGGTTCAGTCCTTGAGCAATTCTGCTTGCCTCTGCCTGCCTGTCTCATATAAGTGTGAAAGAACAGGGAAGGAATACCTATGTGTGAATGTGCATGTGTTTGTGTGTGTTTACTGAGAGGAAAGAGGAAAAGAGGTCTGGCTTGAGAGTCCTGCCCAGCATTTCATAGGAAATTCATGTCCTGTTCTCAAAGATAATAATATAGAATTACAGAATCACCAAATCATAGAATCACCCAGGTTGAAAAAGGCCTTTAAGATCACCAAGATCACCAAGTCCCAGAACTGGCAAGTCCACCACTAAACCATGTCCCTAAGTGCCACATCAAAATATCTTTCAAACACCTTCAGGAATGGTCACTCAACCATTTCCCTGACAAACCTTTTGTCTTGGTTTAAGATGATTATATGAGGTGGAGACTCCAAAATTCATTATGTCCCCTTTTAGTTTTTTACCATTCCTCTTCACCAATATGGAGATGAATGCAAAAAGACTATATATGAAAAAATAGCCGTTTACTACAAAAAAAAGCAGCCACAACCAATAATAACAGTAATAACAACTAGATAGGAAGGTGCTGAATCCCAGAGATGCCCCGGCAAACAAAGAAAACAAGCTGGCAGAGAAGCCCCTCCCCCAGTATGATGGCCTCCATAGGCAACTCTGTGGACCAGAAGGCAAAAACGATATGGCAGAGAAGCCCAGACCACATGGTGGAAAGAGATAACAAAGGAAAAACAACAGAAGCGTCTGCAGTTACAAAACTCTCTTCTTCCCCAGAAAATACCCAAAGGGGACCAGGAACAAAACAAAATGTGGAGACCAATTATTTTTCCCAAAAACAAGAGTCAATGCTGCCTGCTGTCCTGCCTGACAGGGGCTCTCCTAGTGAGGGCAGTTCCAGCAGCTGGGGTTGAGAAATACTGTTTCACAGGGGCATGGTAGTCAGCAGGAGTGGCTGGAACTGGGGCAATAGCTGAAAAACTCAGAGAGAGTTTGACATCCTGATGTAGCTGTCCCGAGTGGCAGCAGCGAAAAAGGTCTGAAGGAAACCTCCTCCCTGGCTGAAGAAATGGGGTTGACATTCAAGAGTGACCAGAAAGCTGTTGCAAAATTTGCTCATGGGCAGCTGGGTTGTGGTGTTGCTGCCTCCCTCAGCAAGTCATTTTTTTTCACTTTTATCTTCTCACATTCATCTCCTTATTGGTTAAAGGGAAGCAGCAAAAAACTAAAAAGGGAGGTAATTCACTTTGGAGTTTCTACCCCACATAATTGTCTTAAACAAAGACACCTTTCCACAAAGAAATATTCCCCAGTATTTAATCTAAACTGACCCTGACACAGGGCCATTTGCTCTTGTCCTATCATTTGTTACTTGGTAGAAGAGACTGAACCCCACCTGTCCACAACATCCTTTCAGGTAGCCGTAGACAGGAATAAAGTCCTCCTGAACTTCCTTTTCTCCAGGCACTACTCAGTACTCTCAGCTGCTCCTCATAAGATTTGTGCTCCAGACCCTACATCAGCTTCATGGGCCTTCTCTGGATTTGCTCCAGCACCTCAATGACTTTCTTGTAGTGAGGGGCCCAGAACTGAACACAGGATTTGAGGTGCAGCCTCATCAGTGCCAAGTACAAGGAGACAATAATGTCCCAAGTCTTTCTGACCCCTATTTCTGATACAAGCCAGGATGTCTTTGGCTCTTTTGGCCACCGGGGCACACAACTGTCTCATGTTCAGCTGGTGTTGATCAACACCTCCAGGTGCTTTTCTGTTGAGCGTCTTTCCAGCCACTTTTCCTCACACTTGTGGCATTGTATGGGGCTATTTTGACCCGAGTGCAGCACCTGGCACTTGGCCAAGTTTAATCTCCTACAGTTCGGCTTTCTCCATTGATTCAGCCTGTGCAGATCCCTCTGCAGAATCTTCCTACCCTCCAGCTGATCAATATTCATGTGCAATTTGGTGTTGTCTGCAAACTTGATGAAAATGGACTCAATTCCTTTGTCCAGATCATCCAGCTTGTACAGTAGAGGTAATAAAGATAAAAACCTCCTTTGTTTGCTTCATTGCTGTTGAAGGAGCATGTTGTGTACCAAATAACAATGAGAACTGTTGCATAAAAGAAGAAAAATGTCATCAGAGTAGATGTATTCTCTATCGTGACACATCTACAAGGGAAATAAATAAGGATCCAATAATGTTGACATGTCATTAAATATTATAGGCATTTAATATGTGAACAATAATAACACAGATTATTTGTGTGTTATTTTCTAACCTTTTGAAGAACAAACTGTAAAAGGCAGGAGTTTAGATGCATGTCACACAGTGCAGTAATGCTAACTTCTGCACAAATTATATAAAAGGCTGAAGGCAGTAGCCCCAAAATAAATACCTGTGACATTTATCTGCTAATTGATATCACTAGTGGATTTTTTTTCTCTGCATAGGCAAGTTAGAATGGATATCAATAAACAAACTGTAAAGGAACACTGAACCTCGCTAGACCAGAGCTGTATTTTATGTCCTGGAGAACAGACTATAGTAACTGTTTCTTTTTTTTCACTCTGACCCTGAAATAATCATTTTTCTAATGCCTATCTTTCCTTCAGGCCTAGCTTTCTTACTGAAGTTTCATATTAGATCTAAAATCCTTTTTGTCACTTCAAGTTCTGGCTCACACCTTATCTCCAGCGTCCACTGAATCATGCCCTACCTCTCTCCCAGGCCTCTGGTTCCATGCATTTATTTTCTCCATATACCAAAGGCTTTGTTTTGTCACCTCTGCATCACAATCTTAGTGTTGATGGGCCACAGGGAAGTGTTAAAACTTCAGATTCAAAGTTTTAATTTTCCTTTCTGTTACCCTATAGATCAGAGCAACAGAAATAACAGTTATGAGAAAACTCCTATCCAACTACTGCATCTCTCATATGGAGTAAGTAACGTGAAAAAAAAAATCCTGGATTTTCCTCTGAAAATAAATTTCTACTGAAGAAATGCAATCTGTGGTTTTCTTGAACAGAATGTAATTATATAAACCAGATAGATTATTCAGATTAAGAGAAAAGAGGATTACTAAACTGTTTTCAATTATTTTTTTCAAAGTATGAAGAGTATTTTCTCCCTTTTCAAACAGGTTATTTTATTTTCTTTTACTTTAATCTGGTTCACAGGTATAAACTTTATTTTCTTGAAATTTGAAGGGATGAAGCATCTGTGAATAGTATGAAAATATTTCAGTTTTCCAGGACTGAATATTTGAACAGAAGCACAGTGAAAGAAATAAAAAAGTTAGACACTGCCAAAAACATCTTGGAGTGGGGAATTCTACAACACAAACCCACAGTAAAATTAAGAACAAGCAAAGTATCTCTGCATATAAATTGAGGTTCTTTATAAATGTCATTATTTTAACTGAAAACCTAAAGAGCAAATTTAAAAGCTGTATCTTTTTGGTTATAATGGAAATTACACACATCACAAAAAGCACACCATCCAATGTATCTCATGGCAATGGAAGTAATAGAAGAAGTTAGCGCTCCTCACAATTTTTTTCCTGGTTCCTTTTTCAGCACCCCCCCCCCCACACACACACTCCTTTCTTTCTCCAGTTCTGCTGAACTCTGCAAAGCTACTCTGATTCAAGGGAACATTTCCATCCCAGTGGTGCTTCTGCAAGTTTTTCACCAAAGGGACTCCTTGGGAGGTATTCCCACACCCCACCTTTGCCTTCCCATGTCTGCTGTATTGGGGATGGTTTGCAGCAGGCTTAAATTGGGAATGATTCTGGCTCAAAAGCAACCAGGATCATCAGGATTGGTGAGACACAGTTGTGCCTTTTAGTGCAGCATTAAACTATTCTGATGTTAAATTGGCTCATTCAGAGCCAAGTCATATCCAGCTGAAGTCAGCAGGAGTCTTGCATGGATTTCAGTGATCTTCATGTGAAGCCCAGAGAAAGCAAGACCTTTTTTCCTTGTGTGAGCAAGATAACAAAAATGAAAATGGTAATGATTGATTATGTAGGTCATTGTCAGTTCTGTGAGCTATGTGTTATGTATAATGTATTAGGCTAACCCTAAGGAAAAGTAGTTTGTGATGAGGAGTAAAGATGACTAAATTCCAGGTCCTAGAATACTTGTTTTGTTCATCTTGATGTGAATAGATCTTGTGTTTTACTGGGTCTTGGTAGGACAGAGATAAATTTAGAAGCAAATTTTGCCTTAGATCTTCACTCACAGTGTCTATTGACTTAAATGAAAACTGATTTGACTTAGTTAGGGCAGAATTTTTTATGCACATTTTTGAATTGTAGTAGTATATATATCTATGTCCTAAGGTACTGTGTTCACTTTTCCGATGTTGTTTTTACTTGCCGTTTGTTAGTTTCAATGTTTTTAAAATAAATATGCACTCCCCGAAACAAAATAAATTTAAAAATGCCTCTTTTCCCTGTTTTTCATTTTTTATAATAAGCATGCACTGCATACAATATAGTGCATGATTATACAAACAAGGCTTGGCTACTGGAACTTGTGTCTCTTGAAGTCATTAAGAATAAGGTCCACAAGAACAACTTGGAAGTGCACCTCAAATGACTATCAGAGCATTAGGCACAAATCACACAAATATGTCTCTGTTGCATTCCTGAATGATACAATACTCAAACAACTGAGCAGAAAGTAAAAAAAGCCTAGAGTTATTGTACAGTTTAATTATTCACATGTGAGTTTTTTGTTTGTTTTGGTTGTTGGGTTGCTGGAATTATTTATTTTTTTTTTTAAATCTATTTCTGGCAGTTAGAAGTAAAGCACAGAGTGAGGAAAATAGTCTTCCAAGCATTTAGGAGAACTTCTATCCTCTCCAGAAATGTTTGCTCTATTTGTGGTAGTACAATGATCCTTTGGCAAGAGGAGGTACACTAGGTGGTTCACACCACACAATTTATTTACAAGCTGCAACAGCTGTAAATCCATTTTTTTTTTTTTCTGAAAGATAGGGGGAATGCAGCCAAGTGTAACATAAATATGCAATTCTCATGTGTCTGTGTCAGATACCATCTTCAAAGACATTTCACTTGGAAAGAGTGAATTGAAATCTCCAGATATTACTGCACACTGAGAAAAATATTTTTAAAAATGCATTTAAAGAATAGAGTGTCTGATTATTTATTTGAATACTTATTTATTTATTTATTTATTTCTTGTGGAATGTAGCAATGTAATATGATAAACAATCATTTGATGGACATAAATAAAAAATCTTTTGAACTTTTATTCCTTTATCAAAAAGTGTAACCTTTCTGTTTTGCATGGCACCAGTTATCCAGTCAATATCGTATTTTTAATGAAAGGCAAATTGTATATGACTGAGATTATTGAATATTTGTTTCATTTTAATGATACTTATCAAATATGTGTTCCCTCATGAATAGGCTGATTCTAAATGCATCTCTAGGAGTTCTTACATGTTAAGCTGTTTTGACCAGTCATGTTGGGATGAAACATGGCAAATTTAATGTCTCTCACAAGGGATATGCAAAAGGAGCACAGTTTCTTTATAATACTTTAGTAAATCCCATCTTAGAGCTAGAAATGGGAAATTGCTTTAGCTCCATTCAGTGCCTCACTCCTCAAATTAACATTTTTCAAGATAAAGGATTTGGAAAGATTGTCACCCATTAAGCAACTGCCAATGTAACCAGAGCCATGAAATGCTCTATCTGAAAAAAATAATAGGATGGGCTCAGCTGTGCAACCTAAGATTTCCCCTTTGACTTTTCTCTTGGCTAGCAGATTTTTGGAGTAGGTGTGTTTCCAGCATTCCTTTTTCCCCATAAAGAGTAGTCAATTAAGGAATCATCCTTAAAGTAAAATTTAAACAGTTGTAATCAATGAGTGAATGAGAGTTATAGAAGCAAATGTGCTAAGTAATTATTAAAATTAATTTAATTTTTTCCTCTTTTGAATTGCTCAGTTAATGGAAAGAAGATGACAGTGAGATTGTGAGGAATGTCAAGAAGCGTTTCAAGATTTCATCTCTTGTTGTATAAATAAGAAAAACCAGATGTGTCATGTAAATATTCATGTTAATAAATGCAAAGTTGTTTTATAGAAATATTTAAGAAAATTCTTTCAAATTTTGACCATCTAGGAGAATATTTCTCTCGCAACTTTATCAAATATTCATGTAATCCCAGTTTACAGTAAAAAAAAAAAAAAAAAAAAAAAAAAAAAAAAAAAAAAAAAAGACATTTAAAACAAATATTTGAAGAAAACCTCTGGCAGCATTTTTGCAGCTCAAGTTATGATGATAATGGAATAGAGCTAGAGTGAGCTGATAAGTAGAATATCCACAAGAGTGGGAAAGATGCAGCAGAGGAAAACTTAAGAAAATAATTATCACTTGCATGTTCTACTTGCTTGAAAGTTCTGCTTGCAAATTGCATGTTAGCAAAAAAAAAAAAATCAAGAGGTTTTGTTGATATTTATCATTGTTTCATGTAAATTAAGTGTGGTTGTAGGCATTTAAATTTAGTTAATTATTTCCATTCTTTCCACTTCATCTTTTGGAGCCTATGCCATTCAGAATTAGTTTTATGTCAATCCATCATTCTCTATGCATATCTATGTAACTAAAGAATTTTTAGTATTCATGTTCCAGCACCAGAAAAAAAACAAGTATCTCCCCTGAAACAACAACAACAAAAACAAAATCAAACCAAAGAAGATGGGTATTATCACAACATTAAAAAAATAGCATTATAGCACCATTTATGTTCTTTATTTAATTTTTATCTCACAGGCTTAGAGGTGTGAAGAGATTTAGTTCATGTCACTACTGAAATATCAGTAAAAAAAAAAAAAAAGAAAAAATTACTTTCATGGATTTTGAAATTCAGAAAACCATAACTATGGCTACAAACCATGATGGTAGTCTGTGCTGGCACAGACAGGCTCTTTGTGTCATCTCCCCATGGACCTGATTCCTCATGTGGCACTGCTGGAGCAGGGAGTTCAGGAAGGCTCCCTATCCATCACTGTTCTGCCTGCCATGAAACACAAAGACCCGATGTTGGGGTGGAGGCTGAAAGTGAGACAGGACATTGTTGGGCAGAGGGGTACTGACTGTGAAAGCCAAGCCCTGAGGCATCTGGGGAGTTATTCTGACCCCTGATACCCAGCAATGGCATTTCCCAGCCAATCTTCCCTCCTATACACCACACAAGTCCATGCCTGGTACAACACATGTTCCTACAATGTCCCTTTCCTCTCCAAAGCTACAAAGCTCCCTTCCAGCGCCATCATCCCTGCCTGACATCCAACCTGCCACCCAGAGTGAGTCCACCCGGGGAATCTCTCAAGACACATCCCCAGGGTCCAGAAAGGTGCTTGGCAGGTGGCACACATCCTCTGCTTTCCAGCATACACTCTGTGTCAATGGGAAGACATCTACCCAGATATTTATGGAAGAAGAAGCCAAAAGGATGGTCTTCTCACCCACAAGAGGGGTGGTCATTACAGCTGGGCAAAGGGGCCACAGCCCAGATGGCAGCTAGCTCTCTGTGTGCCAGTGTAACAGTGTGTCTTTTTGGAGTGCAGCCACGGCCATCCTAGATCCCAGTCAGCCTCTCCATAGAGAAACTGCTTGAGAACTATTCAGGCAGCAATTCAAACTCACAGAACCACACACGTTACAAGGCTAGCTCAGCAGAGAGGCAGAAGGCTCCCAGCCTCTCTTATCAAATCAATTTCCAGCAAGCGTTTATTCCAGTGTGCTGAAGGTGAATCCGGAGCCAGAGAGAGGGACCATGTGGTTTTCTCGGTGTATATATAGGGCCTCATGTTCGTGGGTGGTACAAGGGGCAGGACACATGGCAAGTGACCATAGGGAAGAGAGGAACAGGACAACCGGCCCCATAGCCAATGGGGAAACAGGGAAAGGGGATACCATGGAGTGGTTGATGGGCTTGCAAAACCCAGAGAGAAGATTGCACAATGTCTGCAAGGATCCATGGGGGAGAAGCCTTTGTTTTACACCTGAGGTATCTTTAATTTTCACTTTTCCAGAGAAGGGCAGTTGGAAATTCCTTTACTTGCACAAGAGACTCCATATGCCAGTTCCACCCCAAGCTCAGCTATCCTCAGAGAGTCAGGCATTTGGGGAGGTGTTCCACCAAAGGGCCACCACTTCTTCGAATTATTACTTCCTAACTTAGTTTGTTGGCATAAGCCGCAGATAAATGGCCACATTTATCACAAAGCCTCAGGCTGATCTCTCTGATTTCCTCCCTACCAAAAGTTACTTACCTGTTGTTACCTGGTCATTACTAGGCTAGATGGATGCTGATTATATGCCAATATATTAAATCAGATTTTCTCTTTGAAAAGCAGATGATCTTTGCTTATTTATATATATATTTTTTAATCTGGCATGTATACACATGTGAGGTACACAAATTAAAGTTACGCAAAATATACAGCTTAACAATTTTCTCTTTTCAAAACTGTCTGTCAAAGCCACAGTACCAATTATTCTCAGGGAAGTAAGGCAGTGTTTTTAAAAGGACATTAGCCTTAATTCATATGCTGCATCTGGCTTTCAAAAATCATCAAGGCATTGCCTTGCAGTAAATTATTTTGTAAATCTGGAAAAAAATGCCACCATGGATGTGTCCTTGTGCTGACATTTTATGTGCAGGTTAACCAAAATAAATTTCTCCCCTTTGGTTCATTTTATACCTACTTTGGAAAGATCTCCCAGCTAATGATAGAAATAAACAATAAAGTCATTCCTTGATGTAAAACAAGTTAGCTAACTGAAAATTCAAAAAATATTAAATAACTGTAACCATTTTTGCTTCCGTCTGTTTCTATTTCTAGGTCAAGCATTTCTATTTCAAGAATTGGATGCTGTACTGAAAAAACAAACCAGAACACTGCCTCATGCATACCCTGGTCTTCTAACAGCATGCAGAAAACTTATGGCCTCAGATAACGTTGTTCTAAGGCAGCAGTGCTCAAATTATAGCTCTTAAGGGACCTGAATACGGCTCTCATGGAACCAATGTGTCTCATTTGTGTTCCTTTTGCTGTATTTTAGTCCTGGAGACAGAAGAACAATGAAAATGAAAAAAAATAAAAAACAAACCTGTGCAAAAACACATCTGCAAGGGAATACTGGAACAGTAGACAATCACCTTGTGACCCTTTTAATTAAGTGAAAGGTGCAGGGTGGGGGGGCAAAAAGAGTCATGAGGTTGTAACTTCTCAGAACGGAATTGTATATGAGAGAACAGAAAAAAAAATAAAAAAAAATACTCCTTTTCAGGTATTAAAGCTCTCCTGCCTCCTGACTAGGATATTCCAAATTATTGAAATAGAAAGTCAAACTGAGTCAAGACAACAGACAGTTTTTAAAAATACCAAGTTTCTCTGGTTTAAAAATTAATGTTCTACTTGTACATGACTTTCTGTTTGTACAGTTGAAAGCCAACCTGAGCTTCAATTTCTATCCTAGCAATTTTTTCATTTATTTACATTTCTCCCAAATATGACTTCAAAGGCGGACAAAAGAATAGAATGACAGAAGTGTCCTCCCTCATGAATATACTTGGCTCATTTTTAGTCCTGTCTTATGGACTGAATTTCTATGACTCTATGAACCTTCAGTACAGATTACATAGAAATAATCTTTGAATACTATATCAAATCGTATTTTTTTTCCAGAAGCAGAAAGATACTTCAGTGATGTTCACATAAGTTTGTTCTGAAACCACTGAAACCCTTCTCCTGTCTCATTGTTGACATTTCCAGATCCTTATGCATACAAACTTTATAATGATTTAATTTTAAAACACATCTCCATTTAAAACTGGGAAAAATTATAATAATTCCTATGGTTCTCAAGATGGGTGAATAAGAAAATAGAAAATATTAGATATGGCTTTTTTGTTAACTTTCCATACATTTTTTTTCCTCTCTCTTTGCTTTTCCAAAATATCTTGGCACATTTCTTGGACTGTCTGTTTTCTGTGGAAACAGTTGGTTTTTCTCTCAATGTTATATATACATATATAAATTGTTTATAAAATACTGTAGAACCACATATCAAATGATCAAATGAAAGATCATACCTAAGAACAATGAAAAGTAACTTCAAAGAATTGTTCTTATTTGCTCTGAGAGTTTGAGGGGAAGCCCAGTCCAACAGAACACAATGTGCATCAGTAATGTGTTGCATAGAAAGGATGTCATCAGTAGCTTAGAGCTAAGCACTTTGGCACAGATGCAGTCAGACAGATATGCATGTGCTTAGCTTAAGGTAAAAGGGCAGTGGAAGAGAAAAAATTAAAAAATAACAAAAAAAAAGAGAGAAAAAAAAGGGAAGGAAGGAAGGAAGGAAGGAAGGAAGGAAGGAAGGAAGGAAGGAAGGAAGGAAGGAAGGAAGGAAGGAAGGAAGGAAGGAAGGAAGGAAGGAAGGAAGGAAGGAAGGAAGGAAGGAAGGAAGGAAGGAAGGAAGGAAGGAAGGAAGGAAGGAAGGAAGGAAGGAAGGAAGGAAGGAAGGAAGGAAGGAAGGAAGGAAGGAAGGAAGGAAGGAAGGAAGGAAGGAAGGAAGGAAGGAAGGAAGGAAGGAAGGAAGGGAGGGAGGGAGGGAGGGAGGGGTAGAGTGAGCAGTGCTGCTATCAGCCATATGTAAGTTTTAGTGATTTTTAGAAGATGAGGAAGTCTGGTGAGAGGAAAACTATTTATTGTGGTTTTTTCACGTTAGGATATGAGTGTGCTGTCTCTGGAGATGAAAGATTAGGATTGTGCACAGTTGTGTGCACAGCAGAAAAATGTTGGCCCTTTCAGTCTTTAAAGTCTCTGAACTGCAAAACTTGTATTTTTCTAGGATCAGATTTTTACAGGACTTACATACCAGGAAAAGAAAAAGAAAATTTTCAAGTCCAAAAGAAAAACAGCCAATAGTACAACACAACCGAGTTTTAAACTTTTCTGAAATGGAATATAATTCAGCAATTTCAAAGATCTACTGTGGGGAAAATATACAAAATAAATCATTTTAGAAATTAGAAAAGTCCCGTTTGTCCTATATGCATATTTACATTGATTTTAAATTCTGAACAGAAACATGCTCTACATTAAAACAACAAACTTTTTTCCTTACAAGCATGTCTGGGTACCTAATGTAGTAATTTGAATAAAATTATGATTTTTCTGTCCTGGAATGCTTGGCAACAGTTAAAAATTTTAATTTTCATTAAGACACAGACTTGTCCTTGTAAAATATACTTTTATAAATTGATAGACAGTTCAGAGAATGCCACACTTTGGGAATGAGAACAAGTACTTGTATTTCTTCTCAATACATCATCATCGGCTCAAGGGACTCACTAGTCCACTCTGTCCACACCAAACACACACTGAAGATACACCTGACCCTACATTTACTATATCTCCCAGATCTTATGCGAGATATGGAGGGAGAAAAATGTTCTTTACATTGGTAAAATTGTTTCATTCTATTAATTCATTTCAATGTTAATTTATGGATGGTTAATCACCTGTTCTGTGAAGGAAACTAAAATCTACTGTGATGGTTATAAGTAATCTGACATTGTTGTCACTGCCTTGTATTATAAAATGTCTGCAGTGCAAGGCAGCTTAATGTTTCTTTCAAATCTCAGCAGTGTGAGAAAAAAAAGAAAGCTTTGGGGCTTCAACGGGATAATTTCATGTTGCAGTAAGTGGTAGAAGGCAGTTTAGCAGTCAGGTATTTAAACTGAGATATAAGCATTTATAGCTACCTCCTGCTGCACACTCAGCATTTTTTTGCTGTTTTAGAGGTCGATCACTGCTTAACATGTTTGGTTTAGTTTACTGTTAGGTGTGATGCTTGTGCTGTGTTGCAGTGCTGAAATCTCCCTTTTAACCTACCAATTCAGGGGCTTTAAAAGTGTCAGTAAACTATCACGTAGCTGTACCAACATTTTGTTGTGTACAGGTTTCATTGTTGTTGCTGCCATTTGTTGTTTTAAAATTATGTTATTTCCATCATTTTATCGACTTTTATTTGGTTTTTCAGAAGCTTCTCATCAAGTTCAGTAATGCAGAAATAAACCCATAAAACTCAAACCCCAACACACTAGTTTGCAGAAAAACCCACTGTTAAGTGGTGCATTAAGAGTAAATCAGAAGGAGTTGAACTGTAAGTTCTTCTTATGCCTAATTATCTTCAGTTACACAGTCAAAATATTTTTTCAAAGACTCAATTCTTTAAGAATGAAAGATATTTTATTCTATAGTTTTTGAGTCATAGGATTAAACAGAACTGGAGAGAGCTCATTAAAGAAAAATGGTACCATTTACTCAGAGTAGTATCCTTTAAACCTATGACCAGAGTGGACTCTCCCAACTGAATAAGAAAATATATCATTTGTACGCATTCCTTTCTTAATTTGTTTCTACCAAAACAATACTCTGTTGGGTGGAAGAGAGTAGAACATGTCCTTGTCCTTCTATTGTACCTATAATTCCATTACTTTCATGACAGCAAAAGTAGAACTGATCTCTATTATTGGTTAATTAAAAACTAAATTTCTTTGACTCTCACTTTAACTTGCCACTTAAAAATTAATTATGGACAATAACAAATAGCAAAGTGTTCCTTTTCCAGAATAAGTTCCCCATTGGGATACAACGAAAATGTTAATAATTAATCAAATAGTCTAACTTGGTATTATTTTTGCTACCTCACTTATAGACAAAATCCCACTGATGATAGTTGATTTTTTTTGTTTCATAAATATTTATATATAATTTCATTTTCCTTGTAAATTGCATTTTTTCACCCCAAAGGAAAGAAAAAACAATTTGTGTGTTAATTTTATCTCACTGGTTTTGTTCAGCTTCAGTAGTTCTGTATATAAAATAAGAGATTAGATAAAAAGGAATGCATTCAACTTGTGTTTTATAATTTAAAGAATAATAATTAGGCAATGTTGCTAATTTTGCAGCAATTCAGGTACATTGCTGCTTCCCAGCATAAAGTGAAAAGCGGGCAATTCAGTGTTCCTGTTCCCCCTACTGCCCAACTTTGGTATTAATTTTGTTTAGATTCTGCTGCCCCTATAGAAAAATTAAATATTTAGTATTTTAGAAACCCGAGGGTTGGTGTCCGTTATTTTTTAATATTACCCAGACAAGTTAATGCACATTTTCCATGGAAGGAAGCAGAGCTTTATTTGCTGGCATTACAATTTTTTAATATGTTCTGCATGACCTGTACTAAAAAAAAAAAAAAAACCCAACAAAAAACCCTCACCATTTTGTGCTATATTGATAAAATAAATTAAAAAAAAGTGATGTGCACTGTTATTGAACCACTGAATAAGGTGAAACATATTTTACATCCTCCAAGAAAGCAGAAGCAAGTTTACTAACCTGTGAATCTCAGAAAGTAAGCTAATTATGTACTTTATCAGCTGCTACCTGTACCACCGTTCTTTCTAGACTCCACTATCTGTAACAAACAGCAGCAGTTAAATGCAATGATGCACTTCAGATTCTAATAGAAAACAGACTGTGAATAGGATAGAGAAGAATAGATAAACTCTAAATGTAAACTTTATATTTCTAATTACATTTCAGAAATATAACATGCTCTTTGAAAAGTAGTATTTGTACTAGTTGATATTGCTACAAAGTAACATTTGAAATAAAAAGAAGACCTAGATTATGCTTCCTTTGAGGTAAACCTCAAATTAAATGGGAAAGTTTGTTCTCTATATATATGCCCCGGCTGTCTCATATTGCACTATATATGTCCATCATTTAGGAGATTATGCATGAAGGAGACGAAGCCAAGGAATCTTCCGTCATATTCAGTCCTTGCTACTGTGTGGAGAAAGAAAATAAGCAGGAGATTTCATATGACCTGGATTAGCTCCCTTTGGTGTTCCCTAGAAACCAGGCATCAGAGGAGAGGGAAGTGCCATGAATGTGCTTGAGTTCCTCTTAATAAATTCTTCCCAGAACACACAGCACAGAAACTCACATATCCTTGGCTTACTGAGATTAGTGAGAAGTTGGACACTGCAGTAATAACACCCCTAAAACTTCTCCATTTTCCTGAGCATTTTTCCAGATGCTCAAAGACACTAGTCTTGAGGAGACAGGTACAGGTTTTGCCTTCCAAGGCATATGGTGAATGAATCATGGAGTAGTCTGAACATGGCTTTCCTTACAAAGCAATTTTGTAGAGATGCTAGCAAACCCAAGAAAACTTACAGGAATTTTGATGCCTTGGCTCCTTCATTTGTTGGAAACAAATCCCTATTTTTAGTGAAGACTTTACAAGAGTTGGCTGCAAAGGGGAAAGGAATTAATGAAGACAGACTCAAACACAATAATGGGTCATACCCTGTTAATTAACACAGTAAAAATGTCCTCAAAAAAACCCAAAGATCTTTCTCAGATGAAAGAAATATTATTTGGATCACACCATTATGGTGACAACCTCTGCATCAGTAAATGCATTAAAGACAATCCTACGTGTGTATAAAACAGCTTGTCCAGAGAAATTTTCTGGACAAGACTACTTTCAAATAAACTATTTGCTTTTGAAACATATTTCAGTGCTTTCTCACCTGCGTGCTTAAAGAATAAATGTATTTCCTGGAGGTAGAAAAAGGAAGCAGAAAGATGAAAAAGGCTTCAGAAATTAGGTGGATTTTTTTTCTTCCCAGAGTGAACAGATACATTAAAGGCAGGGGAAAGGCCCCTGCAAAAGTACCTATTAAAGGTATTTTCCAACTTTCATCCATTCTCTTACTTTCTATAAGAATCTGCCATTCACTCATATGGTGCATTTATTTCCTATGTATGACAGGAGCATATATGCTCTCTGCTTCACAAAAAACTATAATTTAAAATACAACATTGAGCTATTAATGCTAAAAGCTTTTAGAACAAATCACAAATCTGACACTTTTTTATAGTTTTAACTTGACTGGGTTGGGAGAGGAACTGAATAAAAGAACAGCTTTGCAAGCTTCATCTAATACTTCAAATAGACTAAGTGCAGATTTTGTAGATTTAAATATTCACATTAATATTGATTTGCAGGAGTATCAGGGAAGAAAAACAACACCATTAAAATGATAGAGACATAATTCCAATTATAGTTGTTGGTAATGTAACTGCTGCATTACTAAAATCTACAGTCTTAGATTAGAGAGGTACAGCAGTGATTCAAACCCAGAGAGAAGATAAAAGAACAAGAAACATGTCATTGCTAGAAAACCAGAACCAATAAAGAATGTAAAGCATTTAAACAGCAAGATATTTTTCATCACAATAAAACTGTGCCACTATATGGAAGAAGAACTCTCATGTGTTTTTCAAGCAAAGGTCTGAAAACCTGTAGACTCTGAAGAAGTCCTGGATTCCAGTTCAGATTTTCAAGTTTATTTCTGTATTTTAAGGATTAGATATTTAATTTAAGTAATAAAGAGGTTGTTATGGGAGCAGAGTGTTGAAACCATGAACTGCCCTATGAGTTCTTTAACTGTGGTACAATCAGGCTTGTGTTCCTCTTCACCCTTCTCCTTTACCTTTTTTGGCCTGCTCAGCCCCAGTCTGAGTCTTGTATATGACACTACGATTCTGTAATATAACCACAAAAGAAGGAAAGTCCCACCTCACCCAATTGACATTGCAGCTTTCTCAGAGGGGAAGAAAAAACCAAACCTGAATATTGGTCAGGAGACTCCTTAGCATATGGATTCTAGTAGGTTTTATGTATGGATAATGTTTTCTGGCAGATCAGGTGATCTCATGGTTGATGTGATCTGTTAAGAGGAAGGGAGATGCAGCGTGAGTGAAAGTCATCTTTGGGGTACAGATGTAAATTCTTTGCAAAAAATCCCTTTTCTTTATTACAGCTTATATTTCCTCTCATGTTTCTGTCAATGAGACATTTTCATTGTGTTGATAGCACACAGCATTAATCCTCTGTGAAACACAGTGTTAAAACAATTTCTTTTTCCTTGACGCAATTCAGCATTTTAGAATTTCGCTGGGAGACAGAAGGTAAGGAAATGATTTTGCTCTCCAGCTGATGAAGAGTTGCAGAATTTTAGAATTCAATGTTCTTTTTCCAATGAGCTCAGCAAGGAACATTTTTTAGACAGCTTCAAAACTGAGATTGCCAGGTACAAAATAATATAGAATTTACGCAGTTTTCTCTAAACTCAAGATTGTTTAAACTGACTGTCTTAATCACATCAGAGCGATTCCTTAAACTTGAATGACCCTAACTCTGGCTTTGAAAGATCTTTTGAAAGATGTTTTTAAAACATTGTTCACATTGTATCATTCAGGCCCAGGCAGACACTTGGTATGTGTTAAGATCAGGTCTGCTGGTACTTCAAGTGCCTGTTCAGGGTCAAAAATAAAGGTGTGCAGAAGAAAATTCATCACATTTTCAGGTCTTAGCTTCCGTCTACAACCATTATCTATGCAAAATAAGAATAAGGTTTTCATACACTAGGGCCAAGCATAGAAACAACCACAGAACTGGCTTCCGGTGTGCAAGTTCACATATTTCCTTATGATTTTTGGCTTGCATTCTTTTAATTTAATTTTGTCAGTTTTGTTTACTTCACTGCCCTTTTTATTTTTTTTTTTCATTGCTTTCTTGCCATTAGTACTTTGCTTCAATGATGTGGCTCATTTGTAGGTCTTAGCATGCAAATTGTAATCTAACCTAAACTTTTCAGCGATGTTCATATTTGCTTCTCAACTTCCTTTGTGCATCATTACCTTTTCTTAGATCAGTTATTTTAATGGTAATTCTTTTCTAGTGAGATATTTATAGAAATAATTCTATACAATGAAACTATTTCTGGTTCTAATTTGTCTTTTCATGTGTTTAAATGCATCATAGGAAATTTAAAACACACAGCTGAGTATCAGAACATATTTTTAATTTAAACTACAACTCTCGATGTCAGCATAACATATTTAATTACCTGATATATGGATGCAGCATTCCCTATATTTTTATGGAGTTCTATGCAATTGAAGTAACAGTGCCAACACCATAAGTGTGGTTAAACAACATGCACAAAAGATGCTGAGTTCTTAACATGAATCGTCTGAAAACCCATTCCTCTCCTTCCATCATTCTGCTTTACAAAGTGAAACCCTAGCCTTTGGTGTGAGTGCAATAACAGTAGAGATGAGATTTCCTTAACAGAAAGGATTGTTTATGGCATTGTGCCTCGGTGAGGAATATAGTTCCTTCTATTCCCTTAATGCATCCAGTTGTGATTCCTAATTTTAGGCAATCACTGCTCCACTGTATCATCTCCTACATTTAGTCCTGCAGTTTGACAGACAAAGTCACCTTGATAACAAAACAAAATTATTCTCTATTGAATTTGTATACAACATAAACTAGTGGTAGAGATTGCATGATTGCCTTTAGCATATGGCAGACCCCAGAATTTCCTGTCTTGTGAAGATACTAACCCATTAATCTTTCTGCAAAAAAAAAAAAAAAAATCAAATCCAGGCAGTATTAACCAGGAAAAAAGGGTGAACCAATAAAGAGCACATACATCCATTCCTGGTGAAAGTAAAGGCTCTTGTTCTGTGGACACACAAGAGAAAATAACACTTCTTGGTTGTACCATTTTGATCTGAGAAACAGGACAAGTGCTGGGTGCTGTTGTCACTTGTCCTGTCACCTGGTAGCAATTGGTAGCAGTGGCCTTCTCTGAACTTCCCTGAATGGTTTGGTCTGTTTGGCTGTGCTTTATTAGTTCTCCATTATTTCAGTGACTTAATATACTATTGTCTTGAATTTTTTAATTTTTGTCATAAAAGCCATCCTACCACAGTGAGATACAGAATGCAAGTGTGCATCATGTGATAAATAGATACTCCTTTTTTTGCTTATTTATTTTAATTTTTAAATAAATTAGGTGCACTCAACATCTTGTCACATGAGAAATGTTAACCAAGTTTTCTCTTTAGATTTTTTCCTATATTTGCTCTATCTACATCTCTTCTATCCATCCTATCTTTGTCTTTTCCATAGGGAAAATTCCTAGTCTAAAATAAATGTTCTTGTACATGCTGCATAAGCTGCCTTTTTATGATTGTATCATATATTATATACAAGTGCATACTTATTTTTTGTGATGGTCTGCTTAGTAAAAATTTAATTTTGATAATCTTCAATGCCCTGCCCTTCATTCTTTGTTTAGCCGTCTTTTTTCTTGTACATTGTACCTACAACTACCCACCATTATCAAGGATACAAGAGTTTTTTGATATCTATTCATCTTCTATTAAATTCTAAGACACAATTTACATCATGGAGCATTGCTAAATGATGTTTCTACAGGATTTGATGCCATGGTCATGGCTCACTTGTAAGGTAGCTGCTAATTTTGATTTCACCAGTGTATATCATTGGTTAGGGTTGCATTTCTTGTACATTTGCTTGTATTTATGAACATTACATTTGTTGTATTTTTAAATTTATTTGATTGCCAATCAGACTCACAATCAGACATCTGAAATATTCTGAAATAGTCTGTGTCACTTTTGAATAGCCTTAATAATTACTCAACATCCACCAGCACGATCAGTCGCTTCTCACACCTGATCCAGAAAAATCAGGAATACAATGAGCAACACAGGTACAGTACAAACCCTTCTGGGATTCTTATCATTACTCTCCATCCAGTACAGGAGTGGATAATTTTTCCCTGCATTTTTTTTTTTCTGGTTTTTAAATCAATTATTAAACTGTGACAGGACTTTTCCACTTTCAAACAAAAAAAAAAGCCTTTTAAAGGCTTTTTGAAAGCTGCTTTGTACTGTTACAAGACTTACTGACAAGTTCATTGACATCACTAAATATCTCTTCAAAACTTGCAGGTTATGGCTTTATTCTACAAAAGCTGTATTGACTTTCACCAAAGCATTATACAATCACTTAATTATATTCTTTGTTATAGTTTTGATTTCTTTGCTTGGTACAAAAGTCAAACACACTCAGACCAGGGTATATTTGTATGGAAGTCTTCTAAAAACCTTTGTGAAAATGACACTACATTTACTGTCTTGCTTTCCTGTGATAGCATGACTAAAGAAAATGTGGGATTTTATAGCATAATCATCACTGTGTCAACTTCATACCTAGCTTCAGAGTTTACACATAAAGAGAACATAGTCCTTGCTGGTGAGGAACTGTCTTGCCCATCACTTTTTTCTCTTGGGTTTTATTCCTTACTTTTTCTTCTCTTGGTTGCTATTATCATTTTTATTATTGGGTTTTCATTGGTTTTTGTTTTTTTTTGTTTTTTTTTTTTTTTTTTTTTTTTTTGTTTTTTTTTTTTTTTTTTGTTTTTTTTTTTTGTTTTTTTTTGGGTTTTTTTGTTTTTTTTTTTTTTTTTCTTCATTTGAGTTTTTAAAGTGATCTTATCTCAACTCAGAATTTTTAGCATTTTCTTATGATTCTCTTCCTCATCCTACCAGGGTTGAGGGGAAGAGCAAGCTTCAAGTTTTGTCAAGAAGAGTAAATTATTCTAGGAGGAATGCAGATACAGCATAGACTCTCTGACCCAAACGCTCTTGTCAAGCAAGGCCAACTAGAACAGTTGCCCACATCTGTGTCCAGATGACTTCTGAATACCCACAAGTAGAAGACACAATTTCTGGACTTTCTCCCTTTGTCCTGTTGAAGGGAGGGAGTGATTGATTGGCTTAGTTGGCACCTGACAGTTCACCAAGGTAGTCCCACCACATTTAAACACTAAAACCAAAACCCGCCAAAATACTGAAATTAAATTTAATGGCCTTTTTATGGTCTTATCTATATTGGTTATTTTCTCTTGCAATTCCACTTATTGAAAGGAGTTGCACATGGATACACTTTGCAACCATGTAGCTATGCTTATTATGTTTGTAAAAAAGGTAATTTGTCATCTCTCCGTGCTGATGGCCGTGTCATGTTCTGCAGAAAAGCTGCAGATGTGTTTTCTCTGGGAACCTCCACGTGTCCTCTTCTTCATCCAGAAATAAAATGCCTCTTTGCTTTTAAAAAATAATGTATGGGTAATACAAAATCACAAGTGTGATTTATAAACTCAAACGGGCTTTCTTCAGACTATACAGTCCAATTCTGTGTAAATAGGGACTGTAAAATACCACTTCTATCTCTGTAATTCAACCAGTACTTCAATGTGGTTAGAATGTATTTCTAGAAAACCATCACATACATATTTGATAAGAAATAAATGCTGTGTAGTATAACTCTATAACAATTTGAAAGGACTGGTGGTGGTGGGGTGTGTGCTCATTTTTAGTGTTCTCCTTATCATCTCCTCTGCAGAAGAAATAAACCTGTTCTATTTTCTCTTCAATAAAATCACATGGAATTAAACTGAGAGGGAGAGCAGCATCTACGCAGTTAATATTGCCCTCAAAATAGCATATGAAATAACACTGAACACTAAAGGAGAATTGAACATTGAAATAAAATATGTCAAATAACTAATTTTTTCTCTCCTTCCTAATGACTGTTGCTGGAAAATAAAGTTATATCTGATAGCTGTGGCTGGACAGTGATTTCTTGTATCTCATCATAATTTATAAGTCATGTGTTCAGCCACTTCTCTGAAATGGTAACTGTCAGCAGTAGTAATTTGTGACTGAGAAATAATCTAGCATGGAATTTAGAATGAAAGACAGGAAGGTCCAACTGCAGAATGAATTAGAGTGGCTGGAAACAGGAATGCCAGAGATAGAAGGATTCTCTGTGAAGGAGTAAACTTTCCCTCAGTGATAAGAAACAACTGCAACATGGTCTTGTAGCCAATTTGCAATCTATGTGCTCAGGGGTCACCTTCAGGTAACAGTGCTGAGCTTGGGAATAGACTCACAGCTGGGCAGCGGTGCCTCATGCAACTGCTCAAAGGACTGGTGCAGATGAAAGTACACACAAGGTATTGGCTTGTGACACATCTTTACAGGCTCCTTATGGGACCACCTCCAGCAGTAAGACTCTGCCCACTACATTGTTCCTTATTTTATATTCATATTTAAGCACAAACGTGTCTTCTATATCATTGTCCACTGGATCTGACTCCACAGGCATCACAGTGAGGACTGTACTTCTTAACAAAACACCACCAAAGGAGTCTTGTCCTCAGACAAGTCCACCCATTCCGTGTAAGTGTCCTCTTCAGTGCAAGCAAAATTACTGCTGTGCAACCAGAGCTGCTGCCACCCAGTCTGAGAAAGAAAGCCCTCATGTAATGAACCTTCAGGGTAGCTTTTCAGATTATGATTAGTAAGAGGAAGGAAACACCTTAGAATGTTGCTGAAAAAAGGGAGGCTTTAAGTTGTACATGTGAATGCCTTTGTCACTTTAGCTTCCTCAGTTGGTTGGGTATCTATTATTTTTTTAATATATATTTGCTCAAGTCTGTGTTGAAATGCCTTCATATCTGTTCAAAAAATGAAGACAAATGACTTATTTTATGCCTGGAATCTTCTTAAACAGCGTCTCTAAAACTGGATTGAGGAAACACTTCATTAAATACTGTGCATTCATAGACTTCTTAAAGAGTAGCATCTGACTGATACATGTAAAATGAGATACAATCATTTGTGCAGGGAGATTCGTGCAGAAAAAGATGTGCATGACAACAAATACAGCTACTGGCATAGTCTTCCTTGATTAATAAGCTGTAATAGATACAGTTGTTCAACAAGTCAGGCCTGAAATTCAGCTAATATGGCTTATTACTAAGCATTTAGCTATGTGACTATGATTTCTGCTTCTTCAAGTAGATCTGCTGGACAGGCACAGATCCCATGATCACCAATGTGAGAGATAGAGACTTCTTCCTTTAACCCCACAGGCCTTTTTTATTTCATTGTTCCCCTTATAGAACTAAAGTAAGTCAGGATGATGTCCTGTCTGAGGTTTTGGAGTGGGGACATACAAAATATTATTTTATGGCTTTTGTCATGTGTAAAGTTGGTACACTAGCAAAGCTATTCTGCTGTCCTGCAAGTGAGTGCAACAATAATTATTTGCCCAAAAAGGACTTTTGTTGCTGTTGATGTAACTAGAGATCTGGTTGCAATAGTGATTCTTATGGGAACAGGGCTAACTGGCTGCTCTTCCCAGTTTTCATACTCGTCAGAAAAAAATCCAGACCAGATCATTAGCCTTATCTAAATATACCTTAACATGTGACATTTAAGAGTTTAAATCCTCATTAAAAGCTACGGGAAGGTAATAAAAATTGAAATTAGACAGTACTGTCAGCACACCACATCTTTGCAAGAAAGTAATCTCAAGGTTGAATAACGATGGGATGAGTTTATGTTCAAAAAAAAATACACTCATGTAGCCTTAGGAAAAAATTATTTTCCATTGCTTCACACTGACACTGAATGCCAAATGTAGCATTAAAATCCTACATTATCCAATGTACTGGATCTGGCTGAAAGAGAGTTAATTTTCCCCACAGCAGCCCTCACAGGGCTGTGTGTGCATTGGGAGCTAAAAGGGTGCTGATAGCACACTGGTGTTTTGGCTACTGCTGAGCAGCACTGGCACCGTATCACAGCTGTCTCTCCAACATCCCTCCTCCCCAACAGTAGGCTCAGGGGTGGCCAAAATTCTGGGATGGGACGCAACTTGAACAGCTGACCCAAACTGACCAAGGATATCCACTCAGATATAAAGACTAAGAAAATGGAGAAGGAAGGCTGGGGGAGGACATTCATTATTTATAATATTTGTCTTCCAGAGCAACCATTACACTTGCTGAAGCCCTGTTTCTTGGGAAGCAGATGAACATTGCTTGTTCACAGGAAGTATAGAATAAAATATAAAGGGGTTTTTCCTTTGCTTGCACCTGCGATACATTCTGGTTTTGCTTTAGTAAACTGCCTTACCTCAACCTATAAATTTTTACATCTTATTTTCTCTGCCCTGCCCAGCTGTGGAGGAAAATGAAAGAGTGGCTTGCTGGGCACCTGGCATCCAGCCAAAGTCAACTCACCATATCCATCTATAGACAGCCATGTAAGCTTTTGATTAAAAGCAGACCAGGCACTTAAAACTTCTTGCCTTTATGACCAGTGAAAAAAAATCTCATTCCATTGAGCATTTCACTGTGGAGGTTTAAGATTTCCACAATAAGCATTAGAAAAAATAATCTCAACATCACTCAGGAATTGATGTCACCCATCAAATAAGAATGCTGTTGACAATTTAAATATTTTATAGTCCAGACTTATTCACTAGTGGTCACAGATACAGAGTGGATCTCAGGTAATTATGTGCTTACTGTGTAGGTTTCCATATGAAGACATTGTAAGCTTATTTTGCAATTAAAAAGGAAAAATAAGCAATCAATCCTAGACTATGAGCCTTTTGAATTCTTTAAATGTCTGTTTTAGAGCAAGGTAAATCAAGCCAACAAAGTGCCTATTGACTTTACTGACTGCCTGAGAAGAGAGGCCAAAAGAAGCCCCACATTTGGTGGATTAATAATGCCTTCTGAGACACACGGTGTGACAGCACAGGGCTCTGTACACTGTTTCATCCATGGCATTATAGTAAGATAACAGATCTAGAATAAGTGCTCACAGGCAGCGTGTGTGTGAGGTGAGCACTGCAATTGCAGCTAATATAGAAAATTTGTAACTTGGGATGAAGGAAAGTCAGAAAAAGAATAGATAGAAAGATTAACTAGTCATCTCAAAGCAGTGAGGTGATGCAAATGACAGAGAATAGCAATCAATATACATAGCTGTGATCTCACTCAGATTTTTGTGAATACAGACAGACTGCTTTGGTCTTATTAATGTTGTACAATCAGCAACCAGCAGAAGTGTCATCTTGTGAAAGTAGAATGGCTGAAATATAGGAAAGAAATGTATCAAAATGGAAGGCAGAGGCATAAGTTTATAGCAGCATTTAGTGACAACAGCAAATACTGTCTTCTTGACCCATCACTAAGAGAAATTATTTCTCTCAATTTGGCTGCTTGGCAGGCACACAATTTCTAGGGTTGACATCATCATTTATGCCCTCTTTTTGATCTGGTTGGCAGCGTTTTCAGCTGTTTTGCAAGAAGCGTTCAAATTGCCTATTAAGAACTTTTAATCCAATTATTTATTTATTCTGAAAAGTATAATCATGCATGCATCATCAATCATCTTCTATGAGCTTGAGTCAGCTGTGGATCCTGAGCTGAGCAGCTGACTCATACTGACACAGAACATAGGGATTGTATTATTGTTAGGAGTTCTTACTGACGTTATTTGTGTCATGAGGGTAGAGTGGGAAGACTGAACTTGGGGTATTTGAACCTTAAAGTGAAAGCTGAATCATGTAGATATTCCATGTCTGCAGCTTAACAAGAATCCCTTGATCAGGAGAGAGAACAAAAGTAGCAGTTTTGTGATTGTTATTGTGACAATTCATCGATTCTAAAAGCCATAACAAGGGGCATATAACAATGAGTCAGAAGGAAACAAAGCATGAGTTAGTCTCACGGTATCAGTGAACTCTGTAAAAACTCTTAGTCTTGCAACATTTGTAGGATTGCTGGGATAGTTGAGAAGCAGGGGGTGCCTCCACCAAGTCATTTTACTCTGTGCTTCTTGGTCTGGTCTAAACTTCCCCAGCTGTGTTATGTACCTCTGACTTTTGATAACAATTCATGATGCTGGCAAGAAGAATACAACCTAAAATGGAATTTGGTGGTGGTGTACAAATCCTGGATGAATATTAAAATAAAAGGAGTTGAGGGTCCTGGCAGACAACAAGATGAATATGAGTCAGGTGCTATAGGTCTGGTAAATCTCACAAAAAACCTGGTATGTGACCATACTAGGTTAATGGCAAGAGTACAAAACAGTGTTGAAGGAAGTGATTTTTCCCTGAACTTTTATGTCTTACAATACAAGGCAAGCTGGAAATAGTCCTTGTGATGATTACAGAGTGGAGCAAACAATACATAGTTTGAGACCAAATGAAAGGTGTTTCATCACCCTGACGAAGTCTGAGGGACGGCTTACTGCACACTTCCATTAAAGGGAGACGACAGAGATGGAGCCAGACTTGCCCCAGCGGTGCACAGTGAATGGCACAATACAGTAGCCACAACTTTCAGGAAGGGAAATTCTGATTGGACAAAAGAAAAAAATCTCTTTGCTCAGAGAGTATTTAATCACTGAAGCAAGTTATGCAGAACAACAACTTGCAGTTGTAGAAAAAGCACTCTCAAAGATATTTGTGACTGGACTAAACAAGACTCAGGGAAACCTGTTTTTTTCTAAATCTGGTTTAACTTAGAAACCAGCACTGCTTTGAACAGCAAGTTGTCTTGAATGATCTCCAGGGTTCCACTCTAAAGGTCCTTTCCTTTTATGATGTTTTGCTGCCTTTTCACCCTGGAATTAAAGAATTCTCCCTCTATCAGTTGTTGCCATTAATATTTACATGAAATTATGCAGTTCTTGGCCAGCTACCTTCATCATTGGGCTGCTGAAATCAGTCACATAGACCACTGGTGACTAGAATACATTGAAACAGACAGATATAATATAATTCAAATTAGAGAAAATGATGAAAATTATTTGTATCCTGTATTAGTTTGGGGGAAATAAATCATCCGCATCATGCTAGCTATTCACTGAAAACATCTGTTCAGTAAAAACTAAAAACAACTAAGATTCTTCACTTAATTAAAAGAAATATAGCTCATAGAGAGTCTGACACTAAGGCACTAGATCCTCCTATGATCTAGCCTGTACCAATTTAATTTATTCTGGTTTTCAAAGCAAGGTTAAAATAGTGTTACTATTAGCTTACTTAGTTAAGAATTGTTTTGAAGAGAAGTTTTCTATCTGCCAAGATTTATGATGTCTTAATGAACTCAGTAAATAACCTCACTCAGTACATTATAGACCAAGTATCAGAATTATGGACTGTTGACTGTCTTGATAATGAGATGAGGTTTTGTTCCAAATGTCAAATGTATATATTCTGCCTTTTCACCGCATTTATCCATAAGTGCTATAAAGCCCTGAATTTCACAAATTGTCAGGCATATTTATTGTGGGAGTGTAGCTTTCTGCTTCCAGTTCCCTTTTCATTTAGAATTGCTAATTAGTTACCTCACAGTTTAAGATGATATGGCTTAGAATGCAAATTATTTCAGAGTAGTTATATGCTAGATGTAGAGCAGCTGAAAAACAGGTGTCTGCCTTATGATTGGATGCTGTGTTAGAAATGAAGAGAAAGTAATGATTGCTGAAGAAGGAAGTTGGACAGAAATTTTTACTGCAACATGTAAGTGCAGAGAGTATGTTCGACATTTTATGAAGTAAGTAGAGACATCACCTCATTTCAGAGGTTTAATGACAAAATTAGAATAATATGTCAGTGAAAGGGTAAGATACAAGCAGACAGATGAAGACTTGCATTGAAAAGCATACAGAAGATATCCTTTAAAAAGCATACAGAAGATATCCTGGTTAAAATTTGTGCACTGTGGGAGAAGCAAAAGCCTGAATTACATGGTCAATTTTCATCCCAGCCTCGCCGATGAACTACATCCAAATGGCTAGTAATTCATTATGCTATGCTTTTCTATTGTTTTCATGTGCAGTTTTAATCAGTTTAAAATATGTTATGCTTAGTAATATGGATTAAAGCTCTTCCTTCTAGGACAAACTATACCTTCCTCCAAGTCAAGAAAAGCCTTATACTTCTGACAAGCAAAATCCTTTGGCATCCAATAATTTCACTAAGATCTATTACTTTTTAAAAGGTATTACACATTAGGGCCAAAGAGAATTTGCCGATTTTTGAATATCCTTCCTTTAATGTTGCAGCAGCCCTCTTGTTAGAGGGTAGAAATGAGCTGAGACACAGACTTCTTGTTTATCACAGCATGAAAAGGGTTCTGGTTTTATTCATCTTCACAGATAAGCCATCCTGGCTCCAACTATTGACTGACCCTGGCTGCAGCAAGCTCCTACTGTAGGTTTCCCTTGCAGCCTTTGACTGCAGGTTATTTCCTGCTAAACTATGACTGCATGTATTAGTTTGCAGACTCTGACTGCAGGCTTTTACCTGGCTAGACTATGACTGCAGGTTCCAACAACAGGCTCAAACTGCAGACCCACACCGACCTCACAGCAGGGATTCTCTCTTCCCAGGATCCTTTTTCTTCAAGAGCCTCTCATTCCCCCTTCCTCAAAGTTCCTCCTCCTTTATAATTCTCCCTTCCCTAACTAATGCACTCCCTTTTATCACACTTATCCTTATTGGCTATAGCTGTGACTCATCAGGGACACGGCTGTATTCGGTAATTAACACAGCTGTTACTTATCAGGGGCAAGGGCACCTGTATCCCCTTCTCCTACACTGTAACTGAAATGACTGCCCCAAGCCTTATTGGGAACCATTCCTGAAAAATACACCCTATCAAATGAAAATAAAGAGGATAAGCAGGAACTTTTAACCCTCATTGAACTATTTGAGTCTCCTCTAAAATTAGCCAGCATAAAATAGCATAAACCAAGTTTTTTCTCTGGTCACTTATGATTCCTTGAAGTTTCCCAGCTATAAAAAACAAAACAATCTCATATCTAAGAACAACAAGCAAATAGAAATGATGTAATAGTTTGAACATGCTGCAACTGCTCAGCTTTCGTGAATGCAAAACAAAAAACTGCAGATTTTGCAGGCTGCAGCTGCCCTGTCTGTTTTTACAGAATATTGCTAAGGAGGGAGAGAGTCTAGAAAGCACATAAGGCTGGAAGTTTAGCTGAAATTGGACTGCTCTGAAAGCCACAGGAGGTCTGGCTTGAAAAGCACATCTCCATGACATTTTCAGTATTGAATTCTTGAGTTTGCTTTTTTCATTCTGAGTAAAATACTATTTTTCTACAAAATAAACAAACACATTAAAATTCAATTTCCTGGTCCCTTCTTGCAAAACATATTTAGAACTCTGTGCCAGAGAAAAGTGGGTTTAGTGACACCTTTAAACATGATAGTGTTGATGGAAATTGATAGAATCAAAATTATCTGCTGACAAGGAAATCTTGGCACACAAATTCAGAAATCAAGCATGAATTTGGGCCATTATACAGGACTGAAGAGAGAGTTACTATTATCTGGTATGTGCAAAGATTATTCAAAGTACCTATGGAAAGAATAATTTTTCCAGCTAGGAGCTAACTTTATAGAATCAAATTTTCTTTATTAAGAAATAAAACTTGTAGGAGAGGTCTTGACAAGGCATGAGACAGTCATTAATATAAGGCAATGCAATCAGATGAGCCCTTTCCTCTATGCTGGCAAGCCTTGCTAGAACAAAGAATTGTCAGTTTGTATCTTGCAGTCTGCCATATAAAATGATATGTACCTAATTCAGCTTCAAGCTTCAGTACTTTGAATAAGATATCATTTGAGATTATGACATCCAAATAGAGATGTCTTCATCGTGATATCTTTAGGTCCTGTGGATGTCCAAACAATAGGGATGTGGCACTTGATTCAGTTAACTAAAGGGAACGCTGGAGGTACTCTGCAATATTTCATCCAGATTCTAGCTGCCACTCCAGCATATTGTGGGTGCCCTGTAGGTCTTGTCTCAGACCTACTAGTCACACGGGAAGGTCTCAGAAAGCTTCACATGCCTGTTAGACTGGTGAATTTGAAGCCACAAGGGAGGCTAAGGTGGACAGCTAGAGCACAGGCACAAGTTATAGTACCTCAAAATATCGCATAATAAATGATATACAGAAAACTCATGTCTTTTTAAAGTGACAGCTGGAGACCTATGAGAATGTCTTAGGACATCATTAATCATACTAAGTCATATGTATGGGCACTTGAATATATTCCTCAGCGCCAATGTAAGCTATAGATTTATGTGTCATATTTTAGCCCCAGATGGCAAGTAAGGACCATGTAGCTAGTCCTTCATTCCTCTCCCCACCCTCCTCCTCTGGGATGAGAGGGAGAATAGAAAAAGGTAAAACCCATGGGCTGAGATAAGAACAGTAAAAATCAAAATAACGTAGCTTATAATGATGATGATGATAACGATGATGATAGTAATAGTAACAAAAAGGAAGATAAAAAGAGAGAAAAAGAGGAATAAACCACAAGGAAAGGAGGTGACCTACAATGCAGTTGCTCACTATATTCTGACTGATGCCCACCTTGTTCCGAAGCAGTGATTGGCCCCTCCTGGGCAACTCTGCACAACTTATATACTGAGTGGATTCTCTGTGGTATGGAATATCCCTTTGCCCAGTGTGAGTCATCCCTTTGCCCAGTGTGGTCCCTCCTGGCTTCTTGTGCACCTGCTCGCTGGCAGGGCAGGAGAAACTGAAAGTCCTTTATTTAGAGTAAGCACTGCTTAGCAACTACTAAAACATCAGTGTGTTTTTAACACTACAATTGACTTCCATTAGAATTCAAAACACATAAATAAAATAAATTCCCAGCCAAAGCCAGGACAGCAAGATGCAAGCACCAACAAATTTTACTAACTCATTATTTTAAAAGATTGTTGTCTAAAGATATATTCTCAATACTAAAAATCCCCTCTTCAGTGTCCTGATAAATATATGCTAATTTGTTTATTTTTTACCAAATCTTAGAGAAATTTATCTTACAATATATATATAAATTATGATTTAACATAAGAAATAAAATGAATATTTGATAAATGTGTACTGATTCCATATAAATATCACAGATTATCAGTTTATTTTAAACTGTAGTCACAGTTTCATAGAGTTTGATGGATTTTCCTCAATTAAAACAGATATTAATGAGTAAATAGCATGGCATTTGCTGAATTTTTTTATTCCTTTCTGATACCAAACAAACTAAAATTACAGTGCAACTTTTGCCTTCATCATTTTATTTGAGCAACAACCTTAATTATGCTCACTCTTAATTACAATTTAAGTCTTATTAATAAATTGTAACAGTAGGAAGTTCTCATGATTTATTAATACACAATACTTTCTCTTTTCTAATCCATCCTCTAAATGACAGAAGATATTTGAAAGTGGCAGTCTCCAAGAGTTCTAGATAAATTAATATTAACAAACTTGCTAGAGCAGTCTCACTAGGAACTGATCTGTCAGAATTCACCCTTCTTTATGTATAATATTCTCTATCAAATCCATTATTTGCTTACTCAACAATTTATTTGAAAATGTAATGATTAAATGGGAAGACTCTCCAATAGTTTCTGAAAACTGGTTGAGGAATAGAGGAACAGAAACAGATGGAACACATAATTGTTCAAAGTTGTTGTATGTGGTTGCTCAAAATTAGAAATAGCCTACCATGGAAAAGACAGTTATTCAAGTAGATTACAAACATACTATGCTTACCCCCCAGAATATAATTATATCTACAGTTCTGGTTTCGTTGGATTGTTGGTGGTTTTTTGTTTTTTTTTTTTGTTTTTTTTTTTTTTTGTTCTAGTCTTTCCATCTACTGATTGGTCACATTAGAAATAGCATATAATTATGTATGTAAATAATTACTGATGTTCAGTTGGTCTAAATATGTAATTTCCCTAGTAGGACTGTAGTGAACATCTACATAGTGTTAAACCCACTAAACAGTGGAATAATTATTGAAATATGACACAGTAGAGGGTTTGTTTTGACTTTTTAAATAATGTCTTTAAAGCAATTTATATAACACACTTTTTTAAGTCCTAAATACATTAGCTAATTAAAAACATTAAATGAGTCTGAAGTAAATTTTTTGGCAGCTTTTTTTTTCTCTTAATATAGGTGTGAGCCCTACCTGAGACATGCAAAGAAAGTAATCATTAGGTTAATGCTATATCTTATTTCTCCAGTAAATAAAAAAATGGAGATCAAATTTCATACCCTGTTTTTTTCATACCCTCCTCAGAGTATAGCATGCCCTCTCTGGGTGGAAGACAAGAAATTAAGAAAATTTAAATATGTTGTTAACTACAATTTATCCACATCTTAAAGATATATACAACTTGTTTAAGAGGAATAGAAAAAAAATAATTTTTTTTCCTAGAATTTGGGTATTAAGACTAGTTTTTTAAAAAATTACAAGCTCCATTTTAAAGTTTGGAGCAATTTATATGTTCCCTGAAGTGCAGATAAGAAAGTAGGTGTTGCTTTAAATGAGAAAATAGGATGCAAAATGCAATGTAATATAATTTAAAGAATAAGAACGTTATCAGCTGCCTCTCAAAATTAGGGATAGAGGGAAAGCATCATCAATAAAATGATTAGATAACACATAGCATTTCTGCCATACATGGGAGCTGACTGGACCTGCAGCGAAGATTTAGCATGAAAGAATGTCTGTACATTTGAAGGCTAAAGAGAGAGGGAACTGAAGCATTGTAGTAAATTCTAAAATGCATAATCAAATTATCACTAATGCAGCTCATACAGATGCTGAACAATATGCCTTTACTTAGTGATAATTTATTACCAGTACACCTCTCAAAAAAAAGGTTTAATAGAGCATGCTCATAATTAGATCATGACCTATGGCTTTAACCTCTCAGACATTACTGCATTTCAGATAAATATTATCTATTTCCTTTTTTAATACCAATAAATGTAAAATTTCATAGCTGGTTTCTTGCAAACCTAAACAGACATCTGTGAGAAACTATAACCAGCTTCTTAAAGATCATATTTCACAAAAAGTTGTCTTAAAAAGATTACTAAAAGCAGTATTTATCTTGCTTTTTATGCTTTAATTTTACAATCATATCAGTTCCATACACTGAAGTTTAGAGGCAAAATAGTTCAAAAATGTATGAGTTGTAGTATTCAGTGAAGTACTGAGCGAATCTGGATTATTGGATTAAACACTGCACAAAATCATTGTCCTACAATGAGGGGAAAAAAAAAAAATCCAGCACCTAAAAGAAAATCAGAAACTAACTGACATGGTAGATGTTTCATGGGTTACTCAAACCAATTAAACACATAAGCAGACCTTCACAAATGGAGGTATAATGAATGAAAATGGAAAAGAAAAAGAATCATTATAAAAGAGACTACCAGAAAGATGAAAAGAAGCTACAAGATTTACTATGTATTGCTTGCTTCTTCTTACAGTAAGGTATTTCTTTGCTACGATGTTCCTGATTTTGACATTAGATTTCTTTAAAAATCATATCTGAAATTTAACTGTAAGGTATATAATATTTATAGAAACAAACTGTCTACATTTCTATACAATACTAGATATGCTTGTTTTCTATTCTTGTCTTTTTTATCTCTTTCTATTTTTCCCTTCAACATAAACATCTCTTTCTGGTAAGGTTGGAGAGATAGGTGACAGCAGATCTGAAGAAATGCAGCCTGGAATCTAACTAAATTGACTAGTGCAATGTTGTACCATTGCCAGTTTGTATTTGTTAGAAGTAGTTAAAAGAATGAGGTCTAAAATATCTTTGTGAGAAAGACAGGGCAGAAAAAAAAATGGAAGACTACAAACTAAATGATGTGGAAACTGGAAACTGGAAAAGGAAAGGAGGAATCCTCCTTGGAATGTCTTGAATGGCAAAAATATGTTACTATGAAAATGATTAAGGCAAATATTGAAAACCTCAAGCATTCAAAAATTAAAAATAAATAGAAGTATGTGAAAAATCTTGAGCTTTTTATTATTATGATTGTATTTTACTTAGACACTTCTGTGATTTTTCATTAATATTCCCTCATATTTACCTTTTTTTTCTCTATGTATAAAAGTCTACAGGAATCTAGTAATTTTTTTTAAATCAATGTAAATATTTTCCCATGCACTTGAACATGTCCTGAACTTGAATATTTGAAGATATATTAATTGCAATAACCTTGAAAGTACAGAACCAATGAGGTTTGTCACAGCTTCATTTACGTTTACATTTTCAAAATATTCTGAAATGACAAAATAGTAACAAAACTTACATCCTCACAAGTTTTTGATTGTATTATTCCCATGTTCTAATGTAAAAATAATGAATCATTTTCCCCAACAGTTAAGATTGGTGGCATTTCATTTATCACTTACAGAAGTCCATACTGAACCTTCCAATAGAGTTAGAGGTGCTTCTAGGTGTAAAGCTGTCAAATTATTTATGAGAGGTGTTAACAGTTCATAGACAACATAAACTGAAACAAGACCAAACTCAGAAACCTTGCACCTACTTCCTATGAGTCAAACAGATTAAAATTAAGACAGGATCCAAGATTTCAAAAACAAGCATCATTAAATGAATATTACTATTTCAACAGATTTCAGATCATACTTTCAATCAGAAAACGCAAATTCAAAGGTCAGTAAAACAGTCAGGAGCACAGGATACAATATGGATGAACACCATCTAAAAAAATCCACATCCACTGAGTAAAAGCTTTTCAGGATGTAGTAGTGGAGGCAGAATAATCTCACTGGGCACAGAAAGGTCCAACCTGTACATTGGGAAAGACTGACCAGTCCAAGAGAAGATACTTGTACACATTTGGCTCTGGAAGGTTTCCACTTGGTTTATTCTATACCTTCTATATTCTATTCCCCGCCCCCCCCCCCCCCCCCCCCCCCCCCACCCCGCCCTTAACTTCTTTTTGAAAAATTCAGAAGCTGAATGATCTTCCTGCTGTGGAAGATACACATTTTTCTCCCCTTCTTTTCTTCCTTGTAATTTTGTACTAAAAATCATATATATTTACTGATATACTGATAGTGCATATCTTCTTAGCCCAGAAGGGTTTATTTTCCCTTTTAAACTCAATAGTGATGGAAAGATAACATTTAAACCAATTTCAGCAACTTGTGGCTATTTTCCTGAGGGATCTTATTGTCAAGTTTACAAATTTAAAATCAACAGGATACTCAATCACCTATACTTATTCTATTTTTGGTCTATAGTTATCACATGAATTTAACATTATTCAATACTTGTCTAAAATGACTAAGTGGGTAGAAGAGAGTTATCCAAAATTCCTCATTGTTCTTTATAGGAAAAATTATCCTTTAAGGCATCAGCAAGTTATACCAACCTTCATCTAAGAGCCAATGAGATACTTTCTTTGTATTCCCCATATTCCACAACTGACTTCACATTAGGATGACAAATAACCTTCCTACACTTTCAATACCTACTTTTCCTCCCATATTCTCAACATCTCCAGAATTAATCATCACACGTCACACTACAGAAGTTTATCTATTTTTGTGTATGAATCCAATATTTAAAATAAACCAAAAGAAAAGAACAAGTTTCTTCCTTCTGGAAAGAAAGGATCTCTAATTTGTGTATGCACAGTACCAATTGTGAAAGGCAGAATCTCTATCACCATGACACCTTTTAAATTATTTCCTAGTTTTAGGGAACTCAAATAATCTTTTGATAACTTAGTTTCAATAACTTCTGCTGTTTAACAATTTCAGTGAATAGTTGTACAGGAAAATATAATTAAAAACAAGATTGAAATAACTATAGCAATGTAAATCTGCTATTATTTTCCATTTTTGGATATAGATTTTGTTCTGCTTATATGATGTTCTATTTCTGTTCTGAAATGTGATGTATCCTGTTCTGGCTGCTTTCTCTCATTAGGTTTAACAAGAAATTTCATTTGGTAATTTTGCCCCCACAAACAGTATTCAAGATTTGGAAAACATTGCAACTAAATAACCAGAAAATTGGTAGATTAATATAAGTTTGAAAAAAAGTTCATATTCTCTGGGTTCTTTGTTGTCTTACATACTTTCCCAAATAAATTTTACATTTCAATGAATTATTGAACATCTCTTACAACTCTTCAGTGAATTAATTCATCTAAGTCTAATGCAATAGAATAGATGACAGGTTGGGGATTTTTTTGCTATTAGTCCTGGCATTTGTCCCACATGTTTTGACTAAAATAGGGAATATTTTCAGTCGATTTTATAATTTATATGATTATTTATAAAATAATCAAAACTTCACTTGACAAATCTTTTAAATTTAGTGCAATTACCACACCTGTATATTAAGGTTTAAAACACTTCTTTGGGATGTGTAATTTCTGTATTGAATTCAAAGAGATTATTTATGCAGTTAAAGTTTCATGTTTTTAGTTTTTTTAAAAAAGAGCTTATAATTTAGTAGTATGTATAATTTTATTAATATTGGTTTATTGCTCTTCATTTTGTTGTTGGCAATATTGTTGAAGAGTTTCTTCCATGTATTTTAAAGGAAAATGCCGAGATACGTATAAATACAAAAAAAATTCATTAAAATCCAGCTAAGTAATTTTTTTCCCAGCAGACACCTATTAAAATACTGAAGATGGAAGGATGGATCCTTATGTACAAAGGTCTGCGGGAAAAAATGGAATGTAGTAGTAAAAGTAAATTTCAAGGTATTCTAAAGAGAATCAGAGGGAATTTTTGAAAATATGAGATGATAATGAAATTCAACACACCCTTCAAAGTTTATCTGAACCTTTCTACTTCTTCATATGTTATGGAATTCTCTAAATGCTGTATGTAACAGGGAGGTATAGAAGAAAGAAACACAGAACAGACACCCTCCTGTCAGCTATTCACTTTAGGATAATTAAAGTCTCTCCAAGGTAAAAACTACAGTGACTGCAAAGACTTAAAGAACACCACTTACTACCTGCCACTTACAGATCAATTTTAGTTGCAAACTAAAATAACGTCAGCCAAAACTTTATTAGATAACAGATCTACTTTAGCATAGGCCTATGAAGCTTCCTCCCTCATACTGCCATTCAGCAGTTTCCATGATCCCACAAGACGGAAAATAAAGTAACATTAAACAAAATTATTTTTTCATTACCTGGGAAACTGTGAGATAAGCCTTCTGCATTCTAGATTATTTTTAGTTTCTTATCATTATATGTTAGAGCTGGAGGGTCTTCTTGATTGATTATCCCTTTGCTATAAAGTATGGCAAGTCTATTTCTCTCAGTTCAGGGTAATCCATTACAGGTCTTGAAAAAAAGTGTAAACTTTGTATATCCGTCCTATGGGAAGGATGATATTAAAAAAAAGGCCACTGTAGATAGAAGTTATCTCATACTAAAAATTTATCTTACATTAATACATTATTACTTTGCTAAAGAACATATATTAATATAGGGAACAGTGTTACATGGCTTTTCTAATAAAAATCCTCCTTTTGCTATATCTAAATAGATATATAAATATATATACATTTCTTTGGGTGTAAGAGAATCAATTTTTAATTTCAAAGCATTTTCAATCGCTTAATTGAATACGCTGGTCTTTTGTTTTGACATCTAAGCACAAAACCAGGTTTTGAAATTAACTGTCAGTTTTTCTCCTTCCTTAATGATATTATTGAAAATCTCTAGAGAACAAGACCAGATATGATAAATATCTGTATCACTTCTTGCTACATTTTATTAGAACTTGATGCTGTTAACTTATGAGCTTTTGTGCTGACATCTGATTTCACTTTTATGGTCTCATGAAACTAAACATGACAATTTTCTTCTAATATTGTCTCAAATGTCCAAGGGTATTTAAATGGGGAAAATAGATCAGATACAATTCAGTTTTCCTTATTGGTATATGTTCCTAAATAAAATGTTATTGACATGACAGATTACCTATCTTCATAAATTGTGTACAGATTCATTTGATGTTTGGGAGTCATACATTGCAAGAATGTACTGATGTTGACTTGTCTGTAGAATTGCTATATAAATAAAATAGACATTTTACTGATATGGAAAAAGCATCGAACTTTTAAGACCCCTTTATAATCATAAATACTATTGAGAAAGGTTCCATAAACACTATCAGCTTAAACATTGATCTGACTTTTAATATTTCCAGCTTTTCTCATTCCTGGTTTATTTATTTTATCTATTTATCTTTCATTTTTATGATATTGACTGTTTTTTCATTGGACAAAATGAAGCAGAAGAAAATCAATCATTCCTCAATGTATGATGCCTTGGGCATATCATCCTACTGGGAACACTGTACAGTTTTAAGCTACACTTGCATGTACTTTATTTGCAGGACAAATGAGCTTCCACATCATTTGTACTTATTTACTGATTTTAGAGTCCATAAAAAAAAATTATTGTATAAAAAGTTCAAAGGTCTCAGTCACATACTGCAAACTGAATACAGCTATAATAGCTTCCATTAAACACAGAAAGAAAATAAAATATAAAATGTCCAGTTCTCTATCCACACACCCTTGTCAGGATAAGTGTGGATAAGTGTGGATAGCACATTGTGATGAACAGGTGATTTAGAACACTTAAAGAACCACTGTCAAAGGTATGAGCAAAGTGGAACAGGGGAAGAATGTGAGGAGTCCTCCTGAGGAGGAAGGACCAGCAGAGATGACATGCAAGGAACTGACTACAGCCCCTGTTCCTCATCCTCTTGAGCCACTGGTGAGAGGAAGAAGAAAATTTGGAACTGAAGTTGAGCCCAGGAATTAGGGCGGCGGGGAGATGTGCTTTAAGATTTGGATTTTATTTGCTCATTTCTCTACTCTGTTTTTATTATTAATAGCTTAATCTAATTTCCCCAAGTAGAGTCGGTTTTGCCTGTGGTGGTAATTGCTGAGAGACCTCTCCCTGTCCTTTCCTTGGCCCTTCCTTCTCCTCTGTCCATCTGAGAAGGGGTGTGACAGAGTGGCTTGGGTGGGCACCTGGCATCCAGCCAGGGTTTACCCACCGCACTAAGAGATACCAATGGATTCAATTTGCAGACCATGCAGTAATGTAGGAGTAATGGGGGTAATATTTTGATCAACAAGGCCTATTCCAAAGGTACTAATAACATGTTAAAACAGCCAAAATTTTCTATGTTATGAATGCTTTTCAGGACCTTGTATTTCTCAACATATGTCTCCTTTCTATGCCCTTACCCACATCTACTGTAGCATCTTTACATTAGAGAACAGCAGAAATAGCAAAACTATATTTTTAGAAGCTTTGTAGTTCATGGAACAGTAATACTCTGTCCAGGGAAATGGGAAGGCTGGTATTTCCTTTATACCAAAGCATTAATGCAAAACAAAAAGGAAGGATCCAGGTAAACTTGATAACCAATTTGATCCAAATTTGCATGAAAGGTTTGAAGAGTTTGGATAAATACCACAGCCATGCTACTCCTACTACTCTCTGCTTTTCTTAATAGGAGGCACACCTGGAGCCATCTCTGCTAGTAAAACTCTGATGTACTCACCAACCAGGCTTCTCTAATCTATTCAGGATAATGAGGCCTGATGATATATAATCTGATACTACACTGTGTAGCAAAAAAAAAAAAATCCAGGTCAATATGTTTTTTCCTTCAAAACAGAATTGAAAATACCTTCGTAGGTATTTTAGAACAAAAGATAGATAGATGTGACTGTGCAAATGAGAAACACCAAATAAATAACAGCTCTGGTTTTACACTATTTGTGGCAGTCTGTCACTGAGTCATTTAGTTTAACAACCTTAAATCAAAACTAACAATGATTTTCACATGAAGGGTTTGTAAAAAAAAATATGCCAACCAACAGTAAAATATAATATAATGAAACCAGGATATTGAATTGATTTACTGTATCCAAGATAAATTTGGTAACAATACTGGATTTAAGGCTGTTAGGCTCTGTGCTCTAATATAATTGTCTCTTCAGAAAGGCATTAATTTTTTACTGTCATGCCAATTTTTTGATCATGAATAAAATTCCTTTGTTCTTATGCTTTTGCTTCATCCGATGTCAACTACCACTATTCAGTTAGCAGGAACAGCCAGAGTGAAGTATTGTCATTGATTTATAAATATGATACACACATGTATACTATATATATGCAATGTCCATGAGTGTAGTATAGGTATTTATCATGTTCATTGGCTAAAAGCAATATCAATTACAATTTAAAGACCAAGAAAAGTGATTCCTTTCTAAATAAAATTAACTTTATGTTTTCCAATTATGTGTCCCAGTCTCTCTGATTAAACAAAACTTCACTAAATTACCTATGGCAGTTTAGAGATTAAAAAGTTGTTATTTTTATCATTGACTTTAACTCCCCTAAATATAATTCTTCAGAAACTGGCTTCTCAGATCATTCTAGCTTTTAAATAGATTTTATTATTTTTATTTTACGTATACAGGCTGATTATTTAAATAATAAGAAAGACATTGAATGTAAATTAAAAGCTGAGTTTAGATTAAATTGCAATGAAAGAAAAGCCCCTAACAGGGCCCACGAGGCTATATTCACATTATTACCACATGAACAGTTTTGCTGGAAGAAATAGCAGATGAATTTAAATTGCTGACACCATTAATTAATATTTTATTGAGAGGAGTATGAATCTGACATACATTCAGCTTAATAATATTAAAGTAAGAAGGCAGATGACAAGGGTTGGGATAAGGTTTAGCTAACTGAACAAATCATGAGAAACCACTGAGTGCCACAGGAAAAACTGCTGGACACAACAAATAACCAGCAGGTGTTGGAAGAATTCTCCCTGTGGGACCAGATGCTTCGACCCAGATGGTGGATGCAGCACTCTAAGCCCCAGGCTTCAGAAAGTTCCTGGGGCCTCTCTTTAATGCCAGGAGAGATGGCTTTTCATCCTGCAAGATCTGTACTGTCTGTGAACAGCTGAGTGGTTGGAGAAGTTACAGGAGGTAATGAGCAGCTGCACAGCACATCAGAGAACATGAAAAGGATACTGACAGCATCTTCTCAGAGGCTTACAACTGCAGTTCTGATTCACCTCACCTAAATTTGAAGAGGAGTCAGATGTGCTCTTAAGCTGAACATCTGAGCCAAGCCAGCCTAAAAATAGAAGAACACCAGGAGGAAGAAGGATACAGTACTTTGAGGTGGCTGGATTTCACTAACACAGAAAGTTACATGAGGGAGACACACAGACAGTGGAGTATTAATGCCTTTTCAGGAACAGTTTTCAAGGCAAGCACTGTCTTGTTGACCATATCAATGATATTATTTAGGATGAGGTTTTAAAAGACCAAGTTAGTAATATCAGAAGTACCACAATGTTGGCTTTCATGTCTGGATATATATGAACCTAAATTTCTCACTTTTTAGAATTGAAAATTAGTAATAGTCTATGATTTTCTGCATTTAGCCATTTTTAGTTTTCTAGAAATATTCTATTACTCATTAGGTTGGACAGGAAAATGTTGCCATATTTGCCTTCTAAATTAAGTCATGTCAGATGTGGATGATTCAGTGTTTGGTCTTCTGTATGTGTAAATTTAAAAAATCTCCAATTCATTTGTAAATGTTTTTTTTTTTTCCAAGGAAAATAGTGATTTATAATCAACGTACAATTTGACTCTCTATCATATTAAAACTTGTATTTTGTGCCTCAAGGAAAGTTCCAGATTTTCTATAGCTTTAAAGAATTCTTGCATGTTTACTCAGAAGGGTGTATTTAGTCAGGTCTCTATCTATTTGCTGGTATAAACTTTCTGGTATTTTCTTTAAAGCAAAATAAAACAGGAAGACAAAAAGGAATAAAAAAGAAATAAAATAGTCTCTAAAAAACAAATAAAAGCATATAAGTATTCACAGCTTACAGACATCCTATACTGCTTTCTGAGAGTTTTAAAAACTAAAAACTAAAAACTAAAAATTATTTCAAATAATTTGTATTTCAAATTAATTTCAAAGTTCCTTGACTTTAAAAGAGATAACTTATGTGCACCTTGGTGCTTAAAGTGAAAACTCACAGAGCTTATTGTATTCTGACAGTGACTAATTTGGACAGTCATCCACCTGCTCTTAAAGCAGACTTATTTCAGAAAAATGAGGTCAACTCAAAATGCCAATTTTTCTGTTCATCTATCAATGCCATATCTTCTGAGAAGTGCTGAAAAAATCACAACCTAGCTCACTGAAACGTAGGTACAGTGAGAGGCAGGAGACCAGGTCTGTACCTATCATTTTGTATAAAAATATATAAGCATATACCTATCCACCAAGAAAGATAACAATTAATCTAAACAGCAATAATTTTTTACTTTCCTAATGAGCTATTTATATAATTCCCTATGTTTTCCACAAAATTTAAAAAGTATTTGTGGTGGTGCTTAAATTCAATTCCAATTGGGTTTTCACTGCTCCAGTTTGGTTTTATAATTTGTGTTTTATAATTTTGTAATTATTACTATTGTTTAAGATGGCCTCTCCTTCCCTCTCCTTCTCTCCTTCCCTCTCCTTCTCTCCTTCTCTCCTTCCCCCAGACTTTCCCGCCAAAACCTTGGTTGTCCTGGTTACCCTATCCCATAATAGTTGTTTACCACCTTTCTGTTAAGTGTCAATCTTTAAGTTATATAACTTCCCCACCCCCTCATCATGTATTCCTCCTCCCCAAGTTACTTATTATTGGTTCAAAAGTTGTGCATTCCCTCATTATACATTGGCAAAAGGTTGTGATTGGTCCCACGCAATCCCACCCCTGTAACCCACTCAATAAAGAGCCGTGCCATCTCGAGGCCAGCGTCTCTCCTCGGAGCGCTGCCTTGGGGACCACGCACCCCTTGGTTGCACACCCTGAGAGTCCCGCCTTTCTATTCTGCGCACTATCCGCACCGTGGTCGGGTTTGCCCACGCCTCTGGCAAAGTGGCCCCCGGGTTGTAGTGGCGGCAGGGCTGGCCGGAGCTGCACCCATTGGAGAAGCCGAACCACTGCAAGTATTAAGGAATTTTCTTTCTTATTTAAAAAGATTCCTACAAAAGGAAGCATATCTATAAGTACAAAGCCGGGTATGGAAATTTCTAAGTTTCTGGATGTAACATTTCTGCATTGGCTCTGTTGTTTCAGTGCTAAGTGGACCGTTTTCCAGAAATGTTGCCAAAATGAAATGCCTAGACTTTCTCATGCCATGAGCTACCCACTGTCAGAATATGGACTGTTATGTCTTTGTCATATGAAAGATTGTTCTAATGATGGAAGGTGAGAACATTTTTTTTCTTTTATCTCAAATATATTTTCATCCTAAGCTAGGCAATAGCAAATTACTTGATGAAAATTAATGATTATCTATCCTTTTTTTAGAAGTGACTTAATTATAAGTTTTATAAATAATGGATTACTAATTCATTACATAACAAGCTGTTGAAATTATCTCATTACTGTACCTTCTGTCATGGTTATAGGAGCCTGCCACACATAGCAATCCAATTTACTGAAATATATCCTGTGTTGGAGCAGCACTGACTAGAACCATGGTGATCAAGCTAAGGTGCCTTTAGCATTTTAATTATAAACCATGTTTTTGGGTTCTAATTTGTCACCTGTTTGCATCAAACTTGGTGCAAAAATTTAACAATCAATCTTCTTACCTTTTCTTGCCGGAGCCAAAATAGAAAAATGTGGAATTTAAAAAAAAAAAAAAAACAAACAACCTCTCAAAATGTATTTTCTTTGCATTATTCCTGAAGAAGGTCTAGATGGATATGAAATGAGTATGTATATACTGATATATTTGAGATTAACATAGTTATTTATTTGATATAAAATAAAGTAAGAAACTTCTTAATTATTACCCTGTGTGATTTAATGCTTTGCTACTAGGGATGTAGAGTTATATTTTTGCATCTCATATCAAAAGTCCTCAATGTCTACCATGATATTTCTATTAGAAATCAAAATTTCATTTATACTGTATGGTTCTGTTCCATAGAATTTTACATTAGCTAATGAGACATGATTCTACAACTGCAATTTTTGTCACATAAAAGATTCAATACAAGAAATCTAATCCTTTTGGAGATAAGCTTTTACAACTTACTAAAAAAAGATAAAACGAGGAGGAAAAACACCTGAAGAAATGGAAAAAAAAAGGAAAAAGGTAAATAAAGTTCAGGTTGTTAATTCATTTCAACCTTCTGATTTATAGTCAATTTGGATTACCATTAATTACATGGCTAAACAGAAACTCTTTCAAATTATAAACAATTGTTCACATCAAATCAAGGAGACTTAATCCATCCTCAATTGGGAAATCTGTAACTTTTGGGGGTTTTTTACTTCAAATAGATTTTGAGTGACTCTGAAAGTCTCCTGCAAGTATCTGAGCCACAGTTGAAGCAGAAATTGAAGAGAATCAAAATGTTGAAAAGCACTCATTTTTGGTGAAGAGAAGAATGTGATATTATTTTCATCACAGCAAAACTCCCGTATATCTTTAAATTCTGCTGTCAGTCAGAAGTTGGAAAGCCCATCCAAGTATTTCTCATCCAACTGGAATAGGAATTTATTTGAGAATGGTAAGGTTGTGGGCCTTAATGGCATGTTAATTTTTCAGAGTATGTGGATATTTTCATATATATGGACAAACACATAGATTAAAACTATAGGTATAAGATTCATGCTCTTTTGCATCACCATACAAATTTGGTCAGAAATCAACATTCTGAAGATTTTGTCTTAAAAATTGCTGAGATAATTGATATTTTTTTACAAAAATCCAGTCGTTTTGAGGACTAGATGAAAAAAAGAGTATAGTACACAGTTCAGAAACATTTTACTCTGAAAAATAATATGCAGGATGTAAAATCTATATTTACACTTTTTTGGTTTTCAGAAGCTGTTTTATCTATGGGTTTATGGGGCTGGTTACTTTGATTGGTTCACTCATTGGCGGGGTGGGGGTTAGTGAAGAAGAAATGTAGGATTTTCAGGTGAGTAAACCAGGATATTTGTTAAATGTAATGGGAACATGAGCAATAGAAATAAATTTCCTTTAGGAAATATTGTGATATTGAGTGTTGCTGGGTTCTGGGTTGTTTGGCGTTTCTTGTTGTTTTTTAGTATGTATTGTCTGTTCTCTCAAATACATAATTAATCATTATACTATCAAAGAAATATATATGATTACCCACAGAGAGAAACACACTATTTATGGAACAATGTCATGAATTGCTTTCAAATACCTGAAAATTCTAGCTACAATTTTATGTTTATTGACAATCAAATTCCTCCAACAGTGTTCTGTGATGGACTTTTTATGAGCTCAGTGGATTATGACTAATGGTTTATAACAAAATATTTAATACTAACTGCTACATACAAATGGTCACAGACTTATGTTTCTACTATAATTTTTCATACATGATCTAATCCATATTTTGACTGTATTGCATTATTTTCAAAGAATTGCTGTTATTGTAAAAAATTAAGTTGCACTGTGAAAATATGAAATTCTTAACCTATATTTTCCTATTTTAAGTAAGTTATCAGGCTTTCTTAATGTTATTCTGGTGATTAAACACATTCAACACCTCCACTACCTGCTGTTCCAGTTACAATCACTCATCCAAAAGCAGGGAATTTGATTTTGATAATTTCTAGCCACCCCAATTGACCAAGATAAGTCCATTAATAATTCAGTAAAAATGACCAAAATTTAGATACCACCTCAGACACTTGAGGTGGAAAGTGCCATTGATACCAAAATGCCTCATGTAGTGCATACACTGACACGTGTTTCTGGACACATTCAATGTTTAAAACCATGTGTACAAATAAAAAGGGAAGAACGCTTACGTTTGTAATTCTTCCCTTCCTTGTTCTGACATGTCAACTAGTTGATAAATTCTGTAGGCAACTCACTGCATGTTGACCAAATCAATATGAATAGAAGACATTTATTCCCCTACCATTGTGTTTGAAGTAAATTTTTGGCTGTCCTGTGAACTCATAATCCCAAAGAGAAATATTTCAAAGATGTTCTGAAGAGAAGTATTTCATCCTCAATGCATCTTTGCATGGGCATCTTGAATAGGAATTAAATACTTGCATTCATCAGTGTTCACCTTTGGGATTCTTCATATGTGATAAGGAGAAATATAAGTGATTCCGCAGGCATCCCCTTTGCTGCAATAATACAAACAACTTAATAATGCTGAGGAAGCTAGGAAGTGCATTGCTGTCTCTCATGTAAAGAAATATTGGTTTACAGGTTTATTGGAAAAATGAAAGTGCCTTCCAGATGCTTGGATTGCTTAAATGCCATAGATTCTCCTAACTAAAGGATATTTGGAGTTTCCTCATAAAAATGAGAGGAGATTTAGCTAAGACATTTGTATATATTGTTTGCTTGTTTAATCAGCTAAGTTTTTCTTCACATTAGGGTATCTGGATGTTGAAAGAATCCAGATCTGAAACCACTGGAAGCTCTGTTATCTGCAACTTGTCTGGTATAACCTGACATTAATTTGGTGGAACAAGTTATAGGTCAGAATAAGATAATTTCACATACGGGGACCTAGTGAGGGCAGAACTCTTAGAAATATTTCACTCTGTGCAATGCCACACTCAATTCAAAGCAAGGCAAGCAAAAAATGCTGCCATGGGCAATCTCAAATATGCTTGTAACTGAGCTTTTGGATAACGAAAGACTGAAAGTAACTTTCTGACTTCAGCTTGAAAAATTAACTCATAGTATAAATAATTTCACAATATTCCCTAAGTAATCTTTGTAGTCATTGAATCCCTCAAAAATTAGATACAAGTGTCTTGTAAACTTTCTATATGTTGACTCACTTTTCATGCATTAATCAGTTTCAGCTAATTTTCAAAAATTTGTTTTTCATTTCTTCTGTGTCTCATCCAAAGCACCAAGAAATCACTAGGTGCAACAAAATTGTGAGTTATACTGCAAAGTTTTACAAGCTGGCAATGTATTGACTTACTGTACCCTTACCTACAAGAGCCTGTTAAATGAAAGATTCACTCTTGTCAAGAACCCTCTCTATTGAGACAGTGTTTACACAGCACCATTATGAAGTTCTGCTTCAAAAGAAAAGAGGAAAATCAATTCACACTTTACACTTCAGCTTACAAATTCAGAGCTTTACCTATCTTGAAGCATCAAGGAATAAAAATTAAATTTCATGTAAAAAATACATGGAGGGAAAATATTAATATGTCCTGGTGGTAAGTTTTCTTCTCTTACAGTCATTTTCTATTATGATGTAATGAACCACTAAAGCACATATTATACTGTACAAGTTGGTAGGATAAATAATGCATCTTTTGGAGGGCTAGTGATATAAACAACTATTTCTTTGTAGTGTTTTCGCAATTGTCCCAAGTTATGTCCACGATCTCATTGTGTTCAACAATATTTGATGAAAGTACTTCAATTAAGATAAATGGGTCATCACTGAACTTTGTATGTATAGCATAGAGGTGAAACATTTAAACATTTTTTCTGAAGTTTGGGGTTGTTTTGTGAGGTGGTCTTTTGCTCTTTGTTTGTTTCTTTCTTTTTATGCATGTGGGATTGGTTTTGAGTTTGGGCATAGGGTTTTATCTTTAATTTGATTTATGGACAGCTTATACAACAGTGTGTTCTTAAGTGGAATTTTTTTATGGTTTTATCTTATATATCTTAACCTAGCAAGGCACTCAGATCTCCTGATGGAGATTCATTTGTTTCATCTAAATTTCATTCAATTAACACAGGTGATCAGTTTTGCCTTCATAAATCAAGCATTTATAATTCCTATGCAGTCAGTGAAGAGAAGTAAAATCTATACTAACAGAGATGATGTAATCCATCTGCATTACCTCTGCCTCCTTTACATGGTCTGAGCCCTTCTTTTAAAGTATGTAAGTTCACATATACTTGGTTGTCAAAATGGTTTTCACAGTTATTTTAATTATTTGTACTATAATGAAGATGCTTGTATTTTGTAAAAGATTTATGATAATTTCAATTTAATTACAGTTTTACATTAATATCTTTGTAGTTTTTATAGCTCACTTGAGCATTTTCATGGTGTTTTATTTTCTTGGGAAGGAATTCTATTATAAATGTCTCCTTATCAAAATTAATAGCCCATTCTTTTTTGATGTGCAGGGTAATTATATGGTGTTAAATTAATCTTAGTAGTATCAAATATAATTTTTTCCTCACATCCATCTGTATAACTCCCTAATTAAAATGTCACGTGATGTTTCTGGAGGATAAGGATTCTGCTTCAGTCTACTGGCATTTTAAGTAAATATTTATATCAGATTGTGCATTCAATAACAAAAAGATTATCATCTTCCATACAGTGTTATGTAGTTTTTCAGTAACAGCTTCAGAAATGGAAATCTTTATGAAAGGGCAATGGAAAAACGGTAAACTCTTCCAAGGCTCTTTACCTTAATTCATTTATAAGGTGTATTTCATAAACTTGTTTCTGTTTACTAAGAGATTTAAATCTGTTCCCTGCCTCCTTCTGTCTAGCTTTTTATGCTTTAGTGTTTCTAAATGGGACAAATGCAAACTCAGTCTTTCTTAACAAGAAACTTATTCAGTGCCTTTCTTCTTTTGACATTTCTAAGAGTTACATACTATGAAATTAACATGTCTTGAGTATCTTTCTACTTAGAAGCACTTAAACATTTTGTGAAGGGAAAGAGATGGGGATAGACAGCAAATGTCAATAGGTAAATATTACAGACAAAACCTAGGCTTTGCCCAAGCTGTGCTTTATATTTCATTTCACTATGGCTCACTTAACATGCTGAGAAATAAGACTCAAAAATAAACAGACAGTTTTGAATTGGGATATTAAATTGTTTCATTTGAAAAAAAGGGCTTCATATATATATAATGATAAATAAGAGTCCCTGCAACCTCATGGAAACAGGAGGTCAAGTTCAGTTATTGTATTACTGTATTGATTATCATTACTTCTGTTCTGGTAAAAGAGAAAAAAGTTTCTTCTAGAGAATTTTCCAGCTGATAATAAAAGAAGAAGTCCTAGAAAAGATCAAGGCTTTTCAAAATGTACTAATTAATTAATTAATTATGCAATATCAAAATTAGCTTACCAGCAGGTTTTCAGTTTTAGTTCCGTAGCTGATTCTACTGCAGAAAAAGCGTACCTTACTGTCAAACCTAACCTTTCAAAAATCAAATTGCTTAATTTTAAGATGATTTCTGATTCAATTAATTTCTGTTTCAATTCAGGGAACAATTTTTCAATGAAAAAAATACCTTTAGAATGGACAACCAAACTAAGAGACTCAGCAATGCTTGCATTAATATGCCAGGCAGCACTAACGATGTGAAAGTAAACAAAGTAAGAATTGTAAAATGGTTGAAATAGAATTTCATAACCTTAGGATGAATATTATTTCTGTTATTTTCTTTTGGTTTGAATAATGCTATTTGCATCTCTGCATAACAAAAGCACAATAGGCATGTACAAGCTGGGAAAGCCAGTGGAGTTTTAATAGCAGTTTTCCAAAACTATGTAGGATTCCAAAACATAACAAATTAAAGCAAAGTAATGGAATGGAAAATTCTGAAGTATTTTAATGTGTTGTTTCTATATTTTTGTCCTAATTTTGTGATTTTTCTCATAAATCAATTATGCTTATTTACTTTAAGCAAAAGGAAGTTTACAAGAAAGAACTGCCTGCAAAAAAAAAATTCTATCTTGATTTTTAACATAAGTTTTGCTAAGACATCAAACATAAAGTGAAGTATTACTCTTAAAAGTCCTAACAGTCCAATAATCTGTGGGACTATCAGAACACAATAGGAACATCCTAGACTACATATGATGTGAAGTGTATGTGCTACATAAAAGATTTAAGATTATTTCTCCTGAATTTGAAAAAGCCTAAAAGTGCATATATATGGCCCCAAAACTTGTTCCACAAGGCTTTTAGAAGGGTTTCCTGCCATTCATGTACTCTGGGTTAGACACACGGGAGAAATATTGACAAGATATTCTTGAAGTCAAAACAACCACAACAACAACAACAACAACAACAACAACAACAACAACAACAACAACAACAACAAAAAAGGAAATTTTAGAAAATTAAAGAACCTCGGCAAAAGTTTTAGAGCAGCATTTAATCTACATAAAACACTTCTCAAAGGATTAACTTAGCCCATTAACTAAGCAATCTCTAAGCCTGTCCAATTTTCAGTTACTCAAAAATTCCAAGAAGATGGAATTTGAAGACAAAAGAAAAAGATAGAAGAGATATGGAAAAGAATAGACATAGCTTCTACTCCTGGTTCCATGGTGTTCAGCTGACAAAAATTCCAAGAGGATGCAGGGTCAAGACATGTTTTCCTTGTGTCCAGGTTTAAATACACGTTGGCCTTCCTGGGCCCTTCTCTCAGGGGTGACTTCTGGTCATTTGGGCTCTCAGGACTGGATTGGGCATTCCAGGGACAGGTGTAGAGCATTGCCACCATTGTGCCAGGAACTGATGGCCACTGCAGGGCTGGGACACAGGCCCAGAGAGGTGGGGTGTGTGGGGTAGGTAATCACCTCAGCAGAGCAAGGCTCTGCCTCTTCCCACACACACACAAAGTGTTTTCAGCCACCGGTCCTTCCAATCCCTCACAGCATATAAAGTGTCTGAACTCAAGCCTTAGTCATGTAACCAGGGAGCAGGCAAAATACAGTAAATAATTAATGAGATTTTATTACTTATCATAATGCTTATGTGCATTAAATACAAATCAAAATTTGTATATGAAAGATTAAAAGATTTAATAGAGAAGTTGCCTATGTTTGACATCTTCCCTATCATGGCCTACAGAAATTTGTGCAAAAGTAAGTTTTATAAAGTTATGGTGAACCAGTATTTCGGTATTTTTGTCTTTAACTCTGAAATAATGATCATCACAGCTTTAACTTTTCTCACCCATATGGGTGGCCATGATGGGAATGTGGTCCTAACTGGCAATATGAAAACACTACTGAAGAATTCCTAACAGATTTGAATTGGGTAACATTCTCTTAGGACTACTCCCCTTCCTCCTTTTCTCACCATTAATTTGAAAGGAGTTTGAAAGCAAAAGGGTACCACCTATTTAGGCTAGTTTCCAAAATTTATGAAGAAAAAATTTGTCTATATAGCTATAAATTAAAAAAGCAGATCTCTTTAAACTTCTTTTACAAATCACAGAATCACAGAATGTGTAGGTTGGAAGAGACCTTCAAGATCATCAAGTCCAACCCAGCCCAACACCTCAACTAGATCATGGCATTGAGTGACACATTCTGTCTTTTTTTAAACACATCCAGGGATGGCGACTCCACCACCTCCCCGGGCAGACTATTTGCAGTATTTAATCACTCTTTCTGTGAAAAATTTCTTCCTAATATCCAACCTGTATTTCCCTGGACGCAGCTTAAGATTTTGTCCTCTCGCTCTGTCAGTTGCTGCCTGGAGAAAGAGACCAACCCCCAGGCGTCTACAACCCCCTTCAGGAAGTTATGGAGAGTGATGACAATTTTTAAGCATAAGATTAATTTCCTTGAGCTCACCAAGCAACTAAGTTTTAGATTCTGTACTAGAAACTTAAACCTTTCACTTTGCATTTCACTGAAGCATTAACAATATATCTCAGGAAGAAGAGCCCCAACATTCAAATGTATACACAAGAACTTTAGAAATCTTATTATTCCCTGATGCTCACTATGGTGCAGGAAACTATTTAAGCCAATAGTTAATCTTCAGAGTTTTTAAGAGTTAAAGTATAGCACAGGATAGAACAGTATGCATTATATTATGAATTGCTCTGGCTCTCTAGCATTTGTACTACATATTCTTTTCATATTTCAGCATGATTTAATTATAAAGTTAGGTGATTTTCAAAAGATAAATGCTTATTTTTAAAGATTACATGTATTTTATGAATATATATCAGCAGTGCAACCTACGCTTCAGTGATTTTCAAAGGACTATTTCAGACAGAGATACAGAAAAGATATCCTATCTTTTTTCTTACTAGATATCTCTGAGGAAAACACTAAAAGACATTTAAATGAATGCATTATTTCTTTACTCCCTTGTGGGTGTACATGTGAGTTTTGCTTACAGTTTAGAAAGATTACATTACACTACACCTTGCCAATTAATGGCCATGCTGTTGTCTGAAAGAACTTGGTATTCTTGCAGTAGTATGAGTTCTTGCTTCTTATATTCAGTGCAAATGTTTTCCTAAGTGTCATGACTTAAAAATTTAATTTACAATGAGTTAGAACCTGATATCCAAGATCTCCATGAAAAAAAAGTTGAAAACACATTTTATTATGAATAGTCATTTTGGGGGCAAGATATAAAATATTAATGTTATAGTGGGACATTAACTATCCTAATTTGTTAAGTAATATTTCAAAAATTCAGACATATTTCTCCATTTCTAATGAACTTGTAGCAATTGTCTTATGTTTTTAATACACACTCTATTTCCTTATTCTACCTTACCGTTTCTTTCTGCCATGGTGTGGATTAGACATAACTGTTATACTTCATACTCTATTCCAGATTCTTAGTCTAGGGTATCTTTCACAAAGTCTGAAAGGAGGGAAGGAAGGAAATTGAAGTAAGGGAAAGGTCTTTATAAGACAGTCAGTGAAAAAATGTTCTTCTCAAACCTAATATGCTTTCTCCTGATTAAAATTTCTTTTAGATGTTAATACAATCACATCTATAATTTGAATAATTTCAATAATTAATTTTCTGCAATGCATTTGTATAGCAGAAACTAATCTGCTAAATTATTTCATTAGCAGCATACTTAAGGCGTATGAGGGTGCAATCACTGTACACCTTATATGAAATATTTTACAAAATTTAATGATATCAACTACATTAAAATTAGTAATTGTTGCTAAAAGTAATAGAATCAAAGAATGGAGGAGAATCATGTCCCTTGACCTGCTGCTGGTCATGCTACTTTTAATGCAGCCCAAGATATGATTTCCCTTCAGGGCTGCAAACTCACTTTGCTGAGTCACTTCCAAATTTTCATTCACCAGTGTCCCCAAGACCTTCTCCACAGGGCTGCTGTCAACCAGCAAATACTGTTGTCATTCTATAGTACTTCAATACTGCCTTGAACTTAGTTCCCATTGGGCATAAATGCTACAATTACATATTATTATTTATGTGCTTGTCCAATAGCAACTTTATTACTAGTAATCAATCACGTTAAAACATTAAAGAACATATGCAATTATAACTAACAGAAATACCTTAATACCAATTCCCATATTTCATTTGAATAATGCAGGTCTATAATTTGTACTTTTTTGCAACTTAATATTGAGGTTTTTTTAAGGACAAACTTATAATATGTTTTTCAGAAGTAATTACAATTTCATTGGATAGAATAAGCTATGTAGGCTTTTTTTCCTTATGTATATCTATCTCTTCATTTGTTTCCCCAAGCATCTTAAAACAAGTTAGAAGAACTAACACTTGAATTCTGTTCTACAAAACTTATCCATGAAGAAAGAAGAGATTATACATTTTATTTGCAAAATCAAATTATTTCTTTATAATGTTGGGAGCTTCCAGTATCGATTGTATGGTGGATTATACTAGAAAAAGAAAATAACACCATAAATTCAGTTAAAATATTTTATAACTTTAAAGACTGATCACCTCTTGGATACCCTACAGTTTCATTTTTACAAAGTTGGTTGTTCATAATAATCTGACTCTCTGGGAGATGAAGGCCATAAACTACTCTTTCTGGGGCCTGTAAATATCTTCCTTAATATCAGATATGGGCAGAAAAACCTCTTCTTCAAGGGCTGAAGTACACAGATTAAAAGGTGTTCAAATACTCCACGACCAAGAGTGAAGAAGAAAGCTTGTTTAATTCCCATTAGAATGCATGAAGTAGAATAGACACCATTCATTTTCACTTAAATCTAAAAAAAACATTAACATTTTTGTCTAAGGATTATGAGTCTTTCTATCTAGCCCTTCAGGAAGCAGAAGTTTTGTACAAATCCTGAGACATTAAATTGACAAGGACACACTTTTATGCTATGCTGGAGGAGGTATAGGTTGGACATTAGGAAGAAGTTCTTCACAGGAAAGGTGATCGGGCATTGGAATGGACTGCCCAGGGAGGTGGTGGAGTCACTGTCCCTGAGGTGTTTAAGAAAGGACTGGATATGGCACTCAGTGCCATGGTTTAGCTGACATGGTAGTGTTAGGTCATAGGTTGGACTCCATGATCTCAAAGGTCTTTTCCAACCTAGTTGATTCTGTAACTCTGTAAAGAATGAGACATAATAACCTATGTAACTGGTGCAAGTTGTGAACAAAGGAGGGTTTTTTCTAAGTAGAATTTCAGGGACAATAGCTTATTTCCACTGAGGGCTTTCAACTGAAAACAACTGAAAATTAAATCAAAAAAGAAAACAAAATTAAAGAAAAAAAAAAAATCAAAAAACCACTACACACTAACTAAAAGCAAGGCATCTATAGTGTTTCTGTAAAAAGCCAAAGGTACTGCAAGCTTTGAATAACTTCTACACCCATGACTTGATAGCTGCAGATTACATAAAATGCTAACCACTAGCCAGCTGTACCTTCAGAGTGCTTTTCTGACCTTAACCTTAACCTTCTACCATTAACCATAACCTTCTAAAAACAGGTGACTGTATGAAATGGGGCGAGTACATCACAAATTTCAAAGCTTCTTCTTCAACCCTGCAAACAACTATAGCATGGCATTTAACCTTCCAATAGACAAAACTCAGATCTTGTGAAAGACCGAAGTAACATCACTTCTTACCTGATCTGCAGAAAATCATTAAGGAATTTCTGAGCAGGGATATCTGACTAAGGAACATAACTGCTACCAATTTTTGACAGGCCTTCTATTGCTAGATCAACTCAGCATACATGAAAATACCATTTCCTATACTTGTTTCTTTATCTGTGTCAGGAAATATTGTAGAACAGAGCCTATCACAACAGTTGCTGAGAGAATGCATTAACATTCCAACAGCATCTTCAAAACATTAAGTGTTCTAAGTACTAGAATATTTATTCAAATTCAAATAGGTTTCTAAAATAAATTAATTGAGAGAAGAAAAACTTATTGAGTAGCTCCAGCTACAACACTAAAATGAACTCTCTTCCTACTGATTGTACCTCTTGACATTTCTTCTTCAACTTGCAGTGATGAATTTTCAGTACTCTGGGAATTAATGCTGAAATGGTGGAGTTCAAATTGGATGAAATTCAACGTGAGTCCAAACAGCTAAGCCTGCATGCATTGCAGTGTGATGCAGATTCATGGCTGCAAGACTGGGTGAAAGAGGGTCCTTTAGAAAGAGTCAATCTCATGGCAAACCACCAGATGTTACACAGTCCTCCTAAAATTTTCTTCATGGTGATGAACCGCAATTTTTCATCTCAGTCTTGAAAAAAACTCCATATTTCTGGATGTCTAAGAAAGGTTATTTGTAACACAGATATTTAAAGCAGGCGATACTTCTAGAAGACCTAAACTTAGTGCTACAGGTTGTTCTGCTGTGGAGATTTCAGCACTCTTAGATTTATATTCTTATTCATAAGGGCAGTGCTGCTATCAGAAGAGAGTACTGGGTTAGAGGAAACTGAATCAGTTCTTTTATGAATAGCATTGCACGTGGTTATTTACATTTTTTAGTACTGCAGTACAGCTATCACATTAATTTTATCTCTTAGCTAAATCTTTAATTTCATAATTATTTGGTGCTCAGCAGCTAATTAATGTTATGAGATTCAATAATGCTAAAGAACTTTTAGCTTACTTTTGAGTGCTAATACTAGAGATTTAGAAGTTTCCAAACAATCCAATTACCATATTAGAACCATGAATTGCTTCAAAAGACAAGGTCAAACAAAAAAAATGCTTTCTAGCAAAATAATATGCCTATTCCATGGATGCCAGTAGAAAAATTTCCTTCATTTCACTTAAATTTACTGTATTTCAGATAAAATATGGGTTTTAAACTCATAAAAATTGGTTGCAAAATGAGTAGAGATAGATAGGGAGGACAGACACTAAAGTAAAAATGTCTGTACTGGAAAATAATATTAAGTTTTTATGTTATTTACTCTTGATTACCATAAAACCTTAGAATCCAGGAGTAGTTTGGAATGGAAGGAACTTTGAAGATAATTTAATTCCAAACTCATTGCAGGAGCATCTTCCACTGGACCAGTTTTCTTATTTGGCGTCAAATGTGATATCTTCCAAAGTACCCTAAGTAAAGAAAGGAATTGTATCATAATTTTATTTTTCCTTCAGCCACTGGGAGGAATATCTGCTGTTCAACAGCCCTGGGAATTTCGTATTTCTTACCTGTTGTGGGGTGTTTTAATGGCTGCAAATTGAGACACTGCAAAGAAAGGTCCATTAGTAAAGAATCAAATCACAGACTGGGTTTTATCAAGCCTTGCTTCTAGTTTTCCCCTGAAAGAATTAGGGGAAGAACACTCTTAAAATATTGGTAGTTAGATGTTCTCACATTCCTGCACAAATAATCTGGAAAGAATTCACTATGTTGTTTCTAAAGTGCACACCTGACATTTTCAAGACCTCATTGAATGTGAAGGGATAGCATTTTAAGTCAAACAGAGGCTCTCTAATTTTAATGGGTTTATGTGGCAAGTATTTTGCAGCATGGGGGGCTATTAGGGTGGTATCTGTGAGAAGCAGCCAGAAGCTTCCCCAAAGTCTGGCAAACCAATCTCTTTCAGCTCCAAGATGAACCCACAGCTGGCCAAGGGTGAGCCCATCAGTGACGGTGGCAGTGACTCTGGGGTAACATAGTTAAAAAGGAGGGAAAATTCTGCAAGTTTACAGTCAAAGGAAGGAATGAGAATATGTGGAAGAAACAGCCCTGCAGACATTGAGGTGAGCAAAGATGGATGGGGAGGAGGTGCTCTACCAGAGCAGAGATTCCTCTGCAGACAGTGGGGCAGATCATGGTAAGGCAGAAGGTTCCCCTGCAGCCCATGGAAGTCCATGGTGGAGCAGAGATCCACCTGCAGCCCACAGAGAACCCCGTGCCAGAGCAGGTGAATGCCTCGAGGAGGATGTGATCTGGTGAGAAGCCCATGCTGGACCAGGGTCCTGGCAGGACCCATGGGAAGAAGATGTCACATTGGAACACATTTGCTGTCAGGATTTGTGACCCCATGAGAGACCCATGCTCTTTTCTTCCCCCTCTTTTTTTTTTTTTTTTTTTTTTTTTAAATATACAGCAGGGAGAGGTAACTTTACAGTAATTTTATTAGAGAAAGGTAAAGATTGTCTTCAAAATAATATTGCCTAATAAAGTCTATGTAATCCCCAGGCTGAGAATTGAGATATAATATAGTAGAGATTTTATATAAAATTATAACTGAGAACTGCAAACAAAATAAAATGTGTGAGAAAGGAATAATTGTTCTAGAGAGCTGTCTTTTCTTCAGAGTCATAGCAATTCTAAAAATAGAACTCATGCTGCACCAATATTAATAAACCTAAGATATATGCTAACATTTCATGTTTCTTAATTGTACCATAAGGATATTTAATCAAATCATTGGATAGCCTGGTGAGAGGGCTTATGCTTTGACAATTCAAAATCATCTTCCACTAGAAATATGTAAGGCCCCCAACAGAAACAGTAAAAGTCACCTGACAAAGCTCCTTTCCAGAGTGCTGTTTGGGATCCTCAGCCATTCCTACCATAGGCCCTGGAGGTGCCCAGAGGCTCTCTAGAGAGCACTGCAATTCGGGGCTCATGGTGCTCCACTGATTATATGGTATCCATGGTGAAGGAATTCTTTATAGTTTTACACCTCCCTTTTTCTCTAAATTGGTCTCTGAAGGTTTTACCTGATACTGAACTTATGAAAGCCCAAGTAAAACTCCTAAAGGACGTTAGCAAGTTTATGAGTTTTACTGAGCTGTCTAATTAATTATATTCTTTAGACCTTTCTTACAGTTGATTATCATAATCTGTAATACATAATGGAAAAATGTGTTTTATTCTCAGACACCATTGAATAATTTTCTTTTGCAATATCTTGGTCAGTTCAATTCTGATGTCTAGAACTGAATATATTTCAGATTGTTTCTGAAAATCTTTGGTAAAACCGTTGAATCATGGTATTTGAATAAAAATAGTTTTCAGGAATGACTTTGCTAGAGAATAATGCCATAAATACTCATTCATTAAAATTTGAAATCAGAAATATAGATATTTACATGGTTTATGAAAAAAAAATATATCAAATCTGTGCAGGACCTGGCTCTTTATCTAGTACATACTGGTGAAAAAGACAGGATTAATTAAAACCACATTCTCTAATGACAAGTTTGGCAAAGTAGGTGATTTTTTTAAAAAGAGCTGTTTAACTCTTTTGAAACCAATGGCTTTCCAAAGGCACATTCATACAAGGACAGAGTTTTGGCTTTAGCTAAGAAAACATTAAGAGGGTGCCTGTTAATTCAGTTCAATGAAGTAAAAGCTTGATAAAGTTAAATTGAGGTCAGGCAAACCTGTAACGAACTGCTGTGCTACTGAGTTATGTGTGCCTCTGATGGTTAAGATAATTTATTTTGAATCATCTTGGCCATGGGTTTATGCTCTTTAAGCACCCTGCAAAAGAGAAATAGATAGCAAAGGAAGTGAACCAGTTTGCATTATGCACAAAATTACATATTGTTATATAGAGCAACAGAGCAATATTCTGGATAAGGGGAATCTTGATATAAAACATGGATATCTACCCTGACAAAGCAGAGCAGCAAAAAGCAAAAGAGGTATTAAAAATAATCCATTCAAGGCAAATGGAAGAAGAACAGGAAGGATAGTTCCACAGTGTAAGGACTTGATTTTGAGCACTTTTGTCCTGTTTTAAATGGGCTTATGGATTTATAAGAGGCAATATTTGTCAGCTTAATATTTTCCTTTAAAAACACACAGAAAAAGATGGAAGACTGTGCTTGTTCTAGTAGGGTGATTTCGTTTGCTGTTTTTTGGGGGTGTTCATGTAATGCAGAATAACACAAAGGAAAGCAATGGGACATAGAAAATTATCTCATTGGCTCCTAAGCAGACACCCCAAAATATTCAGAATTGACTGTAGAATATAAGTAAAAAGCATATATGAGAAGAATTATAGCAATAAGATTAGGCCACCATATAAAAATTGTTTATATGGGCAAGCTATAAGTTTGGTTTGTATTGTAGCATATTCTAGGCAAGAAAATTCCAGGACTGAAAAATCTTAAGTCAGCATACTCAACAAAAATTCTAGACAAGATTTTCATGTATGTTAAACTCAGTACAGAAGATCCTGTTACTCTATTTACCTGTATTTTTGAACATCCATGTACAAATCTCAGTTGACCCCCTAAAATCTTTTTATAGTCAGTGAAAGGATATAGAGGATTTGCCTCAACCAAAAAGGTGTGTCTAAAACTGAAAAAGTAAACTATCATCTTAAACAGTTATTCTAACTTCTTTCATCCTAGTCAAATTCTGAATTATAATACTCAGTTAGATGAACCCTATTAGAAAATGCTTGCAAGATACTAATATGAAAAAAGGTTTCTACAGAAGCACTATTACCAGTAAGCAAAAAAATGAAGTTAGAATTGCATTATGGGGCATAAATAGCTGAAATTGAAAAGATGGAAGAACTTTCAAACTAAATTAGTTTCAGCATTACAGAAGAAGATAATTAATTTGGTTATGCAGATGACTAAATAGAAAGCACAAAATACAGTCATGATGGAAAAACACTTCAATCTTTTCAAGGAAGATGCATCACCTATATATCTCCTCAGCAACTTTATTCGATTTATTAGATTCTCTCTGTGACTACAAACAGATTAGATATATCAAAACAATCAACAAGTTAATCACTTCAAGTGCAGTATGGAAGAATAATGCATCATGAGTCTTTCTAGAGGATAAATCACTCTAGTAAATCCTTTCCCTAATAATTGTTTTAGGAGGAAGATGTACTATATACCAAAAGACCTGATTGGTGCTGATGACTTTCCAGTGTCAGTGTGCATTTTTTTTTTTTAACATGTAGCTGCACCAGAGAGAGACACAACAGAAACTTATGGAAGAGGGATAGACAAATTTAGAATGTAACCTGAAATCAGATCTCAACAAAGTGCCAGTTGTGTTTGAAAGAATGGATTCCTTCAGTCACTTCTTTGAAAAAGGATGCATCAAATTGATCTAAAAAAATTAGAGTACCAAAGGGTTTTCTAGCACAAATCTCCAAGGGAGAACTGGGCACTACATAGTGTAAAACCCTTCGTAGGGATTGTGACATTCATGTAGTTCAGTTACCCCCTAAAAAAAGTCCTCCTGGAGGAGATTCAAGTGCCACATCTTGGCAGATAATGCTTTTCTTGATGCGATTGTGGATGATGTGGGCATTTGGTAACAACTATGGGCCATATGTTCCCTTCAGCTGGGTCTTGCCACCCTCCTGCAGGATCTCACAGGAGATATTCAGCCAGCTGGCTGCTCAGCAGTGAACATGCACAGGCAGGCTTGATACCAGAGCTCAGTGCCACAGTGCCATGCCTGCCCTCTGTGCCTCACACAGTTTGAACGAAGAGCAGTCATCTGCTCCAGCAGGAGCAGTCAGTCTCACATCAGGTCCTCCAATGCCTGGGTGGCCACATCGCCTTCCTGACCCCATAGGACCTCCTGACAGAGAAGTGTGTGAGACCATCTGTGCCTGTCTGCCTGGAGGCCAGTTCCATTTGAGCAACAAACACTATGGCTTTTTTTGTACCGTAACAGCAGCTAAAAATAGATCTGGTTTTCCTCTCCTCCTTTGCTGGTCAACTGTATTTATCTCTACCCTCTTCTCTCCATCTCTTTGTCTGTTTGTTTTGTCTTGCTGCACAGTACAGTGACAGCCACAGCTCCTACTTCCTGGGAGATGCAGCTTCATGTCTTGTTTTCCAGTGTCCTTTCTGTATTTGCTATTTCTTTGTTCATTTTCAGTTATAGCTTTGTTATTTTCTTCTCCATGCTCTACCCAGGAAGATATTTTCACAAGAATTCATTCCCTTCTCACAGTTAGATCACACTTAGGATTTCATAAACTCTAGTCATATTGGTTATTCTTTCCCAATATTGCATTCTCCTCTGTATTCATGCTGTCTACAGAGGCACTTAAATATCCTTTAGTCACCAGGCAACAACATTAGCAGAAAACATAAACCTATTATAAAATTTACTGTATGAAATGTTACTGTTCAGAGGTGTATTTAAGAGGAAAGAAAAACAGATATGAGCACAGAGGGAAACAATCAGGGAAGAATAATTAACTGAATAAATAAAAAGGTGCTGTGCTGCTGCACAATCCCTACCACCACAGGCTCTATGGAGGCACTGGAACATGTAGAGCTGCAGCAAACAATACCACTGAAGGTTTACGTCCAGTAGATAAAATGGTCAAGACCTGCAGGTGCTCATTGTTCCTCTATTTCTTTGTTACTTTGTTCCTCTATTACATTGCTATTCTATTCCTATCCTGCACTTGGGTTAAATGGATGGCCCTCTGCAAGAAGGCCAGATGAGGATTGCATTGGGCCAGCCTCTGCTTCTAAATTAAAGGACTTCAAACCCCTCCTGATGGCTGCCCTCATGCAAGACAGCCTCCGTGCTTCCTGAGATGCTTTCCTGTCCTTATCATGAGACCTATCTGTGAAGTTCTTGCTAGGATCTAGAAACATATGACATAGTGCACAGCCTCCTATGGTATCATTCCTATTAACCACATTCCTCAGAAGACCAGGTGCATGGCCATGTTTGAAAAGGTCTGAGTTGGACCCATTGTAGAAGTTGGGTAAGAAGATGGTGAAAGAATTCACAATAAAACTGCCCTAATAACTTTATGACTGTGTTCAAATCTGTGGGATGATAGTATCCTGGACTCAAGTGTAACAACCAGAACATCTGAATAGAAACAGGAGTGACATGAGGGAAAGGAGAGGTGGTATGAAATTGGGTCATGTTTAGTGTGTACTGGGTTTACACACATGAAGTTTCCTTTCTATGTCTTGGTAGCCTGGTTTTTATGGGAAGATGCTGACCAGTCTGCTCTGTGTTTTTTGTGCCATGCTACTGCTCTGCCAGTACAAAGGTAGTCAGACAGGGTTTCTGTGAGCTCAACAGGCTGCACAGCTGGCGCAATTGTTTGCACAGTAAGGGTACCTAGTACCCCAGAGGAGTTGTGATGAGATTTTGTAGAAGTACTGCTGTCAACTGCATCACCTGATCCATAAATGTGTCCTAAGAGAGGAATTAAACAATGTTTGTTTTTACCTTGAATGTCAAAAAAAAAAAAAAAAAAAAAGAAAATTCATTTTGTGTCCATTAAATATGGTTTCCATCAAATTCTGATGGAGCTGGATTGGATTAGAAATGGTGCATACTCCGGATTTCTGCAGGGCCTCAGAGAGTCTCAGCAGATAAAAACAGATCTGTGTCAGTAGGGGAAGGAGAAGGGCAAGAAAGTTTATGGTTTAACATTTCTTTTTAGTGGGCCCACGTTGAATTGAGTTCATGGGAAATGCAAGGAAAGAGCAAGGGTGGCAAGATCCTCCAGGTAATGCTTCATAAATAATATAACATTTGGTAATAAAAGCTCACTAATTGCTTTTAGGAGTGTAGGAGGTGTGTTGTGAGGGGAGGAAAAAGTGTGCAGTGCCATTTTTGTGGGCAGCACAACTTCTTTTTCCCAATGCCGAGGACAATCGGAGACAATACCATGTGTGGCTGTGTGTGGAGTCCTGACAGGATCTGTCTTGTCCTGGAATTGTGAATGTATGACTGTGCTATTACCACACCATATGCCCTTTGGGGTAGTATCTTGCTCTGTGCTGTAGCTGGTTGCTAAGCACACATAATCCATCAGCTGATGATTTTTTTTTCTTTCTTTCTTTTCCTCTGAGTTGCCCTGGGAGACTGTCAAGCTGCAGCGATGGCAGAGTCATCCTCCCTCAGGCATCTTCCCTCTCTCTGTGCCATTCTCAGTGTCAATAAGCTTGAGATTCCCCTTTTTCCCTTGCCTGTCAAGAACATAAATACAATTTACACTCACTAAATCTCTCCTCAATTCCTCCCTCATTCCCATATTTGACACTGACTGCAGCAGTGGCAGGACAGTATAGGCAGGTGTCTGTCCTTGGCACAGACTTAGGAAAGAAGTCCTGCTGAGGAGGGCTGGACTCTTCCTTTGACAGGAGGGCACTGCAGCATCATCAGACCTCAAATGCCTGTTTTGCATGGAACAGCAGCAATCCAGCACCTAAATGCGAATGGCAGTGTACAGTATGACAAATTACGGGGAGCTACACGAGGAGAAGTTCCCAGAACCCATACAGGAGGGAATTTTGAATTGTATTGGCAAGCACTATGCTCTGCCACAGGCAATCTTGCCACCTCAGCCAAGACCAAACAGAAGACTTTTACAGGCAAAGCAATCTATACCAAGAAATCCCCTTTTTGTTGCTTTGTTTTTGTTTTTGTTTTGTTTTGTTTTAATTTAGTTTATTTTCATTTTGAAATTTTGAATAAAATTTTGAATACAGTTTTAGGCATTAAGGAAAAAAAAAGAAAAATAAGCATTTAAGGAAATACATCTTATATCTCTTCTCCAGGGTCAGCATAGACAAGACATGTTTCCTCCCCACTTCTCAGTCTTGATTTCCTTGGTTTTGCTGCAGATTATGCTCAGCCAACACAGCTCCTTTGGTGAGGTGCAGGAGACTGGGGTTGGTGCATCACAGCTTCTCTCTAGTGTAAATCCTTTACAGCATAAACACACTGTGGTGGATTTAGAATAAAGAGTAGGATGAATGAGGTGAAAGACAGAAAGAAAGGAAGAAATAAAAACCACCAGTCCTGACTCCAGCATTAATACAGCTGGTGGGGTTTTCAGGGACATGCCACCCAGGCTTTGTGGAGGTATCTTTTCATAGATAGGTCTCCTTGCCCTGCAGCTAAATTGCTCAATTTCAATGCAAAGTAATTACCATGCACAGTTAGTTCCTGTAGACCTCCCTGCAAACAGGTGAAATGACTATGGGGGTCTTTGACGGTCTTGATCTCCCCCCAGTTGGTCAGCCTTTGGTTGACAGTCTATGCACTCTTCTTGAGATCATTCCCACACTTGCACTGTACTGTGTTGTGCTAATCTCCAGGGGACATAACAAGGATGTTTGTCCCAGAAAAGTGCTGCCCTATCTCCACCTGGGCCCCTTCTCCAGCTATCTACTCCCCTTACCATCAATCCTTGGTTTTCTAAACGATTAGCAGACTGTCAGTGTTTGAGACACACACATTACCTCTTATCTTCTGGGCTTCTACACCAGCTCTCTTCAGCTTCTTTGCCTCTGTGGGCAGTTTCCCAAGGAATCTCTTAAATAACTAAAGGTTTACTATCCTAAAATTCAGTGTCCTGACTCAAGTCTTTACCTTGCCCATGGCTCTCAAGATAGTGAATTCCATGAGGGCAAGAACACTGCAGTCCAGGCTGCCACCAATCTTGAAATTTCTAATTAGTGTATCCATACTGATATGAAAGAGGTCAGTGATACTTCCCTCATCAGGCTATCACCTGGATTAAGAAATTATCCTTGTCACTCACCAAATCTGGACTCCTTACAGCTTGCTGTGCCCCTTTTATAATACATGTCAGGTTGATTGAATTCCCTCAGGAAGATCAGAGCCTGCCAGCATGTGTCCTATAACTGAATTAAAACCACTTCATCAACAGGCTGTCCTTGATCAGGCAGCCTGTGGTAAACACCAACCGTAACGTTTCCTAACTTTTTACCAGTAACCTACCTACTATTTTTCAAAGAGAGGTCTGTGCAGTCTATTTGTTCTATTACAAAATTGGGAAGGGGATCTGATAAACCAGATGGTTGTGCTGCTGCTCAAAAGGACCTCAATACGCTGGAGCAAAGGGTAAACAGGAACTTTATGTAATTCAACAAAGGTAAATGCCAAGTCCTACACCTAAGGAGAAAGAACTCCCTGGACAAGTACATGCTGGGCGACATTCAGCTGAAGTACTAAAGCAGTTTTTCAGAAAAGGACCTAAGGATCCCTGTGAACAAACTAAAGGCGAGCCAGTGTTGTGCCTCTGCAGCCCAAGAAGACCAATAGCACCTGGGGGACATCAGGTAGACAGCAGGGCAAGGAAGGCAATCCTTGCCCTCTTCTCATCCTGGTGACACCCATGTAGAATGCTGATTGATGTTCTGGGCTCTCCAGCAGAAGAAATGCAGACATGTTGGAGTAAGCCAAGTGAAGGGACATGAAGATGATGAAAGGACTGGAACATGTGACATACAAAGATAGACATCTGAAGTAATTTTCCCCAAAGAAGAGAAGGCTCAATGGGAACTAATCAATGTGTATAAACACATGTTAAGGCTAATAAAGAAAATGGAGCCAGACTTTTCTCAATGTTACCCAATGAAAACACACAAGGAAAAGGACAAACTGAAATACAGGAATTTCCAGAAGAATAAGACATGTTGTAAGATCAGGACATGTACTTTCAGTGCAAAGCATTGGAGTACCCTTAGGCAAGTCTTTAAAAGACTTGTTAAGAAAAAGCTTATTTAATTTCACTATACTTCTGCACTGATGAGAATGTCCTATATCAGGCGATATTCCAGAAGATAATAAGAACAGGAATGATGGACAGATCTGGACATCACCAAGCTTTGAAGGATCTTCAAAGATGATAATGAATTTTTATGCAGCCTTTGAAGAAGAGAACTCAGTGTAAATTGAGCAATAAAGAAATATGAGTTAAAGCTTGTCCAAACAGGATTCTATAGAAAAAGTCCAGACAGTGTGATCTTCTTTACTCTGACTCATAATAGACCTTTCAAGACAAGGAAAAAAAAGAATTGTGTCTCTATCTTATAACCTATTTTCCCCTTTGATATTAGACACATTTATTGGAGGAAAACTAATAGAATTTATAAAATAATGAGATCCCCATGCAACTTGAGTTTGCACCTGTCCTCCTTCAATTATTGGGAAATATGTTCTCCTGCCCCCATGGATGCTATAAAGAAGTTTAGTGACAGAATAATATACAAATAAATATAGTATTGTAATGGTCTAATTTTTCACATTTTATAGTACTGTTAATTTTCTGTACCTTAAATGTTCCTCATTTTTAATCATCACTTGCTAAACTACTCAGAGAACTCCCACTGATATTCCATTCTTTTCATCAGAAATACCATATATAAAGTAGCATAGAATCTGTCCAAAAATTAATAAGCCTAAACCGAACACAATTTTTCTATATTTACTCTGTACATTGAGGGGCTTTGCCAGTTCTTGCAACAATATCACTACAGTGTCTCAAGATGGAAAAGTCAAAGATCTGTGGAGGTGTGGAAGCACAGTTAAATCTATGATTTCAAGGGTAGGTTTGTATGAGAAGGCTTGGGCCAGGAAGGAAAATTATCCCAAAGGTCTAAAACAGGGATGTCTTGTTAATTAGTGTTTTCTGTTTTAATTAGGAGGAAATGGCTAGTAGTTTAAAGCTTCTGACCTCAAAGAGGTAAGTACAGAAAATGTAATCAAAATACAAACCAAGTATGTTATTTGAGAAATAACTAGAAATGACAGTGTTAACTGTCAGATTGTTAACTTCCTAACCTAATTTTTTTACATAAAATAGAGCGTTTTAAAAACTGTAGAAATAAGCTCTACAATTCCCTCTACAACATAATGTCAATTCTAAACCTTTTTCCTTTACCCTTAAAATAATGCTTGTATTAATGTAAACGTTTGAACAGAATGATATTTTAAATTTATACATTTTCAATATATTTTTTAAAATCAAAAGTGTGCCTAATCATAAGGATACATCATCAAAAGAAGTTTTTTTTAATATGATATTATGAAGTCACCTGAAACCTGATGCTATTGAAGGCTTTTCTTTTTGCTAGGTGACAGATAAACATACAGTCACAAATCAAAAATCCTTAATTCAAGAGATTACAAAAAGGGGCCTTCCTACTTCACTATTATTTTTTTGAAACTCCAAATGTATTTCATTCTGTACTGGGATGAAATTAAGTCTTAAGCAGTGTAAGATAGTCTGACCTCTTCCTCCTGGTGATTCAGTCCAGGACCTCTCTAGCCTAGAGGCAGGAACCCAATCCCATGTCCCAGGGGGCGGTGCTCTGTGCCCAAGCTGAGGACATGGCTAAAGATTTTGTAGTTACAGGCTCAGTGAGTAGTGAAGCTAAGAATGTGTCCCAGAGAGACAAACACAGGGACACATGCAAAGCAATGATACTGCCAGTCCCAATGACCACAGACGAGTGGATGATATCAGATGATATCACTCACCAACTCTGCAAACCATTGTAGGGACTACCAAATTTTTCAGGGACAATTTGCCCACAATGAAGCAATGTTCACTGTCATCAGTCACCTCCTCATTCTCTGCATGTCTTAGCACAGTTTTCTAGTCTGTTATCTCAGACTCAGTGCTGTTATCTTGCACAGCACTGTCTGGCAGGTCTGTGGTTTCTGGTTCTTCCTTTTCTGAAAGGTACCTGGATGTTCCCACGTGAATGCCCAGGTACCTACCAAAAAATATTTTTTTAATCTTAGATAAAACTTATATATGCTATGAAAAGCCCTTCAGTCTGAAAGATGCTTTTATCTGAAATAGTTTTGGAAAATAAGTACAGTTTTTATATTGTGTGAAGGAAAAGCCATTGCTTATTCTCAAGTTAGAAAAGGGATCATTGGAGTACTGCATAACCCAGATGATTGGTAATGAAATTAATTTTTTGGTCTAAATTAAATAATCAACATAAATAGATTCATTCAATAAACATTCACATCTCTTATTTCATCCAGTGAGATTGTGGACACATTTTAGGAAGACAGGAGATAAGCCTGAAATAGTTCATACCATATAGGCACTGTTCACCTAGCACTACCTTCCAAGTCCTTAGGAGACTATACTAAGATGTGAGAATCTATTAACCCACATAAAAATGTAATCCTTTTCTGTCTCTTTACACAATTAGTAATCACAGCTCTGCATGGAAAACAGGATAGGTGAGGAGAACATGCCCATCTGCTCACACACAATAGATTTGGAAGACCTACAATAAAACCTAGGTATTTCCAGTGTAACAAGAATCCTTGGCTGAGGTAAATGTTCTACTGCTGACTTGAAAGTATGGCTAAATTCCAAAAAATAATCTGTTTAACCCTACAAGCCTGTACAGATGAATTTGGATCCAGGTGACCACGGCACCTGCTCAAACAGCTACTCAGGAAAAATTTTCTCCAACCTTGGTATATGTACAGCATTTTTACCATGACCAACAGCAACAGATACATCTAAGAAACTTGAATCACATGAACATGTCTTTCCAGCCTCTTCCCCACAAATCAGCACAAAGTTAGTAATTATGAAAAATCATAGCCCTTTGTCTTATAATTACTGTGTTCAGTTTACTTCTAGGAAGTCCTGTATGTAGCATAGAGTAAATTAAATTGTAAGCAAACTAAGATACAAATGACAAATGTTGGATTTATGCACTTCATAACTTTAAGCTTTAATATTTTGGTATGATTTACTAAGGGAGTTTTATGAGTCATATCTGTAATGTCATTGACTATGCAATATTTAATCAAGAAAATATTTACAAATTAAAGCCAAGTGTAAATTTAATCTTAAAAACCAAATATTTCTACTAAAATTTATCATTCATGTAGCACAGAACATAAAGTGTTTTTAAGAAAAGAAATTACTGAAACTAGCATTTGGATGTTTTAGAAAAATAAATTATTTGTGTTGATTCAGTGTTTTGATTTTTCCCCCCATTTGAGACAGAATTATTTTAATTTTTGTTAGAAGGTCATCGGTTTTGAAAAATATAATTTTTAGTGATGGCAAACAACAAAAAACTATTATACATCATCCAAATATCAATTATAAAGTGATTTGTGTGTGTATTTAAAGTAGTAAAATGTGACATTACAGAGGGTTGTCTGTTGTTGTGGAACACACTGATGCTGATTTATCAGGTAGTACATGTGCTGCTGTAAGTACCTGCTTCTGAAGGACATGGCATTTGTTAAAGAAGCTGGGTTAGGATGAGATCCCATAGTGGGATTGCACAAAAATTGAATGTGCCTCTACAAGTAAGAAGAGAAAATTATTTTCTATGATAAGTTAAAAGGCAATGACTTTTTTGATACAAGCTTAGGTTTAGAAAACCCCACGACTTTGAATTTGGTTGGGGGTCAAATGCATTGAGATGTCTTGCAGTTAATGGCAGCTCCTCTTTCATATAACACTTACCAAACTCAAACTGGGAATCTCTGATATTGAGATTTATCACTTAAGTGCCAATAACAGTTGTTTTTACCAAACTGGATAAAACACTACTAGCCCAGATTTTCCACGTTAAATTGATGAACAGAGCTGAAATTTTATTCTTCTGTTTTGTCACAAGTCCTCTCTGGTTCATGAAAGAGGGAAAAGGCTCGCAAGCAATGAATTTATCCATTTAATCCACCCAGTAGACATGGATGACATCTGGACACTTAATGTAGTTCAATTCAGATGTTTGATCTGATTGCAACTGTCTCATCCAAACAATGCCCTTTTATTTGTGGCTCGTAATTAAGAAAGTTTAAATCTTACCTTTGAGTTAGGTTTATTAAGAAATCTATCTGTTCATGGTGACTTTGGAGAATATTTTTGTTCCAGGAAAATATTGAAATATTTCAGAAGGATTTAGTACAGATACATCTGCAACACTATAGCTTCATTCAATTTCATTCTCAACCAGAATATGTTAGGGGGAAAACAAAGCAGATCTAAGAATAGAATTCATGCTAGAATACTAAAACTTCCAAACCCTCAACTACTTTGTTTTAATTGCTCTTCAAAACTCTGAAGTTTTTCCTTTTTTGTCTAATTTCTTAATTTGTATTTGTCCAATACTGATAGACTTGGCAGGAAAAAAAAATCTTTTTCTATCCACAGACCCTTTGCAGTACTAGCCACATAATTGTGTTTTCACTGTCCTGCTACTGGTCTCAAAAGCTCAAGAGATTGTTTCTAGAGGTGAGAGAAAAAATTGTCATTTTCTATTTCTTTTCTTTTATCCATCCCTGCTGAAACTGCCAATTAGTTCTAGCTCCAGTGTAATTTGAGTTCAACAGGAGCTTGAGGAAACCAATAATTTTTGTTAACAAATTCTTGTCATGCTAGCAAATAATTAACTGAGAAAGGAATAAAAATAAGAAACTATTATTAGTTTGGTTAAACTTTGACATCATCTGATCTTCTGGCTCTAACTTTAGTTGTAGAAAATCACATTAGAGAAAGTTCTTATGGTTTATTTTTTTTAAATAAAGTAATTTTTGAATTTTGCTTTCATTCTATTTTCATCACGGTACTTTTTCTTTGAATTTCAATCAGAAATAATACAGCCAGATGTAGCTAAAACTTAAAATCACAGCCTGAGATGTATGTGAACATCCGTATCAGCAGGTACTAAAGATCAGTAAGGATACATATGGGGAGAAATGACTATACATTGTTCATACACATTAGTGAAGAATTGACCCTGTACAAACACTAATCATAGAACTGTAGAATAGTTTGGGTTGGAAGGGCCCTTAAACATCATCTTTTTCCAACCCCCTGCCATGGGCAGGGACACCTTCCACTAGATTATAGCAAACTAGATCAATTTGCTCAGGGCCCCATCAAACCTGTCTTTGAGCACTTCCAGTGTTCAAGAGATGGGGCAACTACAAGTTTTCTGGGCAACTTGTTCCAGTACCTCACCACCCACACAAAAAAGATGGGTGTTTTTCTAATATCTTATCTAAGTTTACCCTATAAGCACTACTAAGCACCTACCAGCTACTCATTCACTTCGACCTACCAAGAAAATCTTCTGGGAAAAATAAAAGTAGTCAAGCAATGGAAAGAAAAGAATGAAAGAGAAAAAAAAAAGGTGACATGCATACAGCCACTTGTCTTTCAGGAGCAGGCTGCTGTCCAGATAATATTCAAGCACCAGCTACTGTGAGAAGAAGCCTTCTTCACTTTTATTGGCCAGCATGGTGTTACAGAGTTTGGAACACATCATTGGTGAGTTGGGGTCAGCTGTCCTGCCTCTGATGTCTCCCAGCCTCTTGCCTACTGCCAGCCTACTTGCTGGAGGAGACAGAGTGAAACACAGGGAAAGCCTTGATGCTGTGCAAGCACTGCTCCTCAACAGCTAAAATATCAATGTGTTACCAACACTGTTTTGGTTTCAAATAAAAATATAACACTGCCAGTCCTGCTTTGAAGAAAATTGACTCCATTCCAGCAATAGCAAGTGAACTATTTCTTAAGATTTTTTTTTCCCAAAATTCACTGATTTTAGTTCATAAATTTTCAGTCTAGCTCTTTAATGCCTTTCAGTCAGTCTGTGAATTAGGGCTGTGAGGTCCACCCACACATATGATAACAAACAGAAATTGATTGTTGCTAATGCTACTGTCTCTCTCTCTCTCTCTTTTACAAAAATTATATAGAAGGATAATAGCTGAAAATTCTCTAACAAATACAAGCCTCCTCTGGGTGAATTTTTCTGTATATAACAGCAACATCATGTGTTAATTAAGGATGACTAAACTACATGCAAATTTATACTTATAAATTACATGTGTATATATTTAGACATATACATGATATATGATGATATATGATATGATGTATTAGTGTGTCTGGGTAAATATATATGCACGCATATGTATTAAAATCACAGAACTGCAGAATCTGAGAATATCTGAGCTCAGAAAGACCATCTAGCCCATCTTTGTTGCTCAAAGCAAGATCAAATAAAACAGATTGTTTAGAGATGTATCCAGTCAGGTTTAACATATCTCCAAGGATGGAGACTCGACCACCTCTGGACAACCAGTGTCAATGTTCCAACATTCTCACCACCCCCACCCACCCACCCCTCCCCCACCACAAAATTCTCTTTCTTTATGATTAAGAGAAATTCCAGTTATTTCAATTTGTGTCCACTCTAGCTTGTCTTTCCATTAGATACTTTTGAAAAAAGTTCTGCCTTCTTTACTCCCTCCCATCACATATTTATATACATTGATCACATCCCCACAGTGCCTTCTCAAGGCCAAACAGTCCCATATCTATCAGCCCCTCTTCATATTACAGTCTTCAATGCCCAGTTGTGCAATATATGAAACTCCTCCATTACACCATGTATTTTCCATATGTGTGCATCATGTTTTGTATAATTTGAATTATTAAGGTCTCAGTCCTATAGATAGGTGAACCAGCCAGAGGTCATATCTGCTTTGTTCTGACCTGTGTTTGGGGTTTTACCTAGAAGGATGGGGAAGTTGTCCCATGGATATGGAGATGTGGCACAACCAGAGCCCAGGACCAAAAAGCGCTCTCAGATCCTGCAGTTTCATAGGACTCTAGCAAATCAATCTAACACATGCTGTATAGAATGGCAAAATTGTCTAGAAGTGTTTCACTGTAGGTTTGTGCAAGTCCTCCCAGGTTCTTTCCTAGTTCTTTGATTCAAACAGCTTGTCAAGCTCTTAAAATTTTTGCACTGTCCAGCAGTTTTCATTTGTCTAAACAAGATGGTGTTCTGCTCCCAGTTTTGACTTATGCTTTGTTGCTGTCTGTAAGGAAGGGCTGATTATATCAAATGTTTCACAAGCATGATTTTAAACAACGGTCAGGTTTTGCTTTGTTTAATTTCTGTTATTAAAAAGAGATAAATTGCATTGTTTAAGAGAAGTGTCAAATAAGAAGACCTTCCAGCTACTCTACTCTTGGGTGTACTTGTGCTTTTAAACATGAAAGCAAACTTTTAATTATAGGAAAGGAAATGAAAACACATGGCATTTTGATTTATAGCAACTGCATGGTATTTCTGAAGTATAAGAAAGTTATTACCCTAGGGATTTCAAACATTTCACTGTCAGTTCTTATTTTCTAAGAAAAATAATAATAAATATTGGCACTAACTAGATTTAGAATACACTTTATTTTCTCTCCTTTCTCTCAGCTGGGATAAGTAGAGCTTTGGTCTAGATAAGAAACTGGGTCTCAGCTCAGTTCAAGATCTTATTATAGTTATAAAGTAAGATTTACATCCTCTGGTGCATGGGGAAAAGAATATGATGGAGTGGAGAGGATCTGCCTGTGACAAACCAACTGTGCTTGCTGCTGCATCAGCCTGCTGCCACCACTGCTCACAGGGGCAAATACACACTACAGGTGCAGTTTTGTCAGGTGAGGTGTGGTGAGAAACACTGAAATGCTCCAGGCTGCTCTTAGATCTGTTTCCAGCTTTTCAGCTGACAGTGGTAATGTTTTTTTAGAAAGACACATCTGTTTTTTTGGCTGGGCCTCCTTTCCCTCAGTGCTGTTACCCAAGGAATAGCTACCCTTCTGGGTAAATGCCAGAACAATTTAAGCTACGACTGCCACCTTAATATGGGTTTATAAAACAATTTGGTTAGAACCATCTCATATAATAAAACATTTCTATGAAGAATCAATACCTGTTCCTCTGGGTTCTCTCTCTTTCTGTGAGTTTTAATTTCCCCTGTGTGGGTAAGTACATATATTTCTACACCTGCTGGAGCTGTTCTGGCCTACAGGATTCAAGCAGCTTTTTAAAGTGTTGACTGTGTTTGGATTAAGTGTGTACTCAAATACCAGCCATAAGGTGTACTTTGCCTGGGGTTCAGGCTTGTCTTCTTCTGGTACACTGATGTTTTTGTCACAGCTTCTGACAATTTTTACTTCACCTCTTGATGGGAAAAAAACCAATATCTTACAACTATAAAAATGCATTTTCAAAAAAGTAGATTCATATATTTTAAATATTTTGGTTGATGTAAAGGTTAATAGAAGGATGTAGGAAAATCAAAATGATGTCTTAATTTCCCTGCTCTCACACAAATGTTTTCTGTTCCATTAATCAAATAATTTAGCTTTTGTGTCCCTCACTTCACTCTTCATGATTTTCAGAGAAAATTGCATAGCCATATCATCCTAAAGACAAACTCTTTGTTGGGAGAACCTACATATCACGTTATTAGAGTAATTATGATGATAAAACTCAATTATTAAAGATGTCAAGCTATAACCTAAGGCAGAGAAAATACAGTTCTAAGAAAGGTTTGTGTTTTATAACTTATTTGAGTCAAAAGACCTCATTCTTGAAAACTGAAGTTATACCTAAACACATTACCAAGACATTTCACAAAAAACATATTTTGTGTTTCACAAAGGAAATATTTTTTTAGAGTTATACCTCTCAGAAGAAAGACATCAAAAATAAATTCACCATTTTATCAGTAGGGAGAACTCTACTGAAGCATGGGATCGACTAATATGAGATAATTCAAAATCATTACCTGCTTACACTTTCTTTGTCTTCTTCTCATCTGTGTGGATTCTGGAGTACAGCCACTCTAAGGAATATCTGAAAAAATAAGTCCTGACAATATATTTTTTGCACCTCTTTGTTCAAGTCTTTGCATTTTTTCTTGTTTTTTTAATACATTACCTTCAGGAACAAATTTACTTTTTCTTTTATGCTTGAGATCGGGGCATTTTATTGGGGTTGGAAGCACCTCAAGGCATAACTGTGAATCTAAGTTGCTTGCAGAATAGTCGCTTGGGAAACCACTCTGAAACTGAGATGTGTGAAGCACTAGTGCTCCAAAAAATTGGTTTATCATGGAGCTGGGAGTAGATGCTATATATCAGAAAATAAAAATAGTCACACTGGTTTAGTTCAAAAATCAATCTAGACCCAAATCTTGTCTCTGATAGTAGTTAAAGTGGACAATTAGTAAAAATATGAGAACAGGACACATGCACATAATACCTCCAGGACATAAAACTGAGGATTCTTGACACATCTGCTTAGCCAGAGTATACAAATGAATATATTTGTGTAGATGAAAGCAAAATATAATTAATTAATCTACACAAATATATTGGTTTAGGTGTGGGTATTTTTAAAAAACTTTCATATACTACCCTAACAAAATTTAAAAGTCTGTTTTTTCTGTTAAAAGAAACCTCACACATCTACACTGCTGAGAGGGTTTGTTTTATCACAGAATTTTGGCTTGTCTCCTTAATTTCTGTAAGCCAGAGGGAATTTGGCTGGAGTTGATTAGCGAGGCACATCTGGAAAAGTTTCAGCTAAATAGAGCGATGCCCAGGAATTTTATCATTTTTCAAGCGCAGACACTTAGTAAATTTAAGTGATTTTTAATCGCAGTTCCAGAATGGTTTCTTTTTTTTTTTTTAAATTTTGTACTAATCTTCTCCAGAGGAAACTTACATCTGTTTAGGTGCTCTGTTAAATACAGATAAGTTGTGGAAAAGAATCTGAAGTCCTGCTTGGCCCACCTGGCAAGAGTTTCAGCCTCTCTCTGAAGCGTCTCGTTTGAAATAATTGAATCTGCTTGTTTAATAATATCTCAGAATAATCTAACTCTCTCAGTACTACACATCTTGCACATTTTCTGCCTTCCAGAGCACAAAGTACCTCTGAACTTGTCAACCCAAAGTGAAGAAGGTGGGGGTGGGGGTGGAGGAAGAGGAATTCCGTTACCTGAAGAAATGGCTGATATGCTTTGTGGCTTCAATTATTTGGTTTATGGATTAAGGGGAGGGGGGGAGGGGTGTTGCTGGTGGTGGTGTGTTTGTTTTCATTCAGCACAGAAATCAAATATTCTGCCTGATAAAATATACTTAGTTTCTTTGTCTGGTAGCACACATTTGGTATTTTGGAACAGAACAAGAAAGGAAATCATAATTTATAATTATATTTTTTAATGAGACCTTGAACTTATTAGATTTTTCTTGTGCGATACACTATACTTCATAATTTTCAGAAACACTCTGGTTTTCATACTTTGACTGAGTGTTTAGGAAAATGATGATAAATATCTTCTTTCTCAAGCTTCAGTTAAACTATCCAGGCTACACATTTGGTACATTTGAATCTTCAAATAAAAAATGTCATGACTTGTTTTCTGATATCACTTCACCAAACTTTACTAGCTCACTAATCTTGAACCATATTGTAAAATATTATTTATAAGAATTGAATTTGTATATCCACATATTCTTACCATTCCATCATTTTTTTGTGTCTCAAAGCACTTTCTGATTATTTTCATACATCCATTCATTTGAACTATTTTACGCTTCTAGCATGCTATCATCTTTTAGACCAAGTAAATACAGCGTTTAACTTGTTCAATATACTATAAAGATTTTAATAAATGATTACACATACACTCATCCTAGAGGGTTGGCTGAATAATTCATCATGAATCTTTCCTATTATTCAATTTACATGAATAATTACTAGGCAGTAGACTGTTCACAAATAGTTTATTCTGAGTATTCACTATTAAAATCCCAAACCTGTGCAGGTTTATTGATGTGTAGGTTATATGCAGAATGTAGAATATTACATTTTCCTTCCTTGAAGACTGAAATTCTCAACTTCAACACAAAATACTGAAAGACGTAGTACAATATTAATTTATTGAATGGAACAAGGTTTTATGGAGAATGTCCTATTAAGCAGACATATAATTTGGTATCTGAAAGAACAGATTTGGCAGATAAAAAGAGCTATGTAAATGTAATACGTTTGATAAAGCAGATGTACACGATGTCATAGTAAAATGACAAACATCTTTGGAGGATCATGGCAGTTAGGAGAGGTATCTGAAGACTGGAAGAAAGTAAATAAATATCACCTCAGTCTTCAAAGCTACAGCTCACTCAATCTCCAGAATGGCAATAGAACAACTTATCCTGAAGTCATCTCTAGTGGAAGACAAAAAGGACTTCAGGAAGCCAACACTGATTCACCAAAGGGAAATCATGGTCAACCAACCTAATTGCCTTCTATGATGGGACAACTGCCTAGACACAGATGAGGGGATAGCAATTGATGTTGTCTATCAGGACTCCAGTAAGGTTTTTGACACTCTCCCCCATTTTATCATCCTAGGCAAGCTCAGGAAACACAGGCTGGATGAGGGGATGATGAAGTGAATTGACCACCAGGTAAAATGGCACGTCTTGGAAAGTTGTGCTCAGTGTCCCTGTGTCTAGCCAGAGATGTAACTAGTGATCACTAGCCCTTGGGTGCCCCCCTGCTCCTGCTCCAGTATTGTTTTTCTTACTCATCAATTACTTAGATGAAGATTCCTCCCCAACAAGTTGGATGAAGACACAAGATGGCAGAGTGCTGATCCTCAGAGGGATGTGTAGGCCTTCAGAATAGGATCTAAAAAGGCTGGAGGAGAGGACAGAGAGGAACCTTTGAAATTCAATAAAGGCAGGGTCCTGCACCTGGGGAGGAACAACCCCGGGAACCCTTAGATACTAGACTCTGGACATCTGCATGGGCATCAGGAAGCCTGCTTTTCAGAAGATGACCTGGGTGTCCTGGTAGACAAAGAGTGGAATATGAACCTCAAATCTGCCCTTGTGGCAAAAAAGTATCCTAGTCAGCTTCAGAAATGCTGCCAGCAGGACCAGTAAGGTAATCCTTCTCCATTCAGCAGAGGCCATACCTTGAGTACTTTGTCAGCTCAGAGCTCATCAATACGAGAGGGGCATGGACATACTGGGCAGAGTCCAGAAAAGGGCTACTAAGATGATGAAGGATCATCCCAGGCAAGAAATTGCAGATTCCAATAGCACATCTTTGCTTCTGCTAAAGATATGTCTCAAAAATGAAGACTAGAGCACATCTTCTATGAGAAAAGGCTGAGGTAACTGAAACTGTTCAGCCTGGAAAATAAAGGCTTGAGGGGATATGATCAATGTATACTAGTATCTGAAGGGAAGGTGTAAAGAAAATTTTAAGATGACACTCAATAAAGCAGTTATTTATAGAAATATAGACTTCTTAATAAACTTATTTGCACAAACTATGTTTTAATACAGCCAACTGCATATTCGAGGCAGAAAACAATGGAATGTAATCATTCTGAAAAGATCTAGGAACTGCTAAAGACAACACTCAGTGATAGCATTCATTATGGCTGTGATAGAAAATAGCTGGGTTTTGATTAAAAAAAAAATCTTATTGTGAGAATACAAAATAATTTTATTTGTGCTTTTATCATGTGGAAACCTTTTTTTTTTAACTTGGAGTGGCAGTTGTGGGTATACACTTAAATATGGCTATTGACGAAATGAAACACAAATGTACAAACAACAAAAAAAAAGGACTAAGAAAATAAAAAAAGACTAAATGCAGTTGAGAAGCTTCAAGATATCTATTTCTATGGCTTATCAAAGGAAGTACCAAGACATAGGGTGATTACAGTAGCTGAAAATATCAAAGAAACTAAAATTTAAAAGAAAGGAAAACATTACCCTTGATGGTGAGTAGTACAGAGTGTTCTTACATTCTTTTTTTCATTTTCAAATACTTTTCTTTGTGGAAACCCTGTACTATGAACTTTCTATGTGATATGAAGTTCCTGAATGCCATTTCCACCACAAACATGGATTGCTGCACATACAAATAATCCTTGGGTGACTCAAGAATTTAAGTTTCTGCTCTGGTGGTGAGAGAAAAAGCCTGAATCATGAGAGCCCATACAGCTGGAATGTTGGACTATTGTCCAAGCAGGAACTGCAGTCCTTCATGCTTTCATTGTATTACTATTTTTAGAGATTTTGAAATACATTAATTTAATTTTATAATGGCCCTAAAGTGAAAGTCAAAGTTCCTAGATTTTTCTTTAATTGTATTCTTACTGTTCTTTCTAACTACTTTAAAAGGTACCTATTGAAATAATTGTCAGAAGAAATAGAATTGTGTATTTTATTTATTTATTTTTTAATGTAAAAAATTGTAAAAACTGTCTTATACTGCTCTATGGTCTGGGAAGAATTTTGCCAGGCAGAAATTTTTGCTTTTCACATCAAGACAAACAAATTAAATACTTAAATCTGGAAATGAGATACAGGAGGCTTGATTAATGATGTGATATTATTTTCTGTATGTTTAATTTATAATTATTTGGGGAAAAAATGCCCTCCTAATGGAAACTCCTCCTAAAGCCGTGATATATATGGGGATGAAAGAATTGTTTTCCTATTTTGGAATGTTCTGTTTAAAAAAGGTTTGTAAGAAGAGCCACTCCACTCTGAGGAAAAACCTACAGGAGTGGAGGTGCAGCCCCATAGCACAGTCTCTGACTTTCCTTACCTTATAACCTGGTGACTCATCCAAAGTGCATGACAAAATTCCTTTGCTTTTCTTCAGGGATCACAGGCAAGATATACAGTGAGAATACTCTACAATTCTATAAAGTTCTTTGAGAAAGTATGTTGTCAGTCTTTCATAGGGACTCTGCTCTACCTTTACTAAATATTTAATAGACTTTGTAGTAATGTTTAGAGGATATGTACAGATCTAGACAACAAAATTACATACCTTAAGCATTTCCTTGATGTTTTAAAGAAAACTTAAACATTTAATGTAGAGAAGAACGGTATAAACAGCAAAGACTAGGGTTTGCCTTAAAATATATGCTGTTGGAAATGCATCTTGGCTATGGCAGAAAAACTGAAATCTTCTCCCTCTTCTCTAGTGTGAAAGGAAAAAAAAACAGATTAATTCCATAAAGATGGATTCTACATCTTGCTTGGGGTTTATGACTGCTGCCATACTATGTAGTGTATGAAATATTTCCATGACCCATATTGGCTTCTAAATTCACTCCTTACTTTTATTAAATAGCCATTGGAAAATTTCAGAAATTCAAAAGTGTATTTAAATAATTATATTTTCATATCCACAAGTGTTTTCCACTCCTCACACACATAAAGACAATTGCTAGAAGACAATTTTGACTGAGTCTGAGTTCATCCTTTGTCCAGTCCACAAACCAAACAAATGATAACCTGTCACATTTAAAATACACTGAAAAGGACTGGTATTTCCCTTTCACCTTAATAAATACTTGAAATAAGACTATTTTTATGCTTCCTTACTTTCTCCTATATATCTTCTTATGTTTTCATTTTAATCACAGAGGCTTACGAATTTGTATATCACTGCTTGTAAGTTGATCAGAAAAACTTAGCATGCTACTGGACTTGCTAAATGCAATTCATCTTTATTATAGGGCTGTCAACATATATTTATGTTCATGTGAGTATCCTCTGTTTGTGTACACTATATTTATCACAGGGAGACAAATAGGCTCACTGTGTGTGATGCTAATTACTAGGTTGCCAGCATAGCAGCACTAAATTATGTTTTACCAAGGCAGATCCAAAGAGTTTGGAAGCTTTCCATTCGCAGTCCATGAAAACGACTCGTCTGTACTAAAAAATCAAGAAACAGCTCTTTCCCATAACAGTGTCATACAAATTTTACCATCGTCCCAGAATTTTTCATCCTGCAATAGCTGAACACCTTCTGGTTTTGCAGTTAACTGGAAAATGGCCCATGCCCTGTGAAACCTTAGGCAGTGGGTGCTGGAGAATCAACACCATATGAGTAGTGTACCTACAGTGATGGACTATAAACAGCCTGGTGCTTGTAGTATCCCTCATGCTGTTTTATCTGTTACATGTTAAATCTGTTAAGTCTATATTTAAGATAAAAATCATCTAATATCTGTAATCAGTGAGGCTCCTAGAGGGAGATCTAGCAATTCATTTTAGCAGCCTTTGGTGTAACAGCAGTGTTGCTGCATGTTTTTTGATAGTCTACTGTATTAAAATGCCAGGCAACTTAGCAGTATGTTTTTGTAACAAGGAGGCAGCAGTTTGCTTTTGCATTTCAAACCCTCCAAATTTTTAATCGTGAGCCCCCTGCTGGTAAATGAGTTAAACTGATTAGAGTAAGTACTTGAATAATAGCAAGAACTTCTTAATTAGAAAGTCATGCTATTGATCTTGTTATGAATTGTTTTCATTTGAAATGTCTAGATGTTACCATTCCCCTAAACATGCCTCACAAAAATAGAGACACGCTTAATTAATTCTAATGCAAGGACAAATGCAGTCATTTTTTTAAAATGTGAAACAAACCCCAAATTGAATTTTCAGCTTTGCTTTTTATTTATTTTAATGATGCAGAACAAGAGCTGAGCATTAAAATACACAAAAAATGTAAAAACCCCAACTTCATGAAAATGGAGCTTCTACATATTATCATTCAAGTAAATTAATCCACAGAGAGAAGTTATTTCTCTCCAAATGTAAGAATTAAATCCAGAGTCTTCTGTGGCTTTTATCTTGTATGGCAGCTACCAGAAAAAAAAAATATATATTTTAAAGTATTTATATTTACCCCTCCCTTTTCTTTCTGTTTCTCTGTAATTATAAAGCCAAACATGCAAAAGTCATAGCATGATTCCTTTCTCCTCTATTTTCTTTTGCTCTTATGGAATAAAGCTTGATACGAGATAAATTAAAAGCATAAATTCACATTTTTAGTATCAAGTTGCATAGGGCACGATTTTCTAATGTCCATAATGTTTGCACAAACGTGAATCTTTCAGCTTTAATTTTGAGACAGCTAAAGGAGAAAAGGTAGAAAAAGGTAGTAGGAAAAATCAATTATATGGACTTTCTAAATATAGATTTCAGAAGGACAGTGTCTCAGAATAACAAGCAATGAACGCCTCTCAGGTCATTTCTTGGTATATTGTGTATTCTAATGCATCACTCAGCAAATGTTGTGAACTGCAGATGACTTCTGAAGAGGCTCTTGAGGGATATCCTCATCCCACGTGGACATCTGGAGCATAGACACCTGTGCCTGAGCTGTTTTTACAACCTTTTATTTTTATAGTAAGAATCTAACAGACACTTTTACAGTACTAGCAATCTCATTTTAATGTGCAATTAAGAAAGGCAGAAAAAATTACTCACTTTTCTCTGTAAACTATGAAGGAAGTCAAATCGGTTTTGTAGACATTAGTAGAAAGAGATTCCTAGTGCTGCTGTTCAGCTTGAGGTAAATTTTGGTAGCTTAGAGGGTATATAAGTAAAAAGTGGACAAGACTGCAAAGAGTCAGCAAAGAGCAGCAGAAATACGTTTTGAATGTACCAGTCAAGAAAAATGCAGTCTCACCCAGCCCACCAAGTCCCTCTGAGCCACATTAGGGTCCCAGGGTGGCAATTTCCAAGGAGTACATGTCTTGGCAGCTCCAGAGGCTTTCAGCAGGGGTGTGGTTTGAGCCCCAGAAGATGTGGTAGGGCAAAACTAAAGGCTAAGTCATGCTGCACAAACTGTAGAACAACTCTGCTATAGTTTCCAGATGACACTACCCTGAAAGGATCTTCTGGCATGGCCAGTAGGTCATCCAATGCCTGTATTTGTCTCAATTTTTTGTCTCTCTGAGTGCTTCCCCCAAGTTGGTCACATCTTTTCTATATGCTTCAGTTGGGCACTGTAAACAAAATTAAGTGGATTATATCGTGTTTGGCTGGTTACATTTTTTTTGTGTAAGACCAGAATCACCCTAGAGGCTACAGACTGACCTGAAAGTATTCCAGATAACCTCAATATACCTTTGAAGACACTGAGAGTTTCAAGAGGAGGGAGAAGAGAAAAAGAGAATAGTTAGAAATAAATGAATGGAGAAATTGGAACTCTGTCCAAAAGGTATTACTATACTGAATGTCCTCAGACTCAATAAATTCAATGCAAATAGGTGATTTAAAGCAACAGACACTGGGGAACTATCTTCTTGTAATATATCATCTGCTAAGCTGCTGTGGGGAAAAAAGAAGTCAGACCATCCGAAAAAATGCTTGTGGCTACAAAAATATTAGTAAGTTTAACAGCTGTAGAGCAAAACTCTGGGTGCTGGGAAACAGCTCTGTCTACTGTTAAATGCAGGAATGGTCCATGCATGGGTTTCAGTCTAGGCCAAGAAGCTTTCCCATCCCATTTCAGGTTGTGTCCAGAGTGATCACTGCCAGCAGCCATCTCTTTTACACTGTGCTATCAAATCTAAGGAAGCTTCTTATTAACAACAGTCCATTATCTTCCTCATTTTCTGGGGATATTTATTTCAGTACTATGGATAAAGATGATGATGTGTGTGTATCCTAAACATAAACTGTCACCCTTAGTAGCAGTGATTGTCTGAATAATTACTGTCTTTTGTTATTACAATTACTGTGCATGTTTACAATTACTTTGCTCCTTTTCCTTAATTAAGCCTAACTTCAGACTTGGTCATAATGTCTGTATAATATTGGCCACATAAATCCACCTCTACACTATTTTGATAAAATATACTTTTCCCCAACATTCATCGTGTTCCAAGAACAGTAAAAACTATAATATTCTTGAAACCTCAAGCACCTTTAATAGTAGAAAACTAAGCTAGATCTAGTGGCAATTGGTTAGGTATTGCCTTAAGGTGCTGTTCTGCATTTGAATCAGTTCATGAACTACTAAACTTCCAAGAAGCTGCTGGAAAGGTATACTGATTCAGTCTCACTCTTGAACTCACCACCTGCTCTGGGCCTGAAGACATTGTTTACCACAGTCTTGCCCCTTTTCCTTTACATATTTATATGTATGTAAGGAAAAATAGGCTACCTTGTTATTGGGGATGTCTCTGCCCAGTCCTGGTTATTCCTCTGTGTCTTATCGGTGGCAATAATCACTGGAGAATGTTTTGATTCTATGATTTGCAGTGTGTCAGGGCTATTCAACTATCTGACCAAAATTTTGTCTGTCATTCTTCTCCTGTATTAAATAGTTCATTGATAAATACAATTATTACAAGAAGAGATTATTGAGTAAGAAGCAGCTTTTTTTCCTTAATAGAATAGCTTTATCATCATGGCATTTTTTTCCCCTAGAGTCGTGTCCTCACAGTAATGGCATTCCCACAGTAAACCAATAACTGTTCCTGTCCAGGATAGAGTTGTTAGTCCATAAGGTTTGAGAACTTTGGAGTGTGGTATCTGAAGATACTTTCTTTTTTTTAGGAGACAGAATAATTTTATGAAGAGGAGACTGCTTATAACTATGAATATTCAAATCACATACCGTAAAAGCTTAATTACAGAAAATGCCACTACAGCTTCTGGTAAAGAAACAAGAAAGCAAGAAAAAACTCTGTGTCTTTCACATAAAATTGGTAGCGATAGCAAGGCCTCTAGGTTTCCTGAAGTCTCATATATTTTCATCAGAGTACTAGAAATGTTTGTGGTGTTGTTTTCAAGTTCTGTCTGAAATGTCAGCATAGCACAATGTTGAAAAGATATCCAAAGCCTCTTTCACAGCAGGAAATCCATGACAACCAATTGTTCCAGCTACTAGGATTATGATGCTCCTTCTAACTACGTCTGTCATTGCACAGAACTGTGCATATACTTTCTCACTCACATACATACAAATACTCACACTCCAGGCATTCACAACTAATTTGGAAATTGTAATCTTAAATAGCCCAAAAGTGAACTTGAATCTACTTTGAATCAACTCAGACACTAATGCCTGAAACAAACCAAAAGAGATGACTAACCATGTTACACGGCGGGTGAACAACTGGCTCACAGGTTGGGCACAAACTGTTTTGGCATCAAGCTGGCATCTGGTCACTAGTGGGGTTCTGCAGGGCTCCATCCTTGGCCTAGTTCTCTTCAACAATTTCAATAATGACTTGGACACAAGACTCAAAGAACTACTAAATTTGTTCCAACAACAATTTTGAAGAGACACCCTACAGAGACCTTGACAAATTAGACAGATGGGAAATTGCCAGCCATATGATATTTAACAAAGGCATCTGGATTCTGGATCTGCTGGATCCTGCATCTGAGACACGAGTCATCAGTGCCTGGGCAGCCAGGAGAGCCAATCACATCCTGAGGTTTATAAGGCACAGCATGGCCAGCCAGGCAGGGGAGGGGATTGTCCCACTCTCCTCTGCACTGGGGCAGCCTTGCCTCTCGTTGGATATCAGGAAATGTTTTTCACTCAGAGGGTGTTTGGGCACTGGAATAGCTCCCCAGGGTAGTGGTCACAGCACCAAGCTGGAGAGTTCAAGAAGCATTTAGACAATTCTCAGGAACATGGTGTGATTTTTTCAGCATCCTGCATACAGCCAGGAGTTGGACTTTATGATCCTGATACCAACTCAGTATATTTTATGATTCTGTGATTCAATAAAACCTCAAGAAATAAAAAAGAAAATCAACTACTTCCAAAATAACAAAGGAGTGGACAAATAATGATCCCTGTAAGTTCCCAATCTTCTTTAATATTGCCATTTCTTTCCTCTAGTAATTTATGCAGATGGTGCTTTGCTATATTTTATTCCCATTGTACTTTTTTTTTATTCTCCTATGCAAGTTGACAAGTAAGGAGTCTTAGATCTCCTCAGCTCTTTATTAAGATTATCAGGATATTTTAAAAGAAAAGTGCCAAAAATAGAATAATTTTCAAAGTTTGTAACACAAAAGACAGAGTTCATTTGTAGTATTATTATTTCTCTTAGAATTCTGCAGACCTTACTATCTCCAAACTTAAAATGCAAATACCTTTGGTAATATTAATTTTACTGTGCACTGTGTCTCACAGGTTGGTCTTGACTGGTTAAGACCCAATAAAAAAACAGGTAAGTTATCTGATCTGGAAAATACACAGAAATAAAAAATTTTAAAAGCTGACTATTGTAAGGGGAAAAAAGAAAAGAAATCAACCTATTCACATCTGAAGAAGAAAGATTATAAACCAAGTCATACCAAGTGTGCTGAAGCATTAGATCTGGCTGTGGATTCCAGAGCAGCTGTGGAAGCTTCATCCTGGAAAAATTTCAAAACTTACTTAGCAACCTGATCTAGCTCTAGCTCTGCTTTGAAGAACATGTTAGCATATATAACTTCTAAAAAATACATTCCAGCTCAAATTATCCATTAGGAAAAATGTTTGGAAGATATCAGCAGAGATGCCCTTTTGAATATTTTGAAATCTGGCTATAAAAAGTAATAATTTCTGTAAAAACTAACAAACAGCAATAACAACAAAAGTAATCCAGACCCAACGGTATTATTAGAAAATAAAATAAATCTTTCACTGTCAATTTGACACATAAAACAACTTGTCAAAACTAAATTATCATTTTTGACAGCCAATGACAATTCCCCTAAGACACAGAATGTATCTTTAAGGTTTATGGCATTAGTTTTCTATATTTTCTTCCTGTCACTAGGGCACCAAATATGACATCAGTCACAGAAACAGCATACTCAGCCCTGAGAAAGAACAGAAGTGTGCAAGAATTTGACAGATTCATTAACATTAGCATCCATTGTGAAAATATGGGTTTGGGATTAGTATGCATAAAAAGTCTCAGTTGAAATTTTTGCACAAAACCTTAATAGCAGATTATTGCAACTGATTGCTGAATTCATAAAATAATCAATTATTTTAAAAAGCTGATTTTATTTATTTTTCTTTGATAACGTTAACTGAGCAGTCAAAAAAAATACTTAGAATAAAGGCTTAAAGGCACAGGACTTATATCTGGTGTAAAGTAGACAATAGGGGATACCAGACCATAAATTTACTCCAAGACAAAAATGAAAAAAAAAATAGGTTTGTCATTTTAATTTACAATCAAGAGGTTTTCAATATGACCCTACATTTTCATCCTATTTTGTTCAGTTTAAGTTTACATTTGTTACATTAGCATGTAGAAAATCTGACTTACATTAGCACATCCCAGAGACTTTTCACTCTGAAATCAAACTAGCAATTGTGGGTACCTGATTATAGAAACAATTGATGTGACAATCCGGGAAAGGCAATGTCCTGTTGCACAGAGGGGATGGATTTTAGCACCATACGAGCATGTCTAAGTCACTATTCCATACCACTCACCTCATTGTCAAGGTGTCACCTAAGTTGAGGTGGTGAACACCTTTCTGTAGTTAAAACACCTTCCCTTTTTGTACACCTTCATTATTAATATTGTTGCTCTTACTGCACATTTCTTATACCATTGCTTTTTGCTTGCAGTAAATTGTTATCTCAACCCATATACTCTCTGCTGACTTTGTCTCTCTTTTACCAGAAGGGGTGGGGGGAAGTGGAGTTGCTTATTTGGAGTTTAGCTTCAGCTGGTGTTAAACCACCACAGGCACGCAGCAAAATTTCTTGGAGAAAACTGGAAGAAAATGTTCTTTCTTTTCTGTGAAAAATTATTTAAAAACTTTACTAAAATAATACTAAGAAAAAAGTGAGCTCAGGAGTAAACTCGTACACCAGTCAGTCAGAATTTATGGCCTAATCCTAAATATCCCTGTGGAGCTTGAATCTCTCATGTGTTTCTACAGAGAACACTCTCCTAAGGGATGGTGGCAAAATTAAATTGCAAACTGAAAATATCTGGCAAAAAAAACTTAAATGGGGAAAACAGTTTTTTTCCCTGGGGTTTTATCTTCCTGAGTATTCCTGAAAGTATTTCAAGCTGTGGTTTGATATCTGGTGGGTAAAATTCAGATCAGAGAGGCTTTGCCACGAAGACAAACAGTATTTTCTACTTTATCTAGTTCCCCCTCATCACTGCAGAAAAGATTTTACATCTCCTCACCATTTTCAGCACTTCCCCCTTAAGGAGGCTAAGAAGGACCTTGCAGACATGGAATGCACCTCCTAGAATGCCTAACGATTTAGAAAAAAAAAAAAATATTCTTTCTCAGTGTTTCATATTTTGCTAGGAATAAACTAACAGAGAATGTCTTGATCTATGTTCACATTAGGGTATTAATTCAGGTCTAGGACTTAAATTATAACTCAACCTACCACACACCTATGCAGCCTACAGTTTGACTCACATTTGCTGTGAGTCAAAGGTGGATTTTTAATTAAAAACTCAAAGTCAGAATTTTAACCGTGGTATCAAAGGCCAGTAGAGATCACACATCCAACATTTTGGCCTTTTGCTTTGTATTATACAGAGGGGGGAAAAGGAATCAGAACTGGAGCTCTGAAAATAAGCCTCTCATCCTCATGTTACGGGCATAAGAAAGTAAAATACAAAAGCCAAAGCTGTATTTTAAAAAGTTCAACTAATTCTCCCTGGTGATGAGCTTCCATATTGCCTAATCCTTATCCAAAATTACAATTTTCCCTTTGGAGGCTTGTCAACTTCAGTTAGATTATCCTTCTCTAGATGGTGAGCTACCAACAGATGTTTTCTGTTTCTCTTCATAAGCAAAACAAAGGTGGTCTGATTCCAGAATTCTCCTTTCAGGGACAGAGAGGTGGTCCCTGGTGACAATGAACAACTTTCATTTATTCATTGTTCTGGCATATAAATTCTGGGCAAACAGGCCTGAAAAAAGAAGAAAAGGCATTTTTTTATTCTGCCAGCTCTCCACAAATATCTACCTTCCTAGAAACCTATCCAAGATGAATGGTGTAATAAACATTAGGAAAGATGGCTGAATTTATGTAAATATTATCAAAAACCTACATTAAATAGCTAAGAGTAATAGTTCAGGTGACTTTTTCTCTGATTTTCAGCTCATGTATACATCATGATTACCTGAAATTAGTGAGAGCACCCTGCATGTCACCTGTATACAAAATTGTTGCTAAGAGTAGAAATTATTTGCTCACAAGACAAGCAGAATATGTAATAACCTGTAATAGGTGGACATTTGAAACTGGAAATTTGTTCAAGGATTATATGGCTTGTGTAATAGGAAAGAGATATGGAAAGGTCTAAAGAGATTAGGGGACTGCTACTACCTAAAAAACAACCAACCAACCAACCAAACCCCCAACAAACAAAACCAAACAGCCCCCTCCCCCAAATAAATAAATAAAATATAAAAAGCCACCACCCCAAAAACAAACCAACCAACCAACCAACCAAACCCCCAAACAAACAAATAAACTATAGTGAACAAAAATCTTGAAAATCTTATTTATATTTACTTGGTATTTTCCAGTATGAAAAAATCTTTCTGTTTCTTTTTTACTCCTCTGTAGAGTAGCTCCTCCAAAATGGAGCCCACAAAATTTTCCACTAATCCTTTTCACTGAATCTATGGAATCAGATTCACTAACTGGTCAAAGTAGTCCAGGATACTGACAAAGGAAGAAAATCAGTATAATTTTGAAGGTTATTATTTAAGTTTCTCTGTTCATGTTATTGTCTTTGGTTTCCATTATTTGATGTTGCCACATTCTAATATGTGTTCTCCTCATACAGCATAAAGATCTTCAACATCACTGCAAAATCCATTATCTTGCTCACAAACAACGGTTCTTAGTTGATAAAGTGTAATTAAAGTCTAGTCTGCGACAATTATTAAGGCAGCTGAACCAACTTAGGAACTAGACAAGGAAAATCTAGATTATTTGAAGGAAATGGGGCGGGGGTTACAGAAATCCCAAACTCTAAGACTTCACATAAGAAAATAGAGATAGAACATTGCCTGGAGTTCAAAGAAAAATAGCTTTCTGAATTGATGACAGGTCAAAAAAAAAGCTTCACTTTTTATTCTGTTGTTATTCAACCACAAAGTATTAACACGTGGGAAGACAGATAGAGATAGTGCTAAAGGCAATCCTGCCTCTGATACACTGCAGCTGTGTTAATTACCAAAGAGTGGGAACAGCCTCGCCCTCACAGCTGAGTGTGATAAAAGAGTGGGTTAGTTGGTAGAGAGTCAGTTGGAGTCTCCTGGCTGTGCTGTAAGGAGGAAGGGACAGGAGATGGGGCAAGGACAGATAAGGTAAGTCACTGTACGAGGGACAGACAGGGTAAGGTGGCTGTGCTGGGGACAGGAATCAGTGAGCTGGAACTGCAGAATGGAGACAGAGAAGGCAAGAAGGAGCCAGACCTTTATGGAGCTGCCTATGGGATTACTACATAGAAAAGATATAAAAAACTTCTAGATAACATGGTGCTGATACTCAAGTCCTTCTGAAGTTTTTATTGAAGCACTCTGAGTCCAGTGGCTGACTCAACTCTGTTATTAACACTAATATGTAACATAACCTTTAAAAAGCTGTTCATATTTTTCTGCAAAACATAGGTTACAGCCACAGTAAACAGTGGTTCTGAGGTAAAATTATAAACTTTGATAATATTCAAGTTTAAAGTAGTCTATAAATTTTGGCAAAAAAAAAAGCTGCTGGGAATCTTTTTGTAACAAAAACCATGATAATAATATAACTATTTTCCAAAGTAGTAAGGCAAAGTGTATAAACATACACTTTCATGCTAAAAGTAATCAATGGCTTGTTTACATGTTGGTTTAGAATGTGAGGGACAGACCAAGGAAAGCTCTATTGGCAGTTTAATGGCTTGGAAACATCAGAATATTGAAAGTGGTAACTATTTGCTCATGAATTGCTGTTATGAGGTGAACAGAATTCATTTCAAGTTTTCACATATTTTACTTAATAGAATTTGCATTTTCTTGCTTACATGTGAAGTGTCTCTTCTTTTTTTTATTTCTTAAGATCTGTTCTATAAATCCATGTGCATCCCAATTCAGCTGCTACTGTATCAATACTACTTTTGACATATACTGTTCTTGGATTAAGTCAGCTATGTGCTTAATATCTTCTGCTAATGTAATATTTTATGAAAGTTGAGATAAATCAAGTTAAGGAATCAACAAGTCTTTTTTCAAAATTAAAAACAAATTGAGAAGAGCCTTTCGAAAGTACTTTAGAAATTATTATGCGTCTGGAAAGAGAAATATGTATGTAGTTTTAGTCAGGTCCTGGAAGTGTCGCATGCAGTTATATATGCAAAAGAGTTTGGAAGATCCAAAGGGCAAAACTGATAGGGTAGGCAGATGAGACTACACTGGTAATAGGGTATTGAACCTTCACATCATTATTACAGATCTGGAAATTATTAAAGGTCATAGCTAAAGAAAAGGTTATTTGATGCCCACCATCAAAGGGAAATAGAAATTTATTGGGTAAATTGGAATTTTTGCTGATCATTAAAGAACCTCACTCTTCCAACTCAAAGGAAATCACACAGAACAGGAAAGTGTAGAAATTTGCTTCTAAATTGGTTTGTATCTTTAATCTATCCACACAGGTAAGGATTTTTAAAGGGCTTAAGAAAAAGTTTTACAATAATAACACCCTCTACCAAAGTATTTGTTTAAGCAGCACATGTTGGCTGTGGCCACACAGCTGCATAACCCCTTACTCAAATCATAGTTGCCTCTCATGAAATGTCTTGTCCTTTAGACAAGCACACCTTAACAGGAAAACAGCAAGAAATTAGTGGGTCTCAAAAGGAGAAAGTACTCTGATGTGAGACATAAAGTCATATCTTGTTTATATTTTTTGACCATTTCTTCTTTATCCAATTAGTTTTCTTATTTTACACATCTGATAAATCTCCCCGTAAGCATACATGTTTTCAAAGACAAAATTAAAAGAAACACACTAAGAACAAAAACAGTCAATTAGTGCTGGAGCTTTAAAATGTTCACCTCTCTGTTAATGCATTTGCCCATAATTATTCAAATTCAGTAATTTCCTCATGTGCAAAACCATTATTAATATAGACAGGCTGCAGTGTGGCGTTCCTTCTCTTTTCGACAGAGTTGTTTCTGAGTATTTTACTGACTGTATAATACTTAGAAGTTTAGAAGAAAGTAAAAAGACGTGTGGTATAAAGTTTCCTTCTGTGGAGGACATGGGATGCCTTTGTAGTCTGTATATATACAGCACATATCAGAGGATGCTTGTAAGCGTAAAAACAAAAAAAAATTAAAAATAAGAGTTTAACTGCTGGACCTAACTTTCTTCAGTAAGAAGTACTTTGTCCTTCCTTTATTGTTTACCTGTTATCTGGCTATCTATGTATATTCTTTAAGAAGGTTATGTTCTATTCCATATTAGTCAAGAGTTGGCCAATGACCACAAGCCATAGCGGAGCACAAGTATCTGAAGGGAGGATGTCAAAAGGATGGAGCCAGGCTTTTCTTGGTGGTGCAAGCAATAAGAGGAAAGAGGCAGAAACTGGTGCACAAGAATTTCCCCCCGAATGTGAGGAAGAACATTTTTACTGTACAGGTGACAGAGCACTGGACTAGATTGCCCAAAGAGGTTATGGATTGTCCCTAGCTGGAGATATAAAGAACTGTCTGGACACAACATGGTTCTGTGTGCTCTAGGATAACCTCGCTTGAGCCAGGTCAGATCAAACTCAAGGTTAAACCAGATGACCCACTGTGTTCTGTTACAATCTTATCTATTCTGTTATTCTGTGAAGAGCAAAGCAGGGGGTACATTTAGAGCTGAGACGTTTACAGAGATATTTTCATAAACCCACTGACCTGTGGGAAAGAGATTTTCTGAGAATTGTTATCTTTCATTAGGTCACTGCATTGTGTTATAAGGGATCATCAGCTATTTCAAATTCCTGACAGGATTGAAATCTTTTGGTTTTGGAAAGACTTGTCATATAAGCAGACTCAAAGAAACAACTGTCCCTAAACCTTAGTGCCTTGTAATACCCAGAATGCAAAATAGTAATAGAGCTCAACTGTGTTTTCTGATCCTCTCCAAAATCAAATGTATGATGAGGAAATGTGCCTAGACGCCTTTGTTTCTGTGAGTGTCATGAAAAACTGGTGAGATAAAACTTCCCTGTTGGTGATCCTTCTCTGCTCTTCTCTGAATTAGTTGTGGCCAAATGCTGATAGCATTTGCTTCTGAACACTGAATCCTAAAAAAAAAAAGCTGCACTTTTCTCTGTCTTTCCAAACCAATCTCTAACTTAGGACTGAGAATTTTCTGCACAAGCAACTCAGTCAGTTGAATAGGAGAGATAAAAAAACTGGGGTATCTGTCCTATAGACAAGAAAATTCAAAGAATAAGTAACATATCCAAGATCTCTTAAAAGCTTGTTTATTTTAAAGGATTATTTTTTCCTCTATTTTCTGTACCCACCTAGAACAACAATATTCAAAAGAAAGAGATATGTTTATTGGCAAAGATGAACAAGAAACTAAAGAAAGTGGTATACTGCTGTACATTCTATGGGATTATTAACATAATTCACTCCCAGATGTTAAATCCAGCTTTAAGGCTTTCTCAAAATGCCAGTTTTATCTTTTGCCTTTCTCCTTCTTCTGAGAACTAGTGAGTAAGCAGATTTAAAAGTTTGTAGAATTTCATGAAATTGTGAACATGCCATAGAGAACAGGGTGACACTAGGAACAAACTCATGGACTCTATCTTCTGGGAATGAGTGAACAGCAAGATCCTCATTATCATTAAGAAATCGGAGTTTGTGCCCACAGAAATCAATGAATACATTGCTGAGCCAGTGAACTGTAAAAGCAATGAAGCATCTGTTTCAGTGGAAAGACTAAAGAAAATAACACCAAAAGAAATTTGTTCTGGATCTACCCAAAATGTTTCTTTGAAAATTAAATGCTTTTGATTTCCATTGAATTTTGATAAAACTAAAACAACATTTCAGAGTTAAATAAATCAAAGAAGTAATTTTTACATGTTTTGGTTTTCTATTAATTTAAACTTCTAAGTGGAAGCAATTTTTTAATCTCACTTCTCTTTCAGAAATTACATGGTCTTTCCTATTTCATCACTTCATGTCCTTCTATCTAGTGAGACTACATCTACAGGTTGTTTGAATCACCTATCTCCACAAAAACGGTGCTTACAAATTATCAGAGTCCAAGGCACCCCTCTGGGCACCCTGGAAGGTCATAGACCTTGGCAGAGGGGTCTGAGACCTGAGAAAGAGGATTTGAAACCTGGACAGGGGGGTCTGTCTGGGCGGGGGGTGCCTGGCACAGAGCCCAGGAAGACATTGGCTTTGATTTCAGTCAATGAGAAAAACTTCCAACACAGAGAAGAATTACAAGTCACAAAGGTGTGACATACAGTAGTGTAGTTAATCACCAGGTGGAAAATTTTGTCGTTTTAGGGTTCTTAGAATGGAGGTGAGTGGGGAACAAGATGGAGGATTTAGGGTGGTACCCTGGGTTCTTCTTGTTCTCCCTTGGCATCCATTTTCTGCAGTTACGGGGGCACAAAGTAGTTTAAGGAGATTGGGTCAAAGTGGAAATGACCCTTTTAGTAAAGGTAATAGGCATTGGCACAAAATTGTAAATAATAGACATGTAGTTATCTGTATAAAAGCAAAGCAACGCCCCATCACGCATGGAGTTCCATTGTCTCTGAGCTGCTGTGAACATCTTGGCCAGGCACAAAGAAACTTGTAAGATAAGAAATAATAAACACGTGAGAAACCCAGAAAAAAACAAGACCTTGAAGACTCCATTTCATTCTCGCACCAGACTCAAAGCCTTCAGAGGGCAAAAAAAACTCTCAAACCACCTAAATCTTGGGAAAAGAAAACCAAACCTGAGAAAAAATGGTCATCAGCTGCTGACTGAGACACTCATGTCTATGTGTCTACACTTAAGGCCTAACCTAGTCATTTATTCAGTTCATTGAAAGAAAAACTCATTGACTATACTCCACTGTCAACATGAATAAACAGAGGTTATCCAAAAGTATCTTCCAGAAATTCTTGTGAATTTCTTAGATACTATAAGACATTTCAAAGAGCACTAGATAACTCTGTGGGGCACTTGAATTAACCTTTAAATGTCTTCTTCAGAGTGAGTTGTGTTCTACATGACTCCATTGACTGATTTACCAAGGTCTCCACTGACAGTACGAAGAGCCTTGAAAATTAGCACGTGTACACCTACACTTAGACACATAAATGTAGATGTGTGTCTGAAGTCCACTTTTACTGCTTGTTTGAAACTCCAGTCCAATAAAAGAAAATAACAACCATTAATTTTGCTGAAAAATTCTGCAGTTTTACATTTGTCATTATAAAATAAATGATGAATTTTTTTGGTTTTTTTCCCCATAAAACAGTATCTTTCAACGTGAGTTTGCGAGTCACTTAAAGCATCTTATTCAAATAAAATATTCTTGTTAAATATCTAAACATTTTTAATTCTTTCTACTCTATCCTTGGGTGGATAGATAGAATTTCTGCCAAAAAAGTGTTTTGAAATGGAAGCAGAAAAAAATACTGATATAAGGACAACATATCATAAATTATAAACTAATTCACTGAAATTAAGGTAGACAAAGTGCTATACAATAAGATGAAATTTGGTGGATTTCAAGAGAATTTACTGTAGACGTTTCTTCCCTGTTTAAAACCAGACTTTGATTAGATTATGTCTATAGTTGTACGTAACTTTGGAAAAAAGCCTAGAAGATTTTTAGTAGAAGGGAGACAGAGCAGAGCAGCATACGCACAATGATTCCTTTTCCCCTTCCTAGAAGAAGGCTGAAGAGGTTCAACCTGTCCATGGGGGGTGGCAGGACCAGCTCCCCACCGTAAGGAAGCTTGTGGACCACTTTCAGGAATGGTGTAGGTGAATCCCCTGAGGGCTATTGAATCAGTTGTGGAGTTTGCATGGAGGACTGTAGGGCTGGAGTACCCTCACCTTCCCTGCGCAGGAAGTGAGCAAGGGACGTGTAGGTTGCTTTCCAGGGGCAAGTTGGGGGGTTGTGTATCCATGTGCCCCTCTATGTAAAGCCACACAGCCTGCAGAGGGATGAATGAATTTGAAAAAAACTATTTTTTATTAAATATATATGGAGGGGTATGGTTCTTTGGAGCTGGTTTCTCTGCTAGCTTGCTCTTCAGATACCATATAAACGAGTTATTCCTTTGGGTCCAGATTTCAGACAGAGATGTGGCTCTGCTTGAAAGAAGGAGCGGCTCACACTTGGTGGTAATTAGGAAGATGTTTATTTAGGGCAAAGGCCCTAAATGGTGTCAGAGACCATGAGAGTATCAGTCATGATTTGGGCTCTTACTTGCCCTTATGAACAGGGTGTTTACTGACGGAAATAAGGGGAGTGACTTAGATAGAGAGGGCATTGGCATTGCCATTTTGGGGCAAAAGGGGTGGGGGGATACCTGAAGCCTTGGCTGAGCCAGCTGGCTTTGCCACAGCCATCAAGTACTAGGGAGTGTCTATTGGTAAGATACAATAGGGAGTACAATACACTGGGACAGGGCTATTGAAGAGACGTACAATGGGGAGGGAGAGGCCTATTATGTTGGTAACGACAGGGATTAAGGAAAGGGGGGTAGGGATGGATGAACTTTTACAGAAACTCAATAACAAAAATCATACAGAACTTTAGAAATATCAAAATGCACGCTGCAACAGAGGGGCATACAGAAACTTGTAGTTATAAATCAGCATTCTGTAAGTTTCTACTGCTGTGGTTAATCTGTTGTATGGCTGATATTAATTCTGAATGCACAGGTCACTGATTGCCAGTTAATTATGTGTCATTGATAAATCCATAAACCACTTCAATCCCAATTTGGTTTAAACTATGTGCAGTGAGCATTTTTTCCCTATGGCATAAGTCTATAAGAGCAGGAACTTGACTTGTTGAACTGCAAGGTTCTTTCCTGAAAAAAATAAGACTTTTTTTTTTTCTCCCCACAAAGATTCATATAAAAATCATTTGGCACTAATAATAAATTACTTTCCTAACCCAATCTGTCAGTCAGGGTCTAGGGAAACCTTTCCACACTTTGAGGACACTGAATTTTTTTGAAAGTAACTCTGACTTCGGATGATCCAGAAAAGATGTGAATTTTCCTCAGAACCAGAGTCCTAAGTATATTCAGGGAAATGAATGTAAGAACATCTGCTATTTTAGCTTCCAAATTCCAAACTAGAGAAAGCAGATTTTTCATGAAAAAGGACAGAAAGTGTCACTTCATTTCCAAATACATAAGCCAAATACATAGGTAGAATATAGATAGATCATAGACTATAGGTTTTTCAGTACCATATCATAGAAATTTTTCTAGTATTATAGTTTTCTATATTTAAAGTTTAAAAAATTTGTGTATCTAGGTTATTCACTTACTTTGGCTATTGTAAATTTTATGCTGTATTGTATCTAGCAATACCGTATATTTTACAATGCCTTAATTAAAGAGGTTTTTAACCTTCAGATCTTTCCTACTTTTATGTCGAAATGAGCAAATTCAACTGTGATTATTTTCTTCACTAAATTTACATGATCTTTCTGCTGTAGAATCACTGTTGTGATATAATAAAAGACATTTTTATGGACTGCTGGTATTTGTGACCTTAAAGCTCAGCAATGAAGACTTTTCTTGATTCCAGAAGGTCTCATCATAGATAAGAAGCCTGGAAAGTCACTACAATCAAGCTTGTGTTCATATGTTCTTCTTAGAAATAAATGACATTTTAGAGATTTTCAAGCCTTCGAAGTTCTGTTTTCAATACAGGGTTATATAAAATCTGGTAAAATAAGTTTTTATTTTATCCTCTAATTAAGATTTAAAAAATGTTTGTTTGTCTCCTCCTATAGGCTACAGTCTCTCCAGAATATTTCCTTGGGGAAAACAAGCATGAAGTCATTGACACATTTGGAAGCAGGACCCTCCTCGTTCTTGCTCTAAAAGTTACATGGATTCAATTTCCTTTATTGCAAGGTTACTTCACCTCAGATCCTGAATAAGTATCTGTTCTAAGATTTTCCTTTAGCTTCCACCTGCTGCCTCTTTATATTTGGTAGCATATTACATTTAGTTTGAATCAGAACATAGAACTCTGCCTAGGTCAAGAATCTGAAAAGAAAAAAAATCTGTTTGTGCCAGAAAAAAAATTACATTACAACCTGTTCCTTTAAAACATTTTAATCTTAAAGCAAAGTTGAAAAAACATATGGGTAAAAACTCATGTGTTAGTTTCTTTCTGCTTTTAAGAGTGAATGATTTCTGATGCTTAACCCATGTTTGTCATTTTAATTTGAAATGCTTTTTACTGACTTTTCTAGTGACATCTGTTTAATTTGCAGTACTGTCATACTTGTGTCCACATTTCTGTAACAATTAGAATAATGAAAGAAAAATCTCTCTTCTTAAACTGAACATTCTTTAACATAATGTGTTGTATAAAAGAACAAAAAAAGAGTCAAATTTATATCATTACGCTATATGATTACTAGATAAACTAAGTCAGCTTCATGGTAAATACAACCTTTCTTCCCCCTTTATTGTTTTGGGTTTGGTTTGATTTGGTTTGGTTTTGGGACTTTTTGAGGGGTTGGGGTTGCTTGGTTTTGTTCTTGTTTTTGGGTTTTTTGCTTTGCGTTGTTTTCTGAGGGGTTTTTTTGTATTTTGTTTTTGGGGTTTTTTTTCCTTTTTTTTTTTTTGTTTTTTGTTTGCTGACATTTTTTCCTTTTCCTTTTTAATTGCTTTTTCTTTCCTGAGAAACCGGATTAAACACATAGTTATTCCATTATGTCAGGGTAAGGCTGTTTTCTCCCCACTGAAGCTTCAAGAAGTTAACTACAGTGATGTGAACTTCTCACCATTCCAATCTGGCCAACTTACATGATAAATTACAGATAATAACAATTTTCTTTTACTACTGATCCTGTCCTTTGTTCTTGCCTTGTACAAACAGGTAAATTCTCAAATTCTTAAATATAGATGATCAAATATCTTCAGTGAGGAGCCTTGGACTGTGCAGCAGTTTTATCTAGACCTTTAAATTCACCCTTAATTAAGTTCAGAACTAGAAAAGACTTTTCATCTTTCAGCTTTATTAAATTTAAAAGAAAGATAAAAATAGTAATCTTGCAAGAAAATACAGATGAGAAAGAAAGTTAATTCAGACCCAGTACAACTTTCAGTTGTTCTGATATTTGCAGTTATAGAAAGAGCTGAGAATCGCAGTGCTCCAATATCTTTATTCCTCAGCCATAAGAACCCATCAGAATCTTAATTATGGTCCAGTAGTTTGTGAGGATGAATTTATCTTTAAACTTTCATGTGATATGAAGATTTCAATGATGTTTATATTTTTATCAAGGCTACCCTGAAATTCTGTAATTAAGTGGCATAAATAATGTCTGCACTACTCAATAGGAAATTCCTTCCAATAGGCAATGTCTCACATTTTCTTTCTCTTCAAATGCCAATAGTTTATTCTATTTACAAGTGTATTTAGTCTCCTGCATGTTTCCTCTAGAAACCTCAGGTTTAGAAACAATGGACAGAGAGCAATGGCGTTTTCGGAAAAAAAAATCAAAATCTCCCTCTGAAAACATCACTATATCATTCAAAGCCCTTACTTCCTCCTGTAACAGAAATCAAGCTTTAACATTGTAACACATATTCTAGGGTCTGCAACTGCATAATAGTCTAGAAATGTCAGGATATTTTCACACAGACACCCAGCATAGTTAACTGTCAGAATTTTTCTTGCAGACTTTCTCTCCTCTTCTGTGTTCTGTGAGATTTCTACTTCCCCCTTCCTTCCACACATGCACTGTCTCCTTCTTGCTCACAGACTTGGAGTACCAATGATATGCAAGGCCCCACCTGCACTGTTCTGACCAGCGGCCAGAGGGAATGAGCCATCAGCAGCACTTGATACATGCTGCTCTTCTCTTTCTGACCCAAAACTCTGAGAGATATCCTGGTCCTGCTCAAGAGCTATGAGGATCCATAGTGAAACGTGATGCTATTCATGTCTAGGTGGTTTTTTTTATTTATATCCTTTTGTATACTTCGAGAGTACATTTTACATTCATCACAGACTCCAAAAACACTGAATGAGGCAATCTTTCACTGTTGCTATTTATTAGCCTAGTTTCCAAAGAAGCTATAGCTTATTCTGCTCAGTCTCTGAGTCTGTGCATGTATATGAGAAAGAAAAAGTGTTTCTCTAATAACTTCTGAACACCTTGTCTGATTTCCGCCAGACATGACAGAGCAGGTGAAATATAAAGACAATTTAAAGTATATAAGGTCTTAGTGAAAAATAGGCAGCTGATGTTGGAAAGACCTTATGACTCTCAGTAGTTGTCACAAAATGATTTCTACAGAGAAAGACTAAAATTAGATGCCAGAGGTTCTGTGACAAAAAACCTTATTGGTGTTCTGATCACAGGCATAGCTTCTGGAGAAGCACACAATTAACCAAGAGATATAAATCCATAATAAATCAGACTCCATCAGATCGATGCTTACAGAACTAGTAGCTGGTATAGCAAAAGCTGTCGAAACAACAGCCATGGGTCAGATTCCCATTTTCCTAATCAGTGTGCAAATATAAAGCAGAAAGTCCGTTCTCAAGTTGGTTTTCTACATACATAGCTCCTCATTAAGACTGACCCTTTAAAGCGCTTAGCCTTTTTCACCCACAGCAAGGGCAGCTGCTTCAGTGAATCTGCACAAAATTGGCAAGTTAAACAAGTTTCTTACTAAATCATAAACAGCTCTAATCTTATAAAACTTTGATATAGTTGAGGTCACAGGTCAAACTTTGTCTTCCTTTCTGGCTGTGCAAAAAAAAAAAGTTTTAATAGGTTTCATGGTTTCAAAACTTAAAGACAAGGGTATCATTTTACCATCAACTCTGACCTCCTTCATAATAGGGACTTTGTTTCACTGTAGTATTCATTTAATGAATTGATAACCAGTACCGGGCCAAAGAAAGCTTACACAGTCTTGTGGTGTTCTGTGCTTTGCTCAGAGTCAAATGCCAAAAGCTGCTCACTCACTTCCCCTCTTCAGAGGGACAAATAATAGAAAACTCATGGGCTGAGTTAAAAAAAGGGAGATTTCTCATTGTCAGAAGCAACTCAGGCTTTATATGGGGAAAATTAATTTAAAATATTACTACCAGATTTTCTATAGCAATCCTTTTCTAACTCATCCTCTCCCCACATCATTAGGAAATAATAAAAAAAAAAATAAATTCCTTCTTGGGAGTTTATGCCCAGCTGCATGCCTGGAGCAGAAATCTTTGTCAAAATGGTTACTTTCAGAATACATTCCTCCATTTGCAAGACACTTTGAAAACAAAGGAAAAAGAAATTTCAGACTGTAAATTTTTTTGTCCTTTTCTTTGCACTCCTTTGAAGTGAAGGCAGAATGATATATTGACAGAAGGTTTTTTATTGTCCTATTTACTTATTTCTGACTTATGTTACAATACAATAAGCTACTGCGGTTTTTCCAGGACAAGCTAAAAAATCTGTTTTAAAACAGGCCTCTTTATTTTGTAAAAATGTTCAGTCTTAAATGAATAGGATTTCGTCTCAGTTATGAAATCACAGCAAAATCACAAAACCTGAAGATGTTTCCCACAAAGACCCCTCTGTTTAGGAAGTACTAACAAGGTTGTTCCTTCCCATTCCCCATCTACAGAGGCTGACTAGACCTTTAAGATTGTCATTAAGTTAGATAGGGTAGGAGAGCAGTTTCAGGATGTTAAGCACCAGCAGCTCTTACTGTCATGGGTGGACTTGATTCACATTTTCAATAATTCAGCGCCTCTTATTCACACCTCCTCAAATACTGGGAAGAAAAGCAGGAAAATAAAAGAATTTTTTATAAGTTTCTCTCAGGCCACCTGCATTTACTGATACCTACCCTACTGCAGTACTCATCGTCTTCTTCTGACTTATATATAGCATCACATTTACCCTGGCATATTTCTATGAGGAAGGAAAATGTTGCTTCTCCTTTCATTCAAATGGAGAACTGATAGTGAGTGAGAGTAAGTCACTTGAACCCCTATCTCCAGAGTTCTTGTTATGTTCTTGGATGCAATCATCTGTTACGTTTTTCAGCTGCTAGCAAGTGGAAAATAACAACTCCCTCAACTCTGATTCTCAACCAGAATTATTCACCCTTCACAGAAATGCACAGCAGGCTCAACCAAGCAAACCCCTACTGACACAGAGAGCAAGTTGATGTTTTTCCTTTCTTATCAGTTTCTCTGCACTTAGAAACAGCATAAAGCCCATACTTCTAAAGCAGGTGAGAACAGGGTAACAGAAATGTAAATTATTGTCTATGTACTTAGGGCAACTAAGAGCTATTATGAATAATTGTTTTTCTCTATATCAAAGGTCAAATCAGTACCATATTTTAAAAAAAGTGTAAATATGAATCAGATTTATATTTGTACTTGTGGTGCTATATAAGGAAAAAAATCTTCATGTTTTATACCAAGGAAAGGTTGATAGAGGCACAGATGGACAAAATAGTCTTCTGTGTCTCTTGTCAGCTGTATTCCATTATCAGAATGGCACTGCATAATGGAATAAACAGATTAATATGTTTTTGTTGTTGTTGTTGTCTTATAAATGGTAAATGTCTTATAAATGTCTAACTGTGCAACAAAACTGACATGTTTTCCTTTTTATTTCAGCGACATTGTTCTTAATTCCTAAATCCCTTTGGACAGGTAGACTGCATTATTGGAGACTGTAACCACGTACCACACACACTGGGTGGTGAATGATACGTGGACATTGCATATACATCAAAATCATTTTATCACCCTCAGCTGGTTTATGTATGCCTGACAGGCAATTATTCAGTTATGTTCAGGCTTTCTGATAAGAGGCTGGCACTGAATTACTTAATTAACATAATTATTTATGTGAATTTTAAAAATATCACTGCAATCAAGACGGTACACAGTCTGTACATTTAGTATTCATGCAGTCTTGGAAAGGGTGATTAAACAACATGAATTTATATCTGAATTTATAAAGGAAGAAGGTTAAACTTCAAGTTACCCCATAAAGATGTCACTTGGATCCAAGTGTCAAGCAGTTCTTTGAAAATAATGAACATTTTTAATAAATATAATTGCAGCACAAATGTGCAGAGGAAAAACAAACAAGTGGTCAGAGTACTAGATTAGGTCATGCATGCTTCAACTCCCATCCAGGGTGTCTCAAATAACCTCAGACAAATCACTTACGGCTAGATGCGCAAATCATTTCAGTTTTCCATGTGTCCTGGGTAGCCACCCAGCTGCCAGAAAATCAGACCATTAAAACTCCATTTCTGCCAATAAGCACCACTCAAAGGTAAGACAGAATGTATTCTAAGGAAAAGGAGGATAAGTAAAGAAAATGCTCCTGATTGTTGTCCCTCCTGTCCTTCATTCCAGGTGCTTTTATCTGCTTGCTTGAGTATCTAAATGTTTGGTCTGGCAACCATATGAAGTATTCAGGAATTATAGAGTTAACAGGATGAGACACAAGCAGATCTGAAAGCGTATGACGTGTGGGGAAAGAGAGCATGACACAGAAAGAAATATAATTTACTCCAAATATGTATATAATGTCCTTAGAGATCATCTGGGACACCCTACTTGGACTTCAGATGCTTTTGCAGTATGGAAAGTCTCCTGCCTAACCTACAAGATCTTTCATGCCCTCAAGCAGTTGCTCCACAAGCCGGTGTAGTATCCAGAGCCCAGAGATCAACCTGACCAATGGTTCACTAAGGATGCACAGGCAGCAGTCCAGGCTGTTCCAAGCAAGTCAAGATAGGGATCCAAGGTGAAAAAGTGCCTTAGATTACTTCACAGAGTTTGGAAGTACCAACTCTGTACACACACCACAGAGGAGAATGGTGACAAAATGAGGAAACAACTCATTGTGCTGAAGTGTACTGAATTTTGTCAGAAAGTAAGCAAACCACCAACCTGAAAGTAAGGGAAATAGTTATCCTCTTCAAAATGGAAAAAAGTATACAATCCAAAGCAATGACAGAAAACGTGATATTAGAGAAACTTTCAGGCAGAAGTAAATGCACTGAACTCCACATTTTATTACTCCTAGCCACACTAAATAGTAATTGAATTGCATTAAAATATAAGGAAAGAAATGCATTTATAATATTACTTTAACATACTGGCAAACCATTAGAGGAAAAGACAAGCGAATGTTAAAGTTAAGAATATTCAAAGAAACAGATGAAACAACACGATTAGCTGTAACAGATAGTTTATAATTTATTGACAATATCATCATATCATGTTCACAAACTGAATATTAACACATGAGATGTGCTGATTGCAGATATTCTCTTGACGCCACTATTTTGAAGTGTACTTCAGACAGAGTCTAGAGCTGGAAATTGTATATAAAAATTGAGTCGCAAGAAATGAAAACTCTGTATTGTATTAAAAAAACCTGTTGACAAAACTAAATCTACTAAAGACAAGACTCCAGGCAGAACACACAGAGCCAAGAGTTCCAGTATAAGAGGCATTTCCTTCTTAGATGAGACTGAAAAGAACAGGGATGATAAAAACAAAATGTAGTCAATATATATATTAAAGGGAAATATCTTCTAAAGATTGACAGTCTGTGAAGATTGACCTTCTGCCCCTATTACCCTTTTCATCAGCCCTGAAGTTTGTGTCACTGTACTGCAAATCAGATCATCTCAGTAGTTTTTCTGAAAATTTATCTGTGGGGTAGGAAGAAATTTTTTTTGAATCAAATATGTGAGGTGACCTAACTGACAATGTGGCCATGTAAACTCCAGGGAGCTGGTTCAAGAGACCCTACAGGATCATGTGAGATCAGGGGGAGGGAAAGGAGGAGCAGAGAAAATCACCCTACAGAAGCAGCAGTATCAGTCATGAAAAGACTCCCTGAATTCCTTCCCAGAGCTGTGTGTCGGTCAATGGAAGAAAGACAATAGAACCATGTGGTACTCCAGTGTTATGATTAAGGGATGAATACTTGAATAAAAAGGTGAAAATATTGTTACTGAGTCAGCCACAAAATTAATTTAGCCTGCTATTTTGTCTCTAATGGAAACCATCAGCAGTGCTTAAGGCAGGAAGGTAAGAACAGGAAAAGGATAAAAACCAGCCACACGGTTTTTCCTTTCTGTAATTTGTGATTGTAGCTGGATCACAATATTCAACAACCTCAAACAGAAAAAGCTATTTCTCTTGAACTTCTCTTATTTATTCCAATTCATATTATTGGTAGCCAAAATATATTGTAGTAATGAGCTCCATTATTCACTTGTGTCTTATATGAAAAAACATTCTTTTTTTTCTTTAAAACTCACTGGAGGTCAATTTAAAAAGACGGCTTAGTTATTGTACAAGAAAAAGTATAAGGGGGAAACATCTTCCCCTTTTTTATGCTCTTTTTGGATTATATTAAGTTCCCTGGACAAGGAACTAGTTATATTCAATAACATTCATTGACTTCCAGTTAAAAGAATTAATTACTACACCTTAAAATTAAAAGATTAACCTTTTTTATCTGCCAGCTAATCCCATAAGATTCTTCTCACATACCCACAACATGGAACAAAATACTTGCACTGAAGTGTAGCCTGTACTGCTCTGCCAAGACTAATATGGCTTTCATTAGGCTCAGCCTACACCATCAAAGCCTCTTAAGCAAATGGATTCCATGCTATCTAAGTACTTTTCATTAAAATAGCCTTATTAATCAAGATTTATTTTAATGAAACAAGGGCAGACAACACAACCCCGGAACACGGGTGATTTGCTGTTACATAATCCGCTACACTCGACAATCTGCTGTGAGGGTGCTGTGGCCAAAGGGACAACCCCAAGGACCACACTGTAAATGAACCCAGAAGAAGTTGTCCTAACTCAATTAGTCTTCAAAATTGGCTGTAAAGACCTTCCTAAGAAATAGCCCCATTAACTGAAGTCAATCATGTAACATTACTGCAAGCATTATAGGATTTAAAGTGGGAGGCTTACCTGAACAGGTAAAGTGTTAGTAAGGCCCTTTCACCTGTGGATTTGCTGTTTTTGGGGGTTCTCCTAATGCACCAACAGCTTGCAAAAACTATTTACTGCCACTCAAGGAAGTCAATATGGTAGTTAGGAAATGTATGGGTATCATCTGGTCAGCATCATAGTCTTTACCATGGATTTCTTCTTATGCAACCCATGCAAAAGCAATAATTACATATTCAGCAAACTGTATCTGAGATACAGTTCACCGTTTCCTTGTATTTTGGAGGTAGTAAACTTGCTCATATGATCATAAGAACCCTTGTAACAAGTTATATTGAGACTCTGAGCAGGAGCTGGATTCAATAATTCTAATGGATTCCTTCCACCTCATTATATTCTACAGTTCTATGAATCCATTATGGTTTTCTGCCTTTGGCAGTGGCTGACAGTGTCTCCTGTGCCCTACAGCATCAAATTCCATTGCATAAATAATCACCTTCTTCAACTATTTTTAACTGCAAATGTATTGAAAAAAGATGCTATAAAACTGATCCATGTTCACACTTCTCATGCCACTCACAGTTTTCATAATTCCCTTAAAACACACCTTTTCTGGAAAGCACAGCCCTAACCATCACAGCCCCTCTCTGGTGGAAGCATTTCCTCCTGCTGTCACCCTGTCTGTGTCTATTCCTGTCTCTCAGACAAGGTTTGGCACCCAGGTCTTTCACCGGATGATGAGGTTAAGTTGTTCAACTTCCAGAGAAAGCTCACAGATCCATTTTCTAACAGAGGAGGGAATTCTCTGGCAAAGAAGAAACTTATCACTCTCTAGCCAGCTGGCTACTTAAAAGCTTCATGCTTCCCCTTTTCACTCCTGCCCAACATAAATCTTCAGTCATGGGTAATTCTGAAACCTTTCTTTACATTAAAATGAGGAGGCAATGGATGAGCCTTGGAGAAAGGCTTTCCTCTTGGTTACAGCCAAGACAGCTGAGAATGTGGAATGAGTTGATAAGTTAATATTACTTTTTTAATGCCACTGGATTGGCATGAAACACATTTCCAGGTTCAGACAACTATTACTCTACTTCAGGTTTTGTTGTGCTTTCCTTTCTTTTCCCTGAAATAATCTGTGTTTCTTTAAATGTTCTCTTTGGTTTCAAAAGAGTTTTTCAAATAGTTCACTGTGGCTTACTAAAGCAAAGCCTTGTTTGTATACTGACTCAGTAAGTGTTTACATGACATAATAATTTTAAGAAATAAAAAAGTTGGTCAAGCAGAATGAGATTGATTTTTCTTCTTATTTTGGGGTTTTTTTTTCAACAAAGATAAAACAAAAGAGATACAGAACATTCAGTACAATGGCTCCTGAACTTTTTGTCCCTCAAAATATTAAACAAAGTGAAAACAAACAATTAAAAAATGAAAAAACATTATGAATAAGGAATTGTTTGTCAAGCATACAATATTATTATGTCAATTGCTCTCACTGGAAAGAAAAAATATCACTGAATCCTTGCCTATACTTTTTCTTCCTGGACCATAATCACCAGCATTAATACAAAAGTGAAAAATTATGTTTATTCATGTTTTTAGCTATAAATGAAACTTCAATTATTTTCCTTTTCAAAAATATAGGTCCTTTTTTCACTGTCTATTCATGATGTTATCAATTTAACAGGAAACAGCACTTTCCTATTTTACTTTACAACCAGAAAAAAAGGGCTGTTTTGAAGACTTTGGCCTGCAGAGACGGATAAGATAAAAGAACTGTATTAGCTGTCCCCACACTCAAGAAATTACTCATTAAAACTTAGAATCATGTCAGTGTTTCCATATCAAAGATAGCATCACTAGAATAATAAAGTGAATTGAGTGATAGTACCTTAAGGTAAATAATTATGCTTCATTTCTTGCTTCATCTTTAATATGCAGTATCTGAAATGATTTGTAATGTAAGAGGAAGGTGGAAAATGGTCATGAAGGAAAAATCTTGAATACCAGCAGAATATACATAAAGCCATATCCACACATCAAGGATATGAAAGGAGAATAAAACCTTGAACATCATTAATTCCAAGCCTGGGTTTCCATAAAATGATGACAGATTGCTGTTTAAAGCCACAACGTTCTCCAGCAGTGAAGGTGTCTTGGAGACCTGCTGTTTCTAACATTTCCAGATTTTTGACAACTGTGTGCAAGAGCATTTACTAAACTCATTATTTTACTAAGTGTTTTTAAACAAATTTAATTCCCAACTATTTTTAAAATGTAGCTTTTAGAGTGACCTTTAATCTCCCATAGGAAATTAGAAAATGGAGAAGTTATTGGAGGAGGAGATCCAACAAAATTACAACCACGACAAGCTTGAATTACACCATATAATTGAATCTATTCAGAAGCCAAAAATCAATGCAGTCACCCAGAAGTATACCAAATGTGACATTCATTTTTTCTGCTTTATCAAGCTTAATTGATGTCTTAGCAACTAAATAAGAGTAATAGGCAGCCTTATGGTAGAAACCTCCAGAGATATTTCAAGTGGCTATTCATAAAGGCTGCAAATAATTCATAGATTTCACTGTCACTTGATGGGGTGATAGAATAACTATGTTGCTTTTAAATACCACATGCCCTGGCATTAATTTCACCCCCATCCCTCCAGGCTTCCTACTGAGGGAGGTAACAGGCACAAAGCCATCTAGCTGGCATATCCTGAATTAGAGAAGCTCTTGACTTGTCAGTATCATTTTGGACAGAAAGTTAACATGTCATGGCTAACAAGCTAACATTAGTGACATTTCTTGGCATTGCCATACACAGTTTGTCATAATGCATATGCATATATAAAAATACACAAGCATATCACACGATTCGATAAAGGAGAATACATAGTAACTCAGTGAAGCGTGGGGAATGCTTCAGAATAATGCTTCATGCCCCTGCCTCTCTGGTCATATCTAAAATGATGCAACAAGGCCTAAGCTACAGTGATAACAAGGAACACCAAGATGATCACAATGCAGTGTCAATGAATCTGAAATTTACCTTCCAAAAAAGAAAAACACAGAACGATGTCCTGAAAAGTGTACTGAAAAGTGGCTATCTACTTCTTGATTCTTTAATTGTAATTTAATATCACTACTGCAGAAAGTAGGTAAGATGAACAAACCTTGTTCTAAGAGTACTGCTGGTCTGCCAAAAGTATTAAGATATCCCAAGAATATTAGAAATATCTCTTGGATGTTTGTTCTTAGAGTTTCAAAAAATATATGGAAATGCGGTGACTAAATTTCATCTTCTCTGTCTCTCAATATTTTCTGGCTTTTCCTGAAGCCAATGCTTTCTGCTTGCCAAGAGGGGAGATGCAAGGTAATGATCCAAAACTTTCAGACGTACTAGAATTTGTATTAGAGGGGAAAAACATTTGTCCTTCTTCACAGGTTTGTGAGGCTCCATCTATATGGCTAAGTCAGAAAAGTTCTCTGTTTATTGTGCTTTTTCCAGTAGACTCTAATTTCAGCATATTTGCTATCAATATCATTTTAATATATAGAAGAGTCAAGCTATCTGAAAATTACTCAAGTAACAGTGTACTCAAACTGGTGAGTTTTCAGTCTAGATGTTTTTCATTAGTCCCAGATTTACAGAATCACAGAAGGATTTGTGTTGGAAGAGACCACTGGAGATTATCTGCTTCAGCCTCCTTTTTTAAGCAGGGTCCCCTACAGCATATTATTCAGGACTGAGTCAAAGATAGCTTTTCAATATCTCTGTGGAATGAGATTCCACCACCTCTCTAAGCAACTTGTTTCAGTCTCAGTCACACATGTCATGAAGTTCCTCCTTATATTCAGGTGGAACTTCCTGTGTTCCAGTTTCTGCCTGTGGCATCTCATCCTATTGCTTGGCATCACTGAGAAAAACCTGGGTCAATCTTCTTGACACTCTCCATGCAGACACTTGTACACATTGATAAAGACCCTTCTCAGTCTTCTCCAGGCTAAGAAGGAACAACTCTCTCAGTCTTTCCTGATAAGAGAGATGCTCCAATATTCCAGCCATCTTTGTAGCACTTTGCTGGAGCTGCTCCAGAACCTCCATGTCTCTGTTTTACTGGGGAGCCGAGAACTGGACCCAGCACTGTGGCTGAGACTTCACCAGGGAAGCAGAGGGGCTGTATCACTTCCTTTGGCCTGTGAACAGTGCCCCTCCTAATGCACCCCAGGATACCATTGGCCGCCTTGGGTAATGCTGGCTCATGGACAGCTTGTTTTCCATCAAGACCCCCATAAGAAATAATCTGCATTGTTCACATGTATCAGGTCCCTAGATAGAATTAGCCAGGAATTATTTCTGGATGCTAGAAGTTTAATACTTTAATCATATTACTCAGTCACCAAACCCAATTTAAAAAAGTAACACTTATATTTCTGTTACTTTACTAGTTTTGATAAGAAAATTACTTGTACTTGCAATAATAATTCATTTAAGCAAATACCTTTATTTGTGAAGAAATTTTTAGCTCAGTTTTGAGAGCTATCCAGGCTTTGATTTAAAATCTAGCAATTGCCAAGACCACCTCTTTATATCTCCTCTCCTGCAGCATAATCTTATCTTCTGTGAAATATGTTACCGCATTTCTCCCTAGGCATGATCTAGATAAGATTTGCCAGCCTTGGAAGAAACTCCATTTTCAAATTCGAGTTAGCCCCAGATATTGCTATTTCTGTCATTTCCACTGCATGACAATCAGCTAAAATATCATCCACCATCTCTATCAACTTTACAGCATGGCAGATGAATATTAATTAGTGATTACTTTTGCTGAAAGGAAGAGGGGTTGATGATCCAAACCTCAAGCTATCAACATCTAAACACACAATATCTCTTAAATAAGTTAATGCTGCAAAATATTATGAAGAAACAAATAGCAGCAGGAGACAGATCCTTCCAAGAAACCTTTAATTCCGTGGTCCATAATCTTTTCATATACAAAGCAGCATGGAAGTTTTTAATTGCACTTCTATTAGTACACCAATACAGTTCAATAGCAATCAGTACACATTCCCCCACATGCTCCAGCACCCAGATTCAGTGAAGATTTCACTTATACCAGAAGGAAAGAAATCAGTTGCACGGTCTGTACTGAGGCTAATTAGGCTGTTTGAGAAGTATGTTATTCTACCTTGGGCTGTGCAATCGTGTCTCAGTCACCTTCAGCATCTGAGCTGAGCTCCCCAAAGTACTGCATAACTCTGATGTACCAGCTACAACCTGTACAAGCTACCCAGATTTTCTCTATTAGCACTTCACGTTATGAGAGAATTTGGGTTGGATCAAGACCTGGAAGTGCATAACATGTGTGCAATATACTCCCACTCCTGAAACTATCAGTCTGTCTCATAAATGAACTTTGGAGATGCCTGAGAACAGTTTAGTTGAAGATTTTGAGAGACTTGGTACTAGTGAAAGACTGAAGCCCCACTCTTATACCTCCTCCTCCTTCTGATGTTCCTTAGTGTCCATGATGCTTCACCTTTTTGACACTGCCAAGGACACAGCATGTATAAAGAGGAATTTTTATGACTGGGTCCTTGGAAGCACCAGACAGGCCTTAGCCAATCTTCCTCACTTTTCATTTTCAAAAAATATCTGTAATTTGCAATCACTTTTTTGTACAGATAATGGCACATTTAAGCTCCTTTACTGGCTTCTGGAGAAGAAAAAGAAAAAGCAACCCACACAAAAGAGACTCTCACTGCAAATCAGATACAAGTCCAAGCTATTTTAAAATATAAAATTAATTTTCTATTCATTCTTTTTTCTTCCTCCCTCCAATTAGCAGCTAATCTCATCCATATAGCTGCAGGCTCCAAACTGGTAAATGTTGTGATTCACTAAGAAGTGGTTGGAAGCTTTTTTTCTTATAATTACAAGATATAATTACTTTGGAGCTTTTTTAGAAACTTCCATGATTAGTAAAGCTTTTGGTAATTGTAGACATAGCATTTATATTTTTAATAAGCAGAAAACTTTTATGTTCAAATAAAAGAATTAAATCCACAAAACCCAAGCAATTTATGGCTTAGAAGCCCCTGGAGTATATTTGAGAGATATGAAAGCAGGACTTCAGGACCATCAGTTTTTTACATTCAAAATAGGAAAGGGTATTCTGGTTATTAGCATGAAACTGCAGTACCAACATGCAGGAAAGGAAGATATTTCTTGTGAGAAAATAAAATAAAATAAAATAAAATATAGAAAGATTCAAAAGGTTGGTTAAAACTTTATATGATTCTTTGGCTTGAACTCAAAGAAGAGAAATAAAAAAAAAAAATCCCTTTTCACCCCCAGCAAGGAGTTGAGGAGCAGCAGCAAGCTAAGGGTAAAAGGCGGCCATGCTGAAGTGCAGTCTGTGGCCTAAGGATAGACATATACTAGGGAGAGAAAACATTTTTGGGCATGGGAGCTCAGTTTTCTCCATTAGCAGCTTATTAGCATGCCCTAGCACGTGTTTTGGCAGTGACAACAAGCCCTGAGTACAGGCCAGCAGTTTATACATGTCAGGACCAGCTCTCGACAGGCATCTTGCCTTCAGCAGCCCTGTCTTGTAAGGCAAGAACATTTTTTGTACTGATGCAGACAGTTCTGTTGTGGCTGTCCTCAGTGGCAGGCAGGGTTTCCAGGAATACCCCTCTACTATGGCAGAGACAGTCCCAATGCTGGACAGTTCCAGCTGTGCAGGAACAATGACACTGTGACACCTACACTCTATTTCAGCATACTCTCACCACACCAACACTGACCTGATCCTAAAATTCAATGCACTGCATCAAAGTAACATGCAGATACAAAAGATGAAAACAGAGTTCCTCCCTAAGATAGTTAATCATTCCTCTTGGACTCTCACCTCAGCTCAGAAATGCATCCTCACAGTCACATTACTTCAGGATTTGAGCTGGCTCAAGGGAAGAGATGGCAAAATGGAGATCTACAGAAGATTTGAGCACTGGGAAGTCCAGAGCTAGGTTGTTCAGCTGAATGTGCAAAGGTTCTACAAAATATCATATGATGAAATAAAAAACATTGAGTACCAATGTACAGGCAGCACTTCTAGGAGTAGCTACTCCATTACCGCTTACCCAAAAATTATTATGTATGTTTTCTTTCTAAAGCAAATGGAAAATTATAGAGTGGAAACTACAGAAGAAAATAATACCATTACATGAAATTCTGCTGGCTCATAGGGCAACTTGTCTTAGCAACAAAACTTGGACTTCTAATTAGTGCAGGCTTTGTGAGTTTTTCAGTCATCTATTTGCTACTTGGACAAAAGAGAAACCAGAGGTCAGTTTGAAATGCACCTAGACTTCCTAGAATCATTTAGGTTGGAAAAGACCTTTGGGATCATTATGTGCAGTTGTTAACATAGCCCTGAAAAGCCCAATGCTAAACCATGCCCCCAAGTGCCCCCACATCTACATTTCCTTTAAAATCTTCCAGGGATAATGAAACAACCACCTAAGCAGACAGACTGTATCAGTGTTTGACAACTCTCCATTAAAAATTTGTTTCCTAATATGCAAACTCACCTGACCCCAGCACAATTTAAGGCCATTTAATCTCACATCTAAACAAGTGCTGTCACTTGCTGCCTGGGAGAAGAGGCCAGCATACACCTTGTTATAACTTTCCTCCAGGAAGTTGCAGAGAGCAAAAGGTCTCACCTGAGCTGTCTTTTCTCCAGACTAAACAACCCCAGCTCCTTCAACTGCTCCTCATCAGAATTGTGTTTCTGAGGCTTCACCAGCTCCATTGCCCTTCTCTGGACTTGCTCCAGAACCTCGATGTCCTTCTTGTAGTAAGGGGCCCAGAACTGAACACAGCACTCATGGTGTGGCCTCACCACCATGGGTACAGGGAGACAATCACTGCTCTGATCCTGCTGGCCACACTATTGCTGGTACAGACAGACCAGGAAGTCATTGGCCTTCTTAGTGACCTGGGCACACTACTGGCTCTCATCAACCATCTGTCAAACAAAATTTTTCTTTTTTTTTTTTTTTTTTTTTTTTTTTTTTTTTTTTTTTTTTTTTTTTTACCTGGTGACTTTCAAGCCATCCCCAAATGTGTAGGATTGTGGGGACCAGGTCAGGGGGTTGAAGTGTACTACAGGAGGATCCAACAACTGCCAATAGCTGGCTTTCAATTTAATTAGCAACCTGAATACTTCTTGATTGCATAGATCTCATTTCAGTGCATCAAATGACAGTTTTATTATTGAATTATATGAGGTGGATTTCCTCAGTGTCATCAGACAGTATCAAACTAATGTGAGTATGTTTGTCCACAGTTATGTATCTCCTCTGTAAAAATAGGTGACATTCCAGAACTGAGAAATAAAAACTGTAAACTTTAACTTCACTGTGCTTTGCCTAACCCAGAAAACAAAATTACAGACTCTGAAGGGAATAGAAACTATGAGAAAAACCTTGAAAGGCATTTTTGAAGCTGGTTTCTCAGAAGAAATAAATGAAAAGATAAGAGAAAAACACCTAGATATATGGTCCAGCCTGTCTAGAAAGAGCATGTTAATGGTCTACATTTGCATCAGACATTTGCAGAGAAATAAATGTAGATGAATAAAACAAGAATTTATTACTGTGGGGTTTTTTTATTCTCCATCTTGACACAACAGGGAACTGAAATGTTATAAAATGCTTTACCTTCTTTCTCTCTATCTTTTTGGATAACTGTTCTTGGCAAAAGTTTCTGTGAGTTTTATGCATGATAGAGGCTGAGTGTGTCTGAAATTGATAAAGGTTCTACAGTAATGTATACTTGCAAGACAGGTTGTCTGTGAATATATTTTAAAGCAAATCTTATCAACAAAATGTCAGTGGTGTCCTGGTGTTATTCTGTACGGCCAAAACATATTCACTGCAGCGCCAGAAAGATACTCGCCAGGGATTCAAACTCTAGGCAGAGACAGGGAAAATAAATAAGAACACTCTACAGATTCAGATAAACAAAGCTACTTCCCTGGACATTGTAGATTCAAATAAAATTTGGAACTGAAGTTTTCATTTAGATACTGTCAGACAAGGCACAAATAAATAAGTAAATAAATACAAAAATAATAATTTTAAAGTTTTCAGCATGTTGCCGTGTACATAAGTTGAAACTGCATAGGTTTCCTTACAAAATAAATGCAATACCTTCTTGCTTCTGCCTTATTTTACATGCATCATCTTTTTTTGCAAAAAAAAGTTGTCTATACAACAGAAATATGTATTTCAACAGGGGACAGTTGACATTCTGGTAGTAATAAGAACAGAATAGAAGATTGTTACCTAATTTTTAAATCATTCTGGAATGTTTCTGTGATAGAGGGCTACATTGGAATGCAGCTAAGATTAACAACTATGCTGTAGGAGGAAAAATGTGAGGACCATCATTATTTTTAGCTAATATATAACACATCAATCAATCACTAGTCTGTTGCTGGGGGCGATCTTATCTCTAGAGTTTTCACTTTTCCACTACGTTTTATTTTAAAAATGTTTTAAGTTTAAAATAAGGAATTATTAATAAAAGAATGTATTTTGCATCCTCCACTGTGACTCCCTGAATGTTCTAAGCAAGCAAAAGGCTGCTGTTGATGTTTGTCATGGGGAAATTTAAGAGCATGGCTTAATACCGCAAAGCAATATAAACCTTTTATTGCAAGATCACCTGTTTAAGAGAAGCACATTTGAAGTTATCTGAAATAAACCTCAGCAGTTACTTCTGAGAAAAAAAATTTACATTTTTACACCCCTGCATCAATGGCAAATTACATTACAAGTCCATTTTCTGGTTAACTGGAGTATCTGGACTTACAAGTCTCACTTAAACAAGAGGAGATGCTGAAGTTCAGAGAATGGATGGGGGTAAAAATAAAAAATACAGACATTGGAATGAAATAAAATGAGCATCCACAGATGTCTGAGACACAGTAGTGTATTGGATAGTAGCTTCTTAAAATGTCTAAACAAAGACTATATTTTGCCTTAGATGTGTACTGTGTATCTATCTCCTCAAGATCTGTCCTCTTCCAATGTCCATAAAACCATCATTCCTCCACCAATTTCTATTGAAAATCTCTACTCAACCCATTGTCTCACGGTTCACTGAACACAAAATGTTTACTTATATTACTTCCCATAGCCCATTTCTTAGAATATCTTCTCCAGGAGATCAAGTTTGAGGCATCCCTAACAAGGGATGAGGAAGGTTAGGATTGGAGCTGATCCATCATAACAGACTGTGCTAATTACAAAGCTATGGGAGGTAACTGTATTTTACTGTTTTTGTGAATAACTATGGCACTCTGAGCAAGAAGTACAGAAGTCACAAAGGCCAAAGGAGAGCGGATGTTAGCAGTTTGTCTTGTCCGATGGGAAAGATGCTGTCTTGAGTGTCTGCTTTCAGAATTATTCCTGGTTTGGTTTTGTTCCTTCATCCAAGAAGCAGCAAATAAAAACTCCATCAGCATCCCAGAAAGCAGAATATCACTTACTGGGCAAGTGCTTCTATCAGGCAAATGTGCAAAAAACAGCTCCGGCTTCAAGCTTTGGGGAGTGCAGACCCTGCAGGAGACAGTATTTCAGAAATTCTCTGCTCTTCCGCATTTCCTTATTGATTGGTTTGGGCATCCCAGCACTTAGTGTACTGGCAGCTGTCAATCTCACCTTGCTCCAAACTGAAATTCTGGTTTTGGAGACACACTCTGAGGCTGGGGCATTTGTACACATGTCACAACATTCAGCTTTTTTCATTTGAGCAAGATTTAAGTTGTACTCTTGTTATTCTACAGTATTTTCCCTCAAACTCACATGCACAACTTTAGACAGATAAACTCATTTTATAATGTCTTAAAGGCTTTATTTCATCATTTGAGGTCATCCTAGAGAAACTGCAACTCAGTGAAAAAAAAACCAGCTATACACATGTATGCGGAAAGTCTCCATCTTGACTGAGTTATTTAAAATATTAATACAATAAAAACACAGAACATTAAGAATTAAGCCAGCATCATTTAGGATATCTTTGCATATTTTATAGCGAGATACATACTTCTCTCAGGCAAAACTGTCTAAAATTCATTAAAATCTTCTTTTGCTCAGAGGAACTGTTTCACTCTTAGGACATCATATAAACAAAGAAAAACACCCACACCAGATTATTTAACACACCACCGAAGAGGAATGTCTCTCAGCATGAAATGTTTCTCATCTGAGTTACCATATGCCTCCTACTCCTTATTCCATTTTTCCATCTCCTCTAGCATAAACATTTCCATCCATTAGCAACCTTTCAAATTCTTTACACTTTAAATATTGTATAGCAACACATGTAAACAGAAATCTATGTTACTTTTATTGCACTCTTGGTACAAATTCATAGCACCTGACAGCAAAATCTCAGCTCAGTGTAGGAAATACGTACCTGCTCAGCTGCAAAATTTTAGACGTGATAAATCCTGTCAAGTGCTATATAAACCTCTACATTAAGGTAGCAATATTATGCTAGAGCATTTCCTCTGATTTCTCTTCCTAATTTCCTTCAAAGCTTCTCTGATATTTAAAGGGAAAAAAAAAAAAAAAAAAGTCAGATGTAGAAAGAAACTGCATTAACTACCTGCTATTTTAAATGCAAAATAAGAGCAGCCACAGAACATTTCTGGGCTTGACAGGCTGGAGCATAGCCAATAAAATGAATGAAGTTCCATTAAAGTCAATGTGCCCAAATCCTTCTCACTACCTTAGTAATGGAGAGAAAATAGGTAAACTGCTGTTTCAGAAGCCTGGTAAGGAGGCACTAAAAACTGAATCTGTGGCAAGAGTACAGAGTGTAAGATAGAACAAAAAAAAACCATTTCTTCTAAATTCAAATTAACTTTGGCTTGGTACATATAGATCATGCTCAGATTTGATCCTAAAATATTTAGAAATCTATGTCATCTCACAGGCCTAATGTTCTAAAAGTGCAAAGGTTGTGATTTTTTTTTTTTTTTAATTTCATCTCTGAATTAGTCACTAAAAGCTCTGCATAAGTCTTGGCATTTGTATTGAAATGTGTGGTGCAAAAACTCTGCATTTTTCTATCGACCTTGTCAATAATACTGATGTGTAACTAAAAAAACCACAAACCAACAAACCAACCAAATAAACCAAAATCCCACAAACTTATTCTTTAAAAAAAAAACTCAAACAGGCAAACAAAACAAAACTAAGACCAACACAAAAGCTTAAATATTTCTACTAAATTGGTAATTCATAGAGGATGAATATTTTTTATAAAACTTTTGGTTTCCTAGTTTAGAAACGAGTATAATTAAAGTCCAGATTATAAACAACAACTGGATCGTGAACCTGAAATGTCCATTAAATTATGATTCACATTTCCTTAAAACAGTTTCACCATGATTTAAAGACTCATTTTAATTTCAGTTTCCACAAGATCCCAGAAAATTTTTACCAACTAGCATAACAAAGTGTTCACAAAAATATAAATTTAAAATATCCTAAGAGGAAAGTCTCACTTACTCAGAGATCAGAAAGTAAGCCCAGATACTTTTCACTGTCTAAAATAAAATGCTGAGATCCTGAATATTTCAACTGCTGTTTTCAGCAGGATTTCTCAGTTTTGAACAGCTTTTAAACTGAAGTAGCTCTAGTCTTATCCTGTGTTAAATAGAATAGCACAAAGCAGTGGTACATTTTCTTTTGAGCCTGTGGTATAAGCAGAAACACAGAAATGAAGCTCAAAACCAATCACTAGAAAGTGTCATAAAATAGTTGATTGAAAATTAGGGGCAAGAAGAAGAAGTGGCAAAGTCAGAAAAAGTGAGAAATAGGGAATATATGTCATTGCAAATGGCAGTGGAGACCTGTACAATGATATCATGCCCAACACCACTGCCAAACCTTTTGGCCACCACAGACAACAAAGAATTTGGGTCAGAAGAACTCCTGAATAAATCAAGGAGATTTGGGCCTTCTTGACAACGTTTGAGTTCAGATGAGTCAAGTCTAATGTGATTTTAATTAATAAAAAGTGAGTAGTTGCTGAGTTCTAATATTTTCTAAATCATATAGTGTGGGGGTGCTGAAATTGTATCATAGGTTTTTTAGTTGTAAGTTTGATGTGATTTGGACTTTAACCCTAGCCAGGCAAAGTTCTTGTCTTGGAGGGTTCTTATCAGAAGTTGATAAGAGTTACTAAGGCAACCTAATCCTCTGCCCAGGGTTTCGGTCATCCTATTGTATTTTCCCCCATCACATTGTATTCTCCTCCCCATGTCCATCATCCCCCAGGCCCCAGAACCTTCAGGAGAGGTGTCTGACAGGGATTGGTGGGTCTCCCAGGACCACATCCCAAATTCACCTGATTTGTTAATGTTGTGTATTGCATTTTGGCCTTACCCACCTGGCTTTGTTTCATTGGTCTTGTAACTTGTGTCCACCCCCGAGATTTTGGGGGAACAAAAACCCCCTGCAACCGAGGCCGGGGGTCACTCCCCAGAGGCACAGGCCTGGAACCAGGGGCTGCCCCTGAGTTACCCGAATAAAACCTTTCTCCCTGAGCCTGGAGTGTCCCCTCTTTCGAACCATGGCCGAGACAGCTAAGGCAAAAGCACTGCGGAGCCAAAGACCCACGCAAAGGTACTGTTGGGCGTATCACAGCTAGCAGGGTGGCCCAGCCGACGCTGAGCTGACCTGAGAGACAGATACGCGAAGCAACAATATAGAGCGGCTTGACATAACTTTTTGTAGGATTTCCCTCTGTGAAGTATGCAAATGGTGTATGTGTATCGTGCTTACAGGACATACTTCAGAGTTGATCTCCACCTTCACTGTGCACTTTGGAAAAGCCTAAATGCAATGTGTCAGTGGATATCAGCTGAAAAATTGGTTAACCTGCATAATATTTTGTCCATGACTTTCAGGATATGTGGAAGATATCAGGTTTCAGTAGACTTTTTACTGTTTGGGAAAAATTTTTTCATCATCTTGTTTTCAATATGCCCTGAATATGATATTGTATATATATCAGTGCCATACTAGACATATGACTCCCATAATTATCTTCTAAGATGTAGAATAACAGAAAGGTAGCCATAACTGATAATTTCTGTCTTATGTTGTTTTAAATATTATATATATAATATCTATTACTGTATCTATAAATATATAAAATGAATGTATTATGTTGTTTACTAAGCTGTTTGTATTTATTTATTTATTGTCTGTATGGTGTGCTTAAAACCACAATTTTTTTACATATATTTACTAATTATTTACATTTATCCCTTTTAAATTTTGAAAACTTTTGAAAACTTTTGGAATTAAGTATGTCCCACTCTGATTTAAACAAATGCCATGTTTCTGTACCTGTATTGCTCTCATTCACTCTGGTGCAACTGAAGGTTAAGAATGAAATCACCCCTAATGGAAATCTAGTATGAAATCAGAACAAATGCCCCTGGTTATAAACATAAAAATAATGAGTATTCTTAATTCACTATTACAAGTTTTCTTCCATGCCAAAGAAAGAATAATCTTGTTTTTCGATATAATTTTAAGCAGAATTAAAAAAAAAAAAAAAAAAAAAACCAAAAAAAACACCTACTAAATAAATCTTTTGAATTGGATGTAATTTGTTATTTAAATAAAAATGCCAACTTCAAATTATCTTGTTCAAGTTAGTGTTGTATCATAGACCTTAGCATCTTATTAAAGAGAAACCTTCCCCTTAAAATAGCATGGTTTGCAAACCTTATCCTAAACCATAAATTAATATAGTACTTTGGGTTGCCAAAAATGTTAGCCATTCTTTAAGTCTTAACTTGTCCTTCAATTACCTATTAATGAATGCCTTGTAGAATTATAATTTATCATTTAATGTTTACAATTTATTTTCTTGCAATTTTAAAGATCATATATTATTGAAATTATTGTTATAAAAGTAGCAAGTGAACATTAGCAGTAACACATGGCCATCTTGATGTAAAAAATTATGTAAATAAGTATATCCCTTTCTTAAATTTAAAAATCAAACATTATTTCAGTTGAGTTTTAATCATGCAGTTCAGTTAATTATGTCCTTTATAGTGCTATTATTAGTGTGTACAATTTTATTCCAGCTATGCTGGCTCCAATTTTACTCCATAGTTCCATTAAGTTGTTTTTATTTTTTTAATTCTTCCATGTATGAAACAACTACTCTTTACAGGAATGAAATTAAAATATTTGCAGTAGCTGCAAAGAATATGCACTGCAGTTCTCTGTCTCTGGGCAAACCCCAATACTTTTAGTAATTTAAACAAGTCCAACCTAAACTTGTCCATCCAAATTTATAATCAAAATTAACTACATTTGCAGGTTGCACTTGTATGAAAGTCTATATTTATATTTATATTTATATTATGGCATGAAAGTCTATTTCCTGTCTCCTAAAATTTTAGGCAAAACTTCAGACTTAGACTTCTTCCTGGAAATATCAGCTTGATGCATTCTGTTTTACTTAGAAAGTGGTGATCCCAAAAAGAGCCATTATTCGGTATAATGTATGTTATGTACTTATAAAAAGCTCTAAGCTATTATTTAGCCTGTAAGCCTTTAAACACTTATATCAGCAAATATATTGATTTTTTCAAACACCATAAAAATAGGTACATATTGATGCTACAAGAGATTATTTTAACAGTTCAGTGGAAACAAACTCGTGAATTGAGAGCATCTCATAAATTTATCAGATTATATAAAATTTCATGGTTTGATTATTTTTATGAAGAATTGATGATAAGACAGAAGTTTTGAATGTTCTAAGCAAAAATACTTGGCACTAAAACAGTTCTAAGCAGAGGTTCCATGAGAAGAGTAAAGAATCATTACGCTTTCCTAGTTAGCCTTATGCACGGTGAAATGTCATGTTCTCTGTCACTGCACCTTACAGTATTCAATGTTTGTTATCCAGATAGTAAATTCAAAATACAGTTCAAGTTCAAGACATGCAAATATGTGTGCTATTGTATATAAGGGTGCTATTTGCCTGTTCTTACGTTACAGTCTATTGCCTCTGCAGTAAACAGCTAGCGGCCAGCCAGCAGAGTTGTCTTTTGAGTATCATGGATTCTATAAATTATTTAGCATCTAGACGCTAAATACCTGACAACTAAAACATAAATCTTAAATTAATATGCCTAAAAGTACATATCTGGTGCCATCTGAGATATCCTTGGACATGCAATATCATCACAAACCTGGCAGATATGGCACAAGGCTGATATGAAATCTGCACCCTCCTGAAAAGGACCTTTAGGTTTTCTGGGATACATGAGGTTACCTCAAAGGTTGGAAGGGGTTGCATTTAACTAACTGTAGCATACTTCTACAATATAGATAAATCAAAACCAGGTCTCAGTCCCAATGTGAATCCCTGTGAAAGTTTCTGACTGTAAGCACCTCAAATCTATGGCTAGATTTTAAGCAATTAGTTTGCTACATAGCTGGACTATAAGACAGTATGGTTGGTTTAAAAATAAAATATGTCCTTTCTGTGTTTACATTTGCATATTTTTTTTTTGTCATTTTAAGTGACTAAGACTCCAACCATTCTATCTAAAGCTTAAACTTAATTAGCAATCCTACACATGCTAAATTAAATCTTCTTGGCTCTTCTACAGAAAGTTCATGCAAAAATTTTAGACCTTTGTCACTTACTTTTACTGTAGAGAAAGACTGAAATCTATCCTGTTCACCATGCACCAAATAATCCTGATTTTGTAAGAATATTTCCATTCTTTGTAGATGAGGACAGAAAGAAAAACATATGCTTGTATGAAATCAACCTTCTAAAGCTGGTCTAGTAAACACAGAGAACATCTTTGGAGAGGTGTACCCCTTTTAAAAGGTTCTAGTTCAAAGTAGTATTATAGTTTATTCAATATTTCTTGTATTATATTCAATTGTATTATATTCCTTGTATTATAGTCAATATTTCTTGTGTTCTCCTTTAGGAATGAAAGAAGTTAATGCCTCTTTTTTTCCAGACAGAAGTTTATCCCAGGATTTGACAGGATAGACTGAATATTATATTTTGGAGCATATTTCAAAGATGACTCTTCTGAGATATTTCTTTTTTGACTTAAAACATTCCAAATACCAGTGAAGAAAACAGAAGATTATTGGCTGTTGCATTCCAAAGCTTCTCTCTTTGAAGTTATAAGAAAATATTGATAACATTTCATATAGTAATAAACTACTTCTTTTGTTGCCCATTCCATCACAACTATGCCCTGCTCAGTGGATAATGGCATCCATTTCAGGCAATGGATAGAGATTTAGGAGTGAGCTGAAAGTCCAGCAGTCCAGCACAGGCAAGATGAATCACCTTCTGGAGGGTTACCTCTGTCTTCATGTGAGTAACAACTGGCTTTGGTTCTTAATCATTAGGCAGCTGAAACACAGATTCAACTCTTACTATTTATCCTGATCAGCCTAGGGTGAGATTGAGCTTTTAATAGTAGTAATATCTAGTTACCACACAAATATGAGCCTTCTCTTCCTAGAATTTCTCAGATTAGAAATTGCTTTGAATATGAAAAGGGGAATGACTCTCAGAAACAGAGAATCCTTTGGATTGAAAGGGACTTTCAAAGAACATGTAGTCCAAAATCTCTAAAGTGAGCACATTTTCAACTAGACCAGATTAAACAGAGCCCCGTTCAACTTGACCTTGACTATTCCCAGGGATGAGATGCCTACCAACGCTCTGGGTAACCTGTTTCAGTGTCTCACCACCCTTATAATAAAAAAATTATTCTTTATATCTAGTCTGAATCTACACTCTTTTAGTTTAAAGCCGTTAACCCCTTGTCCTATCACTCTACAGGAGTAGAGTTTCCTAGAGCCTGTGTATCCTATAGGCTCTAGGAAAAAGTCAGTCTCCATCTTTCTTATAATCCCCCTCTAAGTATTAAAAGACTGTGATGAGGTGTCCCTGAGTCATTTTCTTCTACAATCTTGTATTGAGCATGAGACGAATAAATATCAATGTTTTTAATTTCAGCAGTCCAGCCGTCTGCTTCATGAAGGACATTTACTGTAACTTTGCCCATGGAAAGAGTCAAAATCTGTTAAATGTCTGACAACATCCTATTTTCTGTCTAAGATTTTGAACCGAGAGTAACAATTGTCACTGAAAGTATCTCTCTGCATTTGGAGAAAGTCTTTCACAGATTAATAGCTTGTCACAAAAAGCTCACTCTGGTAACACCGATCTATAAAATCAGATGTTCCAACCTGCGGGCCCATTTCACGCTCAATAACAAATGTATATGCACCCCTGACAGGCCAATGTAACAGTATGGAAAATATCTATATTTTTCAAAGAATGCATGAAGGATGAGAAATTAGTTATTGTAGTGGATTGACCTTGGTTGTACATCAGGTGTCCTCCCAAGCTACTCCATCTCTCCACGCCTCAGCTGAACATGGGAGAGAAATATGACAAGACTCATGGGTCAAGATAATGGCAGGAAAATATCATTCATCTATTACCATCATGGGCAAAACAGTCGCAATTTGGTAAAAAAATAACTCCATTTATTGCCAGTCAAATTAGAGTTAAATAATGATAAATAAAACCAAATCTTAAAAACACCTTTCCTCCACCCTTGCCTTTTCTCTGGGTTTAACTTCACTCCCAAATTCTCTCCATCCTCCCCACCGGCAGTGCAGGGGTATAGGGAATGGGGATTGTGATCAGTTCATCTCACATTTGCCTCTGTCATTCTTTTCTCCTGAGGTAGAGGATTCCTCACAGTTCCTTCCCTGCTCCAGCATGGGGTCCCTCACATAGGAGACAGCCCTTTATGAACTTCTCCAATAAAAGCCCTTCCTACAGGCTGCAGTTCTTCTTTAATTACTCCATCATGGGTCCCTTCTACGGGGTGCAGGCCTGCAGAAACAGGCTGCTCCAGTGTGGATCCTGTGCCAAGTCACAAGTCCTGTCAGCAAACCTGTTCCAGCTTGGGCTCCTCTTCCCACTGGTCCACAGCTCCTTCCAGAAGCCTGGTCCAGCACAGGCTTCTCATCAGATCAGAGCCTTCTTCAGGCATCCACCTGCTTTAGTATGGGGTCCTCCATGAGCTGTAAGGGGACATTCTGCCTCACCATGGTCTGCACCAGGAGCTGCAGGGAATGTCTGCTCCAGCACCAGGATCACCTCTCTCCTGCTTCACTGACCTTGGTGTCTGCAGAACTCTCTCTCACATATTCTCACTCTTCTTTCCTCTGGCTGCAATTGCTGTTGTTCAGGTTTTTCCCTCCTTATATCTGAGGCTTGACCTTGACCAGCAGTGGGTCTGTCTTGGAACTGGCTGGTGTTGGCTCTTTTGAACATAGAGGAAACTTCTAGTAGTTTCTTAAAGGAGTCACCTCCATAGCCCCCCTGCTCCTAAAGCCATGCCACTCAAACTCAGTACAGTTTTAGATTAATTTACTTAAATTGTGATAATTGTAATCAGTTTGTCTTTAGGAATTTGGTACAAACTAGTCAGACAGGTTCTTCCAGAGAATACTATCTATCTTTCTTTTATATATTTATCATAGGAAAAGGTCATTGTCTTCTGAAATCTTTCAGCGTTAATTTCAGAGACAGCCTAAACAACTAATTTAGGTTAAGAGATTTACATTCTAGAAGCCTAAAGTAATACTGGATTAATCTCATTCTATTTGACATGCTTGGCATGAAAATCAACATATTCATCAAGTACTATTACAAATTAAATTTTTATCTAACAAGGTCATTAACCTCAGTGCTATCAGTTCTTCTTCTAAGGAAAATAATAATGACAAATTTTAGAAAATAATACAGATATTTATGTCACTATTTATTTAACTCTCCCCATTCCAAGTTATACTGCTCTGCATTTTTATGCAATGACTGATCATTTGAATTTTTCATGATGCATTTTCCATTTTATCCAAAAGCTGATTGCGATACACAAAGGTAAGCACAAACAAATTTTTCAAGTTCTTAATTCAAAAATTAGGATTTTGTATTTATTATAAAAACAAATTTCCTAGTGGACTAAGAATCAGGGAATTGAGTCCCTGATTTCAACAGGGCCAGCATGTTTAACCAGGATGCCTTTAACAATTAAATCTAATGAATGGGAACAGATCATCCTTCTGTGACTTTGGATTCCTGTAATTCTGAATTAATGCTGTAGTACTTGAAAGGACCAAAACTACTGCTCACTAACACGCTTTTGTCATGTACATGCTGGCAAGTTCCTCTGTGGTGCAAATACCTGTCGCTTTGCCATTGGCCATCAGCCCCATCTTTTGACTGGAGCTGTTACTTAGTCATTACCTTCTACAGATTATTTCTTAATGAAAAAAGTCAGAGTCTTCTGAAAATTTTTAATAGCCTGCATTGTACAGATAGCTGTTAGGAAGTGTTGTCATCTACTTTCCATCTACTGTTAAAACACTGTCTTTCTAAATTATTTTTATTATTTGTGTGACTGCAGATGCTTTCTCAGGCCCATGTCATATCCCATGCCATTGAACTTGGTTTATTATATAAATAAGGCATACAGCCTACTGCAGACTACATCTTAGGCTTCTTCACTTTTCTATACACAGTATCCAGTACTTTTAATGATATCCTTAGAGAGATAGTCAAAGAGATTGGGGGAAGGATGTGCTAGTGACTGTGGGTTCAGCTGAAGCTCAGAAAGCATACAGGGTAGGATTTGTGATATTTTGTTTGCAGGTCCTTGCTGAAAAAACTCTCTCTTCAGAGTAATGAGGCGAGCATCAAATTCTGCCTTGCATTTGACAGACATCTGAAAAGTCTCCCTTGGGCTGAAAAATGAAATCAAAAAGAGTCAGAAGACATGGTAATAGAACAAACATCTTTGTAATCACTGAGTCACCCTGATCATATCTTTAAGGCAGAATGAAAATAAAATAAAGGTTTATAAAAATAATTTATATTTCACACTTTATTCAATATGATTAAGCTTGTTCCATGTATGTACTGTTACTTAAATTCCACAGAGTTCCGCTGCTTTTGTGTGCATACATTTCTTCTTTTTTCTTTCCTGGATCATGGCCACAGAGAAAGAATTAAAAAACAAATACAAAATAGTTGTATGCTTGTATTGTGTATATACAGGGGAATCTACTAAATTATGAACATAGTGCTGTCTCAGAACATCTGACTACCATATAAAATACCTAATGGGACCTATAACAAAAATTTATATGGTTTGACAACAGCCAGTATTTATGACTCTGAAGAAGAAGCCATCTATCTGAACCTAAACAAAAAATACAAATCTAAAAGCCTGTTTTTGAAGAATTTGAGGGGATAGCAAATTAATACAGAGTTTAATATCCAGCTTCAGTATTGAAAAATGTAAATTTAGCACATTATGAACATTAACTTACCAAAAATCATAATCAAGTATCAACTTCTCTGCATATTATTAGATGTTTGATTAGCTCAGATACACAATGGATTTGATGTACAAACCACTCTGGATACACTGAGTCAATAAAAGTAGAATAAGCAACTATGACTAACATCCTTCAACAAACTGTTTATATCGGCCAAAGTAATTTTACAAAGGAGAAATAAAGACATTTCAAAAGGATTCTTCCTCAGACTGATTGTCTTCTGCTTTGAAAGTAAACACATTATGATTGTGTAGCATCTGGAGTCCATTATATTTTAATTATATTTTATCCAAGTGATGCTTCCCCTTAAAAAAGTACTTGATAGATCACTATCTTTCATTTATCCTGCATTGATCATTGCAGATTTGCCTTTTTTCATTTTCAGACCCAACTAAATAATACCAGTAGAGAACGATGATAAAAGTGATGATGAGAAGTCTCAGAGGCCCAATTTAACATTATTATTACAATATGTATTATTCACTGAAAGAAAATCTGCAGAAACATAGTAAACAGCAAAGTCATTCGTAAACTGCTAGAAAGAAGGCTCAAAAGGCTCTGGGCAAACATTCAGCATGGTGGAGACAGAAAGTACAATACAGAATTTCCAGTTAACCATTGCAAAAGACTGCCAAAGGAAGTGGGAAGAGCTCATTTTTCCAAGTTTTCATATGCTTTCTGGAAAACTTATAATAAAAATATCATTCAGTCTAAGCTCTTGAATCGTCTCCACTGGCACTGCATTTATAAAATTACAATTGCATAATCATTCAAAATAACCATACAGAGAAACTTAATGGGCAATACTCACTATGGGATAGAAGCATAAAGATAGAAAAAAAAATCACTATAAAACGAATACTCTTGAAAGGACCTAAATTTACATTTAGCATTGTAGGTTGAATATCACCACTAGCCACAATAGAAGGAATAGTTGGCAGTGGAATAAACATAGGTTAGCAACACAACCTCCTTCAATCTTTAATGATAGCATAGCTGGTTTTCCTGTGATCTACTTTTTGTTTTAATGGCAGGACACTTCAAAAATCTCCTTGAACCCAGCACTGATATTTAGATTTTTCCACCTAAGTATGTAGTCTGAAAGGTCTACAGTTTTGTCTGATTTTCATGGAACTTGCTAAGTTTTTTCTCATCTGAATGGAAGTCTCCTGGATGCACACTTGTGTAGAACGACAAGGTCCTCTACGTGGTTTAAAACTTTGTTGCAATTTGGGTGCTTTTCACCAAAAGCTGCACCTATGTGGTGCACAGCTTCTAAAATTGATGAACAAACTTGCCTTCTCTGGTTTCTATGGCAGTGTTGAAAGAATCTGTTTCCTCCTCCTTGCAGTAAGTTGAGAAATAAAACTGGAAGAAAAAAAAGTGAAGTGGAACAGAGGGTTTTCTCTCCCTGACCAGTCACACTGTCAGACTCCCTTTCTGTCTATATAGTCTTCTGGAAGGATGTTTCATATCCAGGTGGGAAATCAGAGCTGTGGTTTCTAATCCTCATCCCAAGTGCAGACATGAACAATGGGTCACATCTCTTGGCAGTGAGCTCTACCTTTACCAAGCTGGTAGCAAAATCATATTATCTTCCTTAGAAATAAATGTACCACAAAAGGAGAAGGTTCCAGCCTTTTCCTGGTGCTTTTATTCTCTTGTACACAGATATAGACAGTCTCCTCTTAAATACTGCTTTTCTGCGAGAGAGAGACAGACAGACAGAAACAGAGACAGAGAGACAGAGACAGAGACGAGACGAGACGAGACGAGACGAGACGAGACGAGACGAGACGAGACGAGACGAGACGAGACGAGACAGAGACAGAGACAGTCTAGCTCTCTGGCTCGGGTTGCCCCTTATCTATTGGGGGCGGTTCCAGGGCAAGGCAACACCCAGAGCCAAGTTAGGGAATAGGGGGGAGTGCCTTAGGAAAAGGGAGCATTGGCATGGCCATTTGGGGACAGAAAAGGGGAGTGGGCTATTGTTAGGGAAAAACCACAGGGATTTGGGAAAAGGGGGTTGTAGGGATAAACCATTACAGAAATTTAATAACAAAAACATACAGAACTTTAGAGAACTTTCAGAGAGCCCAAAGAGACAAATGATTCGTATACTCAGTCTTACAATTTTAGTATATTCCCTATATGACTACAACTCCCTAAAAGCAGTCATAGTACACTGGGAAAATGAAATAACAAAACACAAATTTTTAAAGACACCTTAAGAATATTTTCATTTATTTTGTGTATTTATCTATCTACTCAAATATCACCACTTGTCAATAGTTCCTATCAAATTTGAAGAGTAATCATGTGTTTAACTCCCTGCTGCAAGGGGCAGGGGTACCCATTTGTCAACCCAGTCAAATATCTGAAGGGTTTTTGCCTGCCTGGGTTCATTCCTTTGACTATTACACCCTACTCTTATTCCATGTGAGCACAGAGGATACTGACAAAGCAAAAGTGGACAGTATCAAAAAACACTATCAGAGCTCTGTGGCTAGTAGTCAAGGGTCTGAAGGCTCAAGTGGTTTTTTCCTCAATCCTGACAGCAGCAAAAAAGGGTGTCAGAAAAGTATTAATAGGACAGGTCTGTCCATGAGATTTTGGGTTCTATCATCATCAGGGATTTAAACTAAGAATGATGGAAAAGTAACTGAGTAATCAGCAGTCCTGTGAGGGAGTCACAGACAGGGTTCCTGAGAAAAAGTCATTGGTGATGCGACAAAAATGGACTACAAAATCAACAAAATGGGTAGTGATCAGTGGCACAGAGATACTCAGGGGTCAATAGCAGGTGAAATCCTTTTAAAAAAAACTTCATTCAGGGTGGGGGTGGGAAGGCAGAAGTGTGCCCTCATCAAGTGTGCTAATGACCCAGAACTGGGAGGAGTCAATAATTTGCCAGAGGGCTATGTTGCCATCCAGAGGGTGGATGAGAGGGTCCATTTGAAAGGGACCCTCAAAAGGCTGGAGAAATTATCAGATAGGAAGGAAGCTCATGAAAGTCAGAAAGAAAAGTAAAAAATCCTTTACCTGGAGAAAAATCACCATGAACCAATACATGCTGGAGGCCACCCATCTGGCAGAAAAGGACTCCCAGGGATCCTGGTGAGTGCCAGGTGGAGCATGAGCTACCAATGAGTCTTTGCAGCCCAGGAGCCTAATGGATGATCCTTCCCCTTAATTCACAGTGCTGAAGCTACACTTGCAGTATTGCATCTGGTTCTGGACTCCCCAGTACAAAACAGACATGGACACAGTAGAGAGAATTCAATGAAAAGGACACAAAGATAATTAAGGGACAGGAGTATCTCTCCTATGAAGAAAGGCTGGGCGTATTGGGACTGTTCAGCTTGGAGAAGAATTATATCCCTTGGGGGATATAATGAAGGTATAAACATCTGAAGGGAGTGTGCAAAGAGGACAGAGCTGGGATCTTTTCAGTAGTATCCTGTGACAGGACAAGAGGAAAAGGGCAAAAATTGTATATTGGAGGTTCTCTCTGAACATCAGGAGACTTTTTTTTTTCTTTTTTTTTTTTTTTTTTTTTTTTTTTTTTTCTTTTTTTTTTTTTTTTTTTTTTCTGTGGAGGTGATTGAACATTAGAATAATTCCTGGTTCAGGAAGATTGTGGAGTCTCAGTCATTGGAGTCATTCAAAACCCAACTGAACAAGATCTTGGGAAACTAACTCCAGGAGGTCCTTCTTGAGCAAGCAATTGGTCCAGATGGCTTCTAAAGGTCCCTTCCAAACCACAGCCACTTTGTGATTATGTGGATGTATGGAGCATACATCTCAATTTGAACAGAGAAACAAAAGAGACCTATCACTACACACATGAACCCTACCTTCATTGTTCCATCCTTGTCCTAAAGTTTTTTTCCTCAACATAAGGAATGAACACATTGAGCAAAGGAAGAAATCTCCTCTATTTCTTTCCCATTCTTTTCTGCATTAATAGTTTATACAGGGACAAAAACTTGAATTTTAATTTTAGATAAGACAAATTTGAATTTGAACTGCAATGTAAAATCAATAAGCCACTATATATTTTTTATTTCAAGGAAAAAAAAATAAAACATAGAGGTAAAAACTAGTGTTAAAGGTTCTGATCAGTCAAAATTATTAAACTACTCAGGTACATTTATTAATTATAGTCCCTTAGATACTCAAAATGGCAGGGAGAGAGGTTGAAGCTTTCCCTGCTTCTCCTGCAATATGTTGCATGCAATTAGTACCTTTTGAGAAAATGTCACTTTGCATTCTCGGTTTCAGATGCTCAGATAGTCTGCATGCAGATGGCAGATTAAGACCTTCATAAAGTTAATCATATGAAAGCAGAGGAAAAAAGTTCTCTGAGAGACTGAGTTGAATATGTAAATATAGAAAAACATAATTTGCTTTGCATGAAATGGGAACATTTTTGCTTTAAGGAAAAAGCGTAGATAAAGTTTAGTATTTAGTTTATAAACAAATTGTTTACATTTTGTTTAAAATAAAAGAAAGCACTTGAGGGTCATGACATTCACAGTGTTTTAACTTTAGCACCAATAATTGTTTGAATTCTTGCAAAATGTCACATAATGCACACATAATATCATGCTGTTGAATCAATAGTCCTAATATTTATGGCTGTCAGGAAATTTCATTTAGTTGCAAGTTCCTTTTTAACTATATGTACATTCTATTATAAAATTGGAGGCATACATTATTAACATTAATAGTGAAATGGGATTGTGAAAAGTATATAAAAATATAAAATATTCTTAGATTGTGTATATTTAACACTGGTTTCATATGGAGCCCAAATTTGCTAGTAAGATATTGTATTTATTGGTATATCATTGATATATTGGTATATATCAGTATTTATACGGTTACATGAAAAGTGGGATAAAAACAATTTTCTTCATCTATAAATGTAATGCGTAAATTTTAAGAATTTCCTAAGTTAAAGCCAAAATTATTACTGTCTGATGAATCTAATTCTTAAAACATCACAAGTCCAGGAGGAATTAAGTAGTAACTCAAAGCAATGATGTTCACTAAGCTATGTAAATTTAGCTACATAACATTCAGGAATACACAAAAATGTGCATCCAAAATTTCTTACAGACCAGTTTTAACACCTAATCTAGTCAGAAAATGATGTTAAAAACAGTCTTAGTGTTACAAGAATTATCCATATTTGTACTTCATTTTCTTCTGTGTAGTTTATCCATTAAAATTGTTTAGATAGACCATGAACATTTAACTATGGATAATGAAATATAGAGTAATATTTTCTCATTTGAATAAATATCAAATATAGGAAAAAATTTAAACCCAATGGTCTTTTATGCTGAGCACTGTAATTTAATAGTAGGACAAATTATTTTAAACAGCCACATAATCAGGCATTCTATACTGATGTACATTTCTTTTAATATCCTCTCACATGACTACCATGCAGCTTTTCTGCTTTCACCACCACTACTACTGCATCAACATGTCACCTAAATAACTGCAATTAAGCATTCTCTGTAGCTACTGATTACAGGATGCTGATGAACATTCCCAGTAGATTTAACAGACTCTTTCATAACAACGACAATAATTATCTCATATTATAATGTCTGTGCTTCTGAAGACTTCTTAAATAATCTAAAATTTTAATTGTACAGACTGTTGATTAATTCAGCCTAAAGTTCAACAGGAGCTTAATCAAAAAGGTTCAAGTACCACATCACTGAATCTATTAAGCAATATGGTAATATATATCCTAGAAAATAAATACTTAAGCTACTTGGTCTTTCAACCAAAGTAAACTTTTACAAAGGTCCACTGCCCTCTTGAAAAGAGCATTGCAATTTCTTATGTCGCTTTCTATTGCAAGGAAAGAAATAATTTTTTTCTTTCTTTACAGTGAGGATTTCTTCATTTTGTTGAGCTCCTTGTCACTTTGTATTGAGAATAATGACATTCAAAAAGCCAAAATGCAGAATTTCGATATCTCAGATAAAACTGGTATTATCTTTATGGTTTTAAATACTAATGGATCATATTTTTTAACTGAAACTAGGTGAATTCAATTGTGCAGTAGTCACCTGGACCAGTGTACCATCTCTGATGATTCCAATTACATTATACTGATGTATCCATTACATTATACTTTCTTCCTTTTATTCCTGCATAGAAAAAGTATTCTATGCAAGGAGGGGGAATCCCTTTGGTTTATCCCATCACAAATAGCTTTAGAGGCTACATTCCTTTGAATATGTGTACATCAGCAGAAAGAAAGTTTTTAATTTTGTTTCCTAATTGTGGTCTGTGTTCAACACAGTCAAATCATTTGTTAAATCACACACAAAGATGCAATCTAGGACAGATTTCTCTAAAATCAGTAAAGGCCATACATATTAACATGAGGTTCATATGTCAGGAAAGAGCAGTATAGAACCTGTGCTACTAATTTCTCATAATTTTTAGAAATTATTAATCTTTTCAACCTTTCCCCTCAAATGCTGCAGAACATATCATATCTCAGTATAACTACCTTCTTGAACAACCTGCCTCCTCATTCTCATTAGTTATTTTAGATGTATATACAGCATTAATTTATTAGTATATATTTTTTAAATATATATTTTTACTCCTCTGATGTTTGGATCAAAAGCTTGTTTCTCTATCAACCTCATCTGTTTCTCAGAATGTCCATTTTTTCTAATAAAGGAAAGAAAAATATTCTTGAGGCAAAACATCTATGTAAGCATTCCAAAAATTGTCCTGGATTAATAAGGTGTAATTCCACTTGAATCGATTAAACTTTGCTAAGTCTGGGAGTGTCTGTGTTGGGACATATTCTCTGACTATTCATTTTGACTACATTTCTTTTTCGAGACTAAAGGACTATTAAAAAGTAAATGTGTAAGACCCACAAACACATGAGATACACAGTTTTGTTGGTTTGTATCTGCTAGGCTGTGAAAGATAGTAGTTTTCTTCATTGCAGTGTCTTGATATAGTATCAACAAAATCATTTGTAGCTTCTTAAAAGATTTCTCCAAGAAAAATAGTTGTCAAACACCACAATAAACCACCTAAGGTGTACATGTAAAGATACAAACATATATGCATATGCATACAATATATATGCATACATGTATTTATATATATTCTGTGAGAGACTGAAATCTTAAAGATTCATGAGTCAAACAATCAGCCATATTCAAAAGCAGCAGGTGCTTTTCTCAGTCCAGATTTTCACCCCACAACTGAAGGTGAGAAGGGGTGGGGATGAGGTGGTGGATCCTCTGATCTGCATAAGAACCCAGGTGCAGCAGGGTGAGCACCTGTCATCAGAGGATGGCCAAGACAAATTGACCTTTATTTTATTAAAATTAGTTTTATTAAAAAGCTAATTTATAATATTTATTATTAGCTTTATTAAAAGCTGGAGTTTGAGTCTGATAAGGGAAAAGGCTGATAACTAGAAGATTATGGGTTTTTATCATGCCAATATCCTCCCTCCTGATGAGGTTCGAGTGTAAAACTCCACCCCTGGGGAAGGAGTGGGGATGTTCACATGTAGGTCTTAAGGTATCCATTTCTTTCCCGTAAGGCATAACTGGCTCAATTACACCAGCATGAGAAATGGGAGTCATGTCTTAGAAGGAGTCATGAGCCATCAAAGATTTCTGAAGTGCTCCCAAACTAATTTCTGGGGCCTTCTACCGGAGGACCATGTGTTGCATGAGACAGTGCATGACACAGTTCCAAAGTGTTGCATGAGACAGTGTAAAATTCCCCCCCAGGGAAGACACTTGGGCATTCCTACCTGAATCTAAGTACATATTGCCCACTAGACTTTTTTTTCATGGGCTTCCCCCACCCATGGTGGATCAAGACTGCGCCATCACTCCAAACCATGGACATCAAAACTGCAAAAAATCAAGTCTTTGCATCCATAGGCAGTGATATCTTTTGTCTTCACTATCTACTCTTATCCCTTCGTTTTTTTTCTTTATATATTTTCTTATATGTTCCTTATATATTTTCTTAAAAGGCATTTGTATACTTTTGTATTACCATATTGCTATAGATAATAACCAAAATGACTATGGAATTCTTTTCCATTGTGACCAAATCACTATAAAATAAACCCACCATATATATATATACACATATATATGTATGTATATGTATATGTATGCATATATATGTGTGTGTGTGTGTATATATATATATATATATATATATATATATATATATATATAAACACCAGTCATTCAGTCTTGCTTCACTCTAATCCACCCCAAGGGGTCTATTAAGAAGAACCTTAGTTAGCTCTCCTCTGTGGTGGGTCGTAATATATGCATTTTTGTTGGTCAGGTGAACTAACCACTCATGGTCAGATATTTGAAAGTATAGGAGTAGAAATGAAGCAACTCCTATGCTTCGGTCATTCATAGTATTTGACTTTAAGGGTGTTACATAAGTGTCTTTATCATAGCTTCCCACCCAATTCAAAATGGATTAACAAAAGGAAAATACTATTACAACAGGGGAACAAAACTCCAGTTTATAAACACAATCTTTTAATCCTATGCTGACAAGAGTTTATGAGAGAGATGGATGGAAGGGGTTAGGAAAATTAATAGATTCTATCCTAAAGCAGGAAATGGTAATGATTCTTTAAATCAAGTTATTTTCAGATGTGTTCTCCTGTTTTCTTCATTACTTTTGCTCTTCAATCTTGGGATGCTCTGGCCTTCTCTAACTGTTACCATTGAAAGCTTTTTTGAGAGATTCATTGACCTTTAAGTTCCAAGCAGCAGTTAAGTTTACCTGTGGTAGCATATCCATATGAATAGTCTGGGGGAAAATAGCAGGTCATTTTTGCCCTTTAATTCCCCATAATACAAGAGAAAAGAGTAAGGGTGGAAGGAAATCAATCGTAACTTATCCCTTGACGAATATCAGCAAACACTGTGTCACAAAACCAATGTGAAGAAATGGAGTATGGATTTTCTGCTGACATTTGTAAAGTGTTTGTGTCAAAGTATTTTTCTAATATAGCAAAGGTTACAGTTTAACAAATTAAAGCACATGTTTCTTTTGAACTGACATGCTGATCATTCGGGTTAATTTAAATGGCTTGTGTTTTTCTAATAAACTCTCAACCTAACCTACTGTGATTATGGCCAGTCTTTGCATTAATCTGCCATAAGTAATTGCTTTTTCATCAAAATGAGCTGAATGACAACAGTGTAATAGTCCATGACTTTATCTAATACAATTTGGAGGAAATACTATATGCCATTTTAAAATGTGCCCAGAAGTGAATTTGCATTTCAAAAACCTAGGCAATGATTTAGGTTTAATATCTCTAATTTCTGTGGGCTAAAGTGCTCTTTGATATTACAGAAATTCTTGAATGAAATAACTATTTTGATTGAGTTGTAGCTTCTATTGCCAAATTTCTTATGAAAGACAAAGCCTGTCTATGTTTTCCTAATCTCCATTACTGAACTTATTTAAATTCGTTTATATGTATAAATATATTTAGCACTTTTGAATTGTAGCGTGATAAACTATAATGAAGACCTCATAAATGCTAAGGTATAATTGGACTGTCATGTATTATGTCAGTAATCACTATTCTAGGAAATTAATTCCACTTTTACTAAAGATTGAACAGTAAATATAATTTTGCAAGTCTTCTGTTTGCTGCTCAGTTTTGGTTTTTTTATTTACATATCCATGTCTCTTTAGAAAATCCCTCGTAAATGTAATATCATTATAAAGATACGTTCTATCACGTTTTGTGTGTAGTTCACAAAAATATTTTTATTTCCTAGAAGACTGTTCAGTACTTGTGCTAATGCATTTCTTTTTATGAACAAACCCCAAACTCATTTTTTTTCTGTATTGAATAACAAATATCATTTCAGAAGAAGCATGTTTTTCAAATCATAGATGTACATTTTCCAAATCATAATTTTCCAAATATATCAGATAACTTGAATGTCAAAGCCATAGAGTGGATTCTTCTTTTTCAAATCTGAAGATTGCAGTGAGATGATAAAAGATGGAAATTTAGCATTAAGGTGTGGTCTACTGGTCCCTAAGAAAAATAGTTTCACGCACAGTATGTGTTAACTGTAATGCCGACAACTTTAAGTGAACATCTTTAAATTATTTGCAGTGCATGACCAAAAAGGGTTTTAGTTTTTAATTGCCTTTGGTGTCTGGGGAAAAATAATGAAATATGAGTTTCTCAAGACTTGAGCATTTAACTAAAACCTTCACAGATTTTGACTATCTGCACATACATGCACATAACAAGTACTGTAAATGGTGTAGGAAAAGCCTCTCAAGAAAATGAACAGTGTTGAAGAGCATAAATAAAATATATCTAGTTCTGAGGTTGGACTCTCCTAAAAGGTGAGGTGGGACCATGTGTTCTCAGGATTTCTTCATAGATGAAAAGCTTAGCAGAAGCCTGCTTCATTCTGTGTGTAAATTACATGATCAACACTTGTGCAAAGTGTCTCTGCATAACATGCTTCTTTTAAAAAAAATAGTTTCCACTCTTTTGTTCAGCTGAATATAGTTGTAAGAATCAACCACTATGGTAAATATTATAGACCTCACAATACCCCAAAATACCAAGAACATGCAAAGAATCAACCTACTGCATAATAATAGTCAATTATTTAACAGTATGTTTTAATTCAAACGTGGGTGTTCTTGACACAATTCTTGTTTAGGATCAATAAATTCTTAGACATGCTTGCGACATGTCCTTGGGCTTATAACAAAAGGTGAAAGCTCCAAGATTGTATTTACTTAAATTTAATTTTGTTTTCAATAAAACAATTTTAGTTCACCTTTAAAATATAACATAACTTTTTTTCAAATTAATGGGTCTTGGTCACCAAGCCTGACAGAGTTCAAGAAGTACCTGGACAATCCTTTGAAGCACATGGTGGAATTCCTGGACCAGTTCTGTGCAAGGCCTGGAGCTAGGCTTTGATGACCTTGGAGGATGTCTTCCAACTCAAGATATTCTATGATTCTATATTGAAGGAAGAAATGTTATTAAAATAAGAAGGTAAAGTGTTAGAAAATGCAAGTAAGAACCAGACCGTTTAAGTGCAAGCTAACATACAGGTACTTTGTAGATTTTAGTCATGTAAACTGTTCAGATATAATGTCATTTACATTTTATTTACCTATAAAATGTGAATATTCAGCTGTTTTGAATATCAGACTTGGGTTCTTACGAAGTGAATGTGACACTGTACATATATACTTTGTTTAATTCCTTCAATACAGAATTCTGTAATGACAGGTTCAATTTATTTCTCAATGTAGCTCTGAAGCAATGACTTTATGAGATAGAGAGAATTTTCAATCAGCCACTTTTCATTGCAGAAATATAGTTTTGCCAGAATTCTAATGCTTTTTACTCACGAACTTCAGCAGCAGCAGATTTTGTTCTTTACACTCGTCTCAAGTTCAGGTGACTTCTGATTTATTCTTGAAATAAGGGACTAAGAGAATAAGCAAAGCATGAATATGACATGAATGATAATAAGATGTTATCTTTTCATGAAATAAAATGACCAGGAGTAGAATCTCACACAGCTCCCTAGCTTGGTGACCATGGGTTTTGGCTTTGCAGGAGCATAATTTTTAGTGACAAGATTTTATCCACCATGAAAGCAAACTAGTAAAATGTTCCAGAAACTCTTAAACTTCAGTTTTGAACAAAAATTTTGCAAAAATTACCTTTCTGTCTTTTCCCTGTCCTCTGGACAGGGTTATTTCCTTATTATCCTGTTTATTTCAGGCCAGTCCTTTCAAACTTGCCATGTTTCTGCAGTCCTTGCCATGTTCCCTTCTAGAAACTATAAATTAATTTTAAAAGAAACAACTGTGGTACTGAGGAGTAGTCCTGGATCAATGCACATGGTACATATCACACAATAATAAACTCATACGTGATGGCAATGCTAACAACCAACACACTTCTAACTCATTTCATCAACACAGTTCCCAGAAAGAACTAACAAAGCATAAAGGACATTTGTTTGTTGGAATCTAAAAAAGAAGCAGACCCAAAACTATGTCTATTATAAGCCAGTCAAAGAATTAGCATGAGAATTTCAAGTTACTTAGTATCATAAAAGGCAGAGAGCTGACAATGACAATGTGCTACAAAAAAAAAAAAGAAAAAAAAAAAAAGGTGGAAATGAATATGCATAAACCCCTAACTGCTGCCTGTGGCCTGTCTGAGAAATCTGAGCTTCTAACTGTAGAAAAATATGAGAAATAACTTCACCAGCATCAGAATTCCTCCCACTCTGTTGTGTCTAACAGTTTTATTTCTTCTCAGACCGATGAATGACTGAACAGTAACATGTCCCTAGGTCACTTATCTTGAGGGAGGAAGTGGTAAGATGTGTTTCTTGAGCTGATAGAAACAGGAAGAATTCCAAAAAGATCAGAAATATGCCTTCAGACACAAGGGTAGATTCAAGACAATAATTGAGGAAAGATACTACTCTGCTGCATTTCTAGGACATACCAAGGTGTGCTCATACTTACAAGGATGGGTGCTTCTACTTATGGATCATATGTGTGACTAAAATAAAGTAGTATTCCAGTGAAAATTAAAATATTAAACATTAATATTCATCTGTCAATAGAAGAAGGAACAATCTAAGTCCACAAAATAGTTTATGCATATTTTTCTGCAGCTGTTCAAATGCAAGGTGGAAACCTTGTCTTTATCTATTAAAACATTATCCAAGAAATTTCCAAAGCAAAGTTTACCATAGAACATAATCAAAAAAAAGTTACTATTCCAAAATTTGTCTTCAAAACAGGTGTTCAAAGAACACTATTTCTGTAAAAGCCTCATTTAAAAGATGCACTGAGTTGGGTACCTACAAAATTAGACAGTTCTTGCTCAGAGGACTTATGAATGTATACAGAACAAACAGATCAAAAGAAAATGCCCTTACCAATACAGAATTTGTAACTGTTTTCCTTGATTTACCAGTTTTGATGCTGAACAAAGCTTGCTGCCAATTGACTTGACCTCCTCTCTTTCCATTTCATACATATAAATAAGATTTGAATTATTTATTTTGGATATAATTTACTTCTGGTTGTGGAGGGGAGCTATCACTTCTCATACTCTAGGCTTTTGAAATATAAGAAGTCATATGAGACTGCTTTTTATGAAGGGTTTCTAGTGAAAATATTCTTATACAGCTGTGATGTTCTTCTATTAAAAAAAACATTAAATATTTGTTATGTATCTGGTTCACCTACATAGATAAGACTGTCCTTTCTGCCCTGAAGAATTCCTTTTTCATGTCCTTACCTGATCTGTCACAACTTTCAACATAATCAGAATTTTAATGCACTTTAACCTAAATCACAGCCACTTGCTCCTATAAAAAGCATAAGACTGTAAAATTGGATTAGCACCATAGATTGCAATATGTAATTTTAAATCAGTTTAAAATAGGGTTGTAGACCAGCATCTAGGAAGTTCTGACTCCAACAAGATTTGACAGTGAAGGAAAAGGAAGAAAAACAAAGCAGTGCTTGATTTCAGAGTAATGGTCTCATTACTACTTAACCTCTGGACTGTGATTATAAAGCATTTTAATTTTTTCTGTGATAGTTATTTGATACTTAACTAAGAAAGTCAGTTTTTTAATAAAATAAACAAAAATGGTTTGAAAAAGGGGAAGAAAGTTCATAACATTATTAGATGTAGAGCACTTAAAAAATAATATGGGAATACAATAGAAGTATTCAAAATTATTTCAAGGTATCCCACGTGGATTCACATGTAAAGAAACAATGAATTTGGGGGAAAAAGTAGACGCAGAAACTTCAATGTGCATCTCTAAAAATTATAGGTTATATATATGACAACCTGTATTTTGCAGGTGAACTACATATCAGAAATGTGCATTTCAGCTCGATGTTTTCAGATTTGGTCTATTTAGATGTGATTTTCAATACAGATAAATAACTTTGGATATCTCTCTGGAATACCTTAATGGCTCAGTATTAAAAGGAAATCTGTGTATGGTTTCTCAATTTAGTTACAGTGATTGCTTCTAAAAGCTTTGTCCAACACAAACACAGGTCTGTAATTTTTGAGAAAGAAAATGTAGCCCTGCTTTTCACTATTTAGATAATCCCAGTCCATAGATGGTCTATCTACTTACGGATGAATCTGTCATAAAAATATAACAGTCTTTTTGTTTAGAAACATTCCAGAATTTAATCACAGAAAAATGTTCCCTCATAGAACAGTCTAAAACAAAATAGAGCAGATTTGCTCATTCTTATCTCAATAACCATTTCCCGGAATAAAAATAGAGCCATTACTTCTGCCATTATTTAGCACTGTTTGTGTATCTAATAGTTGATCACAGAATTTCAAAGATACAGAATAAAACCTATTATTACACTTAACCTATTTTTCCCTTCATATGCAGAGAAATCTTAGATGAAAACATACCAATGGTCTTATCTCAAAAGACAAATAAATATGAGTCATTAATCATACTAGGTTTCTTCTAAAGCCTTTGATGAGAAATTACACCTTTGGAGACCAGTTTTTCTTAGCTACATATTTTAGTAGGGGTTGAAACAGTCCCTCCAGAGATCTACTTTTCCCTAGATAAAGGTGATGAGTCCATACTTAGATACTTAAGCAGACTGGGAAGAAAAGACTTCTTGGAGAACTATCTATGCTCCACTTGAGGAAAGCTCTTAAAGTTAAAAGCAGTAACAAAATGCAGGGTATGTGATGTAGGCAATAAGTCTCAGTAAACCCTGTCCCGTTCACTGTCTGCTTCAATTACAGTTCTCATCAAAGAGGCTCTTCAGAGGTTCTGTCTTTGTCAAACAGTCAAATTCCAACAACTCTGCTGCCTCTGAAATAAATTGGACCTCTTCACTTGTTCTTTATGTAGCTGGGGATACTTGCCCAAAGAATAATCTGTATTCTTATCTTTTTTCCTTTTACTATTTTATGTTCTTTAGAACCATATTGACATGAAAAAAAGCTTAAGAATGGCCAGTGAAGTGTTATTCTCTCAGATTCAATTTGCTTATTTGTTCATCATTCACCAATCAACTATGAAGATATTTCAAAGACAAGCTTTAGAGGCAGATATATCTATAATTGACCTCATTTTGGGGGGTTAACAGCAGCAGCACTTTCTTGCAATCTTCACTAAATTCAGATAGGTGTAATTCAATAGCAAATAATAAGTCACCGTACGTTATGGTCTAGCCATCAAATATTGGTTGGAACAATCTTACCAGAAGTGGATGAAGGGCTGTAGTCTTGCCATTAAACACAGTCTCCTTCAAATGGCTATTGTCAAGGTAAAGCAGTATGAATTTTTATGCCTTTCACATATGATGTACCTAGAATGTTTGGATCATAAATATTCTTTGAAGCAGCTTGAGCATCTCTACTGTACCCTTAAGGAAGCAGTGTTTTGTCTGACCCAATACTGGGTTGAAAATGCAGTGCAACATAAATAATTTCAGTATCCTACATCACAATCATAGGTGCACTTCTTCTCAACCATGCTGCACCTGCTGCATCTGCCTCTCATCTACATTGTATTTAGGATAGATTCAGATGTAGATTCAAAGCACTGTTTTCAACATGGGCAAAATTCTCTGCTTTTATATTCACTCATTCCAAGTGAAAAGCCTAGGTGCTCCTTCTCTGCAGGCAAAGATTCACTACAGTCCCCTGTCAGGCCAAGAACTGATCTATCTATCAGATGAATTAGATTGTCCTCTGCTCCCACTTCTCTACTGCACTGGGCCCCCAGGAGTTAGGAAGTATTTTGAGAACATCTAAGACTGCAGTCTCTGCAAAACAAGAGAATGCCATTAAATTATGATACTGAACCCAGCAGTATGTTAAGGATAATACTATTTTCTCTCTAGAAACCAAATATTCCAAGCACTATATATGATATCTGCCTTGGACTAACTGTATTTGTATATACATCATCCCTGGGTCCAGAATTATCTCTGAGCAGCCCAGGCTATGACCACCATTATATGGACTCCTATCTACATGTGATGCTTCTGCAAACCAAGTACCATCCAGACTTGGAAGAATGCAAAAATTCTTTACTGTGAGGGTGGTGAGGCATTGGAACAGGTTGCCCAGAGAATCTGTGGATACCCTGCCACATCCCTGGAGGTATTCAAGGTCAGGCTGGAAGGAGTTGTGAGAAATCTATCTAGTGAAAGGTATCCCTATCCACCAGCAGGGGGGTTGGAACTAGGTGATCTTTACGGTCCCTTCCAACCCAGACTATTCCATTGATTCCATGATTCTATGATCTCGGATTCTCAAGTGAAAGAAGCAAAGTTTCCAGATGCACTCTGCCTGAGGAAAGCATTACAGCCCTCTGAGGACTGGTGGTAGGGAATGGATCAGTTTGTCCCGTGGGAGGATCTCTAAACCACTCTTAAAATTGCTGTTTGACATGTCTTACCAGATTTCAGCCAACCATACCCTTATTCTAATATCAGTGGCCCTGGCGCCCTCCTACATCTTTCATCTCACTAGTACCTCATAGCTGCAAAAACTAAGGTTTTTTTCTTTTTATAACAAAATGGCAACAGAATTTTCTGATACTTATGTTCTATTGCAGAGGAAAACCTCTTTGTTACTTGAATAGTGGTGAAGTTTGCAAACAAATTAAATAATTCCAAATCCACATGTGTTGCCTGTAGCCACTAATGTGTTTATGTGCAATTTTGCAATGTGCGTTCAGAGAGAACAACTATCTTCAGGCTCTAATCTAGATATAATCATTACTTTATTTTTAATATTATTTTTAATTTAGTGTGTAGAGCTACAGTATAAAGGTTGCCAAAAACAATGACTAGATTTGAACATTTAGAAGTAAATTACTAAATATAATGAGATGTGGACTTAATTTGCATTTACCATTAAAAACAAAAGAAACTGGACATCAGCCAGTGCTCTTAAGCCAGACGTATTAACATTCAGAAATGCTGTCACAGCTCATGTGTACATGGGACATTAGTCATGCATTTTGTTAATCTAACATAATATGGAACGTAATTTATCAGGACATCAAAATAATAGCTTTTACTCCATTTTCCCATCTATGTGAGGATATGCACAATAGACTCTGAAGTTATACATGTACTCTATTAGAGCTAATTGAAACTAGATGATACAATTAACATGGTTCTTAGTAAAAAACATTAGCACTTAACGTAAAATTCTAATCGCAATAAAAGTGAATAACATTGGAAGGAAATGTGGTGTATAACTGCAAAATATATTTCTAATTTATTGAAAAATAAAATTTAAAAAATAAAGAAATGTAAAGTAAAATCAAAAATAATAAAGGGAAAATCCGAAACATCAAGAGCATCAACTAGACCAGCTATTGCCTCCAGCTTTGATCACTGTATCTTATTTTTCACAGGGATGTGACATTTCAGTCATTTCCAGAAATGATGAGTTCTCTAATTCCTGAAATTTAGATGCAGCACAAGAAAATGGAACAGGTGTTCGTGGTGCGAATGAGTGGCAATGATAATCCATTCATACTGTGCTGTTATAAAAATTGAACTTTAAATATTCTGTTTAGGAAAGTATCCCAATAATGTATTGAAAGTGTCTTAACTTTTCTGTAGATTATGACTAAATTCTAATTCAAGCAATGGTGAAAATTTCCAAGACTGTAATTTATGTCTTTTCCCAGAAAATTGCAATAAATCACTTGTTGACATTTTGTTTGTCAGCTGATTTACTTTTTTGTATATCTTATTTCCTCAATTTTCTTTTTGCACATGCAAAGAAGAGCAACAGAAAAACTGTAGTCAAGCTATTTGGCAAATGACAGTATATTATATGAATGTTTGTGGATAAAGGTCTTCAAAAATTTAGTTCATCATAAAGACTGGGACTATATGGAGTCACAGATGAAATCCACACCACAAGCACATTATAGAGTTTAAATATAGGGTGATACATAAAAGCTTACAGATTTGAGACCAATTAGCAGGAAACAATAGAAGTATTTAAAAGAAATGTTATAGTTTGTGATGGTTTCTGGAGTGTAGCCTTGGACAATGAAATCATCTAACTTACTGCAGGACAAGAAACCAAAACCCATCATAATCTATACTGAGAAATTTAAACAAAAAAGGAAAAGTTCTATTTTTATTTCTTTCCCAAAATTCTAAAAGTCTCCAGGAAATCTGAATGCTTACCTGGATCTTGTCTGGTCTTCTTATAAACATGAGAACAGTAAAATTTACCCACTTTGAGAGTGTTGTGTTAAAGTTTTTCTTTACTATAGGAAACTTAGGGAGAGGGTTGAGTTGAATAGCTGGGTTGAACAGTTGATAACGTTTGGTGGGGGAGGAGGAAGAAAAAGTGGGAGATGTCTTAAAGAGCTAATTTGCTGATCCTTCTGGGGTTGTACCCAGGGGACGGAAGGGGAATTAGCAGCTGCTACTCAATGAATGCCCTAAATATCTCCTTGTTCCTCTCAACAGAAAGATCTGCTAAGATTTTCAGAGAAAATGTAGGTATTAAAGCTGTGACAGCCCCAGGCAACTGCCTACGCCTACGTAGTCTTTTTCTAGATTATTAAAAAAGCTTTGGGGAGGTGGGGTGGAAGCCATGGGGTGGAAGCCATGAAGAAATAAAATGGGAAAATAAAGGAACATTGGCACTTTCAGGTGCTACTGTAAATTATTTCTGAGATTATTTCTGATTATTATTTATTTGCATGAATACTTGCACTGGAAGCTGGTATAGAATAATTTTTAAAAGCATTTCAATTGAGATTTTGTTTGTCTGGTGGGCTACATTTTGCTTTTCTCTCAGGTTTATACTTTCAGGTTCCTGTAATCCTTTGAAAAGTCTGTGTGTACGCACTACTGCATTCAGCTTGACACCTTCTCTTTGTCTGGTTTACCTATAAGCTTTGGCATGGATATGAGCACCAGGAAAATTTGGAAGACTTTTCTGTGCAAAAAGGACAGAAACATGTCTTAGTCCTGTTTTAACTCTGCCAAAGACCCCCTCAGAGACACAGCAAGTGGTCAGATGGAGCAACCAAAAAGCTCCCATTTCCTTTTCTAATTAAGTTGAAATACCTGCTGCCCTTGATTTTTCTCCCTGAAATGCAAAATTGGCTGAAACACAAAGAGCTGAAAGAGATTTCTGTGCCCTTTCTCTGTGCTATGGGAAAACAAGTCACCATGCTGTTTGCTTTACACAAAAGTCTTTCCTTTCTGCTGTACCTCTTAATGCACAACACCTACAGAGACAAGCTCTAGAGTGACACATTGGTTTCCCCACACCAGGTGAGGCCAAAGGAATTAGGACATGACCCCATTCTTTACACCCTTCTGGCGAGAACAGACCTGCAGCTGCAGTGGCAGATCCCCTTTGGGCTTAATGTGTCCTAAGGAAACATCTCTTCCCAGGTCATGAATGGCTATTGCACATTACTCTGAGCTTTGAGGTCCATCATCCCAAATCCCATCAACCCTATCTGAAATGCATCAGATGGACAAGAGATTTAACTTCTTTTTTAAAAGTCTGAATCAAAGACAAGGAAAAAGTATGGAAATAGCTGCAAACAAAAGAGAAATTACATATTACAAGTGCACTTGTTGGGAAAAATTCATAAAGATTTTACTGAAAGCAGATGTTTCAGCTTGGAACATTAAGTCTGTTTTAGAAAGAAGCAGGAGAAAAAAGCATGTAAAATCAATTTACATTTTCAGAAGACAACCCAATCATTTATAATCTCTGCATCATTCATAATTAAGTCAGGTTATTAGTCTAAAAACAAAATGAAGCTGTCATATAAATACTTCTATGAAAGCATCAGTAGCATACTTAATGTTTACTAGAATTTACTAAAAATGAGGTAGAAGAAAGATCACTGAAGAAAGGAAAGTATTCAATGCTGCATTTTAGAAAGTTGAATTTAGTTTTAACACATAAGCATTGTACTATAAAATGGCACTAAATTGCAGTAAGTGTTTTTTAAAATGCACATAATGTGGGATTGCTATATGTGCATTTGAATGAAGTGAAAGTAACAACTGAATGTTACTTGAAAAACACTTTTTTTTTTTTTCTTTTTTTTCTTTTTTTTTTCCCAAAGCTTTCTGATTAGAAACATGTAACAGTAAGGCTTTGTGATGTTCATGCTCACCATTAATAGTGTCTGACCATTTGGATAATCAGAAGAACTAGGAAAAGCTATTTTAACCCTTCCAGATTTCTATATAATAATGATATGTAGGAACTTAGTAATTGGCCAGAGTAAAGTATAAGGTTTAAGTAATGTAAATTATCTCTGTCTTAATATTTCCCAGATTATACTAAAGATTTTGATCCTAATTCATCCCCTTTTCACTGAAGGAGGAAAGAACCTAATTCCAAATGGAATTCACATAGTATAAAATTCAAAACAAAGCATTTTTCTCTCATAAAATGATAAACAGGTAAAGCACAATTAATGTTTTCTCCATCAGTTCTTTGACAAAATCCATCCTGGTTTTGAAGTCATGAAAAAGAGGTGAACTCCTGGTTGAGATTGTTCATTCAAGAAATTCTTCTGGAGCAATGGGAAGACTCACTGAAGGACAATAAGGTACTAATTTGTTGTGTTAAAAAGTAAGAAATACCAAGAGTGGTATTTGATAAAAGGCAAATGTATGTGATGAATGACATAATCTGTTGGGGAGGGAGAACAAAGACAACTAACATTAAAACTACATTCTTCAATGGAGCATGCTTTAGTCGTTAGCCAGACAACTGTTGTTTTTCTAAGATGACCATGTATGTTTTCCTTATATTTTCATTCATATGTGTCGTTTTATGCTCAAAGTGCTTGCATAATGAATGTTTTATCTATGAAGCTGTTTAGTAAAGACATAGCAAGATCAGAAATTTCTACTAGCTTAAGTTAATTCTGCCTTCTAGTCTCAAGAGACATCAATAGTTATTCCAATGTGGTCCATAAAGAAAAAAAAAAATCTGAATGTCCTGTGTAGTTTGTGTTTTCAGATTTCTTCTTGTAAGCTTTCTATATTTAAGTCTTTGACCTATTTGTTTTACTTGGAGAGCCATTAAATTGATTTAGGAATAAATCTGAGTGACCGCAGAGCTTTCATGAAAAAAGAGATCAAAGGTCTCCTCAACACCTAGTGGACTTCATAAGCTTGAGCAGTGTACCTATGTTCTCTGTGCAAGCATGAGAAAAGCTGTGGAGCCTAGGAATGGAATAAATGCATAGTAAATGCGTAGAATATATAGAACATATAGAATTCAAAATTAAAAGATAGGAAACAGAATTGTTTAATTCCCAAACTGGAGGACACAGCATTGAAATCCATTTCCACATTACATTTATAAGTGAACTGAAAACGGGTTGCATCCAGAGGCATTCCAAGTAATATGGACCCTAGAAGTCAGGACTACTATATGTGAGGTTCAGAAAGTTCTACAAAAGAACTCTGACACTGATTTGGTAATAAAGACATAAATGGAATACAATAAAATTTTAATAAAAAGTTAAAGACACGGGAAAACAAAGCTCTGATTTTACCTAGACAGACTTCCAACCTTCCTTGTTTTTAAGAATGGGGAGAATATAATAATGATATTATAAAGATAGATTTATAAAAATGTATGGAAGTCAAAAGTAGGTGGTAGTCAGAAAAACAAAAAGAAGCCTACAAATTATTAGAAATAAAAGAGATGAGAAAGCTGCAAAGCATCAGTAAATTTTATTATGTATCTACAGTTTTGAATACAGAGTGAACACTAGTAACACTGAAAAATATTCAGAAAGGAGTAAAAACCAGTCATCCATCAAATGGATAGACTAATTTCCATAAGGAAACTAAGACTCATCAGCTTGGCAAAAAAAAACCCAAAATGAAATATGACAAAAGACTACAAAACTATGAGTGGCAGTGAGAAGATGAATAATGATGAACAATGTTCACTGTGGTTTCCAGTGAAAGACCAGAGGGACATTAAGTGAAACTGGAAGGTTTCACTGGAATGGCCAATTTACACGAACAAAGCAAGATATCCTTTCTATGCATCTATAATTACTGTGTTTTACAGAAACTGTAAAATTATCCATGTTAAATGGAAAAAACTAATGGAGGAGAAACCCTTTGCAACACATAGAAATAGTTTCATATTCCATGAAACAAGTATTTCGAAACTAGGAGAACGTTTTGGGAAAATATCGCAGCACAAGTATCAAGGGGTTTTTTTCATTTTCATATCCATTGTCCAAAATAAGTCTGACTTGGCAGTCATAGCCACATCAGCACAGGTTCAAAATCCAAAAAGCGGTAGAAGGTTCACATCAGGTGAGCTCTAGAAATTTGCTTTCTCTGTCTTGTGCCATAATTTCTTTCCTGTGTAAAAGGGAAAGAGAGGGTGTAGTTTTGAATCCTCTTAGGCTATTCTGGGAACTGCACAAAGTCTCTTGATCCTGGTGAGTAATCCTCAGGGACTGCTGTTTTAAATGAAATTACTCTGCTTCTGTTTCAGCAGCCACTGTCAGTATCTGAACGCAGATGTAGGAAATGCAACTGTCAGGGGCATTTGATTTGTTTGTTAAATGTTAACATTTCTAAGTGTTCTCTACCAACCCATGGATCAGCAAACAGCCAACTCTTATGAAGCCAAATACAAGGACTTGGATCCCCAGACTATTGTTTTGCCAGTTAAAACCCATTAAAGTAAAGGAAAAAGATGTTCTGGATGAAAATCTGGGATTAATGTCCCAAATGCACGGGAGGACTCCCAATATTACATGGATGTCTCAAGCCATCTCGTCATTTTGGAATCTGAAAAGCAACTACAAATTACTGAGGTGCACAGAGTCTTTCTGATTTCCAGTCAAAATTCAATGACCACTTAGTAGATATTCGCTGGTGTGACAATGCTACCCTTTTAGCTGAAGTAGTAATCTTTCTCTCATGTTTAGTCATCTGATGTGTGTGATCTGAACAATCATAACAACCCATGCTTTGAATTTTAATTATATTCAACCAAATCCCAGCTTCTGAGTGCATATATATTTGAAGCAATAAAGTTATCACAGGAATTGTGCAGACAGGTGGATTGCAAATTTAGCAGTAATCATGTTTTTATTATTAGATTCTGTTCTCAATGCACAGTATTATATTAATAGCATTTCTGTAGAGATTTTAGAATGGTGCATTTTTTTTCTGTAGATTGAATTTCAGGGGACAGTCTCTAGATTGTCTGTACTTATTGCTACATTTATGCCATTTTTACAAATTAAGTCCTTCCACCTAAGACAATAAATGAAAGAAAGAAATGTTTGTTGTTACAGACAGTATAAACCTTGTCCCTTGTCATGTCAAAGGCATGTTTTATTTCATTAGGGCTGTAGGGCTATGACTAGTTACCAAAGAAACAGATAAATAGTGCAATGTTTGGAGTAAAGAAAGTTGATGATATCTCATTTACTAAGTGAATATGCCTTTTTAAAAGATATTAATATCTTGATAGAAGATTTTGCAGCAAATTAATCAAACAAAAGGCTCTTATCTCTGCCTCATACACACTGAAGTGAAGTAACTATGTAATAGACTTTCTGTATCTCACTGGTATGCTACATATTCAGAGACGGTTAAAGAGTCCTTTCCCTGTGAGACTATCATTCAGGAAAAATCACATGTTCTTGTTAAAAAAATAATAAAAGTTTATTGAGCATAATAATAATAAAATCAATACTATAAAAATGTTCTGAGATAGTAGAGAAACATTAGTCTTAACAGCCGTAGAAAATGTTGTCATAGAATCAGCTAGAACAGCTAAAGGTTATGGACTATTGTTCTATTTCTCTGCTTAATAAGGCTTTACTTCAGTGGCATATGGGTGTGATTTAATTTTCAGACACATCTTTTTGTTGTGAGACAAAATTCACTGTATCACGGATCAATAAACAAATACAAAGTTTGAAAAACACCAGGGAACAGAGTTAACAAGTTAAAATTAGAAGATTTAAGAAGCGTGATTATTCACTTTTACATTAGTTTTTTGCCAATGTCACCATTATGTGTTCCAAAGTGAACTGGGTCTAGAGCATATCCACATGAAAAAACATAACCAAGGAAACCATGTTATAAAATTAAACATTGTTTTATGTATACAGTCTATTTCTTTCTAATCAGAAATAAACTTTTTTTTTCAGTTATGAATTCTCCTGATTCTTATGTACCATTTGGCAGTCAATTTCTTACAAAGAGAGTGAACATATCTCTCTAACCCATCACATGGACATCCACCAGCAATCACTTTATTTTAGTTAGTACTGTCTAGTGAATCTTACATTTTTTAGCATAAATGTTCATTGGAGGAGAAAATCTCATTTAATCTCTAGGAAAGACTCCAGTTTGTTACAAGTATATGCATCTTGTCAGCAAGTGAAGCAAGTTCAACATGTCAATATACACAGTCAAAAACTGAACCCAGCCATTTTACCTGTCACGTGACTATTTTTCATTTGGCATAGGGATAAAAGACCTCGAACATCTTATATTTCTATAAAGGACATGTTTATATCTTCATCTTGTTGGGAATCCATTTTTTTATGCCCTAAATCAGGGCAAAATTTCCTTTCTTGAAAAGACTTTGAGTATCAAAGCAAAAGTTTATTATTTGACAAGAAAGCACCAAATTACCAACATGTGCAACAAGGAAAGAGAGGTATATGGAAGCAACTGAACAGATGTATCAAAGTTACAAGGGAAAGAGTAATTTCACCTAAATTTACATTGTAAATGTCTGTACCTGAGGTAGCTTTTTTGGAGTCTCTATATATTAATTGAAGAAGTTATATTAATTTGCTAAGTGGGATGGTAGTGGTTTGGATTTTTTTTTTAATTTCAGTGCACCATTTTTACTTAATTTTTCTGCACTGCTAGTTGTTCAGCTACATTTGGGAGGAAAAGACTTTGTTAAAATCCGGATAAACAAATAAGAACATTATGTGGAACATTTACTTAAATAATTACCCTTCTCTTACTGTGCAAGGCACTCCAGACTATGGTGAATTTTACCATTATGTATCTCTATCTTTACAGGCTCATATGTAACTTTATTTCACAACGATATTAATCCAAGAGACTTGTGCATGTATCTTGCAGTACATATGGAAAATAAAATTTTGGTCCTTACTTTTACAGAATGAAGCCAGTGGCAGAATTCCAGTAGTTCATGACAGTAATTTGGGTATTTGTAATACACTCGTCAGATTTGCACTTGCTGTGGGCAAAAAGTGGATCTTAATTTATATACAGAATTTTTTTCCTTTTAAAAGCAGGTGCCACTTATGCTGTTCTGCATAACCGAGGCAGTTGCCTCAGTCTTAGAAAAAGGTCCCATGCAGAACTGCTCACATTATTATAGTAACTGCTTTTGTGGTAGGGAACAACATGGCTCAAAAAACAGCATCTTCCTGAAGGATACCTGAAAGGAATTCTTCCAGGAAATAGAAACACCAATTGCCAAGAAAGTATCCATGTATTTTAGATACTGTTTTTGCACAGCTTGTGTTCAGCAGCACAGTGATTATTGGGTAGCAGATTTGTATAGGGGAGCGTGTTTTTCACACTTTATATTTGTCACTTCTACATATTCAATCTCATGTTGCACACAATCACTCAAAATATTAGCCATTTTGAAATTCCCTTGCACATTCTGGAATGAAATGTTTGTGTCATTACTGTATTTGAGACAGAGAAGTTGATTTTCCCCCTTCATTTAATTCATTTTTTTCTTTATTCTTAGCACAGTGACTTCTTCATCAAGGTTTGCTGCCTCCATGTTAATAGGCTCTCTAAAATAGCAGTTGTTCTTCATCATCATTAGACAGTTTTAAATGTAAGATATCATGAAGTTAATCTTTAATTTCTGAGTCTCTTGATGTGCTTACTTTTTAATATCATTGCTCATGCTTAGGATATTCTTAATAATTAAAATAACAAGTCACTTCAGGTCTGGAAGTGAACATGAAACTAATACTTTTGAAAATCAAAAGTAAAATTTTCTCTTGGACTGACAACTATATTAAGGAGAGATCAGTCTTAAATCTCTGTAATTTTGGAGTAGATTTTTTTATTATTATTATTATTATTTTTATTTTTTTTTTTGAATAAAAAAAAACCCCAACTTGCCTAACAAACTAGAAATATAAGGGAAATTTATAGCCAGAGAACACCCACCATATTTCTTCATATGACTACATTTTCATTTGTACAGGATTCTGATCAGAGTTTAAATGTGCCATTGTTTAAAAGAAAACAACTGTCCATTATGTTGCAGACTGCAAGAGCCATCTGAAATTAGGTCAAAACATATATACTTTTAAAATATTTCTCTACAGTTTCTGACTTCAAGAGATTCAGTGCCTCACTACACTGTGAAATTTTTTTACAGTAATACATATTACTTCTATTGTTTCATTTTCTTCTTTCAAAGTGAACAGTCATAAGCCAGTGACAAGAAATTTTATTGGGGCATTCTGATCTCTTTCATCTCAGCCTGAGATTTTTTTAAGCAGCTCCTCATGAGAAGAAAAGCTACTCGGTAATTGGTTTTTAACCTTAATTTAGGCTCCTTAATTTAAGTCTAGAGAAACTCATGTTAAAATGAAAATTGTTGTGTGAAGTTCTACATTTAATATGTCAGAAGGATCTAGGATGCTGAGATTCAAATACTTAACCACAATAGATAAAGCTGTTGAAGCACACAGTCCCTCTGGAAATGGCCCAAGCCAAACATGCTACAAACATACTTAAAAATAGATAATTACTTTATTCTCTTTTTGAATAAATACTCCTGGGACTGTTTCCATACTGGCGTTTTAGTTTAGTGTACAGATTGGATATTTTGAAAAATACCTGTGAGAAAAAAAGGCAGATTATGTTATTTAGCACAAGTTCCCTCTTTTCTAATAACTGCACTGCTCAAAACAAAGGACAAGGACACTGTGGCTGATATTCTGCGTATGGACAAACATTTTTAAGAGCAAATAAAGTCTCTGCTGATGACAGATAGCACTTTTTTTGACTATGACAGATAGCCATTCAGTGAGCTTTCTATGTATCCACTGCTCAAATTCTATTTTGTCAGCCTGATAAGGAAAAGCGATAGCAGATAGAAATCTGTGTCAACAGAAAGTAAATTAAAAACAGAGGTCTTTCATCTGATAGTATCTTTTTATATAATGTAATTTCTTTAGCTAATGTTCTGTGTTTTATTTCAAAAGATTATAGAAAAAGTGTGGCTGATGGATTATAAAGGAAATAGGCAAAGCTGCACACAAGGGCATAACATCAAGATTAACAAAAAGTAATTGTTACAGTATATATAATAAACCTCTGTTGTTGTCACTTTATAAAAGCCATACTTTCCCTCTTGCCCTAGAAAGAAGATAGATATTAAGGAGACAAAATATATTCAGATTTATGAGGACTGACTTTACTTATTTCCTGTTAAGTACTATGACCAAATGTTTGCAAACTTTATACTCTTCAAACTTTCTTTCATGCATGTTTTAGGTGTTGTTTGATTCACTCCATGCATTTTAGTATTCAAGGAACTTAGTGGAGGAAAAATGGAAAGTTTTAAAATGGGAGTAGAACATTCCATGTAAAATTCCTATTAACAGTGGTAGGAGGTCTTTATCTGATTCTCCATTGTTTGTATTGAAAATTCATTCAAAATTTCTAACAATGGAGCTTTAGTAGATTACTCATTCACTTCCGAAGATTTTGAGAAACATCTGGTATTTCACACACACGCACAAAAATGTGGCAATTGGGCTATTGAATATGCCAGAGGAGATAGAAGCATACTGGTTTGTCACAAAGAGTAGTCTGCATCACTGTTTATCACCAATTGCTTTAGGAAGATGTTTAAAGAGAGCAATACACATAATACACTTTCCATTTGTAAAATCAAGCATTCTGTGGTAATCAACATTGTCTTTAACCTTGAATCAACTGACAATATATGATTATAAATACATGTTCTCTCTGAGAATAGAAGAAGCAACATAAGCAAAGAGCACACAAGAATACATTAAATTACTTTTATAAATAGATTCCATTATAGTAGTTCGATGATAAAAATCTTGTTCAGCCATCATTTGTATGCCACAATATTTTACCAAATAAATCCATTCTTTCTTTAATCTAGAGCTAAGATTTATTCACAATACTTTGTTCATATGATTTCCAGTGCTTTCCATATAGGTCTAGATGTGATGTGAGATTTCCACTCAACTCTTGACCCAAAAAAAAGGTCTTAAAACTTAAGTAATAAGAGAAGCTTTAACTTGTCGGTGCAAGACAGCTCTCAATCACATTTTTAAGTATAATTAAGCAATTGACTCCTACTGAATTGACTACACTTAGATGAATTACAGTAGTTTCCTGCACTAGTAATGAAATTTTGCGAGCCAAGTTTCTGATCCACAGTCTGAGGAATTCAGAGAGAAACTCTGTGAAAGCAGAAGTAAAATGGTTCATAGCCAAAGTTGTCAAAGTACCTTTTTAGAAATGTGCAATTGAATAAAAGGGAACTTAATGTATTAAATCCACTAAATGACTGACAAAAAACCCTCCTATAGAATATAAAAGCAGACCAATGCCAGTAAAGTTTCTACAGAAAAGTTATCATGCAAGATTCATTTATTTGGGGGTTTTTTAATGGTAGTTTCTTAGTGGAAAACTAAGATCTAATATTTAAAACAAAAAATAGGAAATAAAAGCTACTAAGATATGAACAGATATACACTATTTGCAAAATTGCAAAGAGAAAGAATAAAATAAGTGAAAAATAGAGCTGAGGTTTTGATTATTTATGGAAACATACAACAAAACCAGTCTGGGTTTTTTGTGGTTTGTTTTTGCTTGTCTTGTTTTGTTTTGTTTTGGTTTGGTTTGGTTTGGTTTTGGTTTTGGTTTTGGTTTTGGTTTTGGTTTTGGTTTGGTTTGGTTTGGTTTTTTTTGGTGTTAGTTTTTTTTTGTTGCTGTTGTTGTTGTTGTTGTTTTAATTTAGAACAAAACCACAGAAACACAGGACAAAATCTAAAAGTAAAATTACATGTATGGCAATTTGGAGAGATAGGAACATTCAGAGGTAAATTTTCAACCCCTTTGTACCTGTCTTGTCTTAGAAATTCAAAAGGTTTCCTGTGTCTCATTATTACGCTAAAAATTATCCATATCAAAATCTTTTAGAATTTTATAAGGAACTGTAACCATTGTAAAATTTTTATTTAATTTGAACTTGGCCAGATGAGATCAATATTTCGTACTGAACTTTGCATGCAATAACTCTCAATAGAAGAAAATGAGATTGTTATAAATGCTTCTATTGAGGATATTTTAAATTTATTTACCTAAGATTCTGAAAGTTTCCTGATAGTGGAAATGGCACAAATGAGGCGGAGAATCTGCCTGCACAGAATTTTCCTGTACAGAAGGATTCAGCTTTGATAAATTATCCTGTATACACACAAATAGTTAGTTTGAATTGAAGCACAGGACATGAAAAACATACCTATTTTGCTGACATAGTGACAATGCCATTTTTCCCTGGACTCTAAAGTGGTTTCTCACTGGTGCAATTTTAAATCCTAAATTCCATTAAATTGTTCATGCACTGAAGAAACCAGACAAAGTGATTAAGTGTTTTATAAACCAAAATTTTCTTGTTCATTTTCTTTGGAAATTGCTTGATATAAAAATCTCTGTGAGCACTGTCCATTATTAGCATATTAGTGAGCACCACTGTAATTTCCTTGTGTACTGCAAAGTACTGCAAGCTGATGAAAATGGAGTTTCACAAAAGTGTTCATTTCCCCTCCATGTTGACCAGATGTTCATCCCCTCCAGAGTGTTAGCAATGGTGATGAGATCATCCTTACTTCAAAGCAAGAAACTTTACAGAAATTTAAGTAGATATTTTTACCTAGAATTTATCCCAAAAACATTTTTGCCTTTTTAAGCAGTATTTCAGAATTTAACAGAAATTTCAGATAGAGATTCAGATTTTTTTTTTTTTTTTTTTTTTTTTTTTTTTTTTTTTTTTTTTGGCATAGTTCATAGGTTATTTTATGGTTTTGGTACAAGAAACCATTTTATGGTTTCTGTTACTCATTTATTCCCTATAATCAAGTTTCTCCCATTTGTAGTTTTCATTCTGTATTAACATTCACAACATTACAAGGACTATGAGTTATACAACAATAGAAAGAAAGTTTAGGAAGGCATGTATTAATAAGAAAAGTCAGCTGAAAAACCTGTAAGAATTGAGAGAACTTGATTGCTGTAGTGTATCATGCATCTGACTTTGCTTTGCAATCTGGATAATTGTGCCACACTGTTGTACAAAAGACATATAGTCCAAGGCAAGCACCAGAACTCTGTAGCTAGAATCTTTTCTTCAGAATATTGCTAATATTTCTTTCGAATCCCATGTGAATGGAGCATTTCAAGACTGCTGGTCACTTCAGATAGCCAATGATTAGCAATCCCTGTATCATCTTAATACTTGTTGCTCTAACAAAAATATAGCAGGACTTGTAAAGCAGAAATTTGTCAACTTGGAGTTTGGTGATGTTTTTTATGAATAAATCCACATAATCACATTTGAAGCTTTTGTTACTAGTCTGTTCCTGCATACAATCTCTTATACTCCCTATTTAAAACTCTGAAAATGTCAGTGGAGTTCCTTCTCAGCTGAGGCCTATAATTGGCAGAATAGGATTAAGAGAGAGGTTTTGATCTATTCATTTTGATCTAATCCATTTAGCAATTTAATTGCTTTCCCTTTAGTTTTATGCTGCATTGGGGTTTTTGTTTTTCTCTTGTTGTTGCTTGGTAGGGTTTCTTTCCATAATCCAAAGCCTACTGAAATATTTAACTCTTCTTAAAAAGAAAAGAGAAGGGAGCTTACAACTTAATTGCTAAATAATGTAGACTGGAAAAGGGCTGATATTTTTTTCACTCTTCCCATTATTCTTTCTGGAAAGCTTTTGTGTTCTATTGCTTTTTCTGTTTGTGAATATTTGGATGCATGCAGGAAGGTGTAGCAGGAATGAGAAAAGCACAAGAAAACTGGTAACTTGATACTCTGCAACCACAATTTGGGCCAAAGACCAAGTACCTACAATCAGTATCTTCTACATAGTAGAAAATTTGCTACTTTTGGGGTTTTTACCTTTCTACTATTATATGTATGGTATGATACTGGTATGATTCTGATTCCTACATACTACCAACAAAGAAATATCTTTGGACACTCTGGAGACAAAGATATAAGTGCCTTGTGGTTATAATAACTCTTATTCTTAGCAGGAAAGAGGAAACAAAGTGTACATGATACAGCAAAAACATTTCCAATGTGATTTTCTCATGTTTATTAACATTCATTCCTTGTCATTTCCAGGAATGTTTAAATCTTTTGGTCAGCTGAAGTTCAAGCTCACAATGTCACCATGAAGAGCTGAAGAAAGGCTTAGACCCTGTCATCTCAGTACTAGATAAAACTTAATATCTCCTCCTTATTTTTGTTCCTCAGGTGACTGAAGCATTAGGCAGTAACATTAGGTGTCCAGGACTGTCTCTTTTGGAGAAAAACTCTCAACACTGTTAGAGTACTGGCACTGCCTACTTGCTTTTTAGGAACTGACAATGAAGGCAGGGAACAGATGCAGTGGATTAGAAAGGTAAAAGAGCAAAAGAGACTGAATACTGGAGGAGTAGATGGGATTAATACCTGATACTGACTTTTTTCGTCTCCTTGATGAAATTCCCTCTCCTTTTGGTGAAAGGGCACATGTATAATACATATATATATATTATTCTGTCTTACTGCTGTAGGAGTTTCCTAGCATGCACTGAAACTAGGATGTCTTCACTCTCTTTCAATAAACTTTCTCAGTCCAGTATTTTACTTAGTTTTAAGGCAATAAGTATATCTTCTGAACAATGAGAGATCCCACACCTAATATCCTCATTCAAAGAGAGTAGGACCACCAATACACAAGGGTATGAAGAATTAGGTGGTAATCGCTTGTGCTGTTGCTGGACAAACCTTTATTTTACCCATCCTGCTTTCCATGCTGCCTCACAATGATTCCTTTGCAACTGCACAAAGATAGATTCCTCAGCACTGAAGGAGAGCTTTCCCCAATATTGGTCTTCAGAGTATTCAGAGTATTACATGGCTGGCTAGCTGAACAAGAAAAGATGGATGTCCCTGCAGGATGGAACTGGAATTACAATAGCTTGCTAAAATGCTCCAAAATTTGTGGGGATTTTGGTGGGTTTTTGTTGTTGTGGTTTTTGGGTTTTGTTTGTTTGTTTGTTTTTGGTTGTTTGGGTTTTTTTAAATTTACCATCTGGTCTCACTTTTTAGAAAATGCTGCTATGCGTCTATGGTACCCTATTGGCCCCTGCAATATACCTCGTAAATATAACAATAACTCTGAACACTTTTAAACATTTTTAAAACATTTGAAAATTTCACAACATTTTTTTTAAGAATTACAAAACCCTTTATTTTTTGCAAATCTTTTCTGACTGCCATGGATATTGCACCACACATGGATTTAGGGGAGGAAGAGAGAATAAAAAGAGGATGATGGTCAAATACCCAGAAAAGTAAAGGTTATAGGGTGATTTCAATGCTCTTGAATTGCTTGAAATGCTCTTGAAATGCTCTTGTAAGTGAGTACTTAACATCTTTCTGATTTTCAGTCTCTAAAAAGGGTATGAAAGCAGATAGAATTAAAAAGAGTATGCATGCATTTAAAATTAATTTCATGCTATGCTGAAAAAAAATCAAGTACTTTTAAAATTTAGACTAAAAAGGTTTTATATCCTTCTATACAAAACCAAACCAAACCACTGGGTTTTTTTACCCAGAAATGTTCTTTCAATTTGATTACACAGAGGTCTTCTGAGTCTTGATACAAGAAATATAGAAAAGAAAATGTCATAAAACTGAGTACACAGTTATATTTCTAAGGTATCAGGAACACTATTTTACTACTTTCACATTTGTTGAAGATTAAAATCAATTAAATTTCTGACTAAAGAATAAAATTGTTGCTTAAGAATTTAAATAATTTCACTCATACACCTCATAATAGCTACCACAATGGTAACCTGGTAAACATACTGACAAAAAAGGATGCATCTTTAGTTGAAGTCCTAAAACATCTCTGATAAGCTTATCCAAAACCTCTGTGATGGGGAGTAGCTGGCAGAAAAAAGAAACCTTGATGGGTCCAAGACAAAGAAACTGATAATGAACTGATCTCCCAGGAAAACTGGAAGCAGCGATAATTATTCCAGTAACGGTTGATGTGCACCCACTTACGCATCTACAGTAAAAAGTAGAAAAAGTAAATTTCTGCCTACTCAAAGAGAGCTTCTCTGCACATTTTTCCCGTGCTTGACCTGCACGGAGGTCTCCCGGACAGATCAGAGTCTTGCTGGAGATGCCTGCTTGACTCTGCACTCCGTGACACCAGACAGGCATAATCACTAAAGTGACATTTTTTCCTTCAAAGATTGGAACAACTCAGTGAGTGCTGCAGCAGTAACATCTTGTATGATACATTTATGGGATGCACACATACAGGCAAATGTTCATGAGTGTACATTTGCTTCCATAGCTGGCACTCAGTAATTGCTCTACTCTAATAATATATATTATTATACACATGTATAAATTTCATTGCTCTCCTAGTAGTAATTTTGCAGACACACATACACACACATATATATACTATGTATTTGGGTTTTATAACAGTAGCTTTGCACTTTTAATAAAGACATTTTCAGAAATGCAGACTTCTGTGACCTTGTGTATTGTGGAACCCTGGGAATCCCAGCCTCCATCTTCATATACCTGCCAGTCAAGGAACTCTCATAGGTCATGATGTACACAACTACAGCAACATAGAAAAACAAAATGTTAAATGGCTGCAACAAGTAACGCAGAAGAGCCTCCCAGAATAATGGAAGAATGCTTAACATGTTTGATAAGGTCAATTTCCACACATTTGATAAGGTCATTCACTGCTGTGCCCTTCTAGATATATATTTTTGTTGTTATGTACTGTTTTACCTTTCAGCAGACTAATTCCTATGAAGGATCAAATAAACCAGATACTTCATAGAACTACAGAATAGAATAGAATCATAAAATCATCAGGGTTAGAAAAGACCTCCAAGATCATTGAATCCAGCCTCTGACCGGACACCAACTTGTCAACTCAACCATAGCACTAGGTGCCATATCCAATCATTTCTTGAACGATTCCAGGAACAGCGACTCCACCACCTCCCTGGGCAGTCCTTTCCAATGCCTAACCATCCTTTCAGTGGATAAATTCTTCCTGATTACCAACCTGAATTCCCCCTGGCAGAGCGTGAGGCCATTTCCTCTTGTCCTTTTGTAAGTTGACTGGGAGAAGAGTCTGATCCTCACTTGGCTACACCCTCCTTTCACGGAGTGGTGAAAGCAACAAGTCCTTCCCTTAGCCTCCTTTTGTCCAAAATAAAGCACTTTCATGTTTAATATTCTGGCATAATGTTTAATATAATTATATTTAATAAAGTATTAGGAAAGCAGTGCTTTCCAGGTTGTAAGGTTCTGCCATGCAGTCCTGAAGAAGGAGTTAAATCACACATTGGAGTGGAGGCAATGTTAGGTTTTACCACAGAGGTAGGACCTGGGTCCCTAGAAGAAACAGTAACTGAGATAATTATAAATAAATTCCCCAAAAATATCTCAATGTGCATTGAATAATTTCAAAAAACAGAACCTTCATTCTGATAATGGACAGATGATAACGGACATTCTGACATCTATGAATTGGTAGTTTTTCAGAATAAATTGCAAAAGTGATAAGAGGAGGAATAGCTTTTATAGATCTCCATGAAGTACGAAATATATTGTGTTACAGTAAACATCCAAACATATTAACACCAATAAATAAAGACAACAGTACAGATGAGACCATTGATTTATTCATAAATTCTGATCTGTTTTCACTTTTTCTATGACCCCATTTAATCATTGCATGTTTTTAAGGTTGTCATAACAATCTCTAATATTTTTTATTATTAAAAGATGTTTTATAAGACAGTTCAATAATCTTGTCAATAGACATTTCACCATATCTTTATATAAATGAGATTTATTATTCTCAGTTGTGACTACCCCCTCATAAGATAAATATTCTAAAAGTTGAATAAACATAATAAATAAAAATCCTCTGTTAGAAATGTCCCTCCCTATTTCCAGTGATTAATGACCAGCTCTGCCATTCACACATTGCATTCATAATGCAGGATGTATTTGTCACTTGCTCAGTCCCAGCCCACTCTGTATCTCCTCCTTGACTCTGCCCTACTTGTCCCTCTAAAGTCAAATAATGTATGTGAAGAAAAAAATACTCTTATTCTTTCCAATCACTTGCATACTGTCACATTACTACACCAATTGTGCTGCACCCCTACAAATAAAACAGCCAACCTAGACAATAGGAAATGACACAAATATACATAAACTAGTTATTGAACTAGTTATATAAACTAGTTATATAAACTAGTTATATAAACTAGTTATCCTGCATTTAAAACAAGTCTCCAAAAATTCTTATGATCCAGCATGGATTTAAGGGTTATATGAAATTATTATTTGTGTTGACATTGTCTACTGTGCAATCAGCATTTATTTTGATAGTGAGAAAAATGAATAGATTAAATCAAACAGTAATATTTTTCTGCTTTTTTAATTTACTTTCTGAATTTACCAAACTTATTCTAAGATTTGTGCTGTTTATTTTATTCTGTGAACCATACACTCAACTGTCTGTTGTGCCACATGAGCCATCTTGCTTTATTGCTTGTTCAGTGGCTGGACTAGCAGAAAGATATGTCACAGAGCGGGAGGCCATGTCCAAAACTGTGGCATGAAGCAGGAAACTGAACAGCAGCAGCAATCTCACTCCTTTCATGTCTCAAAACTGCTAGTCTCCCCTCTCCAAGTCCAACCTTCCTCATATATATCTTTCCTGTAAGAAAGCTTGTGCAAGTATTTGACACCACATTACCCTGTCATGTGTCAGCTAACTGCTAGGTGCCAAAGTGGAACCCATGATCCTGGAACAGGGGTACTCAAGGTCAATATACCACATATGGAGAGAGTTGATCACTTCAAGGCTGGTTTTGCAATAATGAGCCTGCTGAAAAAAGGCCTCTCTGAGCTGGCTAATAAAAAAAAATATGTAATGGAGAGAATTTATCTTAAGCTTTCTCCTAATCCACAGTTAGAAGTACTTAATCCACATCTGAGTGGAAGCAGCTGGTACTTCCAACCAGTTAAAAACACTCCCAGAACTTGGAGAATAAGTTTTCTACAAGACAGCAAGGAGGGAACATCTGTTCTTTTTGATATAGCTAGGAAAAGAAGGGACTAAGATGGGAGGAGATTCCCTGTTGTCCTTCTCCTAGCAGTTGTAGCACTAGCCCAGAAGTTAGCTATAGTACACATTCACTTCTCTCTGTCTTTTGCAGGAACTGCAATTCCCTCCAGCTCTAACCCAAAGCTGCTTCCACCACAGAAACAAAAACACTGCTAAGCCTCAGTTTATTGCGGAGCATCTCATATTTTCCAATACTGACCTAGTTTTGTAATTCCTCTCTATTTCATCTGTGAAAGCTTCTGATTCTCTTCTTCTTAAGCACCTTTTCTCACCTTTTCTCCTCCACTTCTTACCGTAAGCAATTTTCACCTTCCATCAGAGGCTGCATTCAACAATGTCCCACTCTTCCTGAATCTTATTTTACCTTTATCAATGGGAGTTGCTGCAGCTGCCCTGGATGAAGGCTGCCTTTTTCTGGGTAACTAAGTACTCATAAAAACCAGCATCAGATGAACAAGTTAACTTTGATATTGGGTTTTCTCTTCTTTTGTCAGTTCTCAGTTTTAAGAAGACAGGCTCAGACATAGCAAGAGCATCACCAGAAGTTCCTGAGTATCTTAATTAACTTTTTTTTCTCTTTTTCTTTTGAATTAACAGTTTTTACAACTTATAATATTGTCTGAAACGTCACCATCCAGGGTTTTCCCCTCTGTTAAACCTTTCTGAAGTTAAAGAATTAAAGCAATTGAGAAAGCAATATAACATCCTGCTGCAATCCCTTCAATTTGAGCATACTGTATTTCTTGGTGCAGACAAACCATCTCCTAATAAGTTTTTTTAAATTATCCAAACAAACTCTGAACTTCCTGCTGGTTCATTTCTCTGCATCCTTCTCTTTTCTCTTGTTGTCAGCGGCATGGTTCCTTCCATGCTGTTAGACCACCTGTTCAAAAGAATAATAATAACAATACCCCTTACTGTTAAAAATATAGCATTTCTCCCAAGTTAACAAATTTCCCATTACACCACTTTAAAATTATCTTGGTGCAATTAACATATCCTGATTGATCCCATTGGAAGTATCCAGGCACTATAATGTAACTAGTTAATCTCCACAGGAAGAGTCAGCCAAATCACCTGCTCACACTCATGATGGGGTCTAAATTGAATTCCACAGGAAAAAGCTCTGGCAGAAGTCACAGTTTATTCAATATCTGCCAGGAATAAGCTGTGCTGTTATGGAAATAGCTGCCACATTCCCTGTACCACAGTCAGTGCAAACACAAAAGCTTAGTTTAGTGGGTATGCCACAATCCAGTATCAAACCTCTTTTCTGCAGCTGGGCTCCCTACAGCAACAGTTACCTCCAACAGAGAGATGTTTCCAAAATTAAATTGCTTTCCCTCAAATACTGAATCTAATAGCTTACATTTCTCTAATTGCTCTCACTCCCATGGCATGCCTTCCTGGCTCTGGTGACAAGTTGAATGGGGATGTGCCTTGTCCATCCTCGGACACAGGGATAAGGTTATTGACATTACACCCCTCAAAATCTGTACAGTTTATTAATGCCCTAAGGTTTGCTTAATTGGGGGAATTATGATTTTTTTTCTACTTTAGTGCCATTTTTCCCATGGGATAGCTTTGGATCTATGTCAGCCTTTTTACAGCAGGGAGAGCAGTAATAATCTCCAGCTGTGAGAAGAAATCAGGTACAGATTTTAGTACAGTTACGAAAACTAAGCTATGAACTATGAGAGATTGCTGAGTCAAGGCTTGGCCAATGATATATATGTAAACGTGGAATAGGACTGATACTACGTAAGTATTGTATTTTTAAAAAAAAACCAAGCAGCAAAAACAAAACAACTACACGTAGATCCTACTGTGTTAGTCTAAATGGAAAAAAAATATATTGACCAAAATAATTGCAATCTAACTACATGGAATAATATCAGTTCCTTTAAAGAGCAGAGGACTAAGCAAAATCGTATTGTCAAGATTTTTGCAGAAGGTTATGACAGAAATACGAGAAGGCACAGAGGGAGGAAATGAAGATAAAATGTCTCAAATTCAATCTGCAATCTTAATCAAGCTCATCCTTTCCTTCCTCTGAGGGTCCTGATTAGCTGCACAAAATGACAGATTCCAAGCTACAGCTTATTTTGAATAAAATTAACCATGTGGGCTGAGGCCACTTCTGTGAATTCTGATGAAGAAAAATGACACCCAAGGTCATAGAGTCAACCTGTCAATCAGACAAACAAAAACATGGGATTATTTAGCTATACCAACCACTTAGTCCCTTCAAATGCTATATTTCAAATATTCCTAGGACAATGAAATGGTTTCATGAATAATTCACTTACATTGCTGAAAAAAGTTCCTCCAGACTTTATTTGGTATGCCCATGGTATTATTTCTAAAGGAGACAAGTGTTTCATCCACATATAGATTTTTGAATTCCTGATATAGCCACCACTAGGCACGGTCAGAAATTACCCATGTTCATCTAATTAAAAACCTACTTTTAGCAGGATTTAAACTTCTCTGCCACGTTTACAAACTCAGCATGCTGCACTCTAGAAGAGATTTGAAGTATGTGTACCTTAAACAGCAAAACATCCAGAGAACAAGCACAGCTATATCAAAAGAAAATACTCAGCATAGTTAGTTCTGTTATCTAAAGGTCAGTATTGAAAGTTATATATGCAAAACAAATTTTTTCCTTTTTTGTGGGCTTTATAGAGATTTTAATTGTAACAATAGAAATGTTAATTAAAACATTAAGCTTTGATAATACTATTCTGTTGCTTTGGGGAAGGGGTTGACAAATTTAAAAGCAAAAAGAGGCTGGTTTTCACTGTTGTTTTGTTTCATTTTTAAGTCAGAGACATGTTTTCAAGTTTGGTTAGGAACAAATTCCCCCACGTGTTATGGGTCTGAGAGGAACATGGAACAAAAGGTCAAATTTCACTTGCTGCTGCGGGTTTTTGTGTGGAAACCACACACACAATTGGAGAAGGATGTAGCTGGAGAATGACTTGTGTGGGCATGAAAAAGCCTTAGGAAAAAATACTATTTAAACACAGCTGGGAATAAAACACCTACCTAGGACTGCTATATTCTACCTTTTTTGTTGCTGCTGCTGTAGGTTGGGGGGTTTTTTATGGGCTGTATTTTTGGGTTTTTTCAGATTTCAATGTTAATGATTACCTGCATAGAGAAAACTTATTCAAGGTGGTATATTTTCCCTGAACATCCTTAGTTCCATCCTTTTGACAGATGTTCAGCACCTATTGTTATTCACTACTATTCAAAGTACATTTTTTATTCTTTATATTTTTATTCTTTATATTTTATTTTACTTTTATTTCTTTTTTACGAACTACTTTTGCCAGAACTATATATTTCCTTCAAATTTCCTATTTTCTAGATTACATCTTCTAGATTTGTGCAGAATTTAATTTCAGAGAACTAAGAAAGCCTTTCCATATTAATGTTATCATCCTGAGCTGTGGTTCTGAAATTTTTCAGTTTGTTACCTATACCTCTTCTGCATTCTAATGAGGATAACTGGAAGCTCCTTATTTTTCAATGGAACCTTAGATTCTTGAGACTCAGTAACACTTTTGCTGCATCTTCTGAAAGACATTAATATCCTCTCTATAAATCAGTGAGTAATTGTTCCCAAAGTTTTCTACCAGAGGACTCTCAAGTGCATGATATGATAACAGCATAATCTTCAGCTTAGAATGCTCTCTGCTAAACTGGCTCAGATTCTATTTGTGCTTTTAAAGGATGCTCTGCATGGAACAATCAGTTTCAGTGATTTATTTTTCCCCCTTACAGGGAAAAACTCTTTTGCTAATCACTGTGTTGAAAGCTTCCTGTATTTCAGATTACTTTGGAAAACATAAGCAATAGTTTTATGTGAGTGACTCTTTTTTGTTGTTGGGAGGCAGACAGAAAATTTGCTCTTACAGGCAAGGAGTGTCTTTGTTTAGACCTAGATCACCAAATGATTAATCACTGAAATGAGCATCAAAATCAACACTTCATAAATATGCTAACAAAAATATAGACATTCTTCTACTCAATGATGTACAAGCAAGACTTGGAGGACTTGAATTTCAGGCTCATTAATAAAAAATAATCTAATCCTTTAGAAAGAAAATAGAAAACAAAATAGGACATGGGAGCTTTATTAATACAGAAGAGGAAAGAGGAAAGATTAAACTCTGCTTTGTATAGCACATGATCCATGTGACAAATTATAGATTACAGCACTGGGCATATATCCAAGCATATATCTGTGTATACAGATATATATATATATATATATATATATACACACATATATTTAGATATATATCAGCTACAGTAAACTGGCAATGTAATTAAGCTATAAAAATATTGTTGTAGACAAAATTCCATTAATCTGTTGACAATAATTTTTCCAGCTTTCTTCTCACTTTAAAACTGATAGAGAAATGTACTCTTGCTTTCTTCCCAAGGTATTATTTCCTGTCATCTGATATTTGCTTCTACCAAAGCCAACCATATATTCTTGCTTTAGATGAAGTTGAAAGCTGAGAGCTATTGAGTCACAAAGATTTTTTATATACATACACAGGGACAACTTCTCTGGAATTTTAAAAGGACTAGTGTGTACTTAAATGAAGCTTGAGGTCTGAATTTCATGTTGTCTTGAGTGCTAACCTTAAATAAGGGAAGACAGCTTTTATTAAAGTTGCAGAACAAATAATTTTACCAATTTTCCAGTAGTCAATGAAATAAACCCTCCTTCATGGTTCTATTTGGTTGTAAAACTTGGCTCACTGTTGGTCATTTCAGTGGAAACATGACAAGAACACCTGAAGATACCTACAGCTAATCTCTGCAGTAGCGAAATTTGTGCCATTTCAGACTTGTCTATATCTTAACTCACCCTTTGAACTGAATCTGGAAATTACCTGTAAACCACAACAACCTACAACAAAAGCAAAAAGTTCCCAGGAGAGGAGGCTATACACAGGCAGGCTGCATCTCTAAGCAACATGATTAGCAGATGAACCTCTGACAGATTCTAGATGTAACTGGGGCACTTCCAATTACAGCTTCTTCAGTTTCATCTTCCCTTCAAAGAAGCAGAATCAATAAAAAATGGAAGAACTCTTCAGCCACAGAAGAATGGTAAGCTGAATACTAATATTTTCCATTCTTTATCCGGTCCTAATTTTTCTTTTAGGTGCTATACAAAATGTCCCAAACCCAAAAGTTAAATGACTGGCTGTTGTTTACTATGTTTCTTCATTGTGACACTTCAGCAGTAGAAATGTTTCACTGTAGAACAGAAACATTTAAAGACAGATGTAGGATACAGCTGATTAAATGATTCTATAACTGATTCATTTTTGCTAGTTATTATTTTTCATCAATTTAGTTATATTTATTTTATTATTTTTATTTTAACAGCTTTAATTCCATAACAATATCTTAATAATTCATGAGGATTGTGACCCTCAGATTAAATGTATTCCTGAGCCTCCTCTGGATATTGTACTTTACAGATAAGTGATGCTGTGTGCGTCACAGAACCACAGAAACACTTAAGCTGAAAAAAGATCTTCAGGTTCATTAATTCCAGCCTTTGACCACCTATGAACAAGTCCATAACACTGGGTGCCATGTCACTTCTTGAACAGCTCCGGGGATGGTGACTACACCACCTCTCTGGGTAGTCCATTCCAATCCCTAACTATCCTTTCAAGAGATGGAATTCTTCTTTTTTACCAACCTGAACCTCCCATAGAGCCACTTCAGGCCATTTCCTTTTGTCCTGAGAAGAGACCAAAACCCACCTGCCAACATTCTCTTTTCAGAGAGCTGTAGAGAGCAAAAATGTCATCCCTGAACCTCCTTTTCTTCAGGCTAAACAGCCCCAGCTATCTCAGCTGGTCTGCACAGGGCTTGCTCTCTAGACACTTTACAAGCTTTGTTGCCCTTCACACAAAGAGGGATTCATCTGATCTAGTGCCGATTCTAGGACTAGTCAGTCTCTTTTCCATCCATGGAAAAAAATGGGCATGCCCAGAGCACAATTCTCATCCTCAAGGTGACATTTAAAACAGCTCAAATGATTCATGCCTTTAAATTCTTTATATCTCCATACTGGAAAAAAAAAAAAAAAAAAAAAAAAAAAAAAAAAAAAAAAAAAAAAAAAGCCATTTAGGAAAATAACTCAATGTAGATATCTTTGCTGTAGACACCTGGACTTCAGTAAGATAAATTAACCTTCACAGCCAAGTCTGATATAAAATATGTATATGCCTTGAAGAATACCACAAAAGACACCATAGTCACAATATTGTATACAATAGCAGTGTTTTTCTCTAATTCTTGTAATTCAAAGGAAAAATGAGAAGTGATGAATATACTTCAACAGATAAGCAAAAGAAAAGAATGGAACTTAATATTATGATTGACTGCATTGCCGGCTACATGAAGGGATTCAACCAATCTTTGATGGAGGGGCACAACCTAGAACACAATAAATGTCAAAATAGTATTTATTCTCTGATCAATTTTTTATTTTGTAGAGATCTCAAAGAACACTATAAACAAAAAAACTCTCATGGTTTTAATCAGATAGAGATATAAACTGAATTGCAGAGAAAGGAAGATATTTAAGGTCACTTATTAGGTTAATGATAAAACTGGAATGAAATTTCCCTTAGTCCCATTTTAAGTCTCATTGGATGCTTAGAGTGTCTCAGTCTGTAAAGCCTTTCACATAAAAAAAAAAGGAAAAGAAAACATTGGAGATCAGCAATGTATGTATAACCATTTTGAAGAAAAAGCAGCAACATATTTTGTTTCTCACAATGCCAATAAAATAGTTTCTAGGACATTATCAGAAAGTGATTTTATCCAAAATGCATTCTTCTTTTACAGATGAAACAGAACAGATCCACAAGGTTACTAAATGCTAATTACTTTTTTTTTTTTTTTTTTTTTTGGTCGGGGAAGAGGGGTGTCTGTATAAGGCAGAAAACACTTCAGGAATCCATATTCAATCTGCAGCATCTCTATTTCAAATACAGTTTAAGACTACAGTTGTTTGATGATGTATACTGGAATATTTGTATGAACAGCTTTCTTATATATTTACAACAAATTACTGTACTGGGAAAACTGTTTATACAGACTCCTGTGCAATTGTTGGACAGATTCTGAAATATTCCTTTAAAACTCCCTTCTTCTGAGTTAGAGAAATCAAAATCAGGTAGAGAAAAGACAGAATAATACAACTAATTCAGTATTTCAGAGAAAAAACAGCATCTCTGATGGGAAAAAGCGCTCCATCGTATCTGTAAATAAGCTTTTAAAAATACATCACTATAACATACAACTCTTTCTTCAAGACTTTGAAACTTTGAGGATTTTGTGAACTGTTACATGAGAGGGGATAAAAACTACAGAGGTCAGGTGTGTGTAAAAATCAAGAAGTTATGTTTTACATATGTTAATTGTTAAGGTAGAAAAGAATTCCTCAAACAGTGTTGTGTAAAGTCTTTCAGCACAGGCTGCCACTTGAAATACAACATTAGTTACATTAGCAGGGGACTAATGAATTGAGTTATGCCTAGATGATCCTAGCAGGCAGCCCATACCCCATGTGGAAAAGAAGGAAAAATGTCTGCAGGTCCCTGCCATGCTAAAGGGGGAGGAAACACTTTCCAGAACCCACATGCAACTTTACAGCAATAACTGCAACAGCAAAAAGAAAATAAGAGAAAAACAAGCCAGTGTTCCGTCACAGAAAAAGTCTTACCTTGTGCTCTGAACCAAGTGACTGAAGACCTTTATAATTTTAATCACTCTCTCCCTACAACTGCAACAGCTCTGAGCCTACAGAAAGCATCCCAGGCAATCTTGCCACCCCCTTGACTCACTAAAGAAGCAGACAGCAGACATCTCATGCATTCATAAATTCCAAAACCATATGGTAACACTGGGGCTATTCAGCTAAAAAATACACAGGGAGACTTCAGGAACCAAGAGGAAGGTGGTCATGTTCAGTGTTTTTTTCGCAGCAAAATTGCAGCTAAATTTTGTGAGTCACAGAAAATGCACACATTGAGGGAAAAACACCAGGGATATTTTTTCTGCTAAAGGACAGATGAAAGCAAATTCAAAGAAAAAAAAAAAAAAAAATCCTGCAATGAAACCTAACTATGCTGATCCACACAAATTTCTCCTGACAATATAGACAGTATCTGTACATTTATAAACCTCTGATTTTACTGTGAGGGTGACTGAGCCCTAGCACAGATTGCCATGAAGGTTGTGGAGTCTTCATCCTTGGGGATATTAAAAAACTATCTGGACAGCCAGCTCTAGGTGGACATGCTTGGGCAGGGGGGTTGAAAAGATTACCTTCAGAGACACCTTCCAACCTCAGCCATGCTGTGGTCCTGTAGCTCTGCAGCAGATGTTGTATTTATTTCATAGTCCAGAAAACAGAGGAAGAAAGGAAGAAAGGAAGAGAGAAAAGAAGAAATAGTGTTACCTCATGATACCTTTTTTTTCCCTGATGTTTGTAAATACCTGGGAAAAATTCGAGGCCCAACATTTTAATGCAATTATTAAAATTCCATCACAATGAAATACTTAACAGAAATAAAAGAGTTTCCAATCAAATGTCAAATATTTTATTTATATTTATTCAAATTATTTTTCATTTTTTTCTTTTATTAAAGAAATAAGTTAAGTATTCATTGTTTGTTTTACTATTAATTAAGCTGGTTTCTAAATAAATTTTATATTAGGGTAGTATAGAAGTGCAAGTATAGTAGTGCAATATCTACAGATAATGTGAGCAAATTAATATATTATAGAATTTCAGCACATCATTTATATGTGTCAAAGTGTAATAGGATGGGATGCATCACCATAAATCATCTCTCTTGTTTAAAATGTTGGAAAGGTCACCTTCAGACTTAGGACAATAATAGCCATATTGTTTTTATTAAGTAAGTGATCAAACTAATCATTGAAAAAGTGCTATTCAAACTTTGCAAATGCAGACTGTTCATTCCTTTTTATCTTTGTCAAGGATGACTTCCTCTCTGTAAAAAGAAAACAAGTAGAAAGAGAGAGAGTCCTAGTTAAATGATTCCATTAAATGGGATGCTGATTGCACTGTTTCTAGAGTGGCAGGTTGCTATAAATTGAACACAAGCTATACCTGAAAGTGTGCCTAAAGAATTCCAATGTCTGGAGGGATTGATTTATCAATTGCATGAATATATTGGTTCATGCGAGACTGGCATACAGACAAACCAGAGCACACAAAAGGTGCTGGAAACAAAGAATATATTTCTGTATACATTGTAGTCATGGTTTGACACTGGCCCAACACCAGGCACCCAGGAGAGTCGTGTGCTCACTCTCCCCTGCCCGCAGGTGGGCAGAGGAGAGGGGAAAAAAATAGCAAAGGGTTCATGAGTTGAGATAAGGACCAGGAGAAAACACTCCAAGCGCAAAACAGGCTCAACTTAAGGTTGCATTACTATTCATTACTAGCAGAATCAGAGGAGAATAATAAGAAGCAAAATAAGCCCTTAAAACACCTTTTTGCCCCAGCCCCTTCCTCCTTCCCACCGACAGTGCAGGGAGACAGGGTATGAGGGTTTTGGTCAGTTTGTCGTCTGAGGTTTTCTTCCACTGCTCAGGGAGAGGAGTCCTTCCCTGTGAGGCCATCGGTCCTTCCCATGGGAGACAGTTCTCTGTGAACTTCTCTGGCATGGCTTTGCTCCCATGAGCAGCAGCCCTACTGCACCTGCTGCAAATATGAGTCCTTCCCACAGGCAGGCAGAGCTCCCAAAACTGCTGTGATATGGGTCACTCTTCCATGGGGTACAGTCCTCCAAAGACAGGCTGCTCCAGCCTGGCACCAAGGCTCTTCCAGAGGGAGACCCTCTCTTTCCATGGGTCACCCACAGGATCACAACCTCCTCAAGGCACCCACCAGCTCTGGTATGGGCACCTCCCCCACAGGCTGTGGGCGGATCTCTGAATCTCCCATGGATCCCCATGGGCTGGGGGGGGGCTCTCTGCATTCCTCATGGATCCCCATGTGCTGTGAGGGGACAGCTCCTTCACCATGGTCTCATCATGGCCTGCAGAGGAATCTTGGCTCCAGCACCTGGAACACTTCCTGCTTCTCCTTCTGCACTGACCTTGGTGTCTCCATTTTTTTTCCCCTCACATGTTCTCACCTCCTCCTCCTCTCTGTATTTTTTACCACTCATCTAGTGACAGATAAAACTATTCTCCCTTTAGAATAGTTGCACCAGCCTAAACTTGCAGTTATGTGGAAGAATATTGCAAGAGTGACATTTTTTTTTTTTTTTTTTTTTTTTTTTTTTTTTTTTTTGTCTAAGTGAGACTCAGCTGTTACTCACCCTCACAGCAGCACATTTTGGGTATAAATCTGCCCTCCAGATCCAGAAAAGAAACCAATTCTTTTACAGAATACACTTTCTAAAGAGAGTTCATTCTGTGACTTCAGCTGCTGGATCATGCTGGTTTGGGGTCTTTTTCTGAGAACACAATAAATAAATAAATCATTCTTACTTGCCTGGAGCAACTTCCATTTGCATTTTTCCTTGATATTACAAATCAGAGACATAGCTGACAATTATCCAAGCCTCAACTGGTCATCTATATGATCAATGGTAAGGGGATTCAATCTTAAAACCCCTGTATAAGACAAAGAAATCAAGCTGTCTTCTGCAGGTGGCTATTTCTTTCACTGATTCAAAGATCAGTCTCAAAAATTAGCTTAGATTTAGATAATTATATGTTTAACTATGTCTAATTTCTTTTTTTTACTACTTTTTTTTATTCTTTATAACTATGTCTATTTTCTTTTTTCTATTTTTCTTTCCATCTTCAATCTAGATTCTATCATTTGCACTCTTTGCAACCAAGTGTTGCAACCAGCACATTGGACTCATCTCTTGGTTTTGGCTTTCAACCAGGTGTTTTCTTTAATCTTGCCATCCTTTGTCTTCTGCAATTTCGTTTTACCCTGGCTGCCCTCTAGCTCTCAAGGATCATCAGCTTCTCCTCCAGCTGATCCTCATCCTTTTACAGTGTTTCTGTTGATCTCCTGTAAAAGTCTGGGATTTTTTTTCCTTTCTAGGTTACCTTTGATAACCTCAGCTACAAGCACAAACTCACCCACCATCTTTGAGATAAAGTCAGTCTGATGACTCTATGAATCTCCTTCCTTCTCTTTCCTTCAGCTCTGTCTCTTTCTGCCTGATGTCAGGCCATCAATTTAGAGCTTGAAGGACAGTTGTAGGAAAAAGCAGATGATCATTGGTTAAGCTTCTGCTACTAGCATAATTTACAAGAGCCCCTCCAGGTTCTGCACTTTTCACATTGCAGCAATTTGGGCTCCAAAAACTTCTACTGTAAGTTGACATCAGTACTGTCCCAATCGTCCTGAATAATATCGTATTCAAACTTGGAAAAGCTTGAATCCAGACACTTTCTTGATATATGAGTTTATCAAAAATCCATGCATTTTCTTGATATATGAGTTTATCTAAATGCCTGCCTCTGACACATTTGGCAAACAAAGTAGAAGACAAATTATGTTTGCTTCTCACAAACACAGCAAAACAAGAAAAATACAAGAAATTTTTGTTGGAGGAATTTTCTCTTTATAATAGCTGTATAATGAACACATTCTTGTTTTCAGTGGAAAAACAATCAAGGGAACAATTCCACTTATGTAGTCAGCAAAATGAAGAGATCTCTATCTTGATGGCAATTTATCTTACTCATTACGAACTTGAGTTGTTCATGAGTCTATCATTTGAATCAGAAAAAAGCTTCATAAAATTGTTTTATTTTCAACATTGAAAATAAATGAGAGCCTCACTCAGTTTTTGCAGTATAAAATATGAAAGCTACATATTTTTCATTATATTTTCATCTGGCACACAACAGTGTAAGAAGAAAACTAGGCTAAATAACTGCCAAGTGATTAAAATCAAAGGGGAAGTAATGATCATCTGAAACACTATTTGTATTCAGTAGGTGACAATGCTACGTATTTATAATTAAATAAAGAATGCTCAAGAAACAACAAAAAAGCCGGTGTTTTAAATGGAAGAAGAAGTGGAAAATCAGAAGATTTGGTACTCTTTGAACCAAGTGATGTTCTTGAAGAAGCTCCTTACATCAGATGCCTGCCTTTGGGATTTTTTTTTAGTAACTTAAATTCAACAATTTTTTTCTCATCGTGGATAATTTCCACTATCAAAAAACATGTAGTCCATTCAGTATATTTTAGCTATTCCTGAATTCTTTTTTAGCCACAGACACTGAAAAAACTGCACAGAATGAGGCCCATCAGGTCCAACTTTCTCCTGGTTTGTCTGTTTTTTCATTTTCTCTTGTAGTTGGCCTGGGATTTATCCCAGAGACATTACTTTGTAGGAGTCAACACCTCCACAGCCTTCTAAATTTTCACTCACACATCACCATAGGAACTACCTTTCCACCAAAAAAGGATTGCTATTTATATCACATCCTTGCCCATCCTCTTTTCTATAAGAACAAGTTCTTATACTTTTTTTTTCTCTGTTTTTTCTCAAGAATAGTCGCAAGAACTATAAGAACACAAGAATCATTTGAATGACTGAAATTAGCAAAATTTTTCTAAGACTTCTCTGGTTTACCAGTGTTTCTAGTTACAGAGAAGGGCTGAAAGGAATTTCCCTGACATTTTGAACACACATTTTGGCAGATGTGACTTTTCAGGAGAAGAAGTCAGTCTCACAGTCACAATATGAAGCTGTTTCAGGCAATAACTACTACATCAATCAAATACTTTCCAAAAAAAGGTGCTCATGGGGCAAAACTGTTTCAGTGGCAGGAAAGCTTCCAGCAGCAAGAATTTTCAAGGGACTGGGTAACTGTCTGGTGCCCAACATCTGCATGGCCCAGCTGCCTTGCTAGTCTGTGGGATGGCTGACAGGATCTTGCCAGTTTGCTTTGATACGGGTGGGTAAAAGTGGAGCCAGGAATGGCTCCAGCTTTTAGTTTTCATTAGCTATGAGGAAAGGCACCTTAAGAAAGAATACAGCATGAAATGAATCTGTAGCAAGTAGAAAATTCTGCTGAAATTCAAATTATAGTATCTTAAATATATTCTCTCTTTTACCCAAAGTGTTAAAAATGGTTGTCTTATATTCTGTTGCAGTTTATCAAGCCTTATCTCCAAAATTATAATCTTCAGATACATGAAGACCCACCATCAAAAGTGGTAGTTCCCACCATGAAATATTCGGTTTAGGGGAATATATTAGATGCATATCCAGTTTTTCTTGCAGAGGTATATGTTTATTATTTTCTCTGGAAAAAATCGACCTTATTCCCATTACATATTTTAAATAGTAATGATTTGATGTGTTTATTATACAGTGATTTTGAAGAAATGAGTGGTCAGTGAATTGTTGTAGGTTTTTCCAGTGCTTTTTAACTTTTCATCAGGATGGGACACTGAATACACCCCTTTAACTTAACTATCAAGTTTTTGTAAAAGAAAGAGAATAGAAATGAGAAAGAAAACAGATTATTAATTGCTGAGTGAGGGTCCATAGTTTGAAGTTTTGGCAAATTTAGATTTGAGTGGTTAAGATTTGGTTACATTTTTGTGGTTAAGATTAGAACTATTTTTACAAAGGAAAAGGCAACCTGTTATTCAAATTATGAGAAGCTCCTGTCCAGATGGTGGGAAGCTGCCCTAAGAGGGTTTATTTTACCTAGAATATCTTGGTAACAATCATTATCCGTAACAACACATTGGAAAGGCACAAATCATTGTTACTGCTGCCTACAATTACTGACTAAATGCTAAAATTAAGTCCTTTCATGGTTTGCAAAATCAAATTAAAAGATAGACAATTTCTCAGTTCATCCCATTTAGACTCCAAAAATACCAGCATACAGTTCTATTTTCTTCAGTAATTCTCACTATTAAAAATGTTGTTAGTTATTTATACCAGTGACTCAGAAACCTTCTCAATATTTTTAAAGATCTGGAACTGAAATATTCCAGTAGTTCATGTAGAAAATGTGTATTCATGTAGACTTATGAGAATACTTATTACATTTCCAACTAATTAGTGCTGGCATAGAAAATATTATATATTTCCATCTATCTCAGAAAAGAGACATTTACTAAACACTGCTTCCTACCCAACAGAGAAGTGAGGATGGTAATAAAAGACTGTCTGTCTCTTAAGTTTCCTTAGACTTATCTGACAGGGCCTCTAGTCTGGTCATGTTTTTGCAATCTAGACCATGCACAGGCATGTAAAACTTCTGGGCAGAACCCATGGGCTTCCATAAATAACTAAACAGATTCTGGGGTAAAAGTGAGCATAAAAGGAACTAATGAGTTTTTTAGCAGTGTGTTTTAGAAGGTAAACTTGTAAACATTTAATCTTATTATTTTGAAATTTAAAAAGGAAGAAATAAAAATTTGGGGGCTTTGGCTTAAGTTTACTAAAAGACAGAATTAATCAAAGCCAAAAAAGGGGCAAGATGGTAACTTTTTCTATCATCTTCTTGCTTCTCTTTCAAAATTAACAGATTTCAAAATGCACAAAATCACACTACTTTCTTCTGATTAATGAAAAAAAAAATTTTAATAACTATTTCTCTTTTTGTAAAAAATGAATACCTACTCAAGAAATAAATTACATGATCCAGAAAGTTCTCTTGATTTTTTTTGTGATTTAAACAAGATCCTGTCTGTATAATCCATAAAGATCAGTATACTGCTAAATAATGTATTCCATAATATATTCCATAAAGATCAGTATACTGCTAAACATGTATTCCATGTATTCACTAAATAAATTATCATGTATTATACTAGATGACCACACTGTGACTCCATACTAATGTCCTTGCTTATAGAAATGTTAATCATAATTTTTATACCAACACTTATGTAACTTCATGGTTTTTCTGGACAGGCTATACATAGCATGAAATGCATCTCCCCTAAATGAAAAATGTCTGCTGTGTTTTGATGGGTGGCTGTTGCAAGGAGTTTCTTGCTAAAGTGAAGTTTTTATGTGGAAAGTTACCAGGAGGAAAGTGAAAATTGAGGACATCTCAACATATCTCAAGATCAAATAAGATAGATCAGATGGAGTCTAGAGCCCAAAGGAATAAAAGGACTAGTGGGAGTCTATGAATTCTCATCAGAAAAAGTTTTACTAATGAATCATCAACTGAATTGCAAAAACAGATGTTATCTGTAGGACCTGAGGACACTGGAAATTGATTGTGCTCATAGGACATACAGAGCAAGTACCTACTCTGAATGAGTTTCTTCTTCACTTACCTCCATATTAGAGTTTATGGTTGACAGGATGATCTGCAATGGAAATGATATGCAATTGCCACAATCAGCTTTTAAACAGTAATTGCACTGTTTTAATTATTAGGCACTCTAGGACATGATCAGTCTAGTTAGCTGAGTTTGCTTTTTTCATGTGAATGAGTAAGATGCAAAGAAACTTGCTTGTGTGTCATCAACTGACAATGCCCCCATTTTACTTTGTAATAGTCATCTCCTATCAAAAAAAAAGAAAAAAAAATCCCAACCAAAAAACAAAACCAAAGCAAACTAAAAATTATAAAAATTTAAAAAGCAGAGACAGCCCATCATCTAAAAGTTCAGAGAATCATGAACCTTCACTAAACACTAGTTTGGTCAGCTGAAAAACATTTAAACATAAAATAACTTTTATTTTGGTTCCTGTAAAATCTAACTTGAGAGCGTACCAAGTATGAAAACTATCACTATTGAAATGTTCTCTCTGTCGTTTACCAGCTGTATATCTGGTTTTGATTTGTGGTGATCAGACATTTCTTATTATCCATTCCGTACTCATTATTTGCACTGTAGATATGACTTGCAAAGACTTGCAAAAGGTGTTTTGCTCTATGCCTTTAAATTAGATTCCAGCATCACTTTTTTTCCACTGCTTTTGTTGTCACTGTTCTGGAAATTAGGAATTATAAAAGAACAACATAAATAAAAGGGGAAGTTCTAGTAGATTAGAAGGCACAGAATGAAAAATAGAAAATGAGACTCTGAAAACAGACCATGAAATGCCATTTATACCATACCTAATCCTAAGCAAGGCAAATATTAATCAAGATTGTTAGTACTGATTTATAACTATCACAATAATAATCACAGAAAAGGCCTCTGCTGTGCTGGAGACTGCACAGAAAAGTCATCCTGTTCAAAATGTTTCAATCTTAAAATGAAGTGAGTACAAGAAAAAGAGAAAATTCCATGAAGCATCCTAAATTCTGGCTCTGGCACATTATCTGCTTAATAATTTGTATCCACTCTTATCTGAACTTTCTGGTAAAGGTTACTGTCAGGAAGGCTTTTACAGGCATATTCACAGTTACAGTCATTGCCTTCTTGCAAGTGTTGACAGATGACCTGGTTTAGATAGCAAAGAATTCCTTTCATCTTTTCTGTTGTTGCAATTAAGTAAATAGACTGTGGTTTGGGCGGGGTTTGGGGTTTTTATTCTTTAATTTTGGGGTTTTTGTATGGGCAGGTGGCCAGAATGACCACAAACCCAGGCTGAAATGCAAAGAGCAAATTTATTTCATTACCGGGAGGAACCCAAAGCAGCCCCAGGGCAGCAGAGGCACACGACGAGCAGCTTTATTTTATCAGATACCCTAGCATGATGATCATTTATTAAAGTAAGTTAAAGATCCAGTATATTTATAAACAAGAAATATTTTCTCCAGTAGGGTTAAGAAGCCAAAAACATACTAAAGATAACTTCAAGACCTAGTCATTATCAAAAAAGCCAAAAAGGTCAAAACCATAGGTGAGTAATTGAAAGTGTATCATAGAAACCCACTAATATAGAATGGGTAAAGAAAAAGCATTATAGCTGCTTTAAAAACTAAGAAAGTGTCACCACAAAATATGACAGGGCATCTGCTGAGTGTAAAACACACAAAAGTCAGAATCAAGGTGATCCACAATAGCCCACTTAAATTCTCTGCATTTTTCCAGGTTTTCCATTAATTTTATGTTTAATAGCCTCAGTCCTATAAACTTCCCATTTTTAAAAAGAAGACTTGAGCCTTATGAAATTTATATGTATATTCTTTCTCATCTTAAATGATCACCAATTTACCTATTTCTATACTTTCATGATTTTTATTCTTTCTATGTTTTATACTAATTTCCAAATAAAAATATATTATCGGCCAGATGTAATAAAGTATGTACCACACTAATGATTATAAAATTGAAAATTAAATGTGCTCAAGACTTCAGAAACAGTTTCTTATGTTTTCAATTTTGAGACATGGTACTACATAACTTATTTGTGCAAACATAAATAATTGCTGTTCTAAATGTAAATCTAGTTTGCTTCCCTACTAGAATGTTCTTAATAAATCTAGTCAGCTCTTATAAACAAATAAATACATTTGGTCTGTCTGCTACATTGTATCAGAGCCAAAACTGTATTAAAGAAAAGTCAATCAGCTTTGTATTGAAGATTTCTGTTAATTTTTCAATATGTATTTGCACATAGATTTTTCATCTTCTAGAGGTCTTTACAAATTCAGATATTTATGTTCTGTGTCAGAATGATTCTGATCCAATTCTGTAAAGCAAAAAATCTACATGTAATTTATAAACAGAATTCCAAAGAGGGAAAGGGAAGGAGAAAGGAAGGAGAAGAGAAGGAGAAAGGGAAAGAAAGAAGAAGGGAAGGAAAAGAGGATGAAATCATGGTCAAGAGTTTTTATTCCAGGGTATATAACTAGCAATATTCAAGAGAGCACAAGATTCTTCAAAACTGTTTAAAATAAGTTGTTCTACTGAAACTACAAAAATTTCTGCATCCTATCTTCTCTTTATGGCAAGAAAACTTTAGATAATATCTGAGAGAATGTTTTATGCCCACTTAGTAGAAATTTAGTGTTAGAAACATACATTAATGCAAAAGTAACCACAAGAAAAACATGTGGAAAAACATTCCACATATTTTTCAGCTGTAAAAAGACTCCATATGAAATGGAATTTAGTATCATTATAATGTTTTATCTTTTCTTTGCTGGATATGAATGGCTTACAGTTTCTGTTTTGATTTCTATTTAGTGGACATCAGTTGGAGAACTGGAACAGGCCTCTGGGTCAGACTTCTAAAATCATAGAAGGCATTTTGAAGATGAGGGTTTAAATTCCAAGTTCACATCATGAACATTATCCTTAGGACTCTTGGAACATATTTCTTATTAGTCATCCTGCAACTCTGATCTGTGTTATCTAGTCATTGTGAAATAATGTTGCTGTCATAGCAGCAAGGCAACTAAATATTTTAATCTGTTCATCTGTTCATCTTTCTATTCAAGACTTGTGTTTGCTCTTTACTTCTCCTAATCTTATTTTGGTATCACCTCTCTGCTCTTATTTTACCCTTTTTTTTATATCTTTCTTACTCTAGTTGCCACAACATATCTCTAAACCTTGGAATTTTTTATCACATTTTGACATTTGGACAGTACTCTATATTTTATGTGCTCACCTGTGTACATTGTCTCTTAAAAAAAAAAAAAAAAAAAAAGAATCTGTGCTGTCTGAAAAGATAGGAAAATTATTTTCAAGGACATCAAATACAATTGCCCACAGATACATTTGGAGATGCCTACAGTAAGAGTATTGCTAGTTCTCTTACATACAATAAAAATTGAGTATTGTAAGTTTTTCTATTGTGGTCTAACAGAAAATTCTGTTGTACCTCAAAACTAGAATTTCTGTACTTAGCCTGTGGGTAAAAAAGGAAAATCAGCAGGAACTGACACATCATAACACCCCCTGCTGACGAAAGAGTTATTTGCCTTCACACCTCCCCTTTTGCAAACCAGAGACTATTTTTCAGATACAAATATTTCATTTGAGATTTGATAACATGCACAAGAAATAGTGGTCATATTTGAACAAAAATTCTGGGCACTAAAATTTGAAACTGAATTTTGTACATTTCAATTGGATTCCTTTTTAATGAAATTGGCATCAGATGTTGAGTAGACCATGAACAGCAGAGCTACTGATGAAAATAAGAGGGGAATAAAGACTATTAGTAAAAAGTTGGCTAGGATATCATATTTCTAGCCACCATCATCAATTTAGACTGGAGCTTTCATTACAAGATAGAATTTTATCTAAAGCACAGAGGAAGGATACTCCATACTTCAACAGACTTGATGAGAAAGAGATTAATAACTTCAAATTAATATTGAAATTAAGGTTTTTGTGTAAGCCGATATATAAGCAAAATCAGGAAAAAAAACCTTTGTTGACTAAATAAAAAAGAAATCAATCCCAATAATTTGACTGAAGAAGGGCAGGGCAGGAAAATAAGTTAATGTTTTTCAATTTTTGTCTTCAGATTCAGGGGAAGTGTGATTCATGAGTTGGTTTTAAGTCTCAAGAATGAAACACAAATAAGCTTACTGTCAGCAAGTGTAAATTCGCTGCACAGAGATTCACCGAGTATGTTGAGTTTACAGTCATAAAAGAGCTTTTTCCCTCAGCTTTGGTGTTGCAGAAACTATAACCATGGATATCAAAACCATATTAGATTGGACAAAGTAGTGTCCAATTCTGGCTTGCAGCTAAGGATAGCATGTAGTATGAAAATTTCATTCACATCTTTAAACTGCTGCTTTTGACCATTTCCATTCTGATTTTTGGAATGGAAAAAAGTCAGTAAAGGAGGTTTGTCTGTTGAGTCTTATAACAAATATTCACAGTGGTGCTCAGGTCTTGGGAGAGCTGGGCAGCACTTCTCAGAAACTCACTCTGGTCAGTTGACTTAGTCTATAGGGTGACAATCAATATTCAGTACTTTGCACAATATTGACAGTGTTTGTTGGTTGTAACCATCAGGTGGCTGTGAGCAGACAAAAGCAACATGCATGTTTGAATTATGGCAAGAGGAGGTGGTTTCACTAGGCAGTCCCATAGTGTCTACAGTTAATATACCAATATTGAATGAGAAAGATCCCTTCAGTTTTCTGCAATTACAGATCAACACAGCTACCTCAGAAGACAGACAATCAAGTTCTTCTTTATTGTTGCAGCTACTACTTACAGCTATGAATTCAGGATTGTTGAACCTGCTGCAGTGATTAGAAAACTTTAAAATAAATCCTCTTGCCCTTGATGACAAGCAAGGATATTTTCCCCGTTCAGCCTTTCAGTCTGTTATAAATGAGACAGCTGGATTTGAAAAATAAAAAAATAAAATTTATTCTGGCATAACAGCAAACTCAGAAAGCCACGATAAAAGGACAGCCCCGATCCCGGGATCGAAGCTGGGTGAACGCTTGGACAGGCCTCTATTGCACCTGTCCTCCCTTGTTCACAATTTCCGCCACCAAAGGTCCAGTTTTTATACAGTTTATTCTCCCTGAGGCAGGGTTCCTTTGTCCACCTTTGCTCAGATTGTGTATTCATGTGTCCTCTTTTGAGACTCCAGTCTTCCTGAATAAGTTTCCAGGCAGAGCAGAGGAGCTGATGAAATTTCCAAGAAGGCGAATTTGGTCCTGACAAGCGGTGCGCCCAGTCGTTAAGGCATATCTGATTTGGCGTGTCCTTGATTAATCACTGTTGATAGCCCATCTCTGAGGCTTCGACTCCCTTTCTGTTGCTGGTTTCTTTTCTTTCCTTTGGTGCCACCCGTCCTCTCACAGATGTAAATTGTTTTTTCCGGAATCGGCTTCTGCTTTCTTATTTTTATATTACTTTATTTCTAGCACGAATTATTTTATACAGACATCCCCCATAACAAGTCCATCTTTTCACATCTCATAAAATCACTTCACTGTTCCCATTTGCTGTGACTGACAGAAGAGTCCTACTGCCTCCTATATGCATCTTCCCTGTAGGAGGACGTGTCTCTGGTCAGCTCTATAGCACATGGGAGGTTTTAATCTTTCTGACTAGAGTGGTGAATTTTTTTGGCTGTTGTAGTTTCAGTTAGAATTTCCTGGCCAATGCACCATTTAAATATAGTCTTTCATCAATTCTTCAGGAGAGGAGTCTCTCGTTTATCATGGAATTCTCCCACTGACAACCTAGAAAAGTTCTCTTGTGAGTTGGAACTCTCACAGAAACAGCCACCCGGGAAAACCTGCTTCCATGTGATCTCCTCCCATTAGCAGCTGCCCAAGCTGCTTATGGGTCATGGAACTCAGGCATCTGGGGTGTCACCTTTTAAAGATAAGCAACTTCAAAGCAAAGGATTTCTCGTCTCAAGGAACAGAGATGTCTTCTCACACCTTTCACTGGTGGGGGAGCTTCTCATACAGTCCATCACAAACACCTTTGCTCAAAAATCCACAAATCATCTCCCCAAATGCATATTTTTCCATGATTTAAAGGACAATCTACCAATAGAGTTCATTTCCATAGTTCAAACAAGAAAGTCCAGCCAGCAGGCAACTCCTTCATCCTTCCTCTAATTAATCCTTTTCTCACTCTCTCCATCTGACTGTTATGCTGAGTCTTCTCTGTGCTCAATCACTTTGTCAGTTCTCACTCTGGGGAGAGCCAGTGCTTTGGAAGTCCCATCTCCTGGCAGAGTTAAAGCTTGCCCAGGCCTGTGGTGGCCATGTGATTTCTGTGGCAGCCAGGATTTTCAAAAACCGCGGGAATGGGGGAAAACTCAGGCAGATTTGGGAGCAGCCCGTCTGAGAAAGGCTCCTTGCCCCCACCCCTGGGTCTCCTTCAGGGCGGGCCCAGCTCGGAGCGGCCACAGGCTGAGGCTCCCCTCTCCCTGCTGGGGAAAGGGCTGAGGCCCACGGGCAGCCCTCAGGCCAGCTCCCCCCATAGGGGAGCAGCAAGGTGTTTCCAGCTGCTAAAAACCCATCCAGGCCGGGATGGGGGCACATCATCCCCTCTCCCGGGCTGGGAGTCACCGGGCCAGGCGGGTCTCTCGTGAAGGCCGGGCCGGGCAAGCTGAGCCATCCCGGCCCCTTCCAAAGGAGAGAGCCAAGACTGCCTCACCTCCTGTGAGGGCGGAAGGGAAGGAGAGTGATCCCAGACTTCCTTCTAAGACTGCGTGTTTCCCAGAGCTGTATTGGCTATTTTGGTTGTCAATTCAAAGGAAATTACCAATTGCATCTCACCACCTGTGCTAAACCAACACATCGGCATAGCCCAGAATTGCTAACATTCAGTACACTATTCCAAAGATATTACCTCTTCATAAAAATTCTTTTGTGTCTCGAGAGCATATAGCTTTTTCAGTTCCTTTCGATTTCATTTCAGTGAACATAAATTTAAAAAAAAAGTGATAATTAAAAAGCTAAACCAAAAGGGTTTTCATTTGATTGACTTGCCAGCATCAGAACCATTAAACTGCCTAACAGAACATGCACCAAGTTAAAAAGGGCAGATTATATTCTTCTTCTAGTTTAGGTAGAAATATGAGTACAAAATTCACCCTGGATTACTCCAATAACCAAGTTCCAGTTGCTGGAGGTTTTGGGGTTTTTTTCTATTTCATTTGGACATGGTGCATTTTCAAAAGGTGCAGGGAAATGTCAGAAGTTTTCTTCTCTTCAATCAGCAAACACACGTTTGTTAGAATATGGAGTGAATCCAAGCATGTGCAAGCTGTATTTCAGGAATAAAAGCTTTGATTTAAAGATTTAGATTAAAAGTTCTAATGTAAATTTTGGCTTATATTCAAAGTCTGTAAATCTCTTGGTCATATGGAAATTCTTACAGTAATGCAAAATCTCGTATAAAACTATCAAAACTGGGAAACTAATTTTTAATTCAATGGTTCACAACAAAATTTATGAAGTTCTGTTTGAATACAATTGGAATGTGAGAAATTTAAGCTGATATAAAGGAAAAAAAAATCAAAATGTTCATCAACTGCTAATTGTCTATAGTCATTTTCTGGGGCAGTCCTCAGAGGTGGTAAAACTTAACTGGCCCTGAACAACCTGATCTGAATAGATCTGCTTTCAGCAGGGGATTGGACTAGATGACCTCCAGAGATCCTTTTCAACCTAAACTGTTCTATGTCTTTCCCCTTCAGTGAAGATAAAGCAAAGATAATTGTCTTTTCTTGCAGCAAACTGTGTGTGCAGCATCTTGAGCTCAGACATATGACTTGTCTCTAAGCATTCTGCTGCAAATCTGTGTGAAAGCTCCAGAGCAGTTGTCTGAGTAAATGTATTTATAACCAAACTCCTAGAGATATATGCAGCCAAAGGGGATGGTCTGTGGTAACTGCTTGTGTTCCTGGGTTATTTAATACTGGAGATGACTAACACCATCAATTTACATTTTCTTACGCTTATTTGAACAATAATTGTTTCCAGTCTCAACAGGTATTTATCTGGTGCTGCTAATAGAACATATAGTTAAACAAGTGTGATCACTGATGTAGCATAAGAACCATACCTGAATATTTTGAGAAATTTCTCTATATGACTTGATGCTTGTTCATCTATATATTTATGGTGATCAGCCTCTGATAAACAACTCAATAAAAGTGAGTCTTCAGCAGGTACTTAAATACATAAAGGATAATGGTTTCGCATAGTTTGGAAGGTGAGCACAGCATTGGACCAGAAACTGTGAAAAGATGTAGATGCAGTGAGATGGACATAGGTCATGGTCTCCCAGCTTGGAAGAGCTCTGGTCTGTCGTGAATGCACTGATCAGTCCAGCTGGATAGAAACAGTAGGTCCAGGTTTCATAAGAATGTACAAAAGTTTCTGGCCAAAATCTTATCTTCCAATTCAGATGACATAAGACTTTCCCACCCATGTGATGCCTGAACTCAACAAGGACAGAAGATGCCTTGAGAAGAGTTCACTAGTTCTCTGCTTCAGCCTTGTTTCATTAGCAGGACAGATTTCCGCAAGCAAAGTACGTGAGCATCCTTATACTGGTTATTAATTATGAAAGCCAATAGCTCATTAGAGTCTGAAAAATGCTTCTGTAAGACTTTTTTAAAAAATCTGATTAAATTTCCAGTGAATAGTTCAAGGACTGTGGTTGTTTTGAATGGTCAAATGGGATTTGCCTCTTTTATTGACCACACTTGTCAAATTCTCAACACTTTGGTTCTCTGACCTTCCTGAGTGCTTCAATCAATACTGATTTATTATTTGTTCCTAGCTGGCTTCTGATGCAGCATACACAAGAAATTTAGGCATTACTTGCATTTTCCTGGTATTAGAAGGAGCTATTTATTTCTAATATAGAGAATTCTTATGGCCTCTAAAATACTACCCAGTGTATCTGCAGTACAGCATTGTGTACTCATCAGAAGCCATTTTTAGCAGTAGCTAAAAGATAGTAGCTATTTTTGATAAAAACAATAAAGGTGCCTGATGATTCTACTATTTTTAAAGAGGAAGAAATTCTGTTCTAGGATATCAACATTTGCCAAGGAGGAACTCCAAATGCTTCAAAGATTTTAATAGGAGTTTCAAAGCTTCAATCCTATCCTGTCTGCACAGTGATTTCACTGGTGACACATTCAAACAGCTTTCCTTTACTTTGTAGATGTACTCTTCTCCCAACAGACTAACTTTTTGAAAGGAATGGCCTTTTGTTCCAAACAAAAAGGCAACAGCATAGGAAGATGTTTATCCTAAACCAGATATAATCCAGCACTGCCTTACTAAGGTCACTTGCAGAGCTATGAGTTTTGTACAGAAGAACAAATGAATTTTGGGATTGGTTAGGCATACCAAAAAAAAACCTATTAATATTGCTGTGACTACACTCAGATTTACAGCAGTAAGTAAAAAAACATATGAAAGAAATAGGTAAGGAACGAATTTTTGGGTAATGTTAAAAAAAGAAAGAAGCCAGTGGAGATCATTCCAGTTACTATGAAATTAAATGAGCAACATATAACTTTCTTGAATCCCACTTAGGCTTATGAAAGAATGTGAATGAGGATGATACAAAATTTTAACATTTCAAACTAGGAACTCAAAAAAATTATCTGCACAATAGGTATGTTTCCAGTGCAGTAAAAAAAAAAAAATAAGCTCTTCCTTGGGATGTAAGTGACAGCATGGTCTATGCCCCAAAGTCCTTCTAACCTAATTTTAAAATACAATGAAGGAGAGTGGCAGGAGGGAGGAATGGTGGGAAGAATTCTAAGGAGAGGATTACAAGGTCACTTATATGTCAAGCACAAACTTCTGGTTCTGTTATCCAAATCAACTCTGTATTATTGAATTCAGTTTGCCTTGGAACCTCATTCATGGACACAGACACTGCAGTGGACATTAATATATCCCCTCAAAGCTACAGAGTTTCAATATATAAATGGAAAGCAAGGCAAGAATTTAAATGTTATGCTTAAGAATGGAAAAATCTTAATGTGCTGAATCTCACAGTTCTGTATTTTGAACATTTAATAAAAAAAATTAAAAATAAGTTAATTCCTGTAGGGATACAGATGCTAACATTTCTTGCAATACTACTACTCACTGGATATTATTGCTTTCCTAAGATGACTTTCACTTCTCCAAATAACTTCACAGAGTTTTGATAAGTATCTGATATTCTCTTTAATTCCTTAGTTTGGGGAGTTATGCCACTCTTTTGTTTATGTGATCTGAGGAGTGTTACACTTCCATTATATGAAATGCATAAAATGTAGCTAAAGGTACTCAGGAGTCAATAGCAAGGTCATAATTTACTATCAGGATTCTGCTGACATTTACAGACCATTTAAACTTTGTTCTTCTGCTTTATAACATCAGCATCAGCACAATCCTTGAAGTGTATCACTGCCTGCAATGTGGCAGTAATGGAACTCATATGAATAACTACCAAAGAATTAGAATTCCTGTTTATGATTTATCTATGCACCAACTCTAAAAATTCTAGTAAGAAACACTCAATTATAGAAGAGCTAAATTAAAATTAACATTGAACTGAACCTTTTAAAAAGAAAATTTTCTGTGAACTCTTAGTCTATAAAATTATAAGAATCCTTCATAAATTATTCTAATTTGAAAGTGATTACTTTTCTCCAGTGAGGACAAGAAATGTTTTTTCTCATGACACCATATAAATAAAATCATGCTTTCAACAATTACTGTAGTAAAAAATAATATTTTGGAATGTTGTAGATCTCTCTAAATATTCAAAATGTAACTATTGTGCTGAAATAAAAAGCTAAGTTTGCCATTATTAAAAAAACTCAAAAAGTGCCTGTCTTGGACAGAATTTGATACACCTGAAACATCTGCTAGTGGAAGGCAGCCCATAAAAAAATTGAGAATATCTATTGTCATAGAAAATTTTTTTTGAAATTTTAATATAACTATAAATTGTGTAAAATATTGACATATGTATGTACCAAATGTACAAAGACTTTCACAGTTACACAGATTCCTCCAATTTTTTTTCCTCTTGGTGGTGAACTAATGGATGTTCACCTTGTGGATTCTGTGAAAGCAATCTGAGCTAGAGGTTATATTCTAAAGTGAGAGAAGGAACTGCTGAGCCCAGAGGCAACAGAAGAGGAACAGGATCTGAAGCTGAAGAGAAAGCAAGAAAAGAGACAAAACAGAAGAGTCAGAATTACTCCTTGTCTTAAAATAGAAGAGGTGAACACTGAATAGGAAAAAAAAAACATTCTAAATTATTGAGGTGATAAGGTTAGTCTCACAGCCAGACTACTCTTGTTTAAATGTTGTGCCCTAGAGTACTGGTATAAAAAAGGCTGATATACCTTGTCATCAAAGCAGCAAAGCAAGCTGATGTACAGCACACTGGTCATTAGCCAAATGGTACTTTTAGTAATCTGATCTGGGCTTACCACTTTGAATTGAATGTTACATAATTCTTGAAATATAACAATGGGTTTGGAGTTGTTTGCAAGTTGGCTTGAGATACAGCTAAAGTACATTCACATCTACCTATGAATAGAGTATTGTATAAAAAGAGTCCTAAGCCGCTACACCTGAATATCCACTAGATACTAGATTCATTTACTATGTATTTGGTCTTTTTTACCATGTGATATCTTTGTTACTGTTCCTAATATATCGCTTGAGATTAAAATCACTGATTTCTGGAAGGCAGGCAAGAAAGCTCATCCAATAGAAGGTCCAAAAGACAATTATTCTCTGAAAGCTTAGCTGCAAAGTCAAAACCAGATCATGCTTGTACCAGGCTTCTAGTTGTCTTTGGCTGATTTGGTTCTCTGGTGAAAACAGATATCTTTTGTAAGAGTTCAAAGAAATACCTTTCTCTGCTAGGTCACATGCTCATATTTTTTTTGTATCCTTTTGTATCTTAATGCAGAAATTTCAGATTTCTTTTCAGTCTCTTTTTGTTGAACTGGAAGGAAAATAACTCTAGCCAAGAACTTTGACTCTATTATATTTGAAGTGTGGCTCCCTCAATTTCCATATTACCATGAGGATGCCAAAGAAAGATGTCAGTCCACTCCAGTGAAAAGAGCACTTCACACTAGTGTTTCTGTCTAGTGCTTCTTGCAGTTCCTTTTGTTTGGACCTTTCTCGTCATTCCTTGTCTTTTTGTAGGGCCTTTTTATTATTGATCTTGTTAGTTCATTTATTGAGCTTATTTGACCTGAAGTCCAGCTCCACTTTCTCCCTCATTCCAACCCTCCCTCATTCCAACTCTTAATCTGAGATTAAGCAGACAATCTTTTTCTTTTGTGGTCCTGATCCTTCTCACTTCTAACCTCCAGATATATAATGTATCATGAAATAATCTTGTCTAATTATGCCCTTGCTATGAAGCACAGTTGAACCTTCTTCATGCATGAAAAACACACTCAATAGCATGTTTTGAGAGAAAAAAATATGGCCATCTTTACCAGTAATGAAATAACTTTCTGTGCTCCCTGATTATCATGATTCAAGATCCTATAATGTAGTATCAACACTTATGCTAGCTCTTTCACTTTTCTTATTAGTAATTTTTTTTTTTAAATTATCCATAATAATGAAATATAACCTCTTTAGTCGGTTCATTTAAATGAGAACCTACAATGCAAGGAGGGTCTCTTGCAAATTCCAAGCTGAATAAAACTTCCAGAAAGATGAAAAAACATATAGGAACTTCCCACTCATCACTCAGATGCATGAGTGGTTCAGAATAAGGAGAAGAATTATGTCAAGGAGAACCTATACTCTCTAAGTTTTCATATAGGCCTCTTCCTTACCCCACCATTTCTAAATGCTATATCAAGGCTTACAGTTTGATGATTTGGCATTTCAGTATCTAATATGCTGATAGATTGAGTTCAGCTTTCTAAGTAACCTTGTTACTGCAGCAGTGTAATAGCTGTAACTATAATAAGGCCTCTTTTGCTGGGAGTACTGACAGTCATTCAGATTAGTCCAATTGACTGGTTAATATCATACTCTCATTATGTCTGCTGAAGTGCTTTGAGCTGTGGATAATTGCTTCTGGTTCTGGAAAAGAATGAAAGTTTCTCTTACAACTTAACTTGTTTGGTGGTAGAGCCTGTATTCAATTTAAATTTTTATGGGTGTGTCTAACAAATATATCAAAAGACACAGAATAATGATGTTGCTGTCTTAGCACTGTTGTTTAAGGATTTATTACAGCTTCAATAGGAACATCTGTCAGTAGGGTTGTTTCCATTGTCCTAACGAAACTGGAGGGCTTGGAAAGCAGCATGAAAGAAAACAGTGGGTTTTGTCCACAAGCACAAAATCTTTCACTTCTGCCAGATCTCTCAGAGGAATGTCTTAAATGAATTCAAATTAACAGCTTCAGTCTTTTTTTTTTTTTTTTTTTTTTTTTTTTTAATTTATTTTTTATTTTTTATTTTTTATTTTTATTTTTTTTTAACCTTAGAGGTTCTATATTTTCACTGGTTGTTCTTGCCAAAACAACTGGTTAGCAGAAATAGAGGAGGATTATAGGGAAGAAAATATGATATATACAGTGCCTTCCACAAATTATTGATTTTTTTTTTTATTTACTCACAAAGAACACAAAATAGTAACTCATATACACCCACATTTATGCATGTACAATTAACACCTTACCCTTACCTAAAAACTTACTCAGAGTAGCAGAAGCAACATAGCATATATACAGGTAATAATAACAATAACTTGCAGACATCAATTTAACAACTAACTTTGGCAGTGAGTAACCACATGGCTCTGAATTTAAAAAAATTTAGGTTCTATAACTGTGATTTGACTGTGATATGATGATATGACTGCTATTAATATATGTTAGCCAGAGAATCACATCAGGGCTGAAGCTGGGAGACAGTTGTGGAGGGTGTTTGATCCAAACCCTGTGCACAAGCAGAGTCATCTGTGGCCAACTGTCACACACCCAAAAGATATGCAAAAACTCATTTTACTAATAACTCACAGAACTCCAAAAATCTAAAGCTGAAACCAGTTCATGCTGCTACAGTTATGTCCTAATTGCTCTTGGTAGCCATGCTTGAGGTAGAGCTGGATTTTCACAAGGCAAACACTGTGAGTAAGGTAGAGCCACGCTGCTGGCCTTTGCCCTGGGTCATTTAAGTTGTGTGCCTAACTGCCTTTCAGAGAAGAATATTCACCCTCTTCAGTTTCCTCTGATAGTGTTATAAAAATGTATAGATATTTCAGTTAAGGAAGATAACATCCAGTTCTCTGTACCAGTAACCCCCTTGGGATCTTCAACAGGACAGCATAACTTTCTCATCACGTTATTTATGAGATTGGCATTGCTTCTGGAGCCTCATCATCCTTCCTGCAAGTGAACTATGATTTGCAGTCTGTAAACTGCAGTGTTGGCTGATCAAAACAGTAATGTGAGAAATGATTGATTAATCACTAATTATATACTTTGTCTTGCAAATTGAAGACATGAGAGGCATTGACAGAAAGAGTCTACATACACATCATCTGAACAGAACTCTGTGTGAGTCGAAAGGCTGTCCCCATGATTCCATTATATCCTTAAAAAAGATTTTTCACAGGAGTCTGTGATTATGTGCACAGGAAGATCTGCTACAGTGGTATAATGCAGGCTTCTAGGATTAGTATGTCACTTTTTGGAGGCTGAGCCTGGCTGCAAAAAGAATAATTTTCAGACTTGGCCCAGACCGCTGCTGACAAGTACAGTGCAGACTATATCACATTATATGCCACCACACATGGGTGTTTTATATTCCTGACCAGATGACACAGACTGTGACTGGCTCCCTGGTTTGACTCTAAGTTCTTGGAGGGTCTCCATATGAAAACAGTTGCAAGGCTTAAGCTCAAGATGGCAAACTCCCAAGGCTCATTAAAATATCTGCATACAGAACCATGCACTTTATTGTGATTCTCAGACTAGGAACAAGATCAGAAAGTACCATCTTCTAGACTGAATCTAGGCATTGGCTCATATTTCCCTATGTAATTAAATTCAACACAGGCAGTAAGCCCACTTTGTATAAGAAAGGGCAATCCATGAGACAGTACACATGTATGTGGTTGTGACAGCACACCACAGCAAGTACGTAGGGCATGTGGCCTGTGGGCCTGCAATATGCACAGTTATTGCTCATTCTGCTTCCTCAAGCGTCTTTTCCATTTCTTATGGAAAGAATTTTCTCCTCTCTCCTTCCTCCTCCCACCCTATGAACAGGTTCTGTCCCAGTCTACAAGTGGCTGTGCAAATATGCTTCACTCTCCCTCCCCTAGATTCAACTGCTCCTGTAGATGTACCCAGACAAACCAACATCACAAAGAGAAAATACTAATTTCCAATACTATAGCTTGCATAGAACATCAGTATAACCTAATGCTCACTTTTCAAAAGGTGTGTATCTACTCAGATTAAAAAAAAAAATAAATATAAGTACTTCTTTTCAGAAAAGAAGAAAATGGTTGTCACATAAGTTAAAAAAAAAAAATCAGCCAAGGGGACTGGTTGATTTTTTGATTTTTTATACTAAACCTCAGATATAGAAGAAAGCATAGTCAGATTGGAACCATTCTAGTCTCTGTATAAAAAGCTCTAAGGTAAGCCCTAAGCATCATCTCAGATAAGCCACGTCTTTTGTTGCTGTTCCTACACATCTGACTTGACTTGAAATTTCTGGTTTTTTAAAATAAGTAGTTTTGACTGGACATTTAATGTCCACTTATCCTAGTCAGTCCCTGAGCAACAAAGGAACTCTTCAGCTCAGATGCCAGATACAGGATGGGCGAAACATCAATCAAACCTGCATTCCACTGTTTATCTTGCAGAACAAGTATAAAGAAGGAGGGATTTACGTGATGATCGAGGCCATGCAATTTTCTATTCTTGAAAATCCTGAGAAATACGTGTAAGTGTTTTAAGATACACCTCTAATTAATCTTCATGTTATCTCTTACTTTTCTGCTTTCACAATAGAGTTGTACTATGCCTACTAAATATTTATAAGAAAATTCATGGCAGGTTATTAGTCTAGCAGTGTAACTAATAGCTATTGATGCATTAATAAGGGCAGGCAGTACCCTTGGGATGACCTGTGACCTTTCAGACATCTAGTTATAATGGGTCATTATACCTGTCTGATTTAAACATGTCATTACAGAAGATCTGTGCAGTTGTTAAAAAATTTGTTAACATATTCATGAAATATAATGAATTAATTATTAATCCATTGAAACAACAAAAAGAAAAGGTTAGTCAATCTATTCCCACATGATGCCTCAATCCTTTTGATGATGTATAACATATAGTTGCCAGTTTGTGCTTGATAGAAAGCAATTTAACAGCCAAGGGACTATAAGGCTTTTCTACTCAAGTCCAAATTGATTTTTAAAACTTTCATTTCTCTTATGTGTTCCATGGTTGGTTACTAATAGTGAAGGATTTTTGACGTTGTAGGGTTTTCTGGTAATCAACAGACTCTCACAAAGACATGTGGCTTCATGGCAATCTGCAGAGAATACAGGTTCACAAAAAGCTCAGAGCCCAAGCACAACCAGATAAATTCATAGACAATTATTACACTCAACCAGAGTTCACATGTCTGATTGACCATAAAGATCAGCCTCAATGCTTAATGCGTAGTTTATAGTGATTTCATTTTTTCTTAGTAAGAAGAGAACAGAAGGTAAGGATTTTGCTGTTTTCAAATTACAGTTACATAAAAGCTGTTTCCAACAATTTTTCATATAACTTTTGCATGTTATGTAAATATTTGAATAAACTCCTTTTGTAGAAGCTATGCCATAGCCAAACTGCCTTGCAGTGGGAAATTTCTATAAATAAATACGATTAAGTAAAAAGCCATGAACAATAAAGCATTAATGAATATTAAATAAAGATGACCTATATAACAAGCTGTTTACTTTACCCCTGTTTCAGAAAGGTTCATGTTCTTTGTCTCATCCCAGTCTGCAGACTGGGAAGGATACTAAAGGAATTAAGAATATTTTTACTGCTGTCAGACTAATAGGCTCTTTTGTCTAGAATTTATAATGAAAAGTGACACAATCCACATGGAAAGCTTCAAAAAGTACAAAAATATTAAAAAGAAGTTTCATGAAAATATTCACAATGTTTGATTTAAAATCACAAAACTCTGGCTCTTCAAAAAATTGTCAAGAGTTTTTGCCTTCAGAATTGACAGATAAATAAAGGGGCAGTACAAAGACTGCAGAGGAGTGAAGAAAGGTCAGAAGCAACCAAAGAAATTGTACAACTTAAGTCTTTTGAGAGTAACATCTTCTTTGAAATAATTATGATGCATGGCAGAAGAGAAGATATCTCATTGCTGGATGCATTTATTTCTGTTTGCTAAATCCAGCTTTAACAGAGAATACGTCTTACATTTGAAACTAGATAATCAGCAAAGGTAATTAGAAGAGGTGGGAGGAAGAAAAGAAGGAGGAAATACAGTTTCAATTTCACCTAGAGGGACAGACAAATGAATCTGGATGATTTATAACATATGAAGATGTCTCCCCTAAGTATATAAGATTTCTTCTGTCAGAGACAGATTTTGATGTCCCACACAGTGACAGCTAACCTTAGGATCCTAGAGCAGGAGACAAAACAATGAGCAGTACATGCCCAACATGCAAAGTGAACCAAGTATAAGAGCTGACATTTGTGATGCTACACCTCTTGCCTGAAGGGAGCAGACTCTTCTCACTGTCTAGTAGACACTCAGCCACTATGAAATCAAGAATGCAAGAATTAAGAGATTACAATGAGGTCTGGAAAAATGCAGAATAATTATCTGGTAGAAAGAAAGTTCATGAAAACACATTCAAAGAGAAGCACCTTCTTGTTGCTGGACAGATTCCAGCTTTTTTTCCCCTCATTCACTCAGGCTGTCAAGGTCCCTGTCTCACCAGTCCCAAGATTTGTGTTCTTTTGCCTTTTTGGTGGCCTGACAGAAAGCGGGCATGGAAGGAAATGTGTCTCTTTGTAGTGGCCTGACAGAAAGCAGGCATGGAATCAAATTTGTGTCTCCACTGTAATTTCCATTCTCAGATACCCCAAGCAGAGTGTAGTCTGCACTTCAGGGGTTAAGGACCTGATGAAGAGGGGGATGGAGGAACCAGATATGAATCTCTGTACACTACACAGAAGTGAAAGCTAGGACTTTGTATGCCATTGACAGATAATCACTGATATTAGCTGATATATATATGCCATATGGATATTTCCACCTCCCCACAGAGATTGTCAGCTAGTGCCCCCAAGTCCACATCTCAGTCAAATAAACTTCTCATTATACCTGGGCTGATGTTTTCATCACATACATGAAAGTACGAGGCATGTGCCACGAGCACCAGATTTATCCTAATGACTAAACTAATTTGCTGCAAACATAGCAATTTTCTCCTCTGTAAGCTTGAAAATAACTTGTTAGCTTTCCAGAACTCCTGAAAAATTCATATTGTGCCTCAGTTCCTCTTTTTTTTTTTTTTTTAGTATTTATGTCTCACAACCAAGGCAGAGCTTTTTCATTCTAGAAAAAACTAATTATCCAAATAGGATGGAATTGGATTTTCTTCCCTAGATTCTGTCACATCTTATCTTGACATTTAGTTCAGAAATATGTCATAAAAGTGAAAATAGGACGTTGAGGTGAGAATATGTGAACTCTTTCAAAGTTCCTCAGATCTCCAATTATAACTGCATTGTTGACTTGGGTAACTCTGTTAATGTGTGTGCCTCCACTTTCCTTTACTGTAGATATGAGTTATAAGCTTATCTGTATTGTGAAACTGCTGTGTGTGAAGACTTCCAATGCCAGATTATAAATTGCTTTCTGAGAGCCTCATAAAAAGGGTGAAACTTACAGCCAGTGCCAGGAATGATTATTATCATTAATAACAATGAGATGTGCTATGCTGTTAAAGTAGTAATTTTTTTTCTCCTTGTTGGATTAAGAAACCTTTCTGTAGTCTTTGTGTAATCAGAGATATGAAAAACATTTCAGGATCCTTCAGATAAAAGGGACAAATAAAAAATGTGACACGGATCATCACATTGTTAATCATGGCATTAAATATTCAGTAACCAAGCATTTATAATTGAGTGGGGTAAAAAATTACTTTGTACTACATTCCAAGCTCAGGTTTGCTGCGTGTTGTGGACAGGGCAGAACAGGCTGAGCAGGCAAAGCCAGCAGAGGTATTCTAAGAGCTGTGATTTTCTCTTTATTGATTGCTATCCCTGACTAAATGTCATCAGCTGCTTGGTGATTTACAACATACTGGTAATAAAACAGAGGGATATTAGTAGCAAGTCTTTTTTTTTTTTTTTTTTCTCCCTGTTCAACCTTACAGTTCATTCCTTGGTTAAGACAACACCATGGTGACAATCAGCATGCAGCAGAATGTAATGAAAGTGAAGAACTATGGGTAGATTATGCTGACAGAAAGACACCTTCCCTCATTGCACTGTAAGTGATAGCCTGTCAAACAAACATGAGCCAGTGCCTTTGAGCTGCGTCTAACAACACAAACCATTCAGTCCAAAAGCCTGAAAATTTTTGATGTTCAACTGAGGGAAAGTTGCAACAGAATTGTAATGAGAGATGATATCTTTCTCCAGCTCTGCTGAAGACAAGAGGCATATCTATGCCATAAAGTTATTCAATAAGCTGGAAATCCCAGTGGCCAGTATGCAACCTTATTGAAGCAAAAGTTCACAGTTGTCATTCTTCTGGCATGTTTATTTATTTGCTGTGGAGAATGGAAATTTAATAAGGTTTTGGAAAAAATCTTCCACAGTGGTAAAAACATTCACAATACATTTTTGATTAATTTTCTTCATCAAATCAGGACTTTTATTAAAGACCCTAGTAACAAAATACTTGTGCAAAATGTGCATACATATAATTAAAGTCTAAAAGGGCATTCAGGCAGAAAATTTGTTTTTAATTACAGGAGAGTAACCTTCAGAAAGTGTATAAAAGGGATCAAAGAGATTATGGTGGTGTGTGTCCAGCAAAGTTAAAATTCTACAAAAACAAAATACGCTTTTTAACTATGTCATCCAGTCAATAAATTGTGAAAGAAAGAAAATTAAAACCTCTTGTAATACACAGAGTAACACACATTAGTGATGTGAAAATGTGAAGCTACAGAAACAAGCAACCTAGTGCCTAGACTTATTGAACCTTTTAAGCAATCTGGAGACTGAGATCCTTTTTTAATATATATTATTAAAGATACTGCTGTGTTGTCTCTACTGTTGACCATGCTACAATCTGTGAAGTTTAAGTGTTAATACTTAGGGAACTTACCAAATTTTAGCCAAAATATTCATATTTTAATAAGAAACATTGGAAAATAAATACAAAAAATAGGGGCTTATTCAAGTATGGAAGGACTTGTATTAACTAATTTGATAATTTCCCTTGGTTTTGTTTTTTGTTTTTGGTGGGGTTTTTTGTTTTTTGTTTTTTGTTTTTTTTTTTTTTTTTTTTTTTTTTTTTTGGTTTTTTGTGTTTGTGGGGTTTTTTTGTTTGTTTGTTTTGTTTTGTTTTTTGGGGGTTTTTTGGGGGTTTTTGTGTTGTTTTGTTGTTAATTTCTCAATCTATATTACAAACTGAAAATATTTATTCCTTATAAAACCAAATAAATCAAAAGTTCTTACCCCAGTGATTTCTTTCCCAGTTCTACCTAAATGTCAACACAAAGTGAAGCAAGGAAAAAAAATTTAAAGTGTTTTAAAGGTATTTCAGACGAAGGCATAGTCTTGAATTTATCACATTTTGAGCTCAGTCTGAAGGTCCTTAGATTTGCTGGTTGAGAAATTACATTTTTTGCTTTTTAGCAGTAGGATTTATTGTTACAAACTCAAACGAAAAATAAAACCTTCCAAAACAATAGTTCAAAGCGATGAAATGTTGATTATATCCCAAAAATTTTGTTGAGAAAAAAAAATCTAAAACAGTTTCATAAACAGCCTTCAAAAGATCTTGAAGCAAATAATTGTGGAGTGCAATGTGCATTAAAAGTCTTCTTCACCCATTAAAAATGCGATTCATTTATATTCTTGTGATTAAGTTTGAACTTCCTTTTTCTTGGTAAGAAGAGTGTTCTTATTTGTAGACAGCATAAGATGGATGACGTCCTTAACTACTCAAAGCTTTGTTTTCAACTGCTATTGTAAATGTTAATTTAGGTATACATCAGCAGGCTATAGTTTGCAAACAGATGCAGGAGAGAATTCCCTGCACACCAGCACAGCTGAATCAAAGCCATCTCAAAGCTGCATTCTGCATAACTGTGGCTAGTGTTATACAGATTCTGCACTATTAAAGCCTTCCTGACAAATGAGGTTTATTAGCTTTGTCTCATTTTCTTGCTTATCATACTTTTAAAATTCGTTCATACAAGTTAGTTCATTGTAGATGGTGAAAATCTTAAATCAGAAGTCCTTTGGAAGGTTCCTCTATTTGGGATTTGGCTTTATTACCTCTGTTAAATGATAGGATTTTGCTTTTCTTCTCAATTCTGCCAGATGACATGATTTCACACAATCGTTAGAGGATGAACTCTAAAGTTACATCTATGGTGATATATTAAATAGTCAAGGGACCAATCTCTATGGCAGCAGACACCTGGCACAGAATTGCTTGTCCCCATAAAGTTAAATTTCCTTAGTTCTAGGCCACTGTTGCCCCATTTTGTTCGTCAGAACTGGTCCATGGCCCATGTCAACACCTCTGCCCTGCCTGGCATCACTGCAAGAGACTGGACTACACGTTTGACCCTGTACATGACCAGTCACTAATACTTACTCATGTCCTGGCCTCAGGCTTCCTAGCTAGCAAACAGTGCTCTTTAAAAGTGTTGCCTTGTCTAAGTTCAGAATTCCTACATGCCACTGTGCCAGAATAGAACAGTCTTTCGTGTCGATTGCAGAATGTGTACTGATAAGTTTGCTATCAAATTCTGCAGCCATTGTCTGCAGATTTCATTGTTATTGTCACAATGGTGATGTGATTGCAAAGGAAACAGAAGGAAACTAAGTAATCAGTGTGTCTATCAAAATAATGACCAGTCATTTGGTATTCTAAAGGGGCTGTGTTATAAACACATGGAAATGAACACCAATCTATTGTGTCGCCGGTTTTTATAATATTTATATACTATTGTTCTTGTTTTTGCCAAAAATATTCTTCTTTTTTGCCCATGCTAGATCCCCATCTGCTCTAGCCCTCACTAATGTGCAGTGAAAAATAATCATAGATATGGCTTACTGAATGCAAGGCTTCACTTTAATCCTATTTGGTTTGTGAATACTTAGAATTAAAAATGGTAAATGATAAAACTTATAAAATTATGCTTATAGATGCCAATGGAAACTAATTGAAAGTAGTTTGCATTACCTTTGCCAAAGCTTGAAGTTCTCAAACTGCTTGGAAATCATTATGAGTTTTAAAAGACATACGACTAACTATGGGTTTGATTGCTAAGCTGCTGCCTAGGTTCTTCTTCCCAGGAGTAGCTGTGTCTTTATCTCTGCATTCCAAATTCCATAGGATTTGACAAGGAATGTATGAAAGCCAAAGCAAATCAATTGCAAACCTTATTAAAAAAAAAAACCTAAAGAATAAACACACCGTAATTTAGAATATTTTTTCATAAAATCTCTATATCCTTAATGTATTTTTTCTCAGAGGTGTCATGAGCAACCAGCTACATAGACTATTATATTCCCCACAGAGAATCAATTGTTTGAAATCCATTTTTATCTAAAACAAGGTAACAATATTAACACATCCTTTGCCTCATGAATACTAACATCAAAGAAATGAAAATAAAATGTGTTTTTTAACAAACAATAGAACATCTGAGATACACAAGTAGTAAGAAAAATTGGGAGAGAGGAAATAAGCTGAAAGTTTTGTCTCGGAGCAATCAAAACCAAGCATTTTTTTTTTACATAGTAATATGGAAGCATGCATTAATCAATACTCTAGTCCAATTACTTTTTACTCTCATGTCCTGTCTGCTTCAAACATTTTTAGTCACTGGACATCCTCTTTTTAATGATGCAAGTATGGGAAGTAATAGCTAAATTTGCTTTGCCAGACATCCAACTAAGGACAGACAGCAAAAAAGAAATAGAAAACCCAGCAAAAGAGCACCAGGAATTGCATTATTTCACTGTTCCCTCCAGCAGAGACTAAAAGCAAGCTACCCACTGTCAAACCACCATGATTTTTGCTCTTTCTTGCCCTTCAGTTCTTACTAAAGAAATCTTTCAGCTCCCTTGATTTTGTTATTAGAATGAGTAAAAATATATAATTGAATATTGATTTGGCAAATTACCACACCTCACAAGACATCTACTATTAGCTAAACATCACATTATTTGAAGTAACACTGAACACTTTTGAAATACACAATTTATTTCTTCTCTGCACTAGGAATGCAAAGAGAAATACAACATCTCTGCTTATATTTTGCCTGGTTTTTTTCCTAAATTTTCAAAAATGTAGTCTGTTTTTCTCATTTAGGTTAATTCTTGCAGTTTCCTACATTGAAATCTACAATGAAGTTGTAACCCTGAATCATGTTAGGTCTGCAAATTAACCAAGAGAAGTGTATTATTCTTATAATGATTTGAAGCTTCCTGCAAAAATTTATGCTGGTGATTAAGTCCCCAGGAACTTTTATGTCCCCTCTTGTTGCAGGGATTACTCAGGAACAGGAGGGATGCTCAGGCTGCAACTTCACAGTGCTCCACTTTTACCTGATTACAATTCCCATATATATTCACCCATAAAAGATAAGAACAACTGATTTTTGGTCAAGACATTTAAGAAGCAGAATAGTACTTTTATGCCCACTTCAGACATTCAATAGAAGTGTGAAAAAACCTTAGCATTTTCTGTTTTCACTACCAATTGAAATTGGTACTGAAATGTGGCTATCTTGGCCACATACAATCATTTCACAGAGAGAGTATTTTTAAAAGGTATTACCACATTACTATATATAAAACTTCATTCTATACATGTTATTTTGTAGGCTGACATAACAGATGACCTGCAGATAAAGCAAGTCTGACAAATAGAAAGAACCTGGATAATGGAAGACTGATATGTAGAATATTGTTAAAATAAGAAAGAATGGGCTAGTTTGGAAAATAACCTTGGGAGTACAGGACATATTATCATATCAGACAGACCTCATTCTATCCAAGGTAGTAATTGTATCATAGGGGGGTGTTTTGTTTTGTTTTTGGGGGGTTTTTTGAGGGGTTTTTTGTTTGTTTGTTTGTTTTTTGGGGTTTTATTGTTTGTTTTTTTGTTGTTGTTTTTCTCTTTTTGGAGGGGAAGTGGAGAAAGAACTGATATTTAGTTTAAAACTAGTAAACACATATAACTGAAGAATGGTAGAGGCAACATGGAAATCAGGATGGTTTGTGGATACATGACCCAATGTTTGCAGGCAGAGGCAATAAAATCTTTAGGACAGTTGATATGGTATGAGAAACACTGAAAATGGGGAAACTAAGCCAGAGGTGGACATGGCTCTTTTTAGAGATTTTAGAGAGTATGACATAAAAATGCCATGAAAACAGTTTCAGATTATGTATTTCCACTCTACAAATGTCTTTGACAGGCAAGGAATAAGAAAATTATTCCAGTGATTTGGATATTCACATGTAAATACCTACTGCAGTCAATAGGATTTGACACTTAGCAGACCCAGACTTACTGGATAAGAGATGCTGCCTGACACCCTCGTACCCAATGGTGATTTCGAATTAATACTGTCTATAACAGTATGTGTGGCAGAACAGCAGAACAACAACAAGGACAAATCTCTCAAAGGCTACTCACGAAACCATTTCCTCCTTCTTCTTTCCAGTTTTCCACATGATTCTGCACTATGAATCACCAGGCTCAAATCTGTGTTTCTCAAAGTCTTTGGAGAAACAGTCTCAAGCTGTCTGGGAAAATTTTTTGCACACTAACTATTCCATAATATATTTATAGAAAGTCACCTTTAGCTGTGAGTAATGTTAAAAGCACTTGCTTATGGGAAAGTCCTTTACAGATCAAAAGACAAGAGTTTCCTAAAAATGTTAATTACTTATTTTGTTCCAGCCAGTAAGCACTGTGTGGAAAAAAAATTATGGCAATGTCCCATAAGGATTGCCTCCCCTTTAAAAGCATCTTCATGAAAGCAGCAGCAGTTCTTATTGATACCAATAACAATCTTTTAGCTGATAAGAAATAATTTATATAAGGACCATTAAAAGCTTGCTTTGTCACATTGTTTCTTTACAGGAAAGAGATTGTAATGAACATACCATTAATTTCCATGAAGTTTAGAAATTTTTCTCTGTGCTTCCCACATGAAAGTATTAAAAAACATGTAAGTGGAAACTCACACTACTTGCCATCTAAATGGCAGAATGAAGATCCTGCAGTAGTTCTCTCCCTTATTTGAATACTTTGTTGCATATCTAGCACCATCTTATAATTATATGCTTATAACTGAACCCAAAACTTCCTGTTGATTTTTTCCTATGGCCTCTGAAATGAAAGGCAAGGCTTCTACTTACTGCAGTGGGGCTGGGCATTTACAGGATATAACTATATGCAGAGGGTTCCTTCCATGTAAATGCTATTATTTAGCAGCTCTACCAGCATGTGAACAAGTATTTATAATTGGTTTATTTCTTGTTTCCTTTCTTCATACTTCATATCCTCAGCCAACTTTTATTTTTTTTTCTGACCCCAAAAAGATAGACATATCATTAACCTCAAATATGTAACTTTGTCAGAAACACTTTTTAAAGGAAAGATAGATTTGTCATTTAATTAGAAAATTTGGATTAGAGTTCAGAAACAGTTTTATCTGAATCCTCTTTTAATTATCAAGCTTGCACTGTCTTCCATCATAACCTCAGATTTCTGGGTTGAGGTTAAAATAATTTCCTTTGCAGGAAGCCCTCGCATAACACACCTGATACCTGAAGCCCTTGTCATAACATTAATTTAGATACTGAACTCATAACAAATTCAGAGGATAGGATATTCTTTTAAAAAAAGTGTATGTGTTTTGTTTGTTTTTTCTAGAAGGATATTCAGAATACATTTACATATTTCTAATGAAATTGTACCTTATTCTTTAAAGGCTTTAGATAACTTCTCCTGCATTATTTTTTATGTATATATTTATTTTAGCTCCTCTTGATTGGTATTTAAATCTCCCAGGGCAACAAGGTCATTCAAATAATGAAACGACTCTCTGTCTTTTTGTTTCCAAGGTCCTACCTTTCCCTTAATGGACCACTTCTTCCCTAGAAGGACTATTTCTTGAGGAATATGTCTCTATTCAAAGTGCCTTAATCCTTCAGAGTTTGGCATGACAACTGGATTTAACTATACAGATCGGTTCTCTACATTTGGTTAACTTAGATACTCTATAAAGACGCCTTAACGCTCACAGTTTTTATGAGAACTACAGTGAAAATTGACAAGTAGTATACATGGAGTGGGGGATGAGTCCAAATAGCAATAAAGCCTTTTGCACGCTGATCCTGGTTCACTCATGCTCCAAGACTGCTGTATGCAAACCAGCTTCTCCCTACAGGCTTGGCACCTCCAGTTATCATGACACTTTGCATTAAGTAATTGGATCTTCTCACATGTACCTACAAAATACCATTCAAACGTCCTGTTAGAAGCTAAAGGATGCAGACATTTTCCTCCCGGGACAGTGTAAATGTTGCTCAGCTCCCAGGTGTTGAGCAAGCAATTCTGAGTGCCATCCTGGGGGCAGGGAGTGCCTGACCACAGAGACAGGCTGCTGTCAGTGCTGCTGATGGCTGTGAAGCTTGCTGACCCCATTCCAGGTTGAGTTCCACCTACATTTTCACACTGCAAAAAGAAGACAACGACGTCTCACGTCACAACATAGAAAAGGTGGCCAGGATGAACACAGAACAGAAAGGAAGTCTGCTGCCCTTGGGCTGCTGTTCTCAAGATAATAAGTCCAGCAAACAGGGAGTTTAGTTTCAAAATCTATGCGTTTATGACTAAAAAGAATTTCTGTGACTGTTTTGTAGTTTGGAAAAAAAATGGCCATTTCCTTCCTTCAAACCACCCAATAAAACACACCTAAGTTTTTAAATTAAAAAAAAAAAAAAAAACAAACAAACCCAAAATTGAAATACTTCCCATTTGGAGTCACTGTTCTGGTGCTTAATTGGAAGGGTCATTCAGATCTCTGGCACTCCCATTTCCTTAGTAGGAGGATTTCCTTCTGTTCTTTCTTATTATATCATAGCTATTTCCTGCTACTGCTGAATATCTTTTCTCCTACCTGATGGCAACAGTAGTTGAGATATAACAAATAGAAATGTTAATAGGAGAATTGTATTTACTTCCTGATTCCATCCTAGTGTAACTATTATGCACAGTGACAACTGAACATTTGACAACGAATTTATACGTTGGGGGATTTTTTCCCCCATAATGTTATTTTTTGTATAATTTTTAAGACTACAAATATTAATATATAGAAAATACCTCAACATTGTTATATTATGTATGTAAGGAAGTAATTTTACAGCTCAAATATTAACAAACTATTAAATGTAGCAATAATTAATCATCACTGACACATTTTCTTCAAAAACTGGAATTGTTAATTTTTACAATTGTAGTTGTTAACACAGGCATGATAAAGAGAAGACCTCACAAATCAACAAACCCAGAGAAAACCTCACAAGTCAACAACAACAGCAGAAAGGGAACAATAACCAGAAAACTGTAAAGGTCATTCTTTTCTTTTTATTTCTTGGCATTTCCCCCAATAAATATCTTTCTTGGAATTGAGAAGTGTGTTTAGAGGAAAAGCAAACACATTTTATGAAATGTAGATAAAGGGAGTATGAGTATGTCTGTCTGTGTATGTGTGTGCATTAAATGAAGAACAACAGAAGGTTAGAGATTATCCTCAAACCAGATTAGAATATTTTGTTTGCGGCAAATTAAATGAAACTAATAAATATGTAAATCATACTATTATTATGTAAATTGAAGAGTTTCAATATTCTGTTTGGTGAAGAACTGTTTCAGTACTTTCAGTTAAAAATTACAGCTGTGTAAGTATCATGGATTTTAAGAAATAATTTCTTGACAGATGATGAAATATTGGAAAATTATTATTTCTCTATCACATTCCTTCCTACAACCACCTTAGTAACAGATTCAATCAAAACCTAAATGCTATTATAAGAAATTAGTGAAAGAACTGTACAAGACTGTTATATTTTCTTTGGCTTCATTCATTATGGAAAATGTCCTATGAAATGAATCTTTGATAACAGGCAAACTTTATCATTTTCTTTCTAGGAAATCCTCAGTCAACCAAATCCCTCACTCTGTCACACACATACATGAAGATAAATAAGGTCTCATTTTCATTTTTTTAATCTAATCATCTTGTCTCTTCAAACATTTTCATAACAAAATTATCAGGTATTGATAACCCTGTTGAGAAGATTTCATCATTGTCATTAAATTTTTCATATGAAAGAATTTAGTATTGTTCTACTTGTGCTGGGATAATGAAGGACAGTCTTCATTCATTGCAAGAAAAGCTATAAACAACATTTGTGAAGAGTGGCAATATCAATGTTATTTAAGATGAGAACTAAACAGTCGCCCTTTGGATGTGACAGCCCATCCACATTTAACTGTTACACAGGTGAAACTGGCCTTTCTGCTTTTCAGTGACGTTTCAGGCAAATCCTATTAGCAAATTTCATGTTGCTAATCACTTTGGGAGATCAACAGATCAATGCTTACTGGCCTTTTGATGACAGTTACCATGTTAATTAGCAACATGAAACAGGAACACAAAGGGATGTTGGGTTTTATACCCAAAAGAACTGCTTAGAAGAGTCCTGACTGGAAATCAAATGCTACATGCACAAATTCTCTGGTTCTATAGGAACAAACCAAAGATTGCATCACACCAAAATTCTCTACCTTTAACTCACTCTTGCCTAGAAATGGTAAGAAGTGCTTATCTTTGTCCTGTTTCATGATGGACAGTGTGAAAAGAAGTACTGTAATATCAAGAAGATATAATAAACTTAAAAAGGGAAATAGAATATTTCTCAGTCCAAAAGTGCTTCTATGATCTTTTCTGCAATTTCTATGGTAAAGTGTCCTGATGGGAAAATTAAAAGAAAAAAAGAAAAAAAAAAAAAAAAAAAAGAAAAAAATAAGAGTGTGCTGATAGGCTGCCTTGCTAAGCACAATTTCACCCTGCTCACAGCTGATGGGCTCACACTGAAGAGGCAAAGGTGCAGTCAATGGCAGCTGGCAACAAGTCTTGTTGGAGAAAAAAAGAGTAAGGCTGCAGCAGTACAAAGCCATTCACACTTCTCTTTCTCTAGTCTGATATACATTATGTGGAATTTGCCTGGATTCTGCAGCCTGGAATGGTATGTGGAAATTACAGAACCTCAGCACTGAGGCTGCACCTTCTCCTAACTGCTCTTATATCAATTCAAGTGTATGGCTCTAAGAGAAAGAACATATACTTCTAACACCAGGAACCTGTATCATATTACCTCTTATTTTTAAGTTAGTTAATATCCAAAATAATGCATTGTGCTGCATCTGTGCTGCATTGCTTACTACTTAACCTTAAATCAGATGCGCAACAGAAAATTTGGAATGGCTTCTGGATTATTTCATTCACCTTTTCCCTATGGGGACAGGAAAAATAACTTATTCTCCACCACAGAGGAGGATATATGAAGTGTGTCAGTAATCTGGTTTAAAAATGCTCTCAACATTGCAACTGGAATGTCCAATGTAGTTTTTATTGCCCAGATTACTGAAGTTTCATTTGCAAGGAAAACCAATGACAGTGGAAAGTGCGGTGAGGATGACAATTAACAGTGTAATTTTACTGTGTAAAGTCCTGCTTATCAAACTGCCTGCAGGGCATTTGCTGTAGAATTTGAGATCACCAAGGACATTATGATCTTTGGATGATGGACAAATGTGGTTATTAAAGGTGGATTTGCATTTGCATAACTAAGCAACAAAAGGGAAAAAAAAAAAAAAAGAGGGGACTTGAAATTTGTAAACCACTCTTTTAATTACCTAGCCTGAATAATAAAAGAATTGATTGTTCATCACACTCTTCTGAGACATAAGATAGAGATTTTATTAGCAAGTGGATGAAGACTGCTATCAGTCGCTTTGAAAGAAAATTGGACATAGCTTTTCCAGAAGCAAATAGCCCTGAGTAAAAGATGTTTGCCCACCTTACTTATATAAAGGTTTTGACACTTCCTAGAAAGAATAATGAACACTAAGATCTAGAGATACGCTTTGCCACTAACGCTTTTAACTAGCAGATGAGGCCCCAGAGTCATTTGAGTTTTCAGGGAGAAACTCAGCATGGATCAAAGCAATCAGAGAGGTAAGTGTGTAATCAGTATATGATTGAGATTATTGTGGGAAAGATAATCAGCAATTTCAGTCTCTCAGGAAAACTGTTGACCTGCACAGCAGGCATTGTATTTTACTCAAGAAGCAGAAAGACAAACAGTTAAAAGTAATGACTACTTAGAGATGGAATAGGGGGATAATCACAAACCAATTATTTTAAAAGAATCATAACTTTAGAAGAGCAAATTATGGACCATAAAATAGGAGTTAAAAAGTCAACCTGAATTCCAGTGTAAAATATATAAAAGGAAATTATGGAAAAGGATGTGTCAATTAGTCTTTCATTTCTGAAGAAAGGGAAGGGAATATGACTGAGCAAATGTATGTGATATATAAATAATGAGGAAACTAAGGGATAATGTCAGACTTCCACATTAAATATTCAGCCAAAACTTCTCATTTAAGTTTAAAAAAACCTAAAGGAGTTAGGGAGGATTTCAGTTCTCCACATGTACTTACTCCATATCTTCTTGGGTCACCATAAGTAAGACTTTCAGAGGTTCCTTGAGATGCTCAACAGCATTGCCTTGCAATGAAATGTAAATTTCTGTTACTTTAATTCTGGAAATGAAAAAGTTTTCCAAGTGATTTGGGAAACTACTTTCATTTTTTTTTTTTCATTTTCTTAGCTCTCTCTCTGACTGCAATGAGGTATTATAAAAGAAAGAATGCATTAATAGAGTTATTTTGTTTTTATAGTGATCACAACCAGTGAAAAATATGGATATCTGGATGGAACACTAGAGGTGACAAACAGAAGTAATTTTCTCTGATTCGTAAATGACACATTGCAGACAAAGAAACACCTAGAAGTAAACACCTGTGAAAGAGAGCTTGTCTCATCTCATTGCATTTTTTCCTATCTTAATGGGAAAAAATCAGAAAAAAAAATCAGAATTGGTAGTATAGGAAATCTCTTCTGTATTAAAGAAAGAAAAATAGTCTTGAGAAGCAGAACTATTCCTGTGCAAACTCAGACATGTCACAAGATTGATAGATGGGACTCTAACTGTCGAGAGTCCCATCTACCAATACCCTTGGAATGTTATAAACTGTACAGCTAATTGCCCTATTGCTTATTTTTTTAAAACAATACTTATGCTAGGATGCCTACCGAAAATTTTGCACCACATGCATGCTGAGTCTCACTACACTGTAAAGGTAATTTATTGTGCAACAGACTCAAGATTCACAGAGATAACAAGGACAAGCTAGTGAGAGCTCCTGCACAGTATAGTGCTTAGACTATTCCCTGGGTTGTTTTTGCATCCTGATCTACATATCTAGCTCCTTACCCAGATCTTTCCCTCTTTATTAATTGTTGTGAATTTTCTGCATAACACAGCAATAAAAAATGTATTAATTTAAAAAATATGTCTTTTTACAAGAATAATAATTGATTAATTAAGTATAATATTGCAGTGTCTTTATTCCATTTCAAAAGCTCTGGGTTTAAAATTTCATCAAGAAATAACATCTGCAAACAACAATTATTAATTATCACTAGTGTGAAACAACTTCTATAGAATTAGTATAAACATAAAAGTATATATGCATACCTAGTGTTATGTGAGATAAGTTATATTTCCAACATCTACACTGCAGGGCCTTGAGACACCTAGAGTAGCTCTGAGAAACTGTGTACTCAGGGATACAGTAAGAAACAAGAAAGAAGGCATCAAATTGGAAATAATATACCTGAGTTTTGAAGAGTGTTGCCACTCAAAACAAGATTGAATTGCAATGAAACATAAATCCCTTTAAAGCTGCTGTTTCTGCCACTCAGATAAAGTAAAAGAAGAGAACTTTTTGAAGGATTGCTCCTGTGACATATAATCATCAGCTACAGCTCTGCCTAAATATAAGACAATGGAAGGTCAGGAAGAAACGTTGAGAGACATTCCAGGTGTTGGACTTTGCAATTTATTAACCACCTTAAAATCAATATTAGACTTCACAGGTGCCTATGGCAAAACTACAGGACATATGATCAGAATATGAAAATAAATCAACTTCATCTGCCAGAAAAATGTGTACAACATACACTGGAAAACATCACAAATGCTAGTACACCATAGCTAACCTAGATATGCAAACTGTATTAACTTCATTAAGATATGTGGCATGCAAAATTATACATAATAGAGGTCATTACATAGGATAAAACACTGCAGTATAAGATCTAAAAGAAGTGTAAAATAGATTTGACTGTCATTTGCCTACCCAAGGAAATGATGGCACACTGGTGAGAAATCAATCTTAGGAATAGAATTTAAATATTAAAAATACAGAAGACCTACAAAAGCTCTTTGAGATGTGCCAGAACTTAAACAGTATTAATGGATATACTTATTCCAGACAGGGACAAATCAGATTATGAGTCAAACCAGATTATGAGTGTACCAGCAAGTCCTAGTGTGAATTGAGTTATGGAAAAGTCTACCATCAAGTACTGCCGAAAGAGACAGTAATAGCTAAATACTGTTACATTTTGAAAAAATGTGCAAATTGCTAATTTTTTTTTTCCCTCAAAGTAATACAGTCTCTGAGATGATAATATTAACCAAAAAAAAAAAAAAAAACAAAAAAAAAAAACAAAAAAAAAAACAAAAAAACAAAAAAAAAAAAAAAAAAAAAAAAAAAAAAACACCACACCAGCTTCACCATGACAGCACTGGGCTTTCAGAAGAAACAAAAACACACAAATACACTAGACACTCCTACTCCCTATCATTTGCGAGTGCTTTCTTTACTGATGCTTTCAGTTTCAGAATTGCAATTTTCATGATAATGTACAAATGGGAACATTGAGACACATATACACACATATATATATTTATATATAAAGACATGGCCCATTTCTTACGTGATTGACAATATATCACAAAATTATTTTTATCAGTTAAGGTGGGAAGCATATTATTAAAATTTGTAAAATCATAGAATAGCTTGGGTTGGAAAGGGCAATGAAAGGTTATCTATTCCAACTCATAGATCAAATTGTCTAGACTGCCTCTAAATTCCTTCTAGGAGTAATTGTAAAAAAAGTGTTTCACCTCACCATGAAGTAGAGGCTGGATTGTCACCATGCCTTTCACTGCAATGGCTGTTAGAGGCATGAAACAATGAGACACACACACCTGAAGGCAGGTGAAGTGAATCCACTCTGTACTGCTGTCTGCACTGGTACCTGCAATGCACAGTGTTAAGATAACCAGCTTGGCTCCTTAAAGCTGTATTATCAGCATTGCAGGAGTGTGGAAAAAAGGACATCATCAAAACAGGAACAAAAAGGCTGAACGCTGTCAGCTGCTACTGACACACCATCGAGAGAAACAGCAGTATGAAGAGTGCTTAAAGGACTAGAATTTCAGTGGGATTAGGACAAAAAGAAGATGGTGCAAGTCCCCTTATCACCGAACATCTTCCTACTGCTCTGAGTACATCGGAAGAAGTACATTAACATAGTTCTGCCCAGACTAATATACTCTACTTCCTATCGTGAGTCACAGCAGTTTTAACTTGTATAAAGGGGCTACCGTGGTACACAGAGATTTAATCTTCTCACAGTGAGCATTCCCAGTAATAAGCAATCCTGGATCACATTGACAAATGTGTTTCAGATAAGGCTATGAGTCATTCCGAGGGAACAAAAGTAGCCCATTTGAGTCTCGCTGCTGCTGCAAACACGTACTGAGTGCCTTTTAGAGCCTTCCTTTACAAAAATTTCTTACTGCCTGCATCCAGACAGACCTGTTGTCATTATTTTGCATTTAATAGAATTTCTATAACCAGGTAAACCATACTTCTTTATCTGTAGTAATCCCAAACAACACTTAGAGCAGTGCTCTAAGTATTAGGTAATGTTATCTAAGATTTCAAGATTTGTTCCAGATTTTAAGAGCTGCTACCTCATCTTTTAGACTAATAATCTTGAAGTATTTTATAATATTAATTATTTAAGCCTCACAACACCTTTGTGAGCATAGTCAAGGTAATTGCAATTAGTGTCACAGTTTTAGACCTGTGATGAAAAGCAGCTCAGGGTTCTAGGCATTAGATGCCCCAGCTGAAGATACAAGTACATTTGTGTAGAAAGACAAAAAGTATGGAAATTAATCCAGAAATCAGCATATTTGCTTTCTATTGACATGCAAACTGAATGCCTTTATACTAGTTTCTTCCCTGAAAATAAAGAAGCCACATTTGCAGAGAAGGTCATTTCACCAAAACGTATTTTTTCAATATAGAGGAAAAGATGAAAATGGAACAAGGAACCAGCTACAGAAAGATGTATACCTCATCTTTTTTATTTGTTTGGTTTTGGGGGTTTGTTTGTTTGGGTGTTGTTTGCTTTGTTTTTTGTTTTTAAGGAAGAGGATCAAAGATACAAAAGTGACAACTGGCATGGATTGAGAATAACGATTTCAAATCCCCAGCTTTCTGTGCCTCTCTCTGCTTCCAGTTAATATGGGTGTGAGTTTTAAAGTACAGTATAGGATATAAATGGCTTACATAATTTAATCAGCCACCTATGTGTGAGGAAAGGTATATACACATGAGGAAAAGCTCATACATCAGCCATAAAGAACCTTTGGTCTTCAGCTTGTTCTATACTTACACACTTTTGTGGTGTATTTATACCTGGTTTGCTTACTTCTACTCTAGAGGATGAAATAGATTAAAGCCAGAGTTATCCCTCCATAAGAAAAAGTTGGGGTAAAAATTGTCAACTAAAAGTTTTTTCTCAATGTTGACATAGTCCAAAAAAATTGAACTCTGCTTGTAATCAAAGATAATAAAGAGGACAAAGCTTTACCCCTTGAGAGGTCACAGGAAATATTTCACAGAAAACAGACAAGGTGAAGATATAGATGGCTTATAAATTACCAGCACGATCATCATCACACAGCATTATTTTTCCATTACTTCAGTCCTAATAGGATAACCAAGGAAGATAGCACGCATTATCTACTTTCTGAGACAAGCTGTTAAAACAAAGTATAACAAGACTCTGCAGCTGAATCACAGAATACAAGTTACTGAAGGTACTTTTGCATCTGTCACTCCTACACTCTTTAACAAAGACAACTGGATCATGCCTTGCGAGTTTTCATTTAGAAACATTTGAACAGCAATAAGTGAAAGTGCTATTCCTCAAAATTTAACTTTGTTTAGGAGACATAATAATCAAGGAAAGTAAGACTTGAGTATAGGAGGACACAGTATTTCCTCATCAATTACAGTATTCATTGCTATTCCTCATGGATTGTAAGAAAATAGTGGGTTTATTTCTCAAGGAAACTTCAGACTTCTGTGAGATGTTAACTCCTGTTCACTTAACCAAAACCTTTTTGGAACCACCAGCAACACAGTCAAAAATTTGTGCCTGCAATAGAGTATAATGACAAATGACAGTGATCATATTGTTATTCAGTATCAACAACAAATAATTAAACCATGAATGAACCTGACAGAAGACCTTTAAGAAGCTGCCAAACTCTGTATGGATAAACTGAATGTTTGTAACACATCTAATGATTTCATTAGTCTCAACTGTAAGTGTGACTTGGTGAAAGGTTCACATGCTCTAAAAGTAATGAAGAATGTGTCAAATGATTGAACAGAAGCAATTAACTTCTGTCCAAATACTTATTGTTTTGCAAATAATCAGAACCTGGGTAAAAGGATTGTAGTTGCAAGAGAAAGTGTATTATCTTCACAGAAGGAATTTCCTTACACAGCAATTTTGAGTAGTAAACTCCAACTATACTTAATATAGAGAGTTTCATTCCCTCCATTGTAGGAATATTTAGAAATACTTTGCAATTTAAATATAGTAAATTCCTCAATATTTAAAGGTTCACATAACATGCTATTATTACTCACATATAAAAACTATATTCAGTGTTCAAGGCCAGTTTGGATCAGTCTTTGAGCAAATTGGTCTAGTGGAATGTGACCCTGCCCATGATAGGAGGAGGGCAAGACTACATTTAGAAGTCCCCTCTGATCCAAAACATTATCTGATTGCATGATTCTATTGGTTATACTCTTGACACATCTGTATAAAATAGGTTTATTTCCCATGGCCTAAAAGGAAGCAACACAGCTGAATAATACAGCTCTTGAATCAAAGACAATAATTTAACAAAAAACAGGTATCTTCAGAAACTGTGTGAACAAATCTATATTTATGAAGACTTCTGCATTCTTATTCAGGAAGACAGAGTAAACAGGAACAAAAGGATAAATAAATGATGGACAGTAAACGGATATAGGAATATACACACATGAAGATTAAAACATATAGAAACATTAAGATTTGGTGTGGTACTATGATTATGAAAGATTTGCACCAGGTTGAATTTCTGGGTCTTGGTGACTATGTTCTTCATATTCACTAAATCTAATGCTAACATTTCAGAGAGAACACCTGAACAGAAGAAAACATTAAGCATTTGTTCATTATGGGTACTAAAATGTGAACTGAAGTTCATTACTGGGTAGAGAATCAACTGCAAGATGTCTATGGAAGAAAAATTGCTTCAGGAATGAAGAGGAGTTTTTATTAGCAGCCTATGGGAAAATGGAATGCTTCTGATTCAAAATACACTTCAGAAATCCAGACTGGAGAGCAAGATTAACAGGGAGGATTTTGGACTTTTTGAAAATACCTGAAAACCTCCCAGAAATATTCAGAACTATTCTTTACAATTGTGAAGGAGATAGTTCTAATGTAATCTAATTATCATACTCTTCTAGGAAACTCATTACTTCACAAATCAGAAAAAGAACCGGCTTTGATTTTAATGTTTCTTGTTTTAAGAAAGATGGACATTTTTGAATAATTCTTTTAAAAAGTCTTTAACATATTAAAATGTTCATCTTGCTGCATAGATCTTATAAATGGATCCTGTAAGAGATTATTGGTTGGACTCTGAAAGCCATTGCATGATGTAATTTTTTTCTCTTTAAAAGTACCCTTCGGTTAGGTTGAAAAAGACCTTTGAGATAAAAGTTTTAGTCAGACTAGAATCTTTCAAGTTTGTAAGATAAAATCAATCAGACAGTTGTCTTCAAATCTTTAATCAGAAAACCCCTGCATTCTTGTCCAACGCTCCAAGTTGAAATAATGACAATTATGGTTATTAAATGCATGGGTCACATGGATCCTAAGGTCATCCTGGCCAATACTATATCCATTGTCTAAGGGAGGGTTTCCTCATCTGAGATTTCGGTTGCTAAAAGCCCTTCCTTGGCCCTCTAAAAGCCCCGAGTCACGTTGCAAGAAAAAAGCGGAGTCCTCAAGGCCTTGTTTTCAGGTTTCTCATGTTGTTTGTTATTTGATATCTCAATTTTCTCCGCTCCCAGCTGAGGTCCAGATAGCTGCTAGGAGACAAGACAACTGTCCACCGAAGGGGTGTTGTCTTTTATACAGATAACTACATGTCTGTTACTCACAGTTTTACACCAGTACCTAGTGCCTATACTAAAAGGGTCATTTCTACTTTGACCCAATCCACTCTAACTACCTTGTGTCATCACCACCTCAGAAAATGGAGGACAAGGAAGAACCCTAATTCCTCCATTTTGTCCCCCACTTACCTCTATTCTAAGAACCCTAAAACTACTATATTTTTCATCTTTTGCTGTGCTAAACTACTGTTTTCACATCTTGGTGGTTTGTAATTCCTCTCTCAATGTTGGAAGCCTCTCCCATGGCCTAAAAATCAAACCCAGTGTCTTCATGGGCTCTGTGCCAAGGTCTCCAAACCCCCAGACCAGCTCCACATCCCCCTGTCTAGGGCTCAAACTGCTTTCCTCAGGTCGTAGGCCATCCAAGGGGATGTCCTGGACTCCGACATCTCCCCCTCCTCTTTGCATTAAAAGGGTCTCTTTGGCAGTTTTGTCCACGAGTTGCCACATGCATTGAAACAAACACGGCACGACCGTGAGAAGAAATACAAACCCCAACAGAATACATACACCTGTTTTAAAATTTCCTTCCACAACGGTGAAAGGTCAAAAAAACTGAACATGCCATCCAGCCATGACCCAGTTACTTCTCCAAGTTTGTTCACGTGTTCTCACAATTACTTGATGTTCTCATGAATGGACTTAGAATGATCTGACAAATTCATGCAGCACATCCCTTCAAATTCCTCACACCCATGCCCATGTGACAACAAAAGATAATCAATTGCTGCCCTGTTTTGGAGAGTTGCTCATCTTAAACTGTCGACATCCATTAACATGTCATTCAGTGTAAGAGAAATGGCTCAAGCATGCTTGCTCAGCCAAGAAGCCATATGATCCAATTATGTCACCGCTGTCTGCAGTGAAAAAATTGCAATGTAATTCTTTGCGCCATGTGTGAACATCATCATCACATTTTGAATCATATTGTTGGATAGATCTTTTCCCTTTATGTTTTTGTTGTCTCAGCAATGTCATGTTGGGTGTTAGCAATGAAGGCCTTTCAATTCTGCATGGACTGCCTTTGACATTTGTGGGGACTGAGGGCCAAATTCTGTCCCCACAGTGGAAAAGATTCCTTTTGGAAATTACACTGGAACATGGTTGGATGGTCTGCTCAGCATCTTAGTGTAATTACACCAAGATGATGCATTTCTGTAAATTATGTGATTTGGAGTGACGTCTATGTTTTTGTTTTTCTGTCACTCCAGAATGATTAAATTTCACACAAAAATTCATTCTGACCGATCCAAGAATTTCCAGTTCCTGAGGTTCGAAAGGAGCCACAGGAAGGAGCTTTGTCCAAACACCCCATTGGTCTACTGGATTTAAAATGAACTTTGAAATTATTGGAGAGATGTTTTCTGGAATTAGCCATTCACTCACTGGCAACCCCACTAAACATGTCTAAAAGGGCTTCCCTGGTCTTGAGTCTGTCAAACAAAAGGTGTCCAACCCTGATGCATTGGCCAGAGTTTCCCAAACATTTTCCTTTGGTTGTGCCATGGGCCAAACTGCCGCATCGCTCAAAGCAACCAACGAGAAAATGAGGCACATGTGTGTTATCCAAGGCCTCTTCCCATGAGAATCCCTGAAATGCACCACTACCCAAGTCCCAGAGCAAACCAAAATACCAAGGTCTTTTTTGCATGTAGAGTGAGGGGACATCTGCTGTCTTGACACCTGCTCACATCTGCGTGCCCACATTTCTGTTTCCGGTCTTGGGATCCGAATTTGCTTGTGTTCAGACTTGGTAGAGTTTCACATTCTTTGCTGCCACCCATCTCGGTCCGGCTCCTGTGGAGATACAAGCATAACCTTTGCCCCAAGTTACTAATCTGAATGTCCTTCAATCTGTCCTATGTCTGTGTTCCTGATCAAAACCAAAGGATTCTCCTTTAGTTTTGCTTTTGTACTGAGAAATGTCTGATGATTGGCAGAGTGGGCTCTGTAAAAGAGCCATTTAGAAAATTCAACATGTACAAGGCTTTGTTCAAGCACACATGTGGTGTTGTATCTGCTTCCCCCCTTTTCTTTTTTTCCAAAAGGGCTTTCAGTGTGCGATGTGTCCTTTCAATGATCACTTGACCCATTAGAGAATGTGAGGTACTGAAAGTGTGATGGACACTCCACTTTCTCAAAAATTTGTCGAGCACTTTTCCCATTTAAGTTGGACTGTTATCCGTTTTGATTTCCTGCAGCACACCCAATCATGCAAACACTTGCAAAAAAATGTTGACATGCATGTTGTACCATCTCACCTATATGCAGACATGCAAAAATTGCACCTGAAAACGTGTCAACTGAAACAAGGATATTTTTGAATTTCCAGAAAGATGGGTATTTGGTGACATCTGTCTGCCATAATTGCAGACTGTGCAACCCTCTTGGATTGACTGCTCTTGTGGATGCAGGAGGCTATACACGCTGACAGTCTGGGCAAGTACTGATGATTTCCTTTGCCTGGCTTTTGGAAATGTGAAAAGTTTCCATCAATGTCTGAGCATTCTGATGGAAGAATGCATGACTCAACTTTGCCTACTCAAAGATGTCTGGGAAAGTATTTGAAATCAGCATGGCCAATTTGTCTGCATGTGCATTGCCTTCTGCTAAGAATTCTGAAAGAAGAGAGTGTGCCCTGATGTGGGAAACAAAATATTCATGTTTTCTTTCCTGTAATAAAGTCCTCAGACAAAGTAAGTAATTCTTCATTGTCAACCTCCCTCAAAAGTGAGCCTTCAAGCCTTCAGACCACAATTGCTACATAAGCTGAATCTGTGAACTACACTTTGATTTGCCTAGTCCTTAACCCTGGGAATGTAAAAGAGAATCCCTCTGGAAAAAAATACCAAACATGTTAAGGATAAAAGAAAGTGTAGTCCTAGAGGCCAATACAGAGGGTAGCACTATTTAATATTTTCATTAGTGACCTGAATGATGGGACAAAAGTACACTCTTGACAAGATAATGCAGAACTGGAAGGAGTGGTTGATACTTGTGGTAGCCTTCAGAGATCTAGACAGACTGTGGAAGGGGATTGACTCAGATCTCAGGATCCTTTAAAATGATATTTGCAATATTCTGCACCTGGAAGGAAAGACCCTTATGCACCTATATATGCTGGGGTTGAAGGTTCGACGGTAGCTTGGTAGAGGAGTATCTGGGGGTCCTGGACACAAAGGTGAACATGATCTATCAAAGTTCCCTTGCAGCTAAGGCCAACAGCTGCCTGGGCTGTATTAGGAAGATCACAGTCATAAAGTCAAAGAAGGTTATCTTTCTCCCTTTGCTCATCCCTGGTAAAACACAGCTGCAGTTCTGTGTCCAATACTGAGCTCCCCAGTCAAAAAGAAACAGGGCTTTCCAGGGGGACATTCAGCAAAGAGCCATGATGATCATTAAGGGACTAAAGGATCTGACATAAAAGAGGAGGCTCAGAGATGGGGCTGATTGAGTTTAGGCAGAATATTTTCAGGAGAATTTGATCATTTATATTCACATAAAGCAGGTGTATTGGCTTTAGCAGCAAGGTTTGACACTGGGGAGCTACAGGGGTGGTATCTGTGGAGGAGACCATGGTGAGGCAGCTGTCACCCTGCTGCCCATGGAGATCCAAGAGGGAGTAGATATTCACCTTCAGTCCATGGAGAACCTCACCCCAAACAGGTGGATATACCTTGAAAGAAACTTTAATCCCTTGAAAAGCCCATGCTGGAGCAGAGTCCTAACAGGAACTGTGGCCTGCAGAGGGAAACTCTGCCAGAGCAGGTTTTCTAACAGAACCTGTCAATCTGAGGGAAACCCATACTGGAAAAGTCTATTCCTGGATAAAAAGTGTGCCATGAAAGGGATACATGCTGGATCAGTTTGTTAAGAACTGCAGCCCATGAGAAAGACTCAGTGTTGAAATTCATGTGTAAGGGATTCCACACTGGAACAAGGGAAGACAGTGACAAGAAAGGGACAAAGTGTTTTGGACTTACTGCAACAGATATTCCCTTACCCCTTAAGCTCCTTGGAGAAGGTACAAAAGTTGGCAGTGAAGATAAGTATAGGAAGAAGAGAAGGATTGGAGGAAGCTGTTTTCAGATTTTTTCTCATTTCAGATAATTTTTCATTTTCTTACTCTGATTGGTAACAAATTAAATTCATTTCCACGTCTGTTATTCCTGTGATGGTAATTGCTGAATGGCCTCTTTGTCCTTAACTCAACTCATGAGGTTTATCTAGTTTTCTCCTCCTGTCCTGTTGAGGAGGAAGATGGATAGAGCGGCTTGGCGGGCACCTGGCGGCCAGACAAGGTCAATCCATTGCAGCAAGAAATAAAGGAGAGGAAGCCAGACTCTTCTCAGTGGTATCCAGTGCAAGAACAAGAGCTAATGGCACAAAGGGAAATAAAGGAAATTCTTTTAAAACATAAGAAAGAGTCTAACTATTGTGAGCGTGGCTGAACACTGAAACAGATTGCACAGGAAGGTTGTGGAGTCAACATCCTTGGAGATATTCAAAGCACAGCTTAACATGACCTGAAGCAACTTGCTTTAGTTAACCCCATTTTTGTAGAAGGGGATTGAATTAGATGATCTCTAGAGGTTCCTTTCAGCTCAGCTATTCTGTGATTCTGAGAAATGTTAAGCTTTCTGAGGTCAAGTTTAAGTAGAACTTTTGTTGCATAGGAATCACACTGGTTTCCTGCAGAAAGGCAAATTTCGCTCCTTTGTGTTCAGCTGTACACAAGCCCACAGTCAGAATATCATTTTAAGATCTTTAAACCTATCTTAGGGGTAAAAAACTTAGAGAAAAAAGGTGACAGATTTTCTGTAACTGAGAATGCATTGCAAATATCTATATAGTATGCATATTTACCTCACTAAAATGCAGAAAACACAGTTAACACCGTTTTCTTGCAGAAAAGTGCCTTATGCTGTCAATATTCCAGCAGTTTTTATCACATTCATGTCGTGGCCTGGTTAATTTATATTAATATAGGGAGCATTTTTTCTAGACCTGACAAAATTGTTTGAAAAAATGAAATATTTCCACAGGCAAATATGAGGATAATTAAACTCTGGTTTGTGTATACAAAGTAAAAAAATACTAATGCCTTAAAATAACAAAAGCATATACTAAAGACCAGTGTGGAGAACAAACTATAAAATAATAGTAAGACTGTAGAATAAATTCCCATAACCAGCAGACCTCTCTAGTGTACTCTTAAATGTCTGATCACAATGAATTATGAATATTTCCTGGTTTTGTTCTTTTCCCTGTGGAAGACTGATCACTGACCTGCCTAACACGTGTTGGATGCACTTGCCCAAGGACAATCTAATCAGAGAAAATACAGAGGCAGCATGTGTTAAATCCCAACCCTAATCAAGGGTAAAGGCGAAAGGCCACAATTTCTACCATATCTGAAAAATTTAAAGCACTTATCAGCCCTTTGCAGGAGAGGACCCTGATGGCTCTGCATTTTAAAGAGAAGAGTCATGTGTTTTTCAGCTCCCTTGGTTTAGGCTGTGATCATTTTAAAATGTGAAAGTAAAAGGCTACAAGCAAACACAAGAGTGCATATTAGAAGGAAATCACATTAAGCAAACTGCTCAAGATATACTCTGGGGTAAAGACTTGTAGCCTATATTGATTTAATGCACAAAATAGCATAACAAATACAGGCATTCAAGATCAAATTGTGTTTCACTATGATGAGTTAGCTGTGTAAAGCAGATAGATAGATAGATATCTGAAAACCTAAGTAGATGCTGAGAAGACTTTTACCACTAGCCATAATGCCCGAAACCTTCCCATGTGTCTTGTGACTCTCTGTTTTCCATTTCAAGAAGTAGGTGTAATGACTTCTGATTGCAAAACCTTAAGAAAGTTGAAAGGACAGCTTTGAAACAACTTTTTCCTTTTTTAGATTCTTACCTCATGTGGGACCACACTAATTTTTCAGGGTACCAGAAAAGGCAACCTGAAGCTGCAAAGGTCTTTCAAAATTTACCTAGAACTGATGATTCCAGTGGAGGGTAGCTGTCAGCTTCATCAGCAAGAGGCTGCTTCTTGCAGTTACTCCAAAATTTTTGCAGCCTCTCTTCTGTGGTCTGGGCTCCTTCTGCAGCAGAGAGTGGTAACTTCCAGTAGTGGCTACAGCAGGAGGCACATTCTCTCCCAAGTATGTGAATCTGCTTCAGTATCAGGGCAGTTGGTAAGCTTGTTGGTTTGGAAAGCAGGTTTTGATATCAAAATCAGTACAGTCAAACACTGTTTAATGGAAAAAAGTCATGTGTAAGTTGCATATATGGATTCATTCATGAAAAATGCTCAAAACCAACAAAATCCTGACTATTTACAAATAAAAAGATACCTTTTGTCAATAATTTAAACAGTCTATGCTATTGACAGACTGTTTGTATCAGGGCTATGCTGTAATTGGAACATAAATCATAAGAAATATGGATAACAAGAAATAAGGAGATATTTTTCTTTCAATCACCTCCTGAATATATAAATGCTGTCATGGCCCACTGTACACTTGGATGTCACCACATATGAAAGGGTGAAGAAGGACCGGAAGAAGCAGGGCTGCATACAGGCACTCCCAAAGGCAATTTGGGTATTATACATAGGCTAGAATGTCAAGCATTCCTGAGATATTTAGATGAAGAAATTTTCTGCCTTCTTACATCTTATCAAAACATACATGTGGGGCATAAATGCAGGCTATTTTCCTAGTGGTATAGAATTAAATATACCTTGTCTTTATTATCACTGTCATACTCTTGACAGCATTATAAATTCCAGCTGTTCAAATAATTTCAGTACCTAGACCGAACTCTTCTGAGGTGTTGAAGTGCAAAAATAACACATTTAATATTAATTGGTTAGCATACTGGGTTTAGATGACAAGGAGTAAAGTAGGTGTACCTATCTTTTTTGTGGGTTTGGGTTTTTTTTCCTAAAATAATACTTCAGCTTTCAACTTGAAGCTGTATGCTATTTTGAAACAGGATTGTATTTTTACCAAGAAAATTAACACTGCATGGCAACAAATCCAGTATTCCTTAATCCTTAAGGAGAGCAAAGGAGCAGCACACATATAGCTCAGTGACATGGATACTGACCCAGCAGTCAGGA